>NC_092243.1:38495441-39105441 GCF_036320965.1 Panulirus ornatus | reverse complement strand
GGGTATGTTTGAAGGAATAGTGGTTCCAACAATGTTGTATGGTTGCGAGGCGTGGGCTATGGATAGAGTTGTGCGCAGGAGGATGGATGGAAAGCTGTGTAGGTGTGTATATTTGCGTGTGTGGACGTATGTATATACATGTGTATGGGGGTGGGTTGGGCCATTTCTTTCGTCTGTTTCCTTGCGCTACCTCGCAAACGCGGGAGACAGCGACAAAGCAAAAAAAAAAAAAAAAGAATATATATATATATATATATATATATATATATATATATATATATATATATATATATATATATATATATATATATACAGACATGTACATATATACACATGTACATAATTCATACTTGCTGCCTTTATTCATTCCCGTCGCCACCCCGCCACACATGAAATGACAATCCCCTACCCCCGTATGCATGCAAGGTAGCACTAGGAAAAGATGACAAAGGCCATATTCACACTCAGTCTCTAGCTGTCATGTATAATGCACCGAAACCACAGCTCCCTTTCCACATCCAGGCCCCACAGAACTTTCCATGGTTTACTGCAGATGCTTCACATGCCCTGGTTCAATCCATTGACAGCACATCGACCCCTGTATACCACATCATTCCAATTCACTCTATTCCTTGCACGCCTTTCACCCTCCTGCATGTTCAGGCTCCAATTGCTCAAAATCTTTTTCACTCCATCTTTCCACCTCCAATTTGGTCTCCCATTTCTCCTAGTTCCCTCCACCTCTGACACCTATATCCTCTTTGTCAATCTTTCCTCACTCATTCTCTCCATGTGACCAAACCATTTCAAAACACCCTCTTCTGCTCTCTCAACCACACTCTTTTAATTACCACGCATCTCTCTTACCCTTTCACAACTTACTCAATCAAACCACTTCACACCACGCATTGTCCTCAAACATCTCATTTCCAACACATCCACCCTCCTCCGCACTTTATCTATAGCCCATGCCTTGCAACCATATAACATTGTTGGAACCACTATTCCTTCAAACACCCATTTTTGCTTTCCGAGATAATGTTCTTGCCTTCCACACATTGTTCAATCCTCCCAGAAATTTCACCCCCTCCCCCTCCCTGTGACTCACTTCCGCTTCCATGGTTCCATCCGCTGCCAAATCCACTCCCAGATATCTAAAACACTTCAATTCCTCCAGTTTTACTCCATTCAAACTTACCTCCCAATTCACTTGTTCCTCAACCCTACTGTACCTAATAACCTTGCTCTTATTCACATTTACTCTCAGCTTTCTTCTTTCACACACTTTACCAAACTCAGTCACCAGCTTCTGCAGTTTCTCACCCAAATCAGCCACCAGTGCTATATCATCAGCAAACAACAACTGACTCACTTTCCAAGCCTTCTCATCCACAGCAGACTGCATACTTGCCCCTCTCTCCAAAACTCTTGCATTCACTTCCCTAACAACCCCATCCATAAACAAAATGAACAGCCATGCAGACATCATGCACCCCTACTGCAAACCAGCATCCACTGAGAACCAATCACTTTCCTTTCTTCCTACTTGTACACATACCTTACATCCTCCATAAAAACTTTTCACTGCTTCTAGCAACTTGCCTCCCACACCGTATATTCTTAATACCTTCCACAGAGCATCTCTATCAGCTCTATCATATGCCTTCTCCAGATCCATAAATGCTACATACAAATCCCCCAAAGAAGTTCAAGGAATTGGGGTAAATGGGCAATGAGAACAATGAACGAATAATCAGGATGGTACATGAAACAGTGAAACACTCACTTCTTAGACATGATATAGTACAGATAATGGGAGATTTCTGTTCTAAGGAGATAGACTTAGGTCATCTGGATGCTGAAGTTGATAGGGAGACATGGAGTTACAGGTTTTTATAGTTTATACACAGGAAAATTTCCTGTACCAGCATGTTAGGGAATACACTTGTATGAGAGGGGCTAAGAACTTTACATATGGTACACAAGATGGAAGAAATGGTCATGTAATACTTAAGTCTATGTATATGGTGAAAGAGAAAATTGAAAGAGTAGAGGCAATGCAGGAAATAAATAGAAGACAACACAAACCTCAGTAAATCAGAAAGTTGAATTCAGTAGTCAGGAACCAGGGCTTTGTTTTGAAAGGTTCTGTGAAATTTACAGTGAAGGAGTATAGGTATGGGTATCTCAAGGCTCAAATACAGGGGAAGTGCTAAGAAAAAGGAAGATAGAAAGTTATATTTGATGATGACAAAACCACTTGCATTGCTGTTCAAGATGTCACTAAAGACAACCATAGTATAAAGGGAATGGAAAGGGCACACATCATACTTATAAGTGAGGAGACAGGAACAGGCATTGAACTACAGACCTATCTTCCAAAAGAATGTACTGTGTAAGGTTCTATAAAAGAATATTAGAAAACAAGTGGATGACTTTGTATGGAGGAGAAAATTCCTAAGTGAGAGATGGAGTGATTTTAGGGGAAGATCATTTATACTAACCTATTTAGAGTTTTACAAGAGGATAAGATCAGTCCTGAAGAAAAGAAAAAGCTGGGTGGACTATCTGCATCTGGATAGCCAGAAAGCGTTTGACACAGTACTGCATAGGAGCCTGATTAAGAAGCTGGATCATCAGGCAGTAATAAAGGGTAAACTCTTATGATGGATAGATAACCTAAGTGGGAGAGAACAAATGACACATGTTAGAAGAACCTTTTCAGTTGGGTTGTGACCAGCAGAGTGCCACAGGGTTCCATTCTGGGATCATTAGTTTTCTTGATCTATATCAATGACTTGCCTGAAGGTACGGAATCCTACCTGAATATGTTTGCTGATAATGCAAATGTCATGATGGATGTGAAAAGCAAGGAGGATTGCATCAGTTCATGAGGGGAGTTAAACAGACTCCAAATTTAGTTTCAAATATGGTTGATGAAATTAACCATGATCAAATGTTAAGTAATAAGGATGAAACAGACTGAAAGATGGCCTCAATATGATTATTATTGTAATAAGGGAAAGCAGCTAGTTGAGGTTGGTAGGCCTGCAGCATGTTGGCAGGGAGACTCTCTGGCAGGCTGGTAGCCTGGGAGAATGCACATGGTGACTATAACAACAATACATCCATAATGAGTGGTGGAAATTCTGCCATTATCTAAGCAGATATGTGGCTGAGTTGTGTAACAAGGTTGTATATGGTGCATAAGGGTTCACAGATTGTTGTGATTATATGGAAAATTACCAGAAGTGAAGATGTTGTGGATTTTTGCCTGGAATTAGAGTGTTTGTAACTTGGCATCACTTCAGATGTGAGAGGATATATAACAACCAAAATTGTATGGCAGGTTCTGGGCTGCTCATTTTTGTCAAGCATGGCCGCATTGAGGCCAAAGGATCCTAAGGGAGAAGAAATGTGCCAGGTGAGATCTACCCAGTTCTCTGAAGTGGCAGAGAATGTTCTAAGCTGTAGCTAGACTGTGTGGATCAGCTGGAGGACCACATGGTTTGACAAGGTACATGGGCTGGGTTATATAATTCATTTACACTAGAGTGGTGGGGAAGATTAATTTGTTGTGGAATTAGTGTTCAAGCAGGACTTAGTGTATGACAAAGTGGTGCTGGCGTTATAAAGAAGTTTATGGACAAAGGCGTTTAGGGTAAGAGAGTGTGAACTTTTTAACTGACTGGCATAAAAAGGTTTGGCCATACTGAGCCAAGTGTGTTGTGACTTAAGATAGTTACCATCATTGTGTTAATAGTGAAAACCTGGGATGTGAACAATATGTGAACTTTGGGAAATCTTTTTATTTAACGCTGTGAATAATGTTTCATTTAATTTTGAAAGTAAATTGACACGTGTGTTTATTGTGTGTTTTTTCGGAGAGATTATTTGTGTAATTGTCTTTCGTAAATAACGTAGTAGATTTTTGTTGTGTTTCAATGACCTGTGCAGAAATTTATTTGTACTTTAATTTTTTCTGTTAGTGAGGTGAGGCAAGCCCTGTGTACTGTGCTATTGGTGTTATTTATGTTTGAGGGCAGTTTTACCTCTGTAATTCTTATCAGAAAACAAGCTTCAGAATTCTATGTATGAGGACTCATGAGTCAACATTATCCCTAACCTTTCACCAGTCCCATATTAGGAGAATATTTGAGAAGACAAAGTGTCTGCTTGCAAATATCAGAAGAGCTTTCAAGTATAGGGATAAGGAAATATTTAGCAAGCTATTTACATCATATAGAAGGCCAAAACTTGAATATGCTTCTAAGGTCCAGTCACTCCACTTAAAGAAGTACAAAAAGCTTATAGAGAAGGTCCAGAGGAGGGCAACATAGATGGTACAAAATCAAGAGGGCTGATTTACAGGGAAGGGCTGAGGGCTTTAAATTTACCCATCTCAGAAGATTGAATGGTGGGGATAACCTGATCACAACCTTTATGATTTTAAAAGAGATCAACAGTATGGACAGTGGACAGTTCTTTGAGAGATGTAGTGATAGAGCAACCAGAGGACATGATATGAAATTAAGTAAGAAACTTGTAAATAAGGATGTAAAGAAATACTTTTATAGTATAACAGTGATGGATGAAGGGAACATATTGACTGAGGTTATGATTGATACAGACAGCACACAGAAATCTAAGAGCTTGTATGATAGCAGAGAACAAGTTGGGGCATCAAGAGCATAAAGTTCTCTCTCTATACAGCACAAGTAGATAATCACAAATAGGTGATTTCCTGCCATTTTTTTTCTATTAGTTTTCAAAATTGCACTTACTAACTGTTTAGCATATACAGTATACCAGAGCAATTATTCATAAACAAATGCATGTATAGTAACACAGTGTCTCAAATTATCATAAAGATTCAATACTGATCAGAGTGATTTTATTCCAATTCTTGGACTGGTTGTGACTACATCTGGTATTTAGAACTCACAAGACCCAAAGTCTGGTTTTACTAGTAAATCTGAATAAAGAAAAATTCTGATAGAAGCACCATATGTGAAATAAAATTGCCCAGAAAATGAAAAAGAAGTTGTAATTGTAGGTCCATCATGTATTATACACATTGTTCATGGGCACCTCTTATATAGATATGACTTTATTTTACTCTCACACCTTTATTATGTGTCCTACATATTTTTCTTTTTTCAGTGCACTAATATTGACAACAACATATTTGGACAAAAACTTGAAAATTGCTTGACAACAGACCATAAATCCCACTATCATAAAAGTTGAAGGGTTAGGTTTGCTTCCAAGACTTAGATGTTTGATTTTACAGTTATTTACTTAATTTTTCTGCAGTTACTAAACCTTATGTATGTCTTCATTAAAGATAACAAATTTCTGTGGTGATACATTATGTAAACATCATTCCATATCAATTCAAGACAAGGTGGAATTATTGAAAAATACTTGAACAAGGTACGTCAATGTGGTGATTGTGTGATATACATGCTGATAGTGAATCAAAGAAATGATTGAATGCTTGTTAGAGAATGAAAGATGGTAAAGTCCAGAATTTAACAAGGTACTGATTCAGTAGTTTTAATTATGTTGAAACAATGATGTTAAATATGTCTGGAGAAATGATAATAAGACTGGCTAAGATATTTCATAAAGAACTTAGTTAGACTATGAGTGTAATTATACCCAAGGCTGGCTCCAGAGATTTAAACAATGTCATGGCATACATCTTTTTGCTGTTTGAAGGGGCAAGTGTTCAGCTGACAGAGAGGCAGCCACCCAATATGTCAATGAGTTTGAAAAAGTTAGTTATCTGATGAAAAGTTAAGTCCCAAACATGTATGCAATGCTGGCAAAATAATATTATACTGGCAAAGCATGCCAGAAAGACAGTAACTGTAGAAGTCGAAGAATCACCTGCTGGATTTACAAGTTCAAAGGACCAGGTAACAATTCTAGGGAGTTCATATGCAGTAGGTATGCATAAAAATGCAAGTTGTTAGTCATAGGTAAGAGTCTGTGCCTGAGAGCACTGAAAGATGTTCAAAGGTACCTTGTAATTTATTGTGCTAATAAGAATGGTTGGATTACCATTCATATTACGTAAAAGAGGTTTGAAAATTTTTGCTCTATAAGCCAAAGATCATTGTACATCTGGGATAGACTCAACTCACAAAATCCTTTTACTATTAGATGACTGTTCAGCCCATTCCAGTGACCAACTTGTAAGAAACAATGTTGTAGTAAAATTTTTGCCATCAAAATGTACATCACTCATCCAACTGCATGATCAAGTTATATTGCACTCAGTTAAGTAGAAATACCACTCTCAGCTTATGAAAAAAATACTGCATACTGTAAATGCTGGTAAACTTGTTGAAACATTGTTTTGCCAGTTGGTTGACTCTGAAGAGCTGAAAAATATATGGCATAAACTGTGGCCAGTATTAATGTTTGATTCTAATCTTGATGAAGACCCTGATACTGAATTCACTGGTTACAGTTCCTAAAGAGATTGTCCATGATTTGCTTGATTATGCCAAATCTATAACTGACAGTTCTGAGGCTAATGTGGTTAAGATGCCAAATGAACAAAACCAAGAGGAATGGATTGAAATCAACATAGACAAACCCATTACTCATCTATTTACCACTAGAAAAATTGTCGACATGGTCATAAATCCAAATGAAATCAATGAAAATGAGGAAGATAGCAATTAAAAATTATGTGAACCCACCTTCAGATGATGCAACAGAGCCACAGACATGTCTTTTATGAATAATAAAACACCATTAGAATTTTCATTATATATTTTGGAACACTTATTATGCCTGTTTTACAAAGAAGGACAATTACCTAACCTACACCAGGAGTCATAAAACCTACGAAAGAGCATTAGATTAATCTTGATATTAAAGACAAATGATATGAAATGATTTCAGACACTTTGTATATTGAAACTCTTACATTCTAGCTTCTGTAAACAAACAGTACTGTATAGATGTAATAATTATGAATTGTACATATAACTGTAAATGTACATACAGATACACCACCGATTTTCCAGCACTCTGTTCCAAAGCATTGCTGGATTAATCATTTTGCCGGACCAACCATGGTCACGTAATGATAATTCCTCAGTACATCTCTAGCCCACTAATTATACATCTCCCATGTGCATCGCCAGAATAATGCAGTTTTGTCTGCATTATACACCTGCTCAGGACTGAGGTGCTCGTTGGCTACGAGTTTCGCAAATATGTCCACATACTCAGCATCTCCTTTGTGGTTGGCAGACCGCTTTTCTCCAAAGACTTTATTCATGGAAATTCCATGACGTTTCTTTGAAACCATCCTTCACTATAGTCACACTCATGTTGTAATTCAAGTTCTTTATGGAGCAACTTAGCCTGGTCCATTATCATGCTACCTTATAAGTCCATTCCATCACTCCGACGCTGTTGAAACCATTCCATCATCACTCCATTGTGCTCAGTACTCTTACCATCTTTCATAGTTTTTCTAATCATCATTTGCTTCTTAGAATTGCTGTCTGCATAGAATTTCAGTATTCATTCCCTTTGCTTCTTTTTATCATAAACAGTTGATGAACCAATACTCTAGATGTTACACAGCTTACACACCAAAACACTACAGTCCATTTTTTTAAGTTCTACATTTTCTTGGATCAATATGGACTGGTGTTTAGGTGTAACGCCACAACTGACACTCTAATATGTCTTAGAAGCCATAGCTAGGGTTAGATTTAAGCAGAATAAGCTAAGAATTGTGGTATCACCACCAACACATGCAGTGTAAAGAATGTAAATAAGCACGGCCTACACACAACGCCATCTGTGTCCGCCCAGTAAACTAGTCTGGTGGTCACGGTAATTTCAAGTTCCCTCACGTAACTTAATCTGGACTAAAGGAGGTGCCGAACCGTCGGCTGCCAGAAATTCGGTGGTGTACCTGTATATGTAAACACATATTTATGTATCAATATACAATTACAGTTCTGAACTTGTTTTGCTTAGCTACTTGTAAATCATGTCAATCACCTCACAAAAGTTGATAAATCTTAACCCCAAACAAAACATCTTATATTTAAATATCATCTGAAACAGGTCTCTGAATAAGTACAGTGTTTACCACCTGCAGAGATTATTATTCATCAAGATCTTAGCATCTACATGCCACAAATCCGGCTGCATGGGACAAATGATTTGTCATGGCTGGTACAATTACTTTTTCCCATTTTCCTTTGTTCAGCAAAACAGGTAAAAGATAAAACTCTGGAAAGCCTTAGATACTTATTGAATCATATATTGTTACTTTCTGTTTTTACTTTTCCAAGGGAAGGAAAAGAGAAGGAGGCCAAATGAGGATTTTTTTCCCTGGGGCTCAGTCATTTGTTCTTGATGCTACCTCTGTCATTTGGGAAATGGCAAATATGTTTGAAAAAATACTTTGTAGAAACACACACACACAAACATAAAGAAGTATTTCACAAGCTATTCATACCCACATAAAAACAAAACTAGATTATGCATCTCAGGTTTGGTCACAACACTAAAGAAGCAACAAAGATAGTACCAGAATTAAGAGAAGTAAGCTACAAGGAAGGATTGGAGGTTTAAAATCTACCTACATTGGAAGAGAGAAGACTGATGAGTGACCTGATCACAACCTCTGGGTTTTGAAAAGAAACTGACAAAGTGGAGAGTGGGCACTACTTTGAGAGATGTAGGAATAAAGGAACCAGACAACAAAACATGAAATTAAGTAAGAAACTTTTGTACATAAGAATGTGTAGAAATTATTTTAAGGTATAAGAGTGGTGATGACTGGGACAGATCGATCAGACAGCAGTATAAGATTGAGAGGTTGTATGATAGTAGAGAGTGTTCAAAAGTGTAAAACTCCATCCCCATACAGTACAAATAGGTAATTACACATCCTAAAGAAAAAAAGGCAAATGCAAACCTATCTGTAAGGGAGGAACTCTGGAAGTTGCCCTGAATTACAAACCAATCTCTCTGATAAGTGTGGTCTCTAAAGATACCAGAAAAGATATGGTAATCAGAAACCAGTGGATGACAACTTGCAAAGGAAAAATTAACTTAGTGAGAGATAACATGAATTCAAAGAAAGGAAGTCATGAATAGCCAACCTCCTTCTTGAGTTAAATTAGTCACAAGTGGTTTGATGCAGGGCTTGGTCCTCGGATTAAAAGCACTGGACCCTTACCTGAATGTGTTTGTGAATGATCCCAAGGTTATCAGGGATGTAAAGAGTAAGGAGGATTGCATCAACTTACAATGGCACCTAGACAAATTCCAAAGGTGGTCTGATATATGGTAGATGAAAATCATCTTAAGTAAATGATAGTGATATTTGGTATTTGTCCATGTTTCTGTTTGTCTGTCTCCCTGATTTTCATCCATTCATCTCTTTGTCCGTGCTTTGCCTATTCATTTGTATGCCCATCAGTCTGTCTGTCCAATTATGAGTGAATATGCTTACTGAACGATAACAGAAATGAGGACGGGACATAGTGAAAGAAGTCCTCAATATGTATATCATCTATCAAGAAAATTATTTGAGAATCAACATTGTACCTAACAGGTCACCTGAGCCCCACTCAGGAAAAATGTATAGCAGACAAATAGCCTGGTAGCAAATATTACAACTGCATTCCAGTACATGGAAAAGCAGACTCAGCAAACTGTTTTCATCATATATCAGGTCAAAGCTAGACTTGTTTCTAAGTTTGGTTACTACAATTAAAGAGGCAAAAAAAGAACAAAATGGAGGGCCCAGAGGAGGGCAGCAAAGACTGTTCCAGAATTAACCCATTCACTACAGCCAAGTTAATTATGTCACATCATTTTATTCTCTGTTTACTGTGGATAGGGTACATACTCTCAATATTCTGGAACTATCCACCCATGGCTTGAGGAACTATATACATTTATCAATCCTTGTGGTAGCATTGTTACCAGACAATATAGCCTTAATTTCTTTGCATACGTCGGTTCATCTCTGTGAAGATGTCAAGGAGGCCTGAAGAGATGTGCACCCTTTCATCATGTGATAATTTCTGAAGCTGTGAAACTCTTACAGAAAAAGAGATATGAGTGATGAAAACCCTTAATAGTCACAGTTGTTTGCGATAAAAAGACCTCCAAATATGCCACACATCTATGTATGCCTGACAGTACTCCTGACATACCTCATACATATTGGCATTGGAGCGGCATTGATTAGTCCTTTCACTGAGCATGGATTGTATATATCTTAGTTATATTTTTGTATTCTCTCTGTGTTGGGTGTATATCTCCATTGTTTTTGAATCAGCCACATATACCTTGAAGTGAAATACTGTATACAGCCATGAATACTTGAGTGGCATCCCATACATTGTTATCACAAGCTATACTAAATTTTTTTCATACACTGATCAGTATATGTGGGGATATCAAGGACTGTACAAGATCCATACCTCCATGTTAATATGATGATTTATGATACTTTGACACTGTTGCAAGATAATATATACGAATGACAAAAACCCTTAGTATCATATTCGTTTTGTGACAAAAACACTTCTCAAAATATCACACATCAAACTACATATGTCCAGTGGCATAGAGGAGAAATGCTGTTCAGGGCAAGACTTCAAAGTGCCAGCCCTTCAGTGGCAAGTTAAGATTTTATGGGCTGTATGCTATAGATTCTATGGCCCCAGATATAAGGCCCTGATTTAGAGGGAGTCTGGTGGTAACCTACGGTCTTAATTTTAAATGGGTTTGTCATGGTTATCACATTGCCTTTGTTTGCTGCCTCACCCTTCATCTCTTCCCCATCCTACCCTATTCTCTATACCCATTGCTATTCCTACCCCTCCTCATTCCCACCTCCCTTTTCTAATCCCATTTTTTTCATCTCTCTGCTGTCATTTTTCTTAAACTACCTATTCCTCATATCACTTATGAGCTGATGTACTGTATATCTATTTTCCGAAAATAATCTTTCATTAGTTTATTTTCAAATTTGAAACAGTGATAAAAAACTAAATGATGAATCATAACCTGTGGCATATCTACATGTGGTACTAAATCA
Source organism: Panulirus ornatus (assembly GCF_036320965.1). Classification (NCBI taxonomy): domain Eukaryota; kingdom Metazoa; phylum Arthropoda; class Malacostraca; order Decapoda; family Palinuridae; genus Panulirus; species Panulirus ornatus. The sequence goes on along the minus strand of NC_092243.1, from coordinate 39,094,337 downwards.
TACATATGAAATGCACTTCTGAAAATATCATTTTTCTCTTTTGGTGTCTAACCACAACTTCTCTTATAGAATTTCATATCTTTGAAAGGCACCCATTAGTATCTAACATCATAATGGCCCATACCCATAAATTGAATTTTATATATATCCAGGTTGAGTATCCCTTATCCAAAATGCCTGGGACCAGAAGTGTCTCTGATTTTGGATTTTTTCTGATTTTGGAATACTTGCATATATTGGGGATAGGACCCAAGTCCAAACACAGAATCCATTTATGTTTCATATGCTTCTTATGCACACAACCTAAAGGTAATTCATACAATATTTTTAATAATTTTGCACTTGAAACAAGGTTTGCTCAACACTAAACCATCAAAAAGCTAAGGTATCACAACCTCAGCCACCTATGTGGACAATATGTGGTTGTTTGGCATCACCTTCATTCCTGACACAGATTTTATATGCCTCTGATAAGAAATAATTTTTTTACACTTATTCATACATAACTACTTGACAGTAAAACAAAATATGGAATATCATTAATACAATGAAAAATAATGTGTTTAGGGTGACTTGTAACATCATGTCGCCACTCAGAAAGTTTTGGAATTGCCAATAGGCCTTCTACAACATACAGGGAATACGTGGGAAGTATACTTTCTTCTCCCCTATCCCCAGGGATAATATATGTATATCTTCTGTTTCCCATTTTAGAAAGTTAAAATACAAGGAGGGGAGGGTTTCTAGCCCCCCGCTCCCGTCCCCTGTAGTCACCTTCTATGACACGTGAGGAATTCGTGGGAAGTATTCTTTCTCCCCTATCCCCAGTATGTTAGAAATACTTAGAAAAGCAAATGGATTTGTATGTAGCATTTATGGATCTGGAGAAGGCATATGATAGAGTTGATAGAGATGCTCTGTGGAAGGTATTAATAGTATATGGTGTGGGAGGCAAGTTGTTAGAAGCAGTGAAAAGTTTTTATCGAGGATGTAAGGCATGTATACGTGTAGGAAGAGAGGAAAGTGATTGGTTCTCAGTGAATGTAGGTTTGCGGCAGGGGTGTGATGTCTCCATGGTTTATTAATTTGTGTATGGATGGGGGTGTTAGGGAGGTGAATGCAAGAGTTTTGGAGAGAAGGGCAAGTATGCAGTCTATTGTAGATGAGAGAGCTTGGAAAGTAAGTCAGTTGTTGTTTGCTGATGATACAGCGCTGGTGGCTGATTCATGTGAGAAACTGTGGAAGCTGATGACTGAGTTTGGTAAAGTGTGTGAAAGAAGAAAGTTGAGAGTAAATGTGAATAGGAGGAAGGTTATTAGGTACAGTAGGGTTGAGGGTCAAGTCAATTGGGATATAAATTTGATTGCAGAAAAACTGGAGGAAGTGAAGTGTTTTAGATATCTGGGAGTGGATTTGGCAGCAGATGGAACCATGGAAGCGGAATTGAATCATAGGGTGGGGGAGGGGGCGAAAATTCTGGGAGCCTTGAAGAATGTGTGGAAGTTGAGAACATTAACTCGGAAAGCAAAATTGGGTATGTTTGAAGGAATAGTGGTTCCAACAATGTTGTATGGTTGCGAGGCATGGGCTATGGATAGAGTTGTGTGCAGGAGGGTGGATGTGCTGGAAATGAGATGTTTGAGGACAATATGTGGTGTGAGGTAGTTTGATCGAGTAAGTAATAGTAGGGTAAGATAGGTGTGTGGTAATAAAAAGAGTGTGGTTGAGAGAGCAGGAGAGGGTGTTTTGAAATGGTTTGGTCACATGGAGAGAATGAGTGAGGAAAGATTGACAAAGAGGATATATGTGTCAGAGGTGGAGGGAACGAGGAGAAGTGGGAGACCAAATTGGAGGTGAAAAGATGGAGTGAAAAAGATTTTGAGTGATCGGGGTCTATACATGTAGGAGGGTAAAAGGCGTGCAAGGAATAGAGTGAATTGGGACGATGTGGTATACCGGCATCGACCTGCTGTCAATGCATTGAACCAGGGCATGTGAAGCATCTGGAGTAAACCATGGAAAGTTCTGTGGGGCCTGAATGTGGAAAGGGACCTGTGGTTTCGGTGCATTATTACATGACAGCTAGAGACTGAGTGTGAACGAATGGGGCCTTTGTTGCATTTTTCTAGCGCTACCTCGCACACATGAGGGGGGAGGGGGTTGTTATTTCATGTGTAGTGAGATGGCGATGGGAATGAATAACGTCAGACAGTATGAATTATGTACATGTGTACATATGTATATGTCTGTGTGTGTATACATATGTATACATTGAGATGTATAGGTATGTATATTTCTGTGTGTGGATGTGTATATATATATACATGTGTATGTGGGTAGGTTGGGCCATTCTTTCGTCTGTTTCCTTGCGCTACCTCGCTAATGTGGGAGACAGCGACAAAGCAAAATAAATGAATAAGATATATATATATATATATATATATATATATATATATATATATATATATATTTTTTTTTTTTTTTTTTTTTTTTTATACTTTGTCGCTGTCTCCCGCGTTTGCGAGGTAGCGCAAGGAAACAGACGAAAGAAATGGCCCAACCCCCCCCCCATACACATGTATATACATACGTCCACACACGCAAATATACATACCTACACAGCTTTCCATGGTTTACCCCAGACGCTTCACATGCCTTGCTTCAATACACTGACAGCACGTCAACCCCGGTATACCACATCGCTCCAATTCACTCTATTCCTTGCCCTCCTTTCACCCTCCTGCATGTTCAGGCCCCGATCACACAAAATCTTTTTCACTCCATCTTTCCACCTCCAATTTGGTCTCCCTCTTCTCCTTGTTCCCTCCACCTCCGACACATATATCCTCTTGGTCAATCTTTCCTCACTCATCCTCTCCGTGTGCCCAAACCACTTCAAAACACCCTCTTCTGCTCTCTCAACCATGCTCTTTTTATTTCCACACATCTCTCTCACCCTTACGTTACTCACTCGATCAAACCACCTCACACCACACATTGTCCTCAACCATCTCATTTCCAGCACATCCATCCTCCTGCGCACAACTCTATCCATAGCCCACGCCTCGCAACCATACAACATTGTTGGAACCACTATTCCTTCAAACATACCCATTTTTGCTTTCCGAGATAATGTTCTCGACTTCCACACATTCTTCAAGGCCCCCAAGATTTTCGCCCCCTCCCCCACCCTATGATCCACTTCCGCTTCCATGGTTCCATCCGCTGCCAGATCCACTCCCAGATATCTAAAACACTTCACTTCCTCCAGTTTTTCTCCGTTCAAACTAACCTCCCAATTGACTTGACCCTCAACCCTACTGTACCTAATAACCTTGCTCTTATTCACATTTACTTTTAACTTTCTTCTTCCACACACTTTTCCAAACTCAGTCACCAGCTTCTGCAGTTTCTCACATGAATCAGCCACCAGCGCTGTATCATCAGCGAACAACAACTGACTCACTTCCCAAGCTCTCTCATCCCCAACAGACTTCATACTTGCCCCTCTTTCCAAAACTCTTGCATTCACCTCCCTAACAACCCCATCCATAAACAAATTAAACAACCATGGAGACATCACACACCCCTGCCGCAAACCTACATTCACTGAGAACCAATCACTTTCCTCTCTTCCTACACGTACACATGCCTTACATCCTCGATAAAAACTTTTCACTGCTTCTAACAACTTGCCTCCCACACCATATATTCTTAATACCTTCCACAGAGCATCTCTATCAACTCTATCATATGCCTTCTCCAGATCCATAAATGCTACATACAAATCCATTTGCTTTTCTAAGTATTTCTCACATACATTCTTCAAAGCAAACACCTGATCCACACATCCTCTACCACTTCTGAAACCACACTGCTCTTCCCCAATCTGATGCTCTGTACATGCCTTCACCCTCTCAATCAATACCCTCCATATAATTTACCAGGAATACTCAACAAACTTATACCTCTGTAATTTGAGCACTCACTCTTATCCCCTTTGCCTTTGTACAATGGCACTATGCACGCATTCCGCCAATCCTCAGGCACCTCACCATGAGTCATACATACATTAAATAACCTTACCAACCAGTCAATAATACAGTCACCCCCTTTTTTAATAAATTCCACTGCAATACCATCCAAACCTGCTGCCTTGCCGGCTTTCATCTTCCGCAAAGCTTTCACTACCTCTTCTCTGTTTACCAAATCATTTTCCCTAACCCTCTCACTTTGCACACCACCTCGACCAAAACACCCTATATCTGCCACTCTGTCATCAAACACATTCAACAAACCTTCGAAATACTCACTCCATCTCCTTCTCACATCACCACTACTTGTTATCACCTCCCCATTTGCGCCCTTCACTGAAGTTCCCATTTGCTCCCTTGTCTTACGCACTTTATTTACCTCCTTCCAGAACATCTTTTTATTCTCCCTAAAATTTAATGATACTCTCTCACCCCAACTCTCATTTGCCCTTTTTTTCACCTCTTGCACCTTTCTCTTGATCTCCTGTCTCTTTCTTTTATACATCTCCCACTCAATTGCATTTTTTCCCTGCAAAAATCGTCGAAATGCCTCTCTCTTCTCTTTCACTAATACTCTTACTTCTTCATCCCACCACTCACTACCTTTTCTAATCAACCCACCTCCCACTCTTCTCATGCCACAAGCATCTTTTGCGCAATCCATCACTGATTCCCTAAATACATCCCATTCCTCCCCCACTCCCCTTACTTCCATTGTTCTCACCTTTTTCCATTCTGTACTCAGTCTCTCCTGGTACTTCCTCACACAGGTCTCCTTCTCAAGCTCACTTACTCTCACCAGCCTCTTCACCCCAACATTCACTCTTCTTTTCTGAAAACCCATACAAATCTTCACCTTAGCCTCCACAAGATAATGATCAGACATCCCTCCAGTTGCACCTCTCAGCACATTAACATCCAAAAGTCTCTTTTTCGCACGCCTGTCAATTAACACGCAATCCAACAACGCTATCTGGCCATCTCTCCTACTTACATAAGTATACTTATGTATATCTGTATATATATATATATATATATATATATATATATATATATATATATATATATATATATATATATATATATATATATATATATATATATATATATATATATATATATATATATATATATATATATATATACATATATATATATGTATATATATGTATATATATATATCTTCTTTCATACTATTCGCCATCTCCCGCATTAGCGAGGTTGCGTTAAGAACAGAGGACTGGACCTTTGAGGGAATATCCTCACCTGGCCCCCTTCTCTGTCCCTTCTTTTGGCAAATTAAAAAAAAATATTGGAGAAAGGTTTTCAAGCAAGGTGACAGCAAGCATGTGCTCGTGATAATTTTTGCAAGTTTGTTAATTAATGGCTCCCTAGGATGTTTACGACATCGACCCTGAATCATTCATATGTGAGAATTTGTGTAGTGGACAGTGGTGAAGACATAAACCACATTGTGGCATTTGCTGACTGAAAACACACGGTAACCTCGACGCCTCTTGATTCCATGGTATGGAGGAGCCAGTGTCGATGCTTTGAGAATTCAGATGATTATGCCTTGGATGATGTCGAGAACAACAGACTGAAAGTAAAGCTCGTCAGTGACCACACCACCTCGACCAAGACACCCTATATCTGCCACTCTATCATCAAACACATTCAACAAACCTTCAAAATACTCACTCCATCTCCTCACATCACCACTACTTGTTATCACCTCCCCATTTGCGCCCTTCACTGAAGTTCCCATTTGCTTCCTTGTCTTACGCACTTTATTTACCTCCTTCCAGAACATCTTTTTATTCTCCCTAAAATTTAATGATACTCTCTCACCCCAACTCTCATTTGCCCTCTTTTTCACCTCTTGCACCTTTCTCTTGACCTCCTGTCTCTTTCTTTTATACGCCTCCCACTCAATTTCATTTTTTCCCCTGCAAAAATCGTCCAAATGCCTCTCTCTTCTCTTTCACTAATACTCTTACTTCTTCATCCCACCACTCACTACCCTTTCTAATCAACCCACCTCCCACTCTTCTCATGCCACAAGCATCTTGTGCGCAATCCATCACTGATTCCCTAAATACATCCCATTCCTCCCCCACTCCCCTTACTTCCATTGTTCTCACCTTTTTCCATTCTGTACTCAGTCTCTCCTGGTACTTCCTCACACAAGTCTCCTTCCCAAGCTCACTTACTCTCACCAGCCTCTTCACCCCAACATTCACTCTTCTTTTCTGAAAACCCATACAAATCTTTACCTTAGCCTCCACAAGATAATGATCAGACATCCCTCCAGTTGCACCTCTCAGCACATTAACATCCAAAAGTCTCTCTTTCACGCGCCTGTCAATTAACACGTAATCCAATAATGCTCTCTGGCCATCTCTCCTACTTACATAAGTATACTTATGTATATCTCGCTTTTTAAACCAGGTATTCCCAATCATCAGTCCTTTTTCAGCACATAAATCTACAAGCTCTTCACCATTTCCATTTACAACACTGAACACCCCTGTATACCAATTATTCCCTCAACTGCCACATTACTCACCTTTGCATTGAAATCACCCAACACTATAACCCGGTCTCGTGCATCAAAACCACTAACACACTCATTCAGCTGCTCCCAAAACACTTGCCTCTCATGATCTTTCTTCTCATGCCCAGGTGGATATGCACCAATAATCACCCATCTCTCTCCATATATATATATATATATATATATATATATATATATATATATATATATATATATATATATATATATATATATATATATATATATTCTTTCTTTTCTTTTTTGCTTTGTCGCTGTCTCCCGCGTTTGCGAGGTAGCGCAAGGAAACAGACGAAAGAAATGGCCCAACCCACCCCCATACACATGTATATACATACGTCCACACACGCAAATATACATACCTACACAGCTTTCCATGGTTTACCCCAGACGCTTCACATGCCCTGATTCAATCTACTGACAGCACGTCAACCCCGGTATACCACATCGATCCAATTCACTCTATTCCTTGCCCTCCTTTCACCCTCCTGCATGTTCAGGCCCCGATCACACAAAATCTTTTTCACTCCATCTTTCCACCTCCAATTTGGTCTCCCACTTCTCCTCGTTCCCTCCACCTCCGACACATATATTTTCTTGGTCAATCTTTCCTCACTCATTCTCTCCATGTGCCCAAACCATTTCAAAACACCCTCTTCTGCTCTCTCAACCACGCTCTTTTTATTTCCACACATCTCTCTTACCCTTACGTTACTTACTCGATCAAACCACCTCACACCACACAATGTCCTCAAACATCTCATTTCCAGCACATCCATCCTCCTGCGCACAACTCTATCCATAGCCCACGCCTCGCAACCATACAACATTGTTGGAACCACTATTCCTTCAAACATACCCATTTTTGCTTTCCGAGATAATGTTCTCAACTTCCACACATTCTTCAAGGCTCCCAGGATTTTCGCCCCCTCCCCCACCCTATGATCCACTTCCGCTTCCATGGTTCCATCCGCTGCCAGATCCACTCCCAGATATCTAAAACACTTTACTTCCTCCAGTTTTGCTCCATTCAAACTTACCTCCCAATTGACTTGACCCTCAACCCTACTGTGCCTATATATATATATATATATATATATATATATATATATATATATATATATATATATATATATGTATATATTCCTTAGAAGGAGTCTTTTGAAATAAATTACAGTGCCTGCCAATGAAGTAGGCTGCAGCACAGCCAGCAAGGATAAACATGAAATAAAACTGAAAACTGTTGATTCACCACCAAGTACTGGTTTTCCTTTCCTCTTCATACACTCCTTGAAATGACCAGGAGCTGAATCAGGAAGGTTCTGAAGCCATTTTGGGTCTATCTTTGCCCAAATTTCACAAACAGCCACCCCTCAGCTTAGGCAGTGATGGAGTATCCCTTTTACATGATTTCTTTTTTATAAGTGCCCTTTAGTTTTCTTTTTCAAACTAATCGCCATTTCTCGCATTAGCAAGGTAGTACTAAGAACAGAGGACTGGGCCTCTGAGGGAATATCCTCACCTGGCCCCCTTCTCTGTTCCTTCTTTTGGAAAATTAAAAAAAATAAACAAGAGGGGAGGATTTCCAGCCCCCAGCTCCCTTCCCTTTTAGTCGCCTTCTACGACACGCAGGGAATACGTGGGATGTATTCTTTCTCCCATATCCCCAGGGATGTCCTCTTTAGTTTTCTATTACATTTAAATCTGGTGACTTCCTGGGCCAGTCACTGAAAAACTTCACTGCACAGTCCTTAAACCAATCAGTGACTAGTTTGGCAGTCTTGGGGAGTTGCATCCTGCATGAAGAATTCAGCTATGCGCTTTTTGAATGAATCTGGAAGATGCCCACACAATAGCTTGAGGTTTCATTCTTTTGCAACATTTTAAAGGTCCACAACACCATAAAAACGGAAACAATCCCATACCATAAGTAAAGCAGGGAACTATACAATGCTTGCAATGTACTAGAGGTCAAATGAACCACAGCACAGTTGACTGGTACACATGCTCACCATGGTCACCTCTTTTACAGCATCAGCAACATCAGTTACCCTGAAATCTGCAAAACGTTTACAGTGTGAAGGTTTCCTGGTACAGAATTCCTTCAGCTGTCCTCGGATCACGGTCACTGACGAGCTTTACTTTCAGTCTGTTGTTCTCGACATCATCCAAGGCATAATCATCTGAATTCTCAAAGCATCGACACTGGCTCCTCCATACCATGGAATCAAGAGGCGTCGAGGTTACCGTGTGTTTTCAGTCAGCAAATGCCACAATGTGGTTTATGTCTTCACCACTGTCCACTACACAAATTCTCACATATGAATGATTCAGGGTCGATGTCATAAACATCCTAGGGAGCCATTAATTAACAAACTTGCAAAAATTATCACGAGCACAAGCTTGCTGTCACCTTGCTTGAAAACCTTTCTCCAATATTTTTTTTTAATTTTCCAAAAGAAGGGACAGAGAAGGGGGCCAGGTGAGGATATTCCCTCAAAGGTCCAGTCCTCTGTTCTTAACGCAACCTCGCTAATGCGGGAGATGGCGAATAGTATGAAAGAAGATATATATATATACATATATATATATATATATATATATATATATATATATATATATATATATATATATATATATATGTATATATATATATATATATATATATATATATATATATATTTTTTTTTTTTTTTTTTTTTTTTTTATACTTTGTCGCTGTCTCCCGCGTTTGCGAGGTAGCGCAAGGAAACAGACGAAAGAAATGGCCCAACCCCCCCCCCATACACATGCACATACACACGTCCACACACGCAAATATACATACCTACACAGCTTTCCATGGTTTACCCCAGACGCTTCACATGCCTTGATTCAATCCACTGACAGCACGTCAACCCCTGTATACCACATCGCTCCAATTCACTCTATTCCTTGCCCTCCTTTCACCCTCCTGCATGTTCAGGCCCCGATCACACAAAATCTTTTTCACTCCATCTTTCCACCTCCAATTTGGTCTCCCTCTTCTCCTCGTTCCCTCCACCTCCGACACATATATCCTCTTGGTCAATCTTTCCTCACTCATTCTCTCCATGTGCCCAAACCATTTCAAAACACCCTCTTCTGCTCTCTCAACCACGCTCTTTTTATTTCCACACATCTCTCTTACCCTTACGTTACTTACTCGATCAAACCACCTCACACCACACATTGTCCTCAAACATCTCATTTCCAGCACATCCATCCTCCTGCGCACAACTCTATCCATAGCCCACGCCTCGCAACTATACAACATTGTTGGAACCACTATTCCTTCAAACATACCCATTTTTGCTTTCCGAGATAATGTTCTCGACTTCCACACATTTTTCAAGGCTCCCAAAATTTTCGCCCCCTCCCCCACCCTATGATCCACTTCCGCTTCCATGGTTCCATCCGCTGCCAGATCCACTCCCAGATATCTAAAACACTTCACTTCCTCCAGTTTTTCTCCATTCAAACTCACCTCCCAATTGACTTGACCCTCAACCCTACTGTACCTAATAACCTTGCTCTTATTCACATTTACTCTTAACTTTCTTCTTCCACACACTTTACCAAACTCAGTCACCAGCTTCTGCAGTTTCTCACATGAATCAGCCACCAGCGCTGTATCATCAGCGAACAACAACTGACTCACTTCCCAAGCTCTCTCATCCCCAACAGACTTCATACTTGCCCCTCTTTCCAGGACTCTTGCATTTACCTCCCTAACAACCCCATCCATAAACAAATTAAACAACCATGGAGACATCACACACCCCTGCCGCAAACCTACATTCACTGAGAACCAATCACTTTCCTCTCTTCCTACACGTACACATGCCTTACATCCTCGATAAAAACTTTTCACTGCTTCTAACAACTTGCCTCCCACACCATATATTCTTAATACCTTCCACAGAGCATCTCTATCAACTCTATCATATGCCTTCTCCAGATCCATAAATGCTACATACAAATCCATTTGCTTTTCTAAGTATTTCTCACATACATTCTTCAAAGCAAACACCTGATCCACACATCCTCTACCACTTCTGAAACCGCACTGCTCTTCCCCAATCTGATGCTCTGTACATGCCTTCACCCTCTCAATCAATACCCTCCCATATAATTTACCAGGAATACTCAACAAACTTATACCTCTGTAATTTGAGCACTCACTCTTATCCCCTTTGCCTTTGTACAATGGCACTATGCACGCATTCCGCCAATCCTCAGGCACCTCACCATGAGTCATACATACATTAAATAACCTTACCAACCAGTCAACAATACAGTCACCCCCTTTTTTAATAAATTCCACTGCAATACCATCCAAACCTGCTGCCTTGCCGGCTTTCATCTTCCGCAAAGCTTTTACTACCTCTTATCTGTTTACCAAATCAAATGGGAACTTCAGTGAAGGGCGTAAATGGGGAGGTGATTACAAGTAGTGGTGATGTGAGAAGGAGATGGAATGAGTATTTTGAAGGTTTGTTGAATGTGTCTGATGACAGAGTGGCAGATATAGGGTGTTTGGGTCGAGGTGGTGTGCAAAGTGAGAGGGTTAGGGAAAATGATTTGGTAAACAGAGAAGAGGTAGTAAAAGCTTTGCGGAAGATGAAAGCCGGCAAGGCAGCAGGTTTGGATGGTATTGCAGTGGAATTTATAAAAAAAGGGGGTGACTGTATTGTTGACTGGTTGGTAAGGTTATTTAATGTATGTATGACTCATGATGAGGTGCCTGAGGATTGGCGGAATGCGTGCATAGTGCCATTGTACAAAGGCAAAGGGGATAAGAGTGAGTGCTCAAATTACAGAGGTATAAGTTTGTTGAGTATTCCTGGTAAATTACATGGGAGGGTATTGATTGAGAGGGTGAAGGCATGTACAGAGCATCAGATTGGGGAAGAGCAGTGTGGTTTCAGAAGTGGTAGAGGATGTGTGGATCAGGTGTTTGCTTTGAAGAATGTATGTGAGAAATACTTAGAAAAGCAAATGGATTTGTATGTAGCATTTATGGATCTGGAGAAGGCATATGATAGAGTTGATAGAGATGCTCTGTGGAAGGTATTAAGAATATATGGTGTGGGAGGCAAGTTGTTAGAAGCAGTGAAAAGTTTTTATCGAGGATGTAAGGCATGTGTACGTGTAGGAAGAGAGGAAAGTGATTGGTTCTCAGTGAATGTAGGTTTGCGGCAGGGGTGTGTGATGTCTCCATGGTTGTTTAATTTGTTTATGGATGGGGTTGTTAGGGAGGTAAATGCAAGAGTCTTGGAAAGAGGGGCAAGTATGAAGTCTGTTGGGGATGAGAGAGCTTGGGAAGTGAGTCAGTTGTTGTTCGCTGATGATACAGCGCTGGTGGCGGATTCATGTGAGAAACTGCAGAAGCTGGTGACGGAGTTTGGTAAAGTGTGTGGAAGAAGAAAGTTAAGAGTAAATGTGAATAAGAGCAAGGTTATTAGGTACAGTAGGGTTGAGGGTCAAGTCAATTGGGAGGTGAGTTTGAATGTAGAAAAACTGGAGGAAGTAAAGTGTTTTAGATATCTGGGAGTGGATCTGGCAGCGGATGGAACCATGGAAGCGGAAGTGAATCATAGGGTGGGGGAGGGGGCGAAAATTCTGGGAGCTGTGAAGAATGTGTGGAAGTCGAGAACATTATCTAGGAAAGCAAAAATGGGTATGTTTGAAGGAATAGTGGTTCCAACAATGTTGTATGGTTGCGAGGCGTGGGCTATGGATAGAGTTGTGCGCAGGAGGATGGATGTGCTGGAAATGAGATGTTTGAGGACAATGTGTGGTGTGAGGTGGGTTGATCGAATAAGTAACGTAAGGGTAAGAGAGATGTGTGGAAATAAAAAGAGTGTGGTTGAGAGAGCAGAGGAGGGTGTTTTGAAATGGTTTGGGCACATGGAGAGAATGAGTGAGGAAAGATTGACCAAGAGGATATATTTGTCGGAGGTGGAAGGAACGAGAAGAGGGAGACCAAATTGGAGGTGGAAAGATGGAGTGAAAAAGATTTTGTGTGATCGGGGCCTGAACATGCAGGAGGGTGAAAGGCGGGCAAGGAATAGAGTGAATTGGATCGATGTGGTATACTGGGGTTGATGTGCTGTCAGTGGATTGAATTAGGGCATGTGAAGCGTCTGGGGTAAACCATGGAAAGCTGTGTAGGTATGTATATTTGCGTGTGTGGACGTATGTATATACATGTGTATGGAGGTGGGTTGGGCCCTTTCTTTCGTCTGTTTCCTTGCGCTACCTCGCAAATGCGGGAGACAGCAACAAAGCAAAAAAAAATATATATATAAAATAAATAAATATATATATATATATTTTATTTTATTTATACTTTGTCGCTGTCTCCCGCGTTTGCGAGGTAGCGCAAGGAAACAGACGAAAGAAATGGCCCAACCCCCCCCATACACATGTATATACATACGTCCACACACGCAAATATACATACCTACACAGCTTTCCATGGTTTACCCCAGACGCTTCACATGCCCTGATTCAATCCACTGACAGCACGTCAACCCCGGTATACCACATCGCTCCAATTCACTCTATTCCTTGCCCTCCTTTCACCCTCCTGCATGTTCAGGCCCCGATCACACAAAATCTTTTTCACTCCATCTTTCCACCTCCAATTTGGCCTCCCTCTTCTCCTCGTTCCCTCCACCTCCGACACATATATCCTCTTGGTCAATCTTTCCTCACTCATTCTCTCCATGTGCCCAAACCACTTCAAAACACCCTCTTCTGCTCTCTCAACCACGCTCTTTTTATTTCCACACATCTCTCTTACCCTTACGTTACTCACTCGATCAAACCACCTCACACCACACATTGTCCTCAAACATCTCATTTCCAGCACATCCATCCTCCTGCGCACAACTCTATCCATAGCCCACGCCTCACAACCATACAACATTGTTGGAACCACTATTCCTTCAAACATACCCATTTTTGCTTTCCGAGATAATGTTCTCGACTTCCACACATTCTTCAAGGCCCCCAGAATTTTCGCCCCCTCCCCCACCCTATGATCCACTTCCGCTTCCATGGTTCCATCCGCTGCCAGATCCACTCCCAGATATCTAAAACACTTCACTTCCTCCAGTTTTTCTCCATTCAAACTCACCTCCCAATTGACTTGACCCTCAACCCTACTGTACCTAATAACCTTGCTCTTATTCACATTTACTCTTAACTTTCTTCTTTCACACACTTTACCAAACTCAGTCACCAGCTTCTGCAGTTTCTCACATGAATCCGCCACCAGTGCTGTATCATCAGCGAACAACAACTGACTCACTTCCCAAGCTCTCTCATCCCCAACAGACTTCATACTTGCCCCTCTTTCCAAAACTCTTGCATTTACCTCCCTAACAACCCCATCCATAAACAAATTAAACAACCATGGAGACATCACACACCCCTGCCGCAAACCTACATTCACTGAGAACCAATCACTTTCCTCTCTTCCTACACGTACACATGCCTTACATCCTCGATAAAAACTTTTCACTGCTTCTAACAACTTGCCTCCCACACCATATATTCTTAATACCTTCCACAGAGCATCTCTATCAACTCTATCATATGCCTTCTCCAGATCCATAAATGCTACATACAAATCCATTTGCTTTTCTAAGTATTTCTCACATACATTCTTCAAAGCAAACACCTGATCCACACATCCTCTACCACTTCTGAAACCACACTGCTCTTCCCCAATCTGATGCTCTGTACATGCCTTCACCCTCTCAATCAATACCCTCCCATATAATTTACCAGGAATACTCAACAAACTTATACCTCTAATTTGAGCACTCACTCTTATCCCCTTTGCCTTTGTACAATGGCACTATGCACGCATTCCGCCAATCCTCAGGCACCTCACCATGAGTCATACATACATTAAATAACCGTACCAACCAGTCAACAATACAGTCACCCCCTTTTTTAATAAATTCCACTGCAATACCATCCAAACCTGCTGCCTTGCCGGCTTTCATCTTCCGCAAAGCTTTTACTACCTCTTCTCTGTTTACCAAATCATTTTCCCTAACCCTCTCACTTTACATACCTCCTCGACCAAAACACCCTATATCTGCCACTCTATCATCAAACACATTCAACAAACCTTCAAAATATTCACTCCATCTCCTTCTCACATCACCACTACTTGTTATCACCTCCCCATTTGCGCCCTTCACTGAAGTTCCCATTTGCTCCCTTGTCTTACACACTTTATTTGCCTCCTTCCAGAACATCTTTTTATTCTTCCTAAAATTTAATGATACTCTCTCACCCCAACTCTCATTTGCCCTTTTTTTCACCTCTTGCACCTTGCTCTTGACCTCCTGTCTCTTTCTTTTATACATCTCCCACTCAATTGCATTTTTTCCCTGCAAAAATCTATATATATATACATATATATATATATATATATATATATATATATATATATATATATATATATATATATATATATCCCTGGGGATAGGGGATTAAGAATACTTCCCTTGTATTCCCTGTGTGTCGTAGAAGGCAACTAAAAGGGGAGGGAGCGGGGAGCTGGAAATCCTCCCCTCTCTCTTTTTTTTTTTTGATTTTCCAAAAGAAGGAACAGAGGGGGCCAGGTGAGGATATTCCAAAAAAGGCCCAGTCCTCTGTTCTTAACGCTACCTTGCTAACACGGGAAATGGCGAATAGTTTAAAAGAAAAAGAAAGAAAAATATATATTTATATATATTACAAAGGTATAAGTTTGTTGAGTATCCCTGGTAAATTATATGGGAGGGTATTGATTGAGAGGGTGAAGGCATGTACAGACCATCAGATTGGGGAAGAGCAGTGTGGTTTCAGAAGTGGTAGAGGATGTGTGGATCAGGTGTTTGCTTTGAAAAATATATGTGAGAAATACTTAGAAAAGCCAATGGATTTGTATGTAACATTTATGGATCTGGAGAAGGCATATGATAGAGTTGATAGAGATGCTCTGTGGAAGGTATTAAGAATATATGGTGTGGGAGGCAAGTTATTAGAAGCAGTGAAAAGTTTTTATCGAGGATGTAAGGCATGTGTACATGTAGGAAGAGAGGAAAGTGATTGGTTCCCAGTGATTGTAGGTTTGTGGCATGGGTGTGTGGTGTCTCCATGGTTGTTTAATTTGTTTATGGATGGGTTTGTTAGGGAGTTTTGGAAAGAGGGGCAAGTATGAAGTCTGTTGTGGATGAGAGAGCTTGGGAAGTGAGTAAGTTGTTGTTCGCTGATGATACAGCGCTGGTTGCTGATTCATGTGAGAAACTGCAGAGGCTGATGACTGAGTTTGGTAAAGTGTGTGGAAGAAGAAAGTTAAGAGTAAACGTGAATAAGAGCAAGGTTATTAGGTACAGTAGGGTTGAGGGTCAAGTCAATTGTGGGGTAAGTTTGAATGGAGAAAAACTGGAGGAAGTAAAGTGTTTTAGATATCTGGGAGTGGATCTGGCAGTGGATGGAACCATGGAAGCGGAAGTGAATCATAGGGTGAGGGAGGGGGCGAAAATTTTGGGAGCATTGAAGAATGTATGGAAGTCGAGAACATTATCTCCCGAAAGCAAAAATGGCTATGTTTGAAGGAATAGTGGTTCCAACAACGTTGTATGGTTGCGAGGCATGGGCTATGGAGAGAGTTGTGTGCAGGAAGGTGGATGTGCTGGAAATGAGATGTTTGGGGACAATGTGTGGTGTGAGGTGGTTTGATTGAGTAAGTAATGTAAGGGTATGAGAGATGTGTGGAAATAAAAAGAGCGTGGTTGAGAGCAGAAGAGGGTGTTTTGAAATGGTTTGGGCACATGGAGAGAATGAGTGAGGAAAGATTGACCAAGAGGATATATGTGTCGGAGGTGGAAGGAACAAGGAGAAATGGGAGACCAAATTGGAGGTGGAAAGATGGAGTGAAAAAGATTGTGTGTGATCGGGGCCTGAACATGCAGGAGGGTGAAAGGCGGGCAAGGAATACAGTGAACTGGATCGATGTGGTATACCGGGGTCGACATGCTGTCAATGGATTGAATCAGGGCATGTGAAGCATCTGGGGTAAACCATGGAAAGTTGTGTGGGGCCTGGATGTGGAAAGGGAGCTGTGGTTTCGGGCATTATTGCATGACAGCTAGAGACTGAGTATGAACGAATGGGGCCTTTGTTGTCTTTTCTTAGCGCTACCTTGCACACATGAGGGGGGAGGGGGATGTTATTCCATGTGCGGCAAGGTGGCGATGGGAATGAATAAGGGCAGACAGTGTGAATTGTGTGCATGTATGTTTATGTATTTGTCTGTGTGTGTATATTTATGTGTGCATTGAGATGTATGGGTATGTATATTTGCTCGTGTGGACATGTATGTATATACATGTGTATGGGGTGGGTTGGGCCATTTCTTTCGTCTGTTTCCTTGCGCTACCTCGCAAACGCGGGAGACAGCGACAAAGCAAAATAAGCAATTAAATAAATCTTTTCTTTCTTTCAAACTATTCGCCATTTCCCGCGTTAGCAAGATAGCGTTAAGAACAGAGGACTGGGCCTCTGAGGAAATATCCTCACCTGGCCCCCTTCTCTGTTCCTTCTTTTGGAAAAATTAAAAAAGAAAAAAGAAAAACCACATACACATGTATATACATACACGTCCACACATGCACATATACATACCTATACATCTCTACATATACATATATATACACACACAGACATATACATATATACACATATACATAATTCATACTGTCTGCCCTTATTCATTTTTGTCGCCACCCGCCACACATGAAATGACAACCCCCTCCCCCCCGCATGTGTGCAAGGTAGCGCTAGGAAAAGGCAACAAAGGCCCCATTCGTTCACACTCAGTCTCTAGCTGTCATGTAATAATGCACCAAAACCACAGCTCCCTTTCCACATCTAGGCCCCACAGAACTTTCCATTGTTTACCCCAGATGCTTCACATGCCCTGGTTCAATCCATTGACAGCACGTTGACCCCAGTATACCACATCATTCCAATTCACTCTATTCCTTGCACGCCTTTCATCCCCCCACCCCACCCACCCCCTACATGTTTAGGCCCCGATCGCTCAAAATCTTTTTCACTCCATCTTTCCACCTCCAATTTGGTCTCCCACTTCTCCTCGTTCCCTCCACCTCTGACACATATATCCTCTTGGTCAGTCTTTCCTCACTCATTCTCTCCATGTGACCAAACCATTTTAAAACATCCTCTTCTGCTCTCTCAACCACACTCTTTTTATTACCACACGTCTCTCTTACTCTTTTATTACTTACTCAATCAAATCACCTCACACCACATATTGTCCCAAACATCTCATTTCCAACACATCCACCCTCCTTCGCACAAGTCTATCTATAGCCCACGCCTGGCAACCATATAACATTGTGGAACAACTATTCCTTCAAACATACCCATTTTCGCTTTCAGAGATAATGTTCTCGCCTTCCACACATTGTTCAACGCTTCCAGAACTTTCGCTCCCTCCCCAACCCCGTGACTCACTTGTGCTTCCATGGTTCCATCCGCTGCCAAATCCACTCCCAGGTATCTAGAACACTTCACTTCCTCCAGTTTTTCTCCATTCAAACTTACCTCCCAGTTGACTTGTATAAGCCTTAACCTTGCTGTACCTCCCAGTTGACTTGTATAAGCCTTAACCTTACTGTACCTAATAACCTTGTTCTTATTCACATTTACTCTCAGCTTTCTTCTTCCACACACTTTACCAAACTCAGTCACCAGCTTCTGCAGTTTCTCACCCGGATCAGCCACTAGCGCTGTATCATCAGCGAACAACTGACTCACTTTCCAAGCCCTCTCATCCACAACAGACTGCATACATGCCCCTCCCTCCAAAACTCTTGCATTCACCTCCCTAACAACCCTATCCATAAACAAATTAAACAACAATGGAGACATCACGCACCCCTGCCACAAACCAACATTCACTGAGAACCAATCACTTTCCTCTCTTCCTACACGTACACATGCCTCACATCCTCGATAAAAACTTTTCACTGCTTCTAGCAACTTTCCTCCCACACCATATATTCTTAATACCTTCCACAGAGCATCTCTATCAACTCTATCATATGCCTTCTTATATATATATATATATATATATATATATATATATATATATATATATATATATATATATATATATATATATATATATATATATGTAGAGGATAGGGGAGAAAAAATACTTCCCACGCATTCCCCGCGTGTCGTAGAAGACGACAAAAAGGGGCGGGAGCAGGGGGCTAGAAACCCTACCCTCCTTGTATTTCAACTTTCTAAAAGGGGTAACAGAAGAAGGAGTCATGCGCAAAGTGCTCATCCCCCTCGAAGGCTCAGATTGCGGTGTCTAAATGTGTGTGGATGTAACCAAGATGAGAAAAAAGGAGAGATAGGTGGAATGTTTGAGGAAAGGAACCTGGAGGTTTTGGCTTTAAGTGAAACAAAGCTCAAGGGTAAAGGGGAAGAGTGGTTTGGGAATGTCTTGGGAGTAAAGTCTCGGGATGGTGAGAGGACAAGTGCAAAGAAGGAGTAGCACTACCCCTGAAGCAGGAGATGTGGGAGTATGTGACAGAGTGTAAGAAAGTAAACTCCAAATTGATATGGGTAAAACTGAAAGTGGGGCGAGAGAGATGGGTGTTTATTGGTGCCTATACACCTGGTCATGAGAAGAAAGATCATGAGAGGCAAGTGTTTTGGGAGCAGCTGAGTGAGTGTGTTACCAGATTTGATGCATGAGACCGGGTTATAGTAATGGGTGATCTGAATGCAAAGGTGAATAATGTGGCTCTTGAGGGAATAATTGGTGTACATGGGGTGTTCAGTGTTCTAAATGGAAATGGTGAAGAGGTTGTAGATTTGTGTGATGAAAAAGGAATGGTGATTGGGAATACCTGGTTTAAAAAGGAGAGATGTATATAGAAAGGGTAGTCAGTGGTGGGATGAAGAAGTAAGATTGTTAGTGAAAGATAAGAGAGAGGCATTTGGACAATTTTTGCTGAGAAATAGTGCAAATGACTGGGAGATGTATAAAAGAAAGAGATAAGAGGTCAAGAGAAAGGTGCAAGAGATGAAAAAGAGGCAAATGAGAATTGGGTGAGAGAGTATCATTAAAATTTAGAATAAAAAGATGTTTTGGAAGGAGGTAAATAAAGTGCGTAAGAGAAGAGAACAAATGGGAAAATTAAGTGAAGGGGGCAAATGGGGAGGTAATATCAAGTACTGGTGAAGTGAGAGATATATGATGTGAGTATTTTGAAGGTCAGTTGAATGTGTTTGATGATAGAGTGGCAGATATGGGGTGTTTTGGTCGAGGTTGTGTGAGAAGTGAGAGGGGTCAGGAAGAATTATTTGGTAAACAGAGAAGAGGTAGTGAAAACTTTACGGGAGATGGAAGCCGGCAAGGCGGTGGGTTTGGATGGTGTTGCACTGGAATGTATCAAAAAAGGGGGTGACTGTGTTGTTGGCTGGTTGGTGAGGATATTCAGTGTATGTATGGTTCATGGTGAAGTGCCTGAGGATTGGCAGAATGCATGTATAGTGCCATTGTACATAGTCAAGGGGATAAAGGTAAGTGTTCAATTTACAGAGGTATAAGTTTGTTGAGTATTCCTGGTAAATAATATGGGAGGGTATTAATTGAGAGGGTCAAGCCATGTACAGAGCAACACATTAGGGAGGAGCAGTGAGGTTCCAGAAGTGGTAGAGGATACGTGGATCAGGTGTTTGCTTTGAAGAATGTATGTGAGATATACTTAGAAAAACAAATGGATTTGAATGTAGCGTTTATGGATCTGGAGAAGGCATATGATAGAGTTGATAGAGATGCTCTGCGGATAGTATTAATAGTATATTGTGTGGGAGGTAAAAGTTTTTATCGAGGATGTAAGACATGTGTACAAGAAGGAAGAGAGGAAAGTGATTGGTTCCCGGTGAATGTCGGTATACTTGCCCCTCTCTCCAAAACTCTTGCATTCATCTCCCTAACAACACCATCCATAAAAATATCAAACAACCATGGAGACATCACGCACCCCTTCCGCAAACCGACATTCACTGAGAACCAATCACTTTCCTCTCTTCCTACTCGTACAAATGCCTTACATCCATGATAAAAACTTTTCACTGCTTCCAGCAACTTCCCTCCCACACCATATACTCTGAATACCTTCCACAGAGCATCTCTATCAACTCTATCATATGCCTTCTCCAGATCCATAAATGCTACATACAAATCCATTTGTTTTTCTAAGTTTTTCTCACATACATTCTTCAGAGCAAACATCTGATCCACACATCCTCTACCACTTCTGAAACCACACTGCTCTTCCCCAGTCTGATGTTCTGTACATGCCTTCGCCTTTCAATCAATACCCTCCCATATAATTTCCCTGGAAACCTCAACAAACTTATTCCTATGTAATTTGAACACTTACCTTTTTCCCTTTTGCCTTTGTACAATGGCACTATGCATGCATTCTGCCAATCCTCAGGCACTTTACCATGAGCCATACATACACTGAATATCCTCACAAAACAGTCACATCCCACCCCCCCACACCCTTTCCAATAAATTCCACTGCGATGCCGTCCAAACCCGCCGCCTTCCCGGCTTTCATTTTCTGCAAAGCTTTCACCCTCTCACTTTACACACCATCTCGACCAAAACGTCCTATATCTGCTACTCTATCATCTAAAACATTCAACAAACCTTCAAAATACTCACTCCATCTTCTCACATCACAACTACTTGTTATTACCTCCCCATTATCCCCCTTCACCGATGTTCCCATGTGTTCTCTTGTCTTACACACTTTATTTACCACTTTCCAAAACATCTTTTTATTCCCCCCCAAATTTAATGATACTCACTCACCCCAACTCTCATTTGTCCTCTTTTTCACCTCTTGCATGTTTCTCTTGACCTCCTGCCTCTTTCTTTTATACATCTCCCAGTCATTTGCACTATTTCCCTGCAAAAATCGTCCAAATGCCTCTCTCTTCTCTTTCACTAATAACCTTACTTCTTCATTCCAAACTGACTACCCTTTCTAACCTGCCCACCTCCCACGCTTCTCATGCCACAAGCATCTTTTGCGCAAGCCATCACTGCTTCCCTAAATACATCCCATTCCTCCCCCACTCCCCTTACGTCCTTTGCTCTCACCTTTTTCCATTCTGCACTCAGTCTCTCCTGGTACATCCTCACACAAGTCTCCTTCCCAAGCTCACTTATTCTCACCACTCTCTTCACCCCATTCTCTCTTCTTTTCTGAAAACCTCTACAAATCTTCTCCTTTGCCTCCACAAGATAATGGGCAGACATCCTTCCATTTGCACTTCTCAGCACATTAATATCCAAAAGTCTCTTTTTCACGCATCTATCTATTAACACATAATCCAATAACGCTCTCTGGCCATCTCTCCTACTTACATACGTATACTTATGTATATCTCTCTTTTTAAACCAGGTATTCCCAATCACCAGTCCTTTTTCAGCACACAAATCTACAATTTCTTCACCATTTCCATTGACAACACTGAACACCCCATGTACACCAATTATTCCCTCAACTGCCACATTACTCACCTATGCATTCAATTCACCCTTTACTATAACCCGGTCTCGTGCATCAAAACTGCTAACACACTCACTCAGCTGCTTCCAAAACACTTGCCTCTCACGATCTTCCTTCTCATGCCCAGGTGCATAGGCCCCAATAATCTCCCATCTCTCTCCATCCACTTTCAGTCTTACCCGTATCAATAGAGAGTTTACTTTCTTACACTCTCTCACATACTCCCACAACTCCTGTTTCAGGAGTAGTGGTACTCCTTCCTTTGCTCTTGTCCTCTCACCGACCCCTGACTTTAATCCCAAAACATTCCCAAACCACTCTTCCCCTTTACCCTTGAGCTTCTTTTCACTCAGAACCAAAACATCTAGGATCCTTTCCTCAAACATACTACATATCTCGCCTTTTGTCTCATCTTGGTTACATCCACACACATTTAGACACCCCAGTCTGAGCCTTCGAGGAAGATGAGCACTCCCCACGTGACTCCTTCTTCTGTTTCCCCTTTTAGAAAGTTAAAATAGAAAGAGGAGAGGGTTTCTAGGCCCCCATTCCAATCCCCTTTAGTCGCCTCCTACGACACGCGGGGAATGCGTGGTAAGTATTCTTTCTCCCCTAAATATATATCTATTTATCATTTCGCTTTGTTGCCGTCTTCCGCGTTAGCGAGGTAGCGCAAAGAAACAGACGAAAGAATGGCCCAACCGACCCACATACGCATGTATATACATACACGTCCACACACGCAGATATACATACCTATACATCTCAACGTATACATATATATACACACACAGACATATACATATATACACATGTATATAATTCATACTGTCTGCCTTTATTCATTCCATCGCCACCCCGCCACACATGAAATAAAAAAACCCTCCCCCCTCATGTGCGCGAGGTAGCGCTAGGAAAAGACAACAAAGGCCACATTCGTTCACACTCAGTCTCTAGCTGTCATGTAACAATGCACCGAAACCACAGCTCCCTTTCCACATCCAGGCACCACAGAACTTACCATGGTTTACCCCAGATGCTTCACATGCCCTGGTTCAATCCATTGACAGCACGTCGACCCCGGTATACCACATCGTTCCAGTTCACTCTATTCCTTGCACGCCTTTCACCCTCCTGCATGTTCAGACCCTGATCACTCAAAATCTTTTTCACTCCTTCTTTCCACCTCCAATTTGGTCTTCCACTTCTCCTTGTTCCCTTCACCTCTGACACATATATCCTCTTGGTCAATCTTTCCTCACTCATTCTCTCCATGTGACAATACAATTTCAAAACACCCTCTTCTGCTCTCTCAACCACACTCTTTTTATTACCACACATCTCTGTTACCCTATTTTTACTTACTCGATCAAACCACCCCACACCACATATTGTTCTCAAACATCTCATTTCCAGTACATCCACCCTCCTCCGCACAACTCTATCTAAAGCCCACGCCTCGCAACCATATGACATTTTTGGCTGCACTATTCCTTCAAACATAACCATTTCTGCTTTCCGAGATAATGTTCTCGAATTCCACACATTCTTCAACGCTCCTAGAACTTTTGCCCCCTTCCCCACCTTATGATTCACTTCCGCTTCCATGGTTCCATCCGCTGCCAAATCCACTCCCAGATATCTAAAACAATTCACTTCCTCCAGCTTTTCTCCATTCAAACTTACCTCCCAGATGACTTGTCCCTCAACCCTATTGTACCTAATAACCTAATATATATATATATATATATATATATATATATATATATATATATATATATATATATATATATCTTTGGACCATTTTTGCCGGGAAATTGTGCAAATGACTGGGAGATGTATCAAAGAAGGAGGCTGGAGGTCAAGAGAAAGGTGCAAGAGGCGAAAAAGAGGGCAAATGAGAGTTGGGGTGAGAGAGTATCATTAGATTTTAGGGAGAATAAAAAGATGCTTTGGAAGGAGGTAAATAAAGTGCGTAAGAAAAGGGAACAAATGGGAACTTCAGTGAAGGGGGCTAATGGGGAGTTGATAACAAGTAGTGGTGGTGTGAGAAGGAGATGGAGTGAGTATTTTGGAGGTTTGTTGAATGTTTTAGATGATACAGTAGCATATATAGGGTGTTTTGATCAAGGTGGTGTGCGAAGAATGATTTGGTAAACAGAGAAGAGGTACTGAAAGCTTTACAGAAGATGAAACCCGGCAAGGCGATGGGTTTAGTTGGTATTGCAGTGGAATTTATCAAAAAAAGGGGTGACTTTGATGTTGACTGGTTGGTGAGGATATTGATTGTATGTATGGCTCATGGTGAAGTGCCTGAGGACTGGCGGAATGCATGCATAGTGCCATTTTACTAGGGCAAAGGGGATAAAGGTGAGTGCTCAAATTACAGATGTATGAGTTTGTTGAGTATTCCTGAGAAATTATATGGGAGGATATTGATTGAGAGGGTGAAGGCATGTACAGAGCAGTGTGGTTTCAGAAGTGGTAGAGGATGTGGATCAGGTGGTTGCTTTGAAGAATGTATGCGCTGAATACTTAGAAAAACAAATGGATTTGTAAGTAGCATTCATGGATCTGGAGAAGGCATATGATAGAGTTGATGGAAGGCATTAAGAGTATATGGTGTGGGAGGCAAGTCGCTGGAAGCAGTGAAAAGTTTTTATTGACGATGTAAGGCATTTCTACGAGTAGGAAGAGAGGAAAGTGATTGGTTCTCAGTGAAAGTCGGTTTGCGGCAGGGGTGCGTGATGTCTCCATGGCTGTTTAATTTCTTTAAGGATGGGGTTATTAGGGAGGTGATTGCAAGACTTTTGGAAAGAGGAGCAAGTATGCAGTCTGTTTTGGATGAGAGGGCTTGGGAAGTGAGTCAGTTGTTGTTCGCTGACGATACAGCGCTGGTGGCTGATTCGGGTGAGAAACTGCAGAAGCTGGTGACTGAGTTTGGTAAAGTGTGTTAAAGAAGAAGCTGAGAGTAATTATGAATAAGAGCAAGGTTATTAGATACAGTAGGGTTGAGGGTCAAGTCAAGTGGGAGGTAAGTTTGAATGGAGAAAAACTGGAGGAAGTGAAGTGTTTTAGATATCCGGGACTGGATTTGGCAGCAGATGGAACCATGGAAACGAAGTGAGTCACAGGGTGAGGGAGGGGGCGAAAGTTCTGGGAGCGTTGAGTAATGTTTGGAAGGCGAGAACTTTATCTCGGAAAGCAAAAATGGGTATGTTTGAAGGAACAGTGGTTCCAACAATGTTATATGATTGTGAGGCATGGGCTATAGATAGGGTTGTGCGGAGGAGGATGGATGTATTGGAAATGAGATGTTTGGCGACAATTTATGGTGTGAGGTGGTTTGATCGAGTAAGTAATGAAAGGGTAAGAGAGATGTGTGGTAATAAAAAGTGTGTGGTTGAGAAAGCAGAAGAGGGTGTATTGAAATGGTCTGGTCGTATGAAGAGAATGAGTGAGGATATATTGACAAAGAGGATATATGTGTCAAAGGTGTAGGGAACGAGGAGAAGTGGGAGACCAAATTGGAGGTGAAAGGATGAAGCGAAAAAAAAAAAAATTGAGCTATTGGGGCCTGAACATGCAGGAGGGTGAAAGGCGTGCAAGGAATGCAGTGAACTGGAACGATTTGGTATACCGGGGTCGACGTGCTGTCAATGGATTGAACCAGGGGATGCGAAGCGTCTGGGGTAAACCATGGAAAGTTTTGTGGGGCCTATATGTGGAAAGGGAGCTGTGGTTTCGATGCATTATACATGACAGGTAGAGACTGAGTGTGAACGAATGTGGCCTTCGTTGTCTTTTCCTAGCATTACCTCGCGCACATGCGGGGGAAGGGGATTGTCATTTCATGTGTGGCGGGGTGGCGAAGGGAATGAATAAGGGCAGACATTATGAATTATGTACATGTGTACATATGTATATGTCTCTGTGTGTATATATATGTATACGTTGAGATGTATAAGTATGCATATGTGCGTGTGTGGACGTGTATGTATATACATGTATACATGTGTATGTGGGTGGGTTAGGCAATTCTTTCGTCCGTTTCCTTGCGCTACCTCGCTAACGCGGGAGACAGCGACAAAGAAATATATATATATATATATATAAATATATATATATATATATATATATATATATATATATATATATATATATATATATATATATATATATATATATATATATATTGCTTTGGAGAGAGTTGCGAGTCTGTTGGTGATAAGAGGTCCTTTGAAGTGAGTTAATTGTTGTTTGCCAATGATACAGCTCTAGTGGATGACTGAAGTGAGAAACTGTAGAAGTTGGTGACTGAGTTTGGAAAAGTGTGTGAAAGGATTAAGGTGATAGCAAATGTGAATATGAGCAAGGTTATTAGGTTCAGAAGGATTGAGGGACAGGTTAATTGGGATGTAAGTTTGAATTGAGCAAAATCGGAGGAAGTGAAGTGTTTTAGATATCTGGGAGTGGATTTAGCAGTGAATGGAACCATGGAAGCAAGAGTGAGTCACAGGGTGGGGAGGGTGCGAAGGTTCTGGGAGCGATGAAGAATGTGTAGAAGGAGAGAATGCAATCTCGTAGAGAAAAAATGTGTATGTTTGAAGGGATAGTAGCTTCAACAATGTTATATGGTTGTGAGCATGGGCTATAGATAGGGTTGTACAGAGGAGGGTGAATGTGTTGGAAGTGAAATGTTTGAAGACAATATGTGGTGTGAGTTGGTTTGATCAAGTAAGTAATGAAAGGGTAAGACAGATGTGTGGAAATAATGAGAGTGTGGTTGAGAGACCAGAAGAGGGTGTGTTGAAATCGTTTGGACATATGGAGAGAATGAGTGAGGAAAGATTGACAAAGAGGATGCATGTGTCAGATTTGGAGGGAACAAAGAGAAGCGGGAGAGGAAATTGGAGGTGGAAGGATGGAGTGAAAAAACTTTGAGCAATCGAGGCCTGAATATACAGGAGGGTGAAAGACGTGCAAACAATAGAGTGAATTAGAACGACGTGGTATCCTGGGGTTGACGTGCTATCATTGGACTGAACCAGGGCATGTGAAACACCTAGATTAAACCATGGAAAGGTTTGTGGGGCCTGGATATGCATAGGAAGCTGTGATTTCGGTCCATTAAACATGACAGCTAGAGACTGAGTGTGAACAAATGTGGCCGTTTTTTTCTGTTCCTGGCGCTACCTCGATGAAGCAGGGGGTAGCGATGCTGTTTCCTGAGCCAGGAATGAACGAAGGGAAGCAAGTATGAATATGTACATGTGTATATACATATATACACATGTAGATAGGTGTGCATGTGTGAGCGTTTATATATGTATATATATATATATATATATATATATATATATATATATATATATATATATATATATATATATATATTACAGAGGTATAAGTTTGTTGGGTATTCCTGGGAAATTATATGGGAGGGTATTGATTGAGAGGGTGAAGGCATGTACAGAGCATCAGATTGGGGAAGAGCAGTGTGGTTTCAGAAGTGGTTGAGGATGTGTGGATCAGGTGTTTGCTTTGAAAAATGTATGTGAGAAATACTTAGGAAAGCAAATGGATTTGTATGTGGCATTTATGGATCTGGAGAAGGCATATGATAGAGTTGATAGAGATGCTCTGTGGAAGGAATTAAGAATATATGGTGTGGGAGGCAAGTTGTTGGAAGCAGTGAAAACTTTTTATCGAGGATGTAAGGCATGTGTACGTGTAGTAAGAGAGGAAAGTGATTGGTTCGCAGTGAATGTAGGTTTGCGGCTGGGGTGTGTAATGTCTCCATGGTTGTTTAATTTGTTTATGGATGGGGTTGTTAGGGAGGTAAATGCAAGAGTTTTGGAAAGAAGGGGAAGTATGCAGTCTGTTGTCGATGAGAGAGCTTGGGAAGTGAGTCAGTTGTTGTTCGCTGATGATACAGCACTGGTGGCTGATTCGTGTGAGAAACTGCAGAAGCTGGTGACTGAGTTTGGTAAAGTGTGTGAAAGAAGAAAGCTGAGAGTAAATGTGAATAAGAGCAAGGTTATTAGGTACAGTAGGGTTGAGGGACAAGTCACTTGGGAGGTTAAGTTTGAATGGAGAAAAGCTGGAGGAAATGAATTGTTTTAGATATCTGGGAGTGGATTTGGCAGCGGATGGAACCATGGAAGCGGAAGTGAATCATAGGGTGGTGTAGGGGGCGAAAGTTCTAAGTGCGTTGAAGAATGTGTGGAAGTCGAGAATGTTATCTCGGAAAGCAAAAATGGGTATGTTTGAAGGAATAGTGGTTATATGGTTGTTATATGGTTGCGAGGCGTGGGCTATAGATAGAGTAGTGCGGAGGGTGGATGTGCTGGAAATGAGATGTTTGAGGACAATTTGTGGTGTGAGGTGGTTTGATCGAGTGAGTAATGATAGGGTAAGAGAGATGTGTGGTAATAAAAAGAGTGTGGTTGAGAGAGCAGAAGAGGGTGCTTTGAAATGGTTTGGTCATATGGAGAGAATGAGTGAGGAAAGATTGACCAAGAGGATATATGTGTCAGAGGTGGAGGGAACGAGAAGTGGGAGACCAAATTGGGGGTGGGAAGATGGAGTGAAAAAGATTTTGAGTGATCAGGGCCTGAACATGCAGGAGGGTGAAAGGCGTGCAAGGAATAGAGTGAATTGGAACGATGTGGTATACCGGTGTCGACGTGCTGTCAATGGATTGAACCAGAGCATGTGAAGCGCCTGGGATAAACCGTGGAAAGTTCTGTGGGGCCTGGATGTGGAAAGGGAGCTGTGGTTTCGGTGCATTATTACATGACAGCTAGAGACTGAGTGTGAACGAATGTGGCCTTTGTTGTCTTTTCCTAGCGCTACCTCGCACACATGAGGGGGGAGGGGGTTTTTGTTTCATGTGTGGCGGGGTGGCGATTGGAATGAATAAAGGCGGACAGTATGAATTATATACATGTGTATATATGTATATGTCTGTGTGTGTATATATATGTATACGTTGAGATGTATAGGTATGTACATTTGCGTGTGTGGACGTGTATGTAAATACATGTTTATGTGGGTGGGTTGGGCCATTCTTTCGTCTGTTTCCTTGAGCAACCTCGCTAACGCGGGAGACAGCGACAAAGCAAAATAAGATGAATAAATGATATATATATATATATATATATATATATATATATATATATATATATATATATATATATATATATATATATTGCTCTGTCGCTGTCTCCCGCGTTTGCGAGGTAGCGCAAGGAAACCGACGAAAGAAATGGCCCAACCCACCCCCATACACATGTATTTACATACACGTCCACACACGCAAATATACATACCTATACATCTCAACGTATACATGTATATACACACACACAGACATATACACATATACACATGTATATAATTCATACTTCTGCCCTTATTCATTCCAATCGCCACCCCGCTACACATGAAATAACCCCCCCCCCCTCATGTGTGCGAGGTAGCGCTAGGAAAAGACAACAAGGGCCCCATTCGTTCACACTCAGTCTCTAGCTGTCATGTTATAATGCACCGAAACCACAGCTCCCTTTCCACATCCAGGCCCCACAGAACTTTCCATGGTTTACCCCAGACGCTTCACATGCCCTGGTTCAATCCATTGACAGCACGTCGACCCCGGTATACCACATCGTTCCAATTCACTCTATTCCTTGCACGCCTTTCACCCTCCTGCATGTTCAGGCCCCGATCACTCAAAATCTTTTTCACTCCATCTTTCCACCTCCAATTTGGTCTCCCACTTCTCCTCGATCCCTCCACCTCTGACACATATATCCTCTTGGTCAATCTTTCCTCACTCAGTCGCTCCATGTGACCAAACCATTTCAAAACACCCTCTTCTGCTCTCTCAACCACACTCTTTTTATTTCCACACATCTCTCTTACCCTTACATTATTTACTCGATCAAACCACCTCACACCACACAATGTCCTCAAACATCTCATTTCCAGCACATCCACCCTCCTGCGCATAACTCTATCCATAGCCCACGCCTCGTAACCATACAACATTGTTGGAACCACTATTCCTTCAAGCATACCCATTTTTGCTTTCCGAGATAATGCTCTCGACTTCCAAACATTCTTCAACGCTCCCAGAATTTTCGCCCCCTCCCCCACCCTATGATTCACTTCTGCTTCCATGGTTCCATCCGCTGCCAGATCCACTCCCAGATATCTAAAACACTTTACTTCCTCCAGTTTTTCTCCGTTCAAACTTACCTCCCAATTGACTTGACTCTCAACCCTACTGTACCTAATAACCTTGCTAATTTACTCTTAACTTTCTTCTTTCACACACTTTACCAAACTCAGTCATCAGCCTCTGCAGTTTCTCACACGAATCAGCCACCAGCGCTGTATCATCAGCGAACAGCAACTGACTCACTTTCCAAGCTCTCTCATCGACAACAGACTGCATACTTGCCCCTCTTTCCAAAAGTCTTGCATTCACCTCCCTAACAACCCCATCCATAAACAAATTAAACAACCATGGAGACATCACACACTCCTGCCGCAAACCTACATTCACTGAGAACCAATCACTTTCCTCTCTTCCTACACGTACACATGCCTTACATCCTCGATAAAAACTTTTCACTGCTTCTAACAACTTGCCTCCCACACCATATATTCTTAATACCTTCCACAGAGCATCTCTATCAACTCTATCATATGCCTTCTGCAGAGCCATAAATGCTACATACAAATCCATTTGCTTTTCCAACTATTTCTCACATACATTCTTCAAAGCAAACACCTGATCCACACATCCTCTACCACTTCTGAAACCACACTGCTCTTCCCCAATCTGATGCTCTGTACATGCCTTCACCCTCTCAATCAATACCCTCCCAAATAATTTACCAGGAATACTCAACAAACTTATACCTCTGTAATTTGAGCACTCACTCTTATCCCCTTTGCCTTTGTACAAGCATTCCGCCAATCCTCAGGCACCTCACCATGAATCATACATACATTAAATAACCGTACCAACCAGTCAACAATACAGTCACCCCCTTTTTTAATAAATTCCACTGCAATACCATCCAAACCTACTGCTTTCCTGGCTTTCATCTTTCGCAAAGCTTTTACTATCTCTTTTCTGTTTACCAAATCATTTTCTCTAACCCTCTCACTTTGCACACCACCTCGACCAAAACACCCTATATCTGCCACTCTGTCATCAAACACATTCAACAAACCTTCAAAATACTCACTCCATCTCCTTCTCACATCACCACTACTTGTTATCACTTCCCCATTTGCCCCCTTCACTGAAGTTCCCATTTGCTCCCTTGTCTTAAGCACTTTATTTACATCCTTCCAAAACATCTTTTTATTCTCTCTAAAATTTAATGATACTCTCTCACCCCAACTCTCATATGTGTGTGTGTGTGTGTGTGTGTGTGTGTGTGTGTGTGTGTGTGTGTGTGTGTGTGTGTGTGTGTGTGTGTGTGTGTGTGTGTGTGTGGATGGGCCATTCTTCATCTGTTGCCTGGCACTACCTTGGTGCGCGAGACTGGTTATTAGTGATTCTTTTTTTTTTTTTTGCTTTGTCGCTGTCTCCCGCGTTTGCGAGGTAGCGCAAGGAAACAGACGAAAGAAATGGCCCAACCCACCCCCATACACATGTATATACATACGTCCCCACACGCAAATATACATACCTACACAGCTTTCCATGGTTTACCCCAGACGCTTCACATGCCTTGATTCAATCCACTGACAGCACGTCAACCCCGGTATACCACATCGCTCCAATTCACTCTATTCCTTGCCCTCCTTTCACCCTCCTGCATGTTCAGGCCCCGATCACACAAAATCTTTTTCACTCCATCTTTCCACCTCCAATTTGGTCTCCCTCTTCTCCTCGTTCCCTCCACCTCCGACACATATATCCTCTTGGTCAATCTTTCCTCACTCATTCTCTCCATGTGCCCAAACCATTTCAAAACACCCTCTTCTGCTCTCTCAACCACGCTCTTTATATTTCCACACATCTCTCTTACCCTTACGTTACTTACTCGATCAAACCACCTCACACCACACATTGTCCTCAAACATCTCATTTCCAGCACATCCATCCTCCTGCGCACAACTCTATCCATAGCCCACGCCTCGCAACCGTACAACATTGTTGGAACCACTATTCCTTCAAACATACCCATTTTTGCTTTCCGAGATAATGTTCTCGACTTCCACACATTCTTCAAGGCTCCCAGAATTTTCGCCCCCTCCCCCACCCTATGATCCACTTCCGCTTCCATGGTTCCATCCGCTGCCAGATCCACTCCCAGATATCTAAAACACTTCACTTCCTCCAGTTTTTCTCCATTCAAACTCACCTCCCAATTGACTTGACTCTCAACCCTACTGTACCTAATAACC
This sequence comes from Panulirus ornatus, assembly GCF_036320965.1. NCBI lineage: Eukaryota > Metazoa > Arthropoda > Malacostraca > Decapoda > Palinuridae > Panulirus > Panulirus ornatus. Next base: position 39,061,626 of record NC_092243.1, on the reverse strand, counting down.
TTGCTAATTTACTCTTAACTTTCTTCTTTCACACACTTTACCAAACTCAGTCATCAGCCTCTGCAGTTTCTCACATGAATCAGCCACCAGCGCTGTATCATCAGCGAACAACAACTGACTCACTTCCAAGCTCTCTCATCGACAACAGACTGCATACTTGCCCCTCTTTCCAAAAGTCTTGCATTCACCTCCCTAACAACCCCATCCATAAACAAATTAAACAACCATGGAGACATCACACACTCCTGCCGCAAACCTACATTCACTGAGAACCAATCACTTTCCTCTCTTCCTACACGTACACATGCCTTACATCCTCGATAAAAACTTTTCACTGCTTCTAACAACTTGCCTCCCACACCATATATTCTTAATACCTTCCACAGAGCATCTCTACAACTCAATCATATGCCTTCTGCAGAGCCATAAATGCTACATACAAATCCATTTGCTTTTCCAACTATTCTCACATACATTCTTCAAAGCAAACACCTGATCCACACATCCTTTACCACTTCTGAAACCACACTGCTCTTCCCCAATCTGATGCTCTGTACATGCTTCACCCTCTCAATCAATACCCTCCCAAATAATTTACCAGGAATACTCAACAAACTTATACCTCTGTAATTTGAGCACTCACTCTTATCCCCTTTGCCTTTGTACAAGCATTCCGCCAATCCTCAGGCACCTCCACCATGAATCATACATACATTAAATAACCGTACAACCAGTCAACAATACAGTCACCCCCTTTTTTAATAAATTCCACTGCAATACCATCCAAACCTACTGCTTTCCTGGCTTTCATCTTTCGCAAAGCTTTTACTATCTCTTTCTGTTTACCAAATCATTTTCTCTAACCCTCTCACTTTGCACACCACCTCGACCAAAACACCCTATATCTGCCACTCTGTCATCAAACACATTCAACAAACACTTCAAAATACTCACTCCATCTCCTTCTCACATCACCACTACTTGTTATCACTTCCCCATTTGCCCCCTTCACTGAAGTTCCCATTTGCTCCCTTGTCTTAAGCACTTTATTTACATCCTTCCAAAACATCTTTTTATTCTCTCTAAAATTTAATGATACTCTCTCACCCCAACTCTCATATGTGTGTGTGTGTGTGTGTGTGTGTGTGGGTGTGTGTGTGTGTGTGTGTGTGTGTGTGTGTGTGTGTGTGTGTGTGTGTGTGTGTGTGTGGATGGGCCATTCTTCATCTGTTGCCTGGCACTACCTTGGTGCGCGAGACTGGTTATTAGTGATTCTTTTTTTTTTTTTGCTTTGTCGCTGTCTCCCGCGTTTGCGAGGTAGCGCAAGGAAACAGACGAAAGAAATGGCCCAACCCACCCCCATACACATGTATATACATACGTCCCCACACGCAAATATACATACCTACACAGCTTTCCATGGTTTACCCCAGACGCTTCACATGCCTTGATTCAATCCACTGACAGCACGTCAACCCCGGTATACCACATCGCTCCAATTCACTCTATTCCTTGCCCTCCTTTCACCCTCCTGCATGTTCAGGCCCCGATCACACAAAATCTTTTTCACTCCATCTTTCCACCTCCAATTTGGTCTCCCTCTTCTCCTCGTTCCCTCCACCTCCGACACATATATCCTCTTGGTCAATCTTTCCTCACTCATTCTCTCCATGTGCCCAAACCATTTCAAAACACCCTCTTCTGCTCTCTCAACCACGCTCTTTATATTTCCACACATCTCTCTTACCCTTACGTTACTTACTCGATCAAACCACCTCACACCACACATTGTCCTCAAACATCTCATTTCCAGCACATCCATCCTCCTGCGCACAACTCTATCCATAGCCCACGCCTCGCAACCGTACAACATTGTTGGAACCACTATTCCTTCAAACATACCCATTTTTGCTTTCCGAGATAATGTTCTCGACTTCCACACATTCTTCAAGGCTCCCAGAATTTCGCCCCCTCCCCCACCCTATGATCCACTTCCGCTTCCATGGTTCCATCCGCTGCCAGATCCACTCCCAGATATCTAAAACACTTCACTTCCTCCAGTTTTTCTCCATTCAAACTCACCTCCCAATTGACTTGACTCTCAACCCTACTGTACCTAATAACCTTGCTAATTTACTCTTAACTTTCTTCTTTCACACACTTTACCAAACTCAGTCATCAGCCTCTGCAGTTTCTCACATGAATCAGCCACCAGCGCTGTATCATCAGCGAACAACAACTGACTCACTTCCCAAGCTCTATCATCCCCAACAGACTTCATACTTGCCCCTCTTTCCAAAACTCTTGCATTCACCTCCCTAACAACCCCATCCATAAACAAATTAAACAACCATGGAGACATCACACACCCCTGCCGCAAACCTACATTCACTGAGAACCAATCACTTTCCTCTCTTCCTACACGTACATATGCCTTACATCCTCGATAAAAACTTTTCACTGCTTCTAACAACTTGCCTCCCACACCATATATTCTTAATACCTTCCACAGTGATATGTGGTTTAAAACCAAAGGTGAGTAATGTGGCAGTTGAGGGTATAATTGATGTACCTGGGTCATTCAGCGTTTTGAGTGGAAATGGTGAAGAGCTTGTGGATTTGTGTCCTCAAAAAAGATCGGTGATTGGGAATACCTGGTTTAAAAAGAGAAGTATATGTATGTGAGTGGGAGACATGGTCCAAGGACATTACTAGATTATGTGTTAATCGGTAAGCGTGTAAAAGAGAGGATATTCCTGGATATGAATATGCTGAGACGGACAGCTTGAGGGATGTCTGATCACTAATCACTCTCTTGTGGAGGCGAAGGTGAAGGTCTCTAGAGGTTCTTAAAAAAGAAGAGAAACTGTTGGGGAGAAGAGAGTGTTGATAGTAAGCGAGCTTGGAAAGGAGACTCATATGAGAGCACATGACGTGAGGGGAGTGGGTGAGGAATGGGATGTATTTAGGGAAGCAGTGATGGCATGTGCAAAAGATGCATGTGGCATGATAAAGGTGGGAGGTGGGCAGATTAGAAAGGATAGTGGGTGGTGGGATGAAGAAGTAAAGTTGTTAGTGAAAGAGAAAAGAGAGGCATTTGGATGATACAAGGAAGGAGTGCAAATGACTGGGAGATGTATAAAAGAAAGCCGCAGGAGGTCAAGAGGAGGGTGTAAAGAGAGCTGAGGTGAGAGTATCATTAAATATAAGTGAGAATAAAAAGGTGTTTTGGAAGAAGGTAAATAACATGCGTAGGACAAGAGAACAAATGGGAACATTGGTTTGGGGGGCAAGGGGGAAAATGATAACAGGTAGTGATGAAGTGAGGACATAGAGTAAGTATTTTGAAGGTTTGTTGAATATGTTTCATGATAGAATGGCAGATGTAGGGTGTTTTGGTCAGAGTGGTGTGCAAACTGAGAGGGGTCAGGGAGAATGGTTTGGTTAAAAGAGAAGAGGTAGTGAAAGCCTTGCGGAAGATGAAATCCGTTAAGGCGTCGGGTTTGGATGGTATTGCTGTTGAATTTATTAAGAAAGGAGGTGACTGTGTTGTTGATTGGTCGGTAAAGATATTCAATGTATGTATGGATCATGTTGAAGTGCCTAAGAATTGGCGGAATGCATGTATAGTGCCATTGTACAAAGGCAAATTGGATAAAGGTGAGTGTTCAAACTACAGAGGTATAAGTTTGTTCAGTTTTACTGAAAATTGTATGGGAGAATATTGATTGAGAGAGTGAAGGCATATACGAAGCATCAGGTTGAGGAGAAGAGGTATGGTTTTAAAAGTGGTAGAGGATGTGTGTATCAAGTATTCAATTTGATGAGTGTGCGTAAGAAATATTCATAAAAACAGATGGATTTGTATGTGACATTTATGGACCTCGAGAGGATATATGACAGGGTTAGTAGAGATGCTTTGTGGAAGGTCTTTAGAGAATATAGTGTGTGAGGTAAACTGCTAGAAGTAGTGAAAAATATTCATCAATGATGTAAGGCGTGTGTATGAGTAGGAAGAGAGGAGAGTGATTGGTTCCCTGTGAAGGTCGGTCTACTGCAGGGATGTGTGATGTCCCCATGGTTATTAGATTTGTTTGTGGATGGTGATGGTTAGAGAGGTAAATGCAAGAGTCTTCGAGAGAGGGGCGAGTATGTAGTATCTTAAGGATGAGAGGGCCTGGGAAGTGAATTAGTTAATGTTTGCCTATGATACAACACTGGTGGTTGATTCGAAAGAGAAACTGCAGAAGTTTGTGACTGACTTTGGAAAAATGTGTGAAATGAGAAAGTTGAGAGTAAATGTGAATAAAAGCAATGTTATAACTTACGTTCAGCAGGGTTGAGGGACAAGTTAGTTGGGATGTAACTTTAAATGGAGAAAAATGGGTGGAAGTGAAGTGCTTTAGATATCTGGGAGCTTACTTGGCAGGAAATGGAACCATAAAAGTGGAAGTGAGTCACAGGGTAGGGGAAGGGGCGAAGGTTCTGGGAGTGATGAAGAATATGTGGAAATATAGAACATTATCTGGGAGAGCAAAAATTAGTATGTTTGACAGAATAGTAGTCCCAACGATATTATATGGTTACAAGGCATGGTCTATAGATAGGGTTGTAAAGAAGAGGGTGGATGTGTTGGAAATAAAATGTTTGTGTACAATATGTGGTGTGAGGTAGTTTGAGTAAGTACAGAAAGGGTAAGAGAGATGTGTGTATTAAAAAGAGTTTAGTTGAGAAAGCAGAAGAGGGTGTGTTGTAATGGTATAGACATATGGAGAGAATGAGTGAGGAAAGGTTGACAATAAGGATATATGTGTCAGGAGAAGCAGAAGACCAAATCGGAGGTGAAAGGATGGAGTCAAAAAGATTTTGAGCGATCGGGGCCTAAACATAGGGAAGGGTGAGAGACGTGCTAGGAATAGAGTGTATTGGAACGATGTGTTATACCAGGGTCAACGTGCAGTCAATGGACTTAACCAGGGTATGCGAAACGTCCTGGGTGAACCATGGACAGGTCTGTGGGGTCTGGGTGTGGATAGAGAGCTGTGGTTTCGGTGCATTGCACATGACAGCTAGAGAATGAGTGTGAACGAATGTGGACCCATTTTGTCTGTTTTCCTGGCACTACCTCACTGAAGAAGGAGGGGGGGGGGGTAGCGAAGCTGTTTATGTGAAGCAATGTAGCGCCAGAAATAGATGAAGGCACGCAAGTATGAATATGTACATGTTTATATATGTACATATATTTATGTGTATACGTTGATATGTGTATGTATATGTATATGTGTGTGTTTGCATATATATATATATATATATATATATATATATATATATATATATATATATATTTTTTTTTTTTTTTTTTTTTTTTGCTGTCTCCCGCGTTTGCGAGGTAGCGCAAGGAAACAGACGAAAGAAATGGCCCAACCCACCCCCATGCACATGTATATACATACACGTCCACACACGCAAATATACATACCTACACAGCTTTCCATGGTTTACCCCAGACGCTTAACATGCCCTGATTCAATCCACTGACAGCACGTCAACCCCGGTACACCACTTCGATCCAATTCACTCTATTCCTTGCCCTCCTTTCACCCTCCTGCATGTTCAGGCCCCGATCACACAAAATCTTTTTCACTCCAGCTTTCCACCTCCAATTTGGTCTCCCACTTCTCCTCGTTCCCTCCACCTCCGACACATATATCCTCTTGGTCAATCTTTCCTCACTCATTCTCTCCATGTGCCCAGACCATTTCAAAACACCCTCTTCTGCTCTCTCAACCACGCTCTTTTTATTTCCACACATCTCTCTTACCCTTACGTTACTTACTCGATTAAACCACCTCACACCACACATTGTCCTCAAACATCTCATTTCCAGCACATCCACCCTCCTGCGCACAACTCTATCTATAGCCCACGCCTCGCAACCATACAACATTGTTGGAACCACTATTCCTTCAAACATACCCATTTTTGCTTTCCGAGATAATGTTCTCGACTTCCACACATTCTTCAACGCTCCCAGGATTTTCGCCCCCTCCCCCACCCTATGATCCACTTCCGCTTCCATGATTCCATCCGCTGCCAGATCCACTCCCAGATATCTAAAACACTTTACTTCCTCCAGTTTTTCTCCATTCAAACTTACCTCCCAATTGACTTGACCCTCAACCCTACTGTACCTAATAACCTTGCTCTTATTCACATTTACTCTTAACTTTCTTCTTTCACACACTTTACCAAACTCAGTCACAAGCTTCTGCAGTTTCTCACATGAATCAGCCACCAGCGCTGTATCATCAGCGAACAACAACTGACTCACTTCCCAAGCTCTCTCATCCACAACAGACTTCATACTTGCCCCTCTTTCCAAAACTCTTGCATTCACCTCCCTAACAACCCCATCCATAAACAAATTAAACAACCATGGAGACATCACACACTCCTGCAGCAAACCTACATTCACTGAGAACCAATCACTTTCCTCTCTTCCTACACGTACACATATGCCTTACATCCTCGATAAAAACTTTTCACTGCTTCTAACAACTTGCCTCCCACTCCATATATTCTTAATACCTTCCACAGAGCATCTCTATCAACTCTATCATATGCCTTCTCCAGATCCATAAATGCTACATACAAATCCATTTGCTTTTCTAAGTATTTCTCACATACATTCTTCAAAGCAAACACCTGATCCACACATCCTCTACCGCTTCTGAAACCACACTGCTCTTCCCCAATCTGTTGCTCTGTACATGCCTTCACCCTCTCAGTCAATACCCTCCCATATAATTTCCCAGGAATACTCAACAAACTTATACCTCTGAAATTTGAGCACTCACTCTTATCCCCTTTGCCTTTGTACAATGGCACTATGCAAGCATTCCGCCAATCCTCAGGCACCTCACCATGAGTCATACATACATTAAATAACCTTACCAACCAGTCAATAATACAGTCACCCCCTTTTTTAATAAATTCCACTGCAATACCATCCAAACCTGCTGCCTTGCCGGCTTTCATCTTCCGCAAAGCTGTTACTACCTCTTCTCTGTTTACCAAATCATTTTCCCTAACCCTCTCACTTTGCACACCACCTCGACCAAAACACCTTATATCTGCCACTCTATCATCAAACACATTCAACAAACCTTCAAAATACACTCTCCATCTCCTTCTCACATCACCACTACTTGTTATCACCTCCCCATTTGCGCCCTTCACTGAAGTTCCCATTTGCTCCCTTCTCTTACGCACTTCATTTACCTCCTTCCAGAACATCTTTTTATTCTCCCTAAAATTTAATGATACTCTCTCACCCCAACTCTCATTTGCCCTCTTTTTCACCTCTTGCACCTTTCTCTTGACCTCCTGTCTCTTTCTTTTATACATCTCCCACTCAATTGCATTTTTTCCCTGCAAAAATCGTCCAAATGCCTCTCTCTCTTCTCTTTCACTAATAATCTTACTTCTTCATCCCACCACTCACTACCTTTTCTAATCAACCCACCTCCCACTCTTCTCATGCCACAAGCATCTTTTGCGCAATCCATCACTGATTCCCTAAATACATCCCATTCCTCCCCCACTCCCCTTACTTCCATTGTTCTCACCTTTTTCCATTCTGTACTCAGTCTCTCCTGGTACTTCCTCACACAAGTCTCCTTCCCAAGTTCACTTACTCTCACCACCCTCTTCACCCCAACATTCACTCTTCTTTTCTGAAAACCCATACAAATCTTCACCTTAGCCTCCACAAGATAATGATCAGACATCCCTCCAGTTGCACCTCTCAGCACATTAACATCCAAAAGTCTCTCTTTCGCGCGCCTGTCAATTAACACGTAATCCAATAACGCTCTCTGCCCATCTCTCCTACTTACATACGTATACTTATGTATATCTCGCTTTTTAAACCAGGTATTCCCAATCACCAGTCCTTTTTCAGCACATAAATCTACAAGCTCTTCACCATTTCCATTTACAACACTGAACACCCCATGTATACCAATTATTCCCTCAACTGCCACATTACTCACCTTCGCATTCAAATCACCCATCACTATAACCCGGTCTCGTGCATCAAAACCACTAACACACTCATTCAGCTGCTCCCAAAATGTAAGGTATTTGTACAAATAGGAAAGCACGAAAGTGATTGGTTCCCAGTGAATGTTGGTTTGCGGCAGGGATGCATGATGTCTCCATGGTTGTCTCCATGGATAGGGTTGTTAGGGAAGGGAAAGCAAGAGTTTTGGAGAGAGGAGCAAGTATGCAGTCTGTTCTGGTTGAGAGGACTTGGGAAGTGAGTCAGTTGTTGTTTGGTGATGACACATCGCTGGTGGTTGATTCGGGTGAGAAACTGCAGAAGCTGGTGACTGAGTTTGGTAAAGTGTGAAAGAAAAAAGTTGAGAATAAATGTGAATACGAGCAAGGTTATTAGGTTCAGTAGGGTTGAGGGACAAGTTAATTGGAAGGTAAAGTTGAATGAAGAAAAACTGGAGGAAGTGAAGGGCTTTAGATATCTGGGAGTGGACTTGGCAACAGATGGAACCATGGAAGTGGAAGTGAGTCACAGGGTGGGGGAGGAAACAAAGGTTCTGGGAGTGTTGAAGAATGTGTGGAGGGCGAAATCGTTATCTCGGAGGCCAAAATGGGTGTTAGAAGGAATAGTGGTTCCAACAATGTTATATGGTTGCAAGGCTATAGATAGGATTGTGCTGAGGAGGGTGAATGTGTTGGAAGTGAAATGTTTGAGGACAATACGTGGTGTGAAATGGTTTGATCGAGTAAGCAATGAAAGGGTAAGAGAGATGTGTGGTAATGAAACTAATGTGGTTGAGAGAGCAGAAGAGGGTGTGTTGAAATGGTTTGGACACATGGAGACAATTAGTGAGGAAAGATTGACAAAGATGATATATGTTTCAGAAGTGGAGGGAAGAAGGAGAAGCAGGAGACCAAAATGGAAGAGGAAGGATGGAGTGAAAAATACTTTGAGCGATCGGGGCCTGATCATACAGGAGGGTGAAAGACGTGCAAGGAACTGAGTGGATTGAAACGATGTGGTATACCGGCAACGATGTGCTGTCATTGGATTGAACCAGGGCATGTGAAGCGTCTGGGGTAAACCATGGAAAAGTCCCTGGGGCCTGGATGTGGAAAGGGAGCTGTGGTTTCGGTGCATTACACATGACAGCTGGAGACTGAGTGTGAATGAATGTGGCCTTTTTTTGTCTGTTCCTGGCGCTTCCTCGCTGGCGGCATGGCGATGGGAATGGATGAAGGCAGCAAGTATGGATATGTACACGTGTATATGTGTATATGTCTGTGTATATATATGCACGTATACGTTGAAATGTATATGTGTGTATGTGTGCGTGTGTGGGCGTTTATGTATATACATGTGTATGTGGGTTGGTTGAGCCACTCCTTGTCTGTTTCCTTGCGCTACCTCGCTAACACGGGAGATGGCGGTTAAGCATATAAAATAAATATAAACAAGAGGGCAAATGAGAGTTGGGGTGGGAGGGTATCATTAAATTGTAGGGATGATAAAAAAAAGATGATTTGGAAGGAAGGTAAATAAAGTGCGTAAGACAAGAGAATAAATGGGAACATCGGTGACGGGGGCTAATGAGGAGGTAATAACAAGTAGTGGTGATGTGAGAAGATGGAGTGAGTATTTTGAAGGTTTGTTGGATGTGTTTGATGAGAGAGTGGCAGATATAGGGTGTTTTGGTCGAGGTGGTGTGCGAAGTGTGAGGGTCAGGAAAAATGGTTTGGCAAACAGAGAAGAGAAAGTGAAAGCTTTGCGGAAGATGAAAGCCGGCAAGACGGCAGGTTTGGATGTTATTGCAGTGGAATATATAAAAAAAGGGGGTGACTTTGTTGCTGATTTGGTTGGTAAGGATATTCAATGTATGTGTGGTTCACAGTGAAGTGCCTGAGGATTGGCAGAATGCATTCTATGTCATTGTACAAAGGCAAAAGGGATAAAGGTGAGTGTTTAAATTACAGAGGTATAAGTTTGTTGAGTATTCCTGGGATATTATATGGGAGGATATTGATTGAGAGGGTGAAGGCATGCATAGAGTATCAGATTGGGGAAGAGCAGTGTAGTCTCAGAAGTGGTAGAGGATGTGTGGATCAGGTGTTTGCTTTCATGAATGTATCTGAGAAATACTTAGAAAAACAGATGGATTCATATGTAGCATTTATGGATTTGGAGAAGGCATATGATAAGATTGATAGAGATGCTTTGTGGAAGGCTTAAAGAGTATATATCGCGGGAGGTAATTTGATAGAAGTAGTGAAAAGTTTCACCAAGGATGTAAGGCATGTGTGTGAGTAGGAAGAGAGGAAAGTGATTGGTTCCCAGTGAATGTCTGTTTGCGGCAGGGGTGCTTGATGGCTCTATGGTTTTTTTTAATTTGTTTATGGATGGGGTGATTAGGGAGGTGAATACAAGTGTTTTGGAGAGAGGGGCAAGTATGAAGTCTGTTGTGGATGAGAGGGCTTGGGAAGTGAATCACTTGCTTGCTGGTGAAACAGTGCTGATGGCTTATTCGGGTGAGAAACTGCAGAAGTTAGTGTCAGAGTTTGGTAAATTGTGTGAAAGAAGAAAGTTGAGAGTAAATGTGAATAAGAGCAAGGTTATTAGGTTCAATAGGGGGGATAAGTTAACTAAGAGGTAAGTTTGAATGGAGAAAAACTGGAGGAAGTCCAGTGTTTTAGATATCTGGGAGTGGACTTAGCAGAAGATGGAGCCATGGAAGCGGAAGTGAATCACAGGGTGGGGGAAGTGGCAAAGGTTCTGGGAGCATTGAAAAATGTGTGGAAGGCGAGAACGTTATCTCGGAGATAGAAAATGGGTATGTTTGAAGGAATAGTGGTTCCAACAATGTTATGTGGTTATGAGGCATGGGCTATAGATAAAGTTTTGCAGAGGAGGATGGATGTGTTGGAAATGAAATGTTTGAGGACGATATGCGGTGTGAGGTAGTTTGCTCGAGTAAGTAATGAAAGGGTAAGAGAGATGTGTGGTGATAAAGAGTGTGGTTGAGAGAGCAGAAGAGAGTGTGTTGAAATGGTTTGGGCACAGGAAAGAATGAGTGAGGAAAGATTGACAAAGAGGATATATGTGTGCAGAGGTAGAAGGAACAAAGAGAAGTGGGAGGCCAAGTTGGGGGTGGAAGGGTGGAGTGAAAAAGATTTTGAGCAATCGGGGCCTGAACATGCACAAGGATGAAAGGCGTGGAAGGAGTAGAGTGAATTGGAACGCTGTGGTATACCGGGGTCGACGTGCTGTCAGTGGATTGAACCAGGGCATGTGAAGTGTCTAGGGTAAACCATGGAAAGGTCTGTGGGACCTGAATGTGCAATGGGAGCTGTGGTTTCGGTGCTTTACACCTGACAGCTAGAGATTGAATGTGAACGAATATGACCTTTTTTGTCTTTTCCTGTTGCTACCTCGCTGGTGAAGGAGGGGGGATGCTAATTTCATGTGTAGCAGGGTGGCGACAGGAATGGATGAAGGCAGCAAGTATGAATATGTACATGTGTATATGTTATGTACACGTTGAAATGTATATGTATGTATATATGTGTGTATGAGCATTTATGTATACACATGTATACGTGGGTGAGTTGAGCTATCCCTCATCTATTTCCTTGCGCTACCTTGCTGACGAGGGAGACAGTGATTAAGTATAATAAGTAAATGAATATATATATATATATATATATATATATATATATATATATATATATATACACACTTACATACATATTTTCAGAAAATATATGTCCTCTTACTGTCACAGATAATCAAAAGAATGTCAAAGTTTTTTGTGTTTGTAAATATGATTAAGAAATATGCTTGGGCAATATTACATAATTTTTGGAATGTTAAAGACTTAAAATGTACTATAATAAAATGATCAATAATTCTTGGGAATATGGTATCATGTTATGGTCTAAATCTACAATTTTTTTTAATACTGCTGCATAGTATGATCCTTTGTCATATGTGTCTGTAAATGACTGTTCAGATTTGCTTTATGTGAGGCACGGAAAGGACAGATGGTGCATACATATGGCTTTTCTCCAGTGTGTGTCCTGACATGCCTCTTTAAGATATTCTTGTGGGATGAGCTGTAAGGACAATATGGACAAGAAAATGGTCTGTCTCCAGTATGAGTATTAATATGCTCCTTCAGAAGTGCATTTCTGGTAGTGCGAAAGGAACAATGAGGGCAAGAAAATGGTTTCTCTCCTGTATGTTTTAGAATATGCCTCCTGAGTGTGTGGAAATATGTTGTGTTGTAGGCACAATGGGGGCACTGATGCACTTTGCTGGCAGAGGTGGGGCCCTGCCAATCTTCCGAAGTTCGCCTCCCATCACTCCATTGACAGTTAGTCTCCCGCTCCACCTGCAGAGGAGGCCTCATCTTACTTTTTATTTCATGGTTTATTAGTCATAAATTTTTTGTAAGTTTAATTCCTGTTGACAATTTTCTTTTCTGAATAGCTAATACAGGAGACAAGATATTTCAATAGCCATTACATAAAGTACAACATACCTATGTTTTGAATAATACCAGTGCAAAGTATCCATGAAGATATGTGCATAAGGTTTCTTGATGATGAGCATATACCATCTCATATTAAGCTTTCTCAACCATGCATATTGACCTATCATGAAAGACTACTATAATAGATATGTAACAGATAAGACATTTCATTTCCAGCAGTAATACTCTTTATGACAAAACAAAGTATACATGAATGAATGTTTAATCTGCTACAAACGTAAGTGAAAATTTTCATGAATCACTCATGAATATTCTTTTCATTTCTCTGTTTTTGGAGATATTTTGAATTAATACAACACTTACTGCTCTCATTAACAACAACAACAATAATAATAATAATAATGATAATAATAATAATAATAATAATAATAATAATAATAATCATAATAATAACAATAATAATAATAATAATAATAATAATAATAATAATAATAGTAATAATAATGATAACAATAATAATAATAATGATAACAATAATAATAATAACAATAATAATAATGATAACCCTAGAATAGAAATAACGATAAAGATGAAAATGATAGAATCCTTAAAGAACAGATAGATTTGCATGTAGCATTTATGGATCTAGAGAAGGCATGTGATAGAGTTGATAGAGATGCTTTGTGGAAGGTATTAAGAGAATGTGGTGTGGGAGGTAAGTTGCTAGAAGCACTGAAAAGTTTTTATCAAGGATGTAAGGCATGTGTATGAGTAGGAAGAGAGGAAAGTGATTGCTTCCCAGTGAATGTCGGTTTGCGGCAGGGGTGCATGATGTCTCCACAGTTGTTTAATTTGTTTACGGATGAGGTTGTTAGGGACTTGAATGCAATAGTTTTGGAGAGAGGGACAAGAATGCAGTCTGTTTTGGATGAGAGGGCTTCGAAAGTGAGTCAGTTGTTGTTCGCTGATGATGCAGGGCTGTTGGCTGATTCGGGTGAGAAACTGCCGAAGTTGGTGACAAAGTATGTTAAAGTGTGTGAAAGAGGAAAGCTGAGAGTAAATGTGAATAAGAGTAAGGTTATTATGTTTAGTAGGGTCGAGGGATGAGTTAACTGGGAGGTAAGTTTGCATAGAGAAAAACTGGAGGAAGTGAAGTGTGTTAGATATCTGGCAGTGGATTTAGCAGCGGATGAAACCATGGGAGTAGAAATGACTCACAGGGTGCGCGCGGGGGCGAAGGTTCTGGGAGCGTTGAAGAATGTGTGTAAGGCGAGAAGGTTATCTCGGAGAGCAAAAATGGGTATGTTTGAAGGAATAGTGGTTCCATCAATATTATATGGTTGCGAGGCATGTGCTATAGATAAGGCTGTGCGGAGGAGGGTGGATGTGTTGGAAAATGTTTCAGGACAATATATGGTGTGAGGTGGTTTGATCGAGTAAGTAATAAAAGGGTAGGAGATGTGTGTGATAATAAAAAGAGTGTGGTTGAGAGAGCAGAAGAGGGTATATTGAAATGGTTTGGTCACATGGAGAGAATGAGTGAGGAAAGATTGACAAAGAGGATATATGTGTCAGAGGTGGAGGGAACGAGAAGTGGAAGACCAAACTGGAGGTGGAAGGATGGAGTGAAAATGATTTTGAGCGATCGGGGCCTGAACATACAGGTGGGTGAAAGGCGTGCAAGGAATAGAGTGAATTGGAACAAGGTGTTATGCCGGGGTCGACGTGCTGTCAATAGATTGAACCAGGGCATGTGAAGCATTTGGGGTAAACCATAGACAGTTTTGTGGAGCCTGAATGTGGAAAGGGAGCTATGGTTTCGGTGCATTACACATAATAGCTGAAGAATGAGTGTGAAAGAATGTGGCCTTTGTTGTCTTTCCTAGCACTACCTTGCGCGCATGCGGAGGGAGGGGGTGCTGTTTCATGTGTGGCAAGGTAGCGACAGGAGCAGATGAAGGCAGTAAATATAAATATGTACATGTGTATATATGTATATGTCTGTGTATGTATATGTATGTATATGTTGAAATGCATATGTGTGTCTATGTGCGTGTGTGGGCGTTTCTGTGTATGCATGTGTATGGGTTGGGCCATTCTTTCGTCTGTTTCCTTGCGCTACCTCGCTAAAGTGTCAGACAGCGACTAAGTATAATAGATAAAAATATTAATGAGAATAATGATGATGATAATAATAATAATAATAATGATAATAATAATAGTAATAATAGAATTATTGATAACAATGATAATAATGATAATACATATATTCATAACTATAATAAATGAATTACACGGACAATAAATATATGACAGTTATAACGAAAGGTATATATATATATATATATATATATATATATATATATATATATATATATATATATATATACATATATATATATATATATATATATATATATGTACATATCTTTCTTTTAAACTATTCGCCATTTCCCGCGTTAGTGAGGTAGCGTTAAGAACAGAGGACTGGGCCTTTTTTGGAATATCCTCACCTGGCCCCCTCTGTTCCTTCTTTTGGGGTGAAAAAAAAGAGTATATATATATATATATATATATATATATATATATATATATATATATATATATATATATATATATATTTTTTTTTTTTTTTTTTTTTTATACTTTGTCGCTGTCTCCCGCGTTTGCGAGGTAGCGCAAGGAAACAGACGAAAGAAATGGCCCAACCCCCCCCCATACACATGTACATACACACGTCCACACACGCAAATATACATACCTACACAGCTTTCCATGGTTTACCCCAGACGCTTCACATGCCTTGATTCAATCCACTGACAGCACGTCAACCCCTGTATACCACATCGCTCCAATTCACTCTATTCCTTGCCCTCCTTTCACCCTCCTGCATGTTCAGGCCCCGATCACACAAAATCTTTTTCACTCCATCTTTCCACCTCCAATTTGGTCTCCCTCTTCTCCTCGTTCCCTCCACCTCCGACACATATATCCTCTTGGTCAATCTTTCCTCACTCATTCTCTCCATGTGCCCAAACCATTTCAAAACACCCTCTTCTGCTCTCTCAACCACGCTCTTTTTATTTCCACACATCTCTCTTACCCTTACGTTACTTACTCGATCAAACCACCTCACACCACACATTTTCCTCAAACATCTCATTTCCAGCACATCCATCCTCCTGCGCACATCTCTATCCATAGCCCACGCCTCGCAACCATACAACATTGTTGGAACCACTATTCCTTCAAACATACCCATTCAAACATACGCACTTTATTTACCTCCTTCCAGAACATCTTTTTATTCTCCCTAAAATTTAATGATACTCTCTCACCCCAACTCTCATTTGCCCTCTTTTTCACCTCTTGCACATTTCTCTTGACCTCCTGTCTCTTTCTTTTATACATCTCCCACTCAGTAGCATTTTTTCCCAACAAAAATTGTCCAAATGCCTCTCTCTTCTCCTTCACTAATAATCTTACTTCTTCATCCCACCACTCACTACCCTTTCTAATCAACCCACCTCCCACTCTTCTCATGCCATATATATATATATATATATATATATATATATATATATATATATATATATATATATATATCTTTTCTTTCAAACTGTTCGCCATTTCCCGCGTTAGCGAGGTAGCGTTAAGAACAAAGAACTGGGCCTTTGAGGGAACATCCTCATCTGGCCCCCTTCCCTGTTCCTTCTTTTGGAAAATTAAAAAAAAGAAAATAATGAGAGGGGAGGATTTCCAGCCCCCCCGCTCCCTCCCCTTTTAGTCGCCTTCTACGACACGCAGGGAATACGTGGGAAGGCATGTACAGAGCATCAGATTGGGGAAGAGCAGTGTGGTTTCAGAAGTGGGAGAGGATGTGTGGATCATGTGTTTGCTTTGAATTCAGAATGTATGTGAGAAATACTTAGAAAAGCAGATGGATTTGTATGTAGCATTTATGGATCTGGAGACGGCATATGATAGAGTTGATAGAGATGCTCTGTGGAAGGTATTAAGAATATATGGTGTGGGAGGCAAGTTGTTAGAAGCGGTGAAAAGTTAGCCCCCTTCACTGATATTCCCATTTGTTCCCTTGTCTTTCGCACTTTATTTAACTCCTTACAAAACGTCTTTTTATTCTCCCTAAAATTTGATGATACTCTCTCACCTCCTGCCTCTTTCTTTCATACATCTCCAACTCATTTGCATTATTTTCCCTACAAAAATCGTCCAAATGCCTCTCTCTTCTCTTTCACTAATACTCTTACTTCTTCATCCCATCACTCACTACCTTTCTAATCTGCCCACCTCCCACGCTTCTCATGCCACAAGCATCTTTTTTCGCAAGCCATTACTGCTTCCCTAAATACATCCCATTCCTCCCCCACTCCCCTTACCTCCTTTGTTCTCACCTTTTTCCATTCTGTACTCAGTCTCTCCTGGTACTTCCTCACACAAGTCTCCTTCCCAAGTTCATTTACCCTCACCACCCTTTTCACCCAAACATTCTTCTTTTCTGAAAACCCATACAAATCTTCACCTTCGCCTCCACAAGATAATGATCAGACATCCCTCCAGTTGCACCTTTCAGCACATTTACATCCAAAAGTCTTTCTTTCGCGCGCCTATCAATAAACACGTAATCTAATAACGCTCTCTGGCCATCTCTCCTACTTACATATGTTTTTTTTTTTTTTTTCTTTGTCGCTGTCTCCCGCGTTTGCGAGGTAGCGCAAGGAAACAGACGAAAGAAATGGCCCAACCCACCCCCATACACATGTCTATACATACGTCCACACACGCAAATATACATACCTACACAGCTTTCCATGGTTTACCCCAGACGCTTCACATGCCCTGATTCAATCCACTGACAGCACGTCAACCCCGGTATACCACATCGATCCAATTCACTCTATTCCTTGCCCTCCTTTCACCCTCCTGCATGTTCAGGCCCCGATCACACACAATCTTTTTCACTCCATCTTTCCACCTCCAATTTGGTCTCCCACTTCTCCTCGTATAATTATGTATATCTCTCTTCTTAAACCAGGTATTCCCAATCACCAGTCATTTTTCAGCACATAAATCTACAAGCTCTTCACCATTTCCATTTACAACACTGAACACCCCATGTACACCAATTATTCCCTCAAATGCCACATTACTGACCTTTGCATTCAAATCACCCATCACTATAACCCGGTCTCATGCATCAAAACTACTAACACACTCACTCAGCTGCTCCCAAAACACTTGCCTCTCATGATCTTTCTTCTCATGCCCAGGTGCATATACACCAATAATCACCCATCTCTCTCCATCCACTTTCAGTTTTACCCATATCAATCTAGAGTTTACTTTCTTACACTCTATCACATACTCCTACCACTCCTGTTTCAGAAGTAGTGCTACTCCTCCTCTTGCTCTTGTCCTCTCACTAACCCCTGACTTTACTCCCAAGACATCCCAAACCACTCTTCCCCTTTACCCTTGAGGTTCGTTTCACTCTGAGCCAAAACATCCAGGTTCCTTTCCTCAAACATACTACCTATCTCTCCTTTTTTCTCATCTTGGTTACATCCACACACATTTAGACAACCCAATCTGAGCCTTTGAGGAGGATGAGCACTCCCCACATGACTCCTTCTTCTGTTTCCCCTTTTAGAAAGCTAAAATACAAGGAGGGGAGGGTTTCCAGCCCCCCGCTCCCGTCCCCTTTAGTCGCCTTCTACGACACGTGAGGAATGCGTGTATATATATATATATATATATATATATATATATATATATATATATATATATATATATATATATATATATATATATATGGTGCGTAAGACAAGGGAGCAAATGGGAACTTCAGTGAAGGGCGTAAATGGGGAGGTGATAACAAGTAGCGGTGATGTGAGAAGGAGATGGAATGAGTATTTTGAAGGTTTGTTGAATGTGTCTGATGACAGAGTGGCAGATATAGGGTGTTTTGGTCGAGGTGGTGTGCAAAGTGAGAGGGTTAGGGAAAATGATTTGGTAAACAGAGAAGAGGTAGTAAAAGCTTTGCGGAAGATGAAAGCCGGCAAGGCAGCAGGTTTGGATGGTATTGCAGTGGAATTTATTAAAAAAGGGGGTGACTGTATTGTTGACTGGTTGGTAAGGTTATTTAATGTATGTATGACTCATGGTGAGGTGCCTGAGGATTGGCGGAATGCGTGCATAGTGCCATTGTACAAAGGCAAAGGGGATAAGAGTGAGTGCTCAAATTACAGAGGTATAAGTTTGTTGAGTATTCCTGGTAAATTATATGGGAGGGTATTGATTGAGAGGGTGAAGGCATGTACAGAGCATCAGATTGGGGAAGAGCAGTGCGGTTTCAGAAGTGGTAGAGGATGTGTGGATCAGGTGTTTGCTTTGAAGAATGTATGTGAGAAATACTTAGAAAAGCAAATGGATTTGTATGTAGCATTTATGGATCTGGAGAAGGCATATGATAGAGTTGATAGAGATGCTCTGTGGAAGGTATTAAGAATATATGGTGTGGGAGGCAAGTTGTTAGAAGCAGTGAAAAGTTTTTATCGAGGATGTAAGGCATGTGTACGTGTAGGAAGAGAGGAAAGTGATTGGTTCTCAGTGAATGTAGGTTTGCGGCAGGGGTGTGTGATGTCTCCATGGTTGTTTAATTTGTTTATGGATGGGGTTGTTAGGGAGGTAAATGCAAGAGTCCTGGAAAGAGGGGCAAGTATGAAGTCTGTTGGGGATGAGAGAGCTTGGGAAGTGAGTCAGTTGTTGTTCGCTGATGATACAGCGCTGGTGGCTGATTCATGTGAGAAACTGCAGAAGCTGGTGACTGAGTTTGGTAAAGTGTGTGGAAGAAGAAAGTTAAGAGTAAATGTGAATAAGAGCAAGGTTATTAGGTACAGTAGGGGTGAGGGTCAAGTCAATTGGGAGGTGAGTTTGAATGGAGAAAAACTGGAGGAAGTAAAGTGTTTTAGATATCTGGGAGTGGATCTGGCAGCGGATGGAACCATGGAAGCGGAAGTGAATCATAGGGTGGGGGAGGGGGCGAAAATCCTGGAAGCCTTGAAGAATGTGTGGAAGTCGAGAACATTATCTCGGAAAGCAAAAATGGGTATGTTTGAAGGAATAGTGGTTCCAACAATGTTGTATGGTTGCGAGGTGTGGGCTATGGATAGAGTTGTGCGCAGGAGGGTGGATGTGCTGGAAATGAGATGTTTGAGCACAATGTGTGGAGTGAGGTGGTTTGATCGAGTAAGTAACGTAAGGGTAAGAGAGATGTGTGGAAATAAAAAGAGCGTGGTTGAGAGAGCAGAAGAGGGTGTTTTGAAATGGTTTGGGCACATGGAGAGAATGAGTGAGGAAAGATTGACCAAGAGGATATATGTGTCGGAGGTGGAGGGAACGAGGAAAAGTGGGAGACCAAATTGGAGGTGGAAAGATGGAGTGAAAAAGATTTTTGTGTGATCGGGGCCTGAACATGCAGGAGGGTGAAAGGAGGGCAAGGAATAGAGTGAATTGGATCGATGTGGTATACCGGGGTTGACGTGCTGTCAGTGGATTGAATCAGGGCATGTGAAGCGTCTGGGGTAAACCATGGAAAGTTGTGTGGGGCCTGGATGTGGAAAGGAAGCTGTGGTTTCGGGCATTATTGCGTGGCAGCTAGAGAATGAGTGTGAACGAATGGGGCCTTTGTTGTGCTACCTCGCACACATGAGGGGGAGGGGGAAGGTATTCCATGTGTGGCGAGGTGGCGATGGGAGTGAATGGGGGCAGACAGTGTGAATAGTATGCATGGGTATATATGTATGTGTCTGTGTATGTATATATATGTGTACATTGAGATATATAGGTATGTATATTTGCGTGTGTGGACGTGTGTGTGTATACATTGTGTATGGGGGTGGGTTGGGCCATTTCTTTCGTCTGTTTCCTTGCGCTACCTCGCAAACGCGGGAGACAGCGACAAACCAAAATAAATAATAAATAAATATATATATATATATATATATATATATATATATATATATATATATATATATATATATATATATATATATATATACTTATATACTTATATATATATATATATATAGTTATAATACTTCCCACGTATTCCCTGCGTGTCGTAGAAGGCGACTAAAAGGGAAGGGAGCGGGGGCTGGAAATCCTCTCCTCTCATTTTTTTCCTTAATTTTCCAAAAGAAGGAACAGAGAAGGGGGCTAGGTGAGGATATTCCTTCAAAGGCCCAGTCCTCTGTTCTTAACGCTACCTGGCTAATGCGGAAAATGGCGAATAGTATGAATATATATATATATATATATATATATATATATATATATATATATATATATATATATATATATATATATATATATATGAACGGATGGGCTACTCTTTGTCTGTTACCTGGCGCTACCTCACTGACGCAAGCAACAGCAATTAAGAATAGAAAATAAAATATTATGTATATTAATTATCTATTATACGTTGTTGCTGTCTCCCGCGTTGGCTAGGTAGCACAAGGAAACAGACAAAAGAATGGCCCAACCCACCCACATACACATATATATACATAAATGCCCACACACACGCACACACATGTATACATACATATACCTTTTAACATATACATACATTTACCTACACAGACATATATATGTATTCACATGTACATATTCATACATGCTTCCATCATTCCATTCACGCCGCCACCCCGCCACACATGAAATGGCACTCACCCTCTTCTGCTCTCTCAGCCACTCTTTTTATTACCACACATCTTTCTTACCCTTTCATTACTTACTCGATCAAACCACCTCACACCACATACTGTCCTCAAACATCTTTCCAACACATCCACCCTCCTCCGCACAACCCTATCTATAACCCATGCCTCACAACCAGATAACATTGTTGGAACCATTATTCCTTCAAACATACCAATTTTTGCTCTTCGAGATAATGTTCTTGCCTTCCACACATTCTCGCCTTCCACATATTCTTCAACTCTCCCAGAACCTTTACCCCCTTCCCCACCCTGTGACGCACTTCCTCTTCCACGGTTCCATCCGCTGCCAAATCCACTTGCAGATACATAAAACACTTCACTTCCTCCAATTTTTCTCCATTCAAACTTACCTCCTAATTTACTTGTCTCTCAACCCTACTGAACCTAATAACCTTGCTCTTATTCACATTTACTCTCAACTTTCTTCTTTCACACACTTTACCAAACTCAGTCACGAACTTCTGTAGATTCTCACCCAAATCCGCCACTAGCAATGTATCATCAGCGAACAACGACTGACTCACTTCCCATGCCTTCTCATCCACAACAGACTTCATACCCCTCTCTCCAAAACTCTCCAAAACCAGGTAGACATCACGCACCTCTGCCACAAACCGACATTCACTGCAAACCAATCATTTTCCTCTCTTCCTACTCTTACACATGCCTTACATCATCGATAAAAACATTTCACTGCTTCTAGCAACTTACCTCCCACATCATATACTCTTAATACCTTCCACAGAGCATCTCTATCATATGCCTTCTCCAGATCCATAAATGCTACATACAAATCAATCTGTTTTCCTAAATATTTCTCACATACATTCCTCAAAGCAAACATCTGATCCACACGTCCTCTACCACTTCTAAAGCCACACTGCTCTTTCCCAATCTGATGCTCTGTACATGCCTTGACCTTCTCAGTCAATACCCTCCCATATAATTTCCCAGGAATACTCAACAAACTTATACCTCTGTAATTTGAACACTTACCTTTATCGCCTTTCCCTTTGTATAATGGCACTATGCATGCATTCCGCCAATCCTCAGACACTTCACCATGAACCATACATACACTGAATATCCTTACCAACCAGTCAACAACACAGTCACCCCCCTTTTTTAATAAATTCCACAGCAATGCCATCCAAACCCGCCACCTTGCCGGTTTTCATCTTCCGAAAAGCTTTCACTACCTCTGTTTACCAAATCATTCTCCCTTACCCTCTCACCTCGCACACCACCCCGACAAAAACAACCCTATTTCTACCACTCTATCACCAAATACACTCAACACACCTTCAAAATACTCACTCTATCTCCCTCTCACTTCATCACTACTTGATATTACCTTCCCATTTGCCCCTTTCACCGATGTTCCCATTGTTCTCTTGTCTTACACACTTTATTTACGTCCTTCGAAAACATCTTTTTATTCTCCCCAAAATTTAATGATAATCTCTCATCCAAACTCTCATTTCCTCTCTTTTTCACCTCTTGCACCTTTCTCTTGACCTCTTACCTCTTTCTAATATATATCTTCCAATCTTTTGCACTATTTCCCTGCAAGAATCATCGAAATGCCTCTCTCTTCTCGTTCACTGACAATCTTACTTCTTCATCCCGCCACTCACTACCCTTTCTTATCTGCCCACCTCCCACCTTTCTCATGCCACATGCATCTTTTGCACAAACCATCACTGCTTCCCTAAATACATCCCATTCCTCCCCCACTCCCCTTACGTCATTTGCTCTCACCTTTTTTCCATTCTGCACACAGTCTCTCCTGGTACTTCCTCACACAGTCTCTCCTGGTACTTCCTCACACAAGTCTCCTTTCCAAGCTCACTTACTCTCAACACTCTTTTCACCCAACATTCTCTCTTCTTTTCTGAAAACCTCTACATATCTTCACCTTCGCCTCCACAAGATAATGAACAGACATCCCTCCAGTTATCTGTTTCTTGGAGCTACCTCACTGACGCGGGAAACAGCGATTAAGTATAAAAAAATTATGTATAGTATTCTTTTATAATACTTTGTCGCTGTCTCCCACGTTAGCCAGATAGCGCAAGGAAACAGACGAAAGAATGGCCCAACCCACCCACATACACATGTATATACTCATGCCACAGGCATCTTTTGCGCAAGCCATCACTGCTTCCCGAAATTCATCCCATTCATCTCCCAGTCTCCTTACGTCATTTGCTCTCACCTCTTTCCATTCTGCATTCAATCTCTCCTACTATTTCCTCATACAAGTCTCTTTTCCAAGCTCACTTACTCTCACCACTCTCTTCAACCCAACATTCTCTCTTGTTTTCTGAAAACCTCTACATATCTTCATCTTTGCCTCCACAAGATAATGATCAGCTATCTCTCCAGTTGTCTGTTTCCTGGCACTACCTCACTGACGCGGGAAACAGCGATTAAGCATAAAAAAGATTATATATATATATATATATATATATATATATATATATATATATATATATATATATATATATATATATATATATATAATCTTTTTTTATGCTAAATCGCTGTTTCCCGCGTCAGTTTTTTTCTTTTTTTTTTTTCATTCAAGCAGCTCTTGCTTTGGTTTGATTAGTGGAAGTTTGGAAATGAGTTTAAAGTGATAGTATTTTATCCCTAAGCAAAATATTTTTTGTGCCTCTTGGCAGCATATAGGCTGTTGGTCGTTTACAGTTTGTCTTTACTGAGAAGAAGTATTTTGAAGCTAATTACAAAGAAATGGAAAAAGAAGTAATGCTCCTGGATTTTGTAAAAAAAAAAAAAAAAAAAAAAAAAAAAAAAAAAAGTAGTACCTTTTTTTATGTAGATAGCCATATTTTGGTTTTAGGGGCCCCTTTGTTTGACGAAAATTATTAGAGCAATAAAAAGTCAAGGTGAAAGCTCAAGTGTTCCTTTTCATTTACAGGTTTTTAGGAATTTTTTAGTTTATTTTAGATAACAGGGAGGGTATACGACAGAGAGGTTATATGATGGATTGATTACTTAGTATTTGATTACTTGTGCAGAAATGTATTATATAAGGCGCTGTGGATATATGGGTGAATATATCCCTGGGGATAGGGGAGAAAGAATACTTCCCACGTATTCCCTGCGTGTCGTAGAAGGCAACTAAAAGGGGAGGGAGCGGGGGCTGGAAATCCTCCCCTCTTGTTTTTTTTTTTGTTTTTTTTTTTTTTAATTTTCCAAAAGAAGGAACAGAGAAGGGGGCCAGGTGAGAATATTCCCTCAGAGGCCCAGTCCTCTCTTCTTAACGCTACCTTGCTAACGCGGGAAATGGCGAATAGTTTGAAATATATATTTAGTATCTTATACTTTGTCGCTGTCTCCCACGTTAGCGAGGTAGCGCAAAGAAACAGACGAAAGAATGGCCCAACCCACTCACATACACATTTATATGCATACACGTCTACACACGCACGTATACATACTATACATTTCAACATATATATACATGCACAGACATACACATATATACACATGTACATAATTCACACTTGCTGCCTTTATTCATTCTCGTCGCCACCCCGCCACACATGAAATGATAACCCCATTCCCCTGCACGCGCGCGAGGTAGCGCTAGGAAAAGACATCAAAGGCCACACTCGTTCACACTCAGTCTCTAGCTGTCATGTATAATGCACCAAAACCACAGTTCCCCTTCCACATCCAGGCCCCACAGAACTTTCCATGGTTTACCCCAGACATCGTTCCAATTAACTCTATTCCTTGCACACCTTTCACCCTCATGCATGTTTAGGCCCCGATCGCTCAAAATCTTTTTCACTCCATCCTTCCACCTCCAATTTGGTCTCCCACTTCTCGTTCCCTTAACCTCATCCTCTTTGTCAATCTTTCCTCACTCA
Source organism: Panulirus ornatus (assembly GCF_036320965.1). Classification (NCBI taxonomy): domain Eukaryota; kingdom Metazoa; phylum Arthropoda; class Malacostraca; order Decapoda; family Palinuridae; genus Panulirus; species Panulirus ornatus. The sequence goes on along the minus strand of NC_092243.1, from coordinate 39,036,369 downwards.
TTTTCTCCATGTGACCAAACCATTTCAATACACCCTCTTCTGCTCTCTCAACCACCCTCTTTTTATTACATCACATCTCTCTTACCCTTTCATTCACTCGATCAAACCACCTCACACCACATAATGTCCTCAAATATCTCATTTCCAACACATCCACCCTCCTCCGCACAACCCTATCTATAGCCCACGCCTCGCAACCATATAACATTGTTGGAACCACTATTCCTTCAAACATACCCATTTTTGCTCTCCGAGATAATGTTCTCGACTTCCACATATTTTTCAACCCTCTCAGAACCTTCGCCCCCTCCCCCACCCTGTGACTCACTTCCGCTTCCATGTTTCCTCCGCTGCCAAATCCACTCCCAGATATCTAAAACACTTCACTTCCTCCAGTTTTTCTCCATTCAAACTTACCTACCAGTTGACTTGTCCCTCAACCCTACTGTACCTAATAACATTGCTTTTATTCACATTTACTCTTAGCTTTCTTTCACACACCACCAAACTGGGTCACCAGCTTCTGCAGTTTCTCAACCAAATCAGCCAACAGCAGGGTATTATCAGCGAACAACAACTGACCCACTTCCCAAGCCCTCTCACCCATAACAGATTGCATACTTACCCCTGTCTCCAAAACTCTTGCATTCACCTCCCTCACAACCCCATCAATAAACAAATTAAACAACTATGGAGACATCACGCGCCCCTACCGCAAGCTGACATTCACTGTGAACCAATCACTTTCCGCTCTTCCTACTCGTACCTTTGCCTTACATCTTCGATAAAAACTTTTCACTTCTTCCAGCAACTTGCCTCCCAAACCATATACTCTTAATACCTTACACAGAGCATCTCTATCAACTCTATTATATGCCTCCTCCAAATCCATAAATGCCACATACAAATCGATCGGTTTTTCTAAGTATTTCTCACATACATTCTTCAAAGCAAACACCTGATCCACACATCCTCTACCACTTCTGATACCACACTGCTCTTCCCCAATCTGATGCTCTGTACATGCCTTCACCCTCTCAGTCAATACCCTCCTATATAATTTCCCTGGAATACTCAACAAACTTATACCTCTGTAATTTGAACACTAACCTTTATCCACTTTGCGTTTCTACACTGGCACTATGTATGCATTCCGCCAATCCTTCACCATGAGCCATACATACATTGAATATCCTCACCAACAAAAGAATGGCCCAACCCACCCACATACACATGTATATACATACACGTCCACACACGCACATATACATACACGTCCACACACGCACATATACATACCTATACATCTCAACGTATACATATATATAGACACACACAGACATATACATATATACACATGTACATAATTCATACGGGCTGCCTTTATTCAATCCTATCGCCACCCAGCCACACATGAAATAAGAAAATCCTCCCCCTCATGTGTGCGAGGTACCGCTAGGAAAAGACAACAAAGGCCACATTCGTTCACACGCAGTCTCTAGCTGTCATGTAATAATGCACCGAAACCACAGTTCCCTTTCCACATCCTGGCCCCACTGAACGTTCCATGGTTTACCCCAGACGCCTCACATGCCCTGGTTCAAGCCATTGACAGCACGCCGACCCCGGTATACCACATAGTTCCAATTCACTCTATTCCTTGCACGCCTTTCACCCTCCTGCATGTTCAGGCCCCGATCACTCAAAATCTTTTTCACTCCATCTTTCCACCTCCAATTTGGTCTCCCACTTCTCCTCATTCCCTCCACCTCTGACACATATATCCTCTTTGTCAATCTTTCCTCACTCATTCTCTCCATGTGACCAAACCATTTCAAAACACCCTTTTCTGCTCTCTCAACCACACTCTTTTTATTACCACACATCTCTCTTACCATTTCATTACTTACTCGATCAAATCACCTCACACTGCGTATTGTCCTCAAGCATCTCATTTCCAGCACATCCACCCTCCTCCATACAACTCTATCTATAGACCACGCTTCGCAACCATATAACATTGTTGGAACAACTATTCCTTCAAATATACCCATTTTTGCTTTCCGAGATAATGTTCGACTTCCACACATTCTTCAACGCTCCCAGAACTTTCGCCCCCTCCCCCACCTTATGATTTACTTCCGCTTCCATGGTTCCATCCGCTGCCAAATCCACTCCCAGATATCTAAATCACTTCACTTCCTCCAGTTTTTCTCCATTCAAACTTACCTCCCAGTTGACTTGTCCCTCAACCCTACTGTACCTAATAACTTGCTCTTATTCACATTTACTCTCAGCTTTCTTCTTTCACACACTTTACCAAATTCAGTCACCAGCTTCAGCTGTTTCTCACACGAATCAGCCACCAGCACTGTATCATCAGCGAACAAAAACTGACTCACTTCCCAAGCTATCTCATCCACAACAGACTGCATACTTGCCCCTCTTTCCAAAACTCTTGCATTCACCTCCCTATGAACCACATCCATAAACAAATTAAACAACCATGGAGACATCACACACACCTATATTCACAGAGAACGCGAGCGGGGGGCTGGAAACCCTCCCCTCCTTGTATTTTAACTTTCTAAAAGGGGAAACAGAAGGGGACTCGCGGGGAGTGCTCATCCTCCTCGAACGCTCAGATTGCGGTGTCTAGATGTGTGTAACCAAGATGAGAAAAAAGGAGAGATGGGTAGTGTGTTTGAGTAAAGGAACCTGCATATTTTGGCTCAGAGTGAAACGAAGCTCAAGGGTAAAGGAGAAAAGTGGTTTGGGAATGTCTTGGGAGTAAAGTCAGGGGTTAGTGAAGGGACAAGAGGAAGGGAAGGAGTAGCACTACTCCTGAAACAGGAGTGGTGGGAGTATGTGATAGAGTGTAAGAAAGTAAACTCTAGATTGATATGGGTAAAACTGAAAGTGGATGGAGAGAGATGGGTGATTATTGGTGCATATGCACCTGGGCATGAGAAGAAAGATAATGAGAGGCAAGTGTTTTGGGAGCAGCAGAGTGAGTGTGTTAGTAGTTTTGATGCACGAGACCAGGTTATAGTGATGGGTGATTTGAATGCCAAGGTGAATACTGTGGCAGTTGAGGGAATAATTGGTGTACATGGTGTGTTCAGTGTTGTAAATAGAAATGGTGAAGAGCTTGTAGATTTATGTGCTGAAAAAGGACTGGTGATTGGGAATACCTGGTTTAAAAAGAGAGATATATATAAGTATACGTATGTAAGTAGGAGAGATAGCCAGAGAGCGTTATTAGATTACGTGTTAATTGATAGGCGCGTGAAAGAGAGACTTTTGGATGTTAATGTGCTGAGAGGTGCAACTGGAGGGATGTCTGATCATTATCTTGTGGAGGCGAAGGTGAAGATTTGTAGAGGTTTTCAGAAAAGAAGAATGTTGGGGTGAAAAGAGTGGTGAGAGTAAGTGAACTTGGGAAGGAGACTTGTTTGAGGAAGTACCAGGAGAGACTGAGTACAGAATGGAAGAAGGTGAGAACAAAGGAGGTAAGGGGAGTGGGGGAGGAATGGGATGTATTAGGGAATCAGTGATGGCTTGCGCAAAAGATGCTTGTGTCATGAGAAGCGTGGGAGGTGGGCAGATTAGAAAAGGTAGTGAGTGGTGGGATGAAGAAATAAGAGTATTAGTGAAAGAGAAGAGAGAGGCATTTGGACGATTTTTGTAGGGAAATAATGCAAATGAGTGGGAGATGTTTAAAAGAAAGAGGCAGGAGATCAAGAGAAAGGTGCAAGAGGTGAAAAAGAATGTAAATGAGAGTTGGGGTGAGAGAGTATCATTAAATTTTAGGGAGAATTAAAAGAAGTTTTGGAAGGAGGTAAATAAAGTGCATGAGCCAAGGGAACAAATGGGAACTTCAGTGAAGGGGACGAATGGGGAGGTGGTAACAAGTAGTGGTAATGTGAGAAGGAGATGGAGTGAGTATTTTGAAGGTTTGTTGAATGTGTTTGATGATAGAGTGGCAGATATAGGGTGTTTTGGTTGAGGTGCTGTGCAAAGTGAGAGGGTTAGGGAGAATAATTTAGTAAACAGAGAAGAGGTAGTAAAAGCTTTGCGGGAGATGAAAGCCGGCAAGGCAGCGGGTTTGGATGGTATTGCAGTGGAGTTTATTGAAAAGGGGGGTGACTGTATTGTTGATTGGTTGGTAAGGTTATTTAATGTGTGTATGATTCACGGTGAGGTACCTGACGATTGGTGGAATGCTTGCATAGTGCCATTGTACAAAGGCAAAGGGGATAAAAGTGAGTGCTCAAATTACAGAGGTATAAGTTTGTTGAGTATTCCTGGGAAATTATATAGGAGGGTATTGATTGAGAGGGTGAAGGCATGTACAGAGCATCAGATTGGGGAAGAGCGGTGTGGTTTCAGAAGTGGTAGAGGATGTGTGGATCAGGTGTTTGCTTTGCTTTCAAGAATGTTTGTGAGAAATACTTAGAAAAGCAAATAGATTTGTATGTAGCATTTATGGATCTGGAGAAAGCATATGATAGAGTTGATAGAGATGCTCTGTGGAAGGTATTAAGAATATATGGTGTGGGAGGCAAGTTGTTAGAAGCAGTGAAAAGTTTTTATAGAGGATGCAAGGCGGGTGTACGTGTAGGAAGAGAAGAAAGTGATTGCTTCTCATTGAATGTAGGTTTGCGGCAGGGGTGTGCGAGGTATCCATGGTTGTTTAATTTGTTTATGGATGGGATTGTTAGGGAGGTGACTGCAAGAGTTTTGGAAAGAGGGGCAAGTATGCAGTCTGAAGATACAGTGCTGGTGGCTGATTCATGTGAGAAACTGCAGAAGCTGGTGACTGAGTTTGGTAAAGTGTGTGAAAGAAGAAAGTTGAGAGTAAATATGAATAAGAGCAAGGTTATTAGGTACAGTAGGGTTGACAAGTCAACTGGGAGGTAAGTTTGAATGGAGAAAAACTGGAGGAAGTGAAGTGTTTTAGATATCTTGGAGTGGATTTGGCAGCGGATGGAACCATGGAAGCGGAAGTGAATCATAGGGTGGGGGAGGAGGCGAAAGTTCTGGGAGCGTTAAAGAATGTGTGGAAGTCGAGATCTCGGAAAGCAAAAATGGGTATGTTTGAAGGACTAGTGGTTTCAACAATGTTATATGGTTACGAGGCATGGGCTATGGATAGAATTGTGCGGAGGAGGTTGGATGTGCTGGGAATGAGATGTTTGAGGACAATATGTGGTGTGAGGTGGTTTGATCGAGTAAGTAATAATAGGGTAAGAGAGAAGTGTGGTAATAAAAAGAGTGTGGTTGAGAGAACAGAAGAGGTGTTTTGAAATGGTTTGGTCACATGGAGAGAATGAGTGAGGAAAGATTGACCAAGAGAATATATGTGTCAGAGGTGGAGGGAACGAGGAGAAGTAGGAGGCCAAATTGGAGGTGGAAAGATGGAGTGAAAAAGATTTTGAGTGATCGGGACCTGAACAGTTTTGTGGGGCTTTGATGTGGAAAGGGAGCTGTGGTTTCGGTGCATTATTACATGACAGATAGAGACTGAGTGTGAACGAATGTGGCCTTTGGTGTCTTTTCCTAATGCTACCTCGTGCTCATGCGGAGGGAGGGGATTGTTATTTCACGTGTGGCGAGGTGGCGATGGGAATGAATAAAGGCAGACAGTATGAATTATATACATGTGTATATATGTATATGTCTGTGTGTGTGTATATATATGTATACGTTGAGATGTATAGGTATGTATATGTGCGTGTGTGAATGTGTATGTATATACATGCGTATGTGGGTGGGTTGGGCCATTCTTTCGTCTGTTTCCTTGCGCTACCTCGCTAAAGTGGGAGACAGCGACGAAGCAAAATAAAAATGAATAAATAATATATATATATATATATATATATATATATATATATATATATATATATATATTTATTTATATATTTTGGTTTGTCGCTGTCTCCCGCGTTTGCGAGGTAGCGCAAGGAAACAGACGAAAGAAATGGCCCAACCCACCCCCATACACAGGTATATACACACACGTCCACACACGCAAATATACATACCTATACATCTAAATGTACACATATATATACACACACAGACACATACATATATACCCATGCACACAATTCACACTGTCTGCCTTTATTCATTTCCATCGCCACCTCGCCACACATGGCATACCATCCCCCTCCCCCCTCATGTGTGCGGGGTAGCGCTAGGAAAAGACAACAAAGGCCTCATTCGTTCACACTCAGTCTCTAGCTGTCATGCAATAATGCCCGAACCCACAGCTCCCTTTCCACATCCAGGCCCCAGACAGCTTTCCATGGTTTACCCCAGACGCTTCACATGCCCTAATTCAATCCACTGACAGCACGTCAACCCCGGTATACCACATCGATCCAATTCACTCTATTCCTAGCCCGTCTTTCACCCTCTTGCATGTTCAGACCCCGATCACACAAAATCTTTTTCACTCCATCTTTCCACCTCCAATTTGATCTCCCACTTCTCGTTCCCTCCACCTCTGACACATATATCCTCTTGGTCAATCTTTCCTCACTCATTCTCTGCATGTGCCCAAACCATTTCAAAACACCCTCTTCTGCTCTCTCAACCACGCTCTTTTTATTTCCACACATCTCTCTTTCCCTTCCATTACTTACTCGATCAAACCACCTCATACCACACATTGTCCTCAAACATCTCATTTCCAGCACATCCACCCTCCTGCGCACAACTCTATCCATAGCCCACGCCTCGCAACCATACAACATTGTTGGAACCACTATTCCTTCAAACATACCCATTTTTGCTTTCCGAGATAATGTTCTCGACTTCCACACATTCTTCAAGGCTCCCAGGATTTTCGCCCCCTCCCCCACCCTATGATCTACTTACGCTTCTTTCTTTTTCATACTATTCGCCATTTCCCGCATTAGCGAGGTAGCATTAAGAACAGAGGACTGGGCCTTTGAGGGAATATCCTCACCTGGCCCCCTTCTTTGTTCCTTCTTTTGGAAAATTAAAAAAAAATGAGAGGGGACGATTTCCAGGCCCTCTCCCCCGCTCCCTTCCCTTTTAGTCGCCTTCTAAGACACGCAGGGAATACGTGGGAAGTATTCTTTTTCCCCTATCCCCAGGGAGAACAATGGAAGTAAGGGGAGTGGGGGAGGAATGGGATGTATTTAGGGAATCAGTGATGGATTGCGCAATAGATGCTTGTGGCATGAGAAGAGTGGGAGGTGGGTTGATTAGAAAGGGTAGTGAGTGGTGGGATGAAGAAGTAAGAGTATTAGTGAAAGAGAAGAGAGAGGCATTTGGACGATTTTTGCAGGGAAAAAATGAAATTGAGTGGGAGATGTATAAAAGAAAGAGACAGGAGGTCAAGAGAAAGGTGCAAGAGGTGAAAAAAAGGGCAAATGAGAGTTGGGGTGAGAGAGTATCATTAAATTTTAGGGAGAATAAAAAGATGTTCTGGAAGGAGGTAAATAAAGTGCGTAAGACAAGGGAGCAAATGGGAACTTCAGTGAAGGGCGCAAATGGGGAGGTGATAACAAGTAGTGGTGATGTGAGAAGGAGATGGAGTGAGTATTTTGAAGGTTTGTTGAATGTGTTTGATGATAGAGTGGCAGATATAGGGTGTTTTGGCCGAGGTGATGTGCAAAGTGAGAGGGTTAGGGAAAATGATTTGGTAAACAGAGAAGAGGTAGTAAAAGCTTTGCGGAAGATGAAAGCCGGCAAGGCAGCAGGTTTGGATGGTATTGCAGTGGAATTTATTAAAAAAGGGGGTGACTGTATTGTTGACTGGTTGGTAAGGTTATTTAATGTATGTATGACTCATGGTGAGGTGCCTGAGGATTGGCGGAATGCGTGCATAGTGCCATTGTACAAAGGCAAAGGGGATAAGAGTGAGTGCTCGAATTACAGAGGTATAAGTTTGTTGAGTATTCCTGGTAAATTATATGGGAGGATATTGATTGAGAGGGTGAAGCCATGTACAGAGCATCAGATTGGGGAAGAGCAGTGTGGTTTCAGAAGTGGTAGAGGATGTGTGGATCAGGTGTTTGCTTTGAAGAATGTATGTGAGAAATACTTAGAAAAGCAAATGGATTTGTATGTAGCATTTATGGATCTGGAGAAGGCATATGATAGAGTTGATAGAGATGCTCTGTGGAAGGTATTAAGAATATATGGTGTGGGAGGCAAGTTGTTAGAAGCAGTGAAAAGTTTTTATCGAGGATGTAAGGCATGTATACGTGTAGGAAGAGAGGAAAGTGATTGGTTCTCAGTGAATGTAGGTTTGCGGCAGGGGTGTGTGATGTCTCCATGGTTCTTTAATTTGTTTATGGATGGGGTTGTTAGGGAGGTGAATGCAAGAGTTTTGGAAAGAGGGGCAAGTATGAAGTCTGTTGTGGATGAGAGAGCTTGGGAAGTGAGTCATTTGTTGTTCGCTGATGATACAGCGCTGGTGGCTGATTCATGTGAGAAACTGCAGAAGCTGGTGACTGAGTTTGGTAAAGTGTGTGAAAGAAGAAAGTTAAGAGTAAATGTGAATAAGAGCAAGGTTATTAGGTACAGTAGGGTTGAGGGTCAAGTCAATTGGGAGGTGAGTTTGAATGGAGAAAAACTGGAGGAAGTGAAGTGTTTTAGATATCTGGGAGTGGATCTGGCAGCGGATGGAACCATGGAAGCGGAAGTGAATCATAGAGTGGGGGAGGGGGCGAAAATTCTGGGAGCCTTGAAGAATGTGTGGAAGTCGAGAACATTATCTCGGAAAGCAAAAATGGGTATGTTTGAAGGAATAGTGGTTCCAACAATGTTGTATGGTTGCGAGGCGTGGGCTATGGATAGAGTTGTGCGCAGGAGGATGGATGTGCTGGAAATGAGATGTTTGAGGACATTATGTGGTGTGAGGTGGTTTGACCGTGTAAGTAACGTAAGGGTAAGAGAGATGTGTGGAAATAAAAAGAGCGTGGTTGAGAGAGCAGAAGAGGGTGTTTTGAAATGGTTTGGGCACATGGAGAGAATGAGTGAGGAAAGATTGACCAAGAGAATATATGTGTCGGAGGTGGAGGGAACGAGGAGAAGAGGGAGACCAAATTGGAGGTGGAAAGATGGAGTGAAAAAGATTTTGTGTGATCGGGGCCTGAACATGCAGGAGGGTGAAAGGAGGGCAAGGAATAGAGTGAATTGGAGCGATGTGGTATACCGGGGTTGACGTGCTGTCAGTGGATTGAATCAAGGCATGTGAAGCGTCTGGGGTAAACCATGGAAAGCTGTGTAGGTATGTATATTTGCGTGTGTGGACGTATGTATATACATGTGTATGGGGGTGGGTTGGGCCATTTCTTTCGTCTGTTTCCTTGCGCTACCTCGCAAACGCGGGAGACAGCGACAAAGCAAAAAAAAAAAAAAACATATATATACATATATATATATATATATATATATATATATATATATATATATATATATATATATATATATATATTTTCTGTTTTTGTTTAAAAGTCAAAAATTTCTATTCTTCTTGGAAGTATGCTTTGGTACATCTCATCCCTAAGAAGGGTGACTGTTCTAACCCCTCGTATTATCATCCTGTTTCTTTGATATCTACATTTCCAAAGTCTTTGAATCCCTCCTCAAATTCCATATCCTTAAGCATTTTGAATCTCACAGTCTGCACCCTGATCACCAGTATGGGTTCTGTTAAGCAAGATCCACTGGTAATATTCTTTCCTATCTTACTATTGTCTAATTGGCATCCCTGAAAGATTTTGGGGAATCTTTTGTGGTTGTCATTAACATATCCAAAGCTTTTGACAAGGCGTTGCATCATCGTCTCATCTTCAAGCTCCCCTCCCTTTAGTCTTCCCTCTCTCACTTTGCTTTCACATATCTAGCTTCCACTCTGGCTGATCTTTCTCCATAGTTGTTGATAGATCAGCCTCTCCTCTTTCTCCATCAGCATCAGCGTCCTTCAAGATTTTGTCCTGTCCCCTACACTTTTTCTCCCTTTCATCAACGGCTTCTTCTCTTTCACAAATAACCAAATACACTCATGTGCTGACAGCTTAACACTGCATTCCTCTACATCATTCAATTCTGCTCCATCTTCTCTCACTTGGTCTGCATCTTGGCTCAACACAACTTCCTCTATAAATTCAGACTTGGACAGGATATCTCAGAGGGATGGATGAAATCTCTCTAAATATGTAATGCCTTCAAGATCCAGTTTATATCCATTTCTGTATCAAAAATTCTTCAACTTTCCTCTCTCCTTTGAGGGTTCTGTAATTCCACTTCTTGAGATAATGAACATAACTGGTATTACTATAACATCTACTCTTTTTTGGAAACCCCACATTACAGAAATAGCTAAGCTAAGGCTGCCTGTAAGAACTGGGATGTCCCATTTAGATGTCTTAAATTCTTTTCTTCTGAACAGTTGCTGTGTCTATACAAAGGATTGATCCATCCTTATATAGTGTAATGCTCTCACATCTGGAGAGGTTCTAGCTCTGCACCTTTGCCTGAAAGAGTTGAGTTGAAAGCCGTATGACTTGTAAACTCTCACATGCTAACTTCAAAACTTGACCCGTTTGCCCTATGCCACAAAGTTGGTTCACTTTCCTTCTTCTATAGGAATTACTTTGGTTTCTGCTCCTAACAGCTGGCTGATTGTGTGCCCCCACCACTTGCTAGATCATGCTGTACTCAGCAAGCTTCTGCATAACATGATCACTGTGAGGCCATTAGTAATTCAAGGGTGGGCCATTTGATAACTGTTTCTTTCCCCACACCTTGATGTTTCGGAACTCTTTGCCCTCTCAAGTCTTTCCCAGTAACTATGACCTAGCACATTTTAAAAGACAGGCTTTCACTTCCTCCAAAATTTGTAAATACTTTATTTTGTTTGCCTTTTTCCCTTTCACAATCCTTTCTATGTTTTAATTCAGGCCTGGCCTTGATGCAAATTTTTGTCTGTGACTAGAGCAAGTATGAATACGTACAAGTGTATACATGTATATGTCTGTGTATGGTATGTATATGTGTGTATATGTGTATATGTTGATATGTATATGTTAGTATATGTGTATGTGTATATGTATATGTATGTATATGTGCATGCATGGGCATTTATGTACATATATATGTGTATTTGAGCGGATGAGCCATTCTTCCTGTGTTTCTTGGCGCTACCTTGTTGACGCGGGAAATGGTGATCAAGTATAATAAATATAAAACAGAATGAATATATATTTCATTTCTTATACTTATTCAACATTTCCCGCATTAGTGAGGTAGCGCCAAGAATACGTAACTGAGCCTTCGGGGGAAGAATCCTCACTTAGCCCTTTCTCTATTTTGCAAAAGTAAAACAGGAAGACAGAGGATTTCCAGCCTCCCACTCCCACTCCTTTTCAAATCCTTCCCTCCAGTTTTACTTTTCCAAAAGAAGGAACAGAAAAGGGGACCAAGTGGGGATTTTTTCATCAAAGGCTCGTCATATTTTCCTCACACTACCTCACTAATCATGAGAAATCATGAATACATATGAAATATTTATCTTTTTTTATTATACTTGATCGCCATCTCCTGCGTTAGCGAGGTAGCGCAAGACAACAGACAAAAGAATGGCCCAACACACCCACATACACATGTATATACATACACACCCACATACGCACATATACACACCTATACATTTCAATGTATACATGCATATACATTTTTTTTTCATACTATTCACAATTTCCAGCGTTAACGAGGTAGCGTTAAGAACAGAGGACTGAGCCTTTGAGGGCAATCCTCACTTGGCCCCCTTCTCTGTTCCTTCTTTTGGAAAATTAAAAACGAGAGGGGAGGATTTCCAGCCACCCGCTCCCTCCCCTTTCAGTCGCCTTCTACGACATGCAGGGAATACGTGGGAAGCATTCTTTCTCCCCTATCCCCAGGGATAGACATATACACAGACATATACATATATACACATGCACATATTCATACTTGCTGCCTTCATTCATTCCCATCGCCACCCCATCACACATGAAATAGCATGAAATACCCTTCCATACAATTTTCCAGGAATACTCAACAAACTTATGTCTCTATAGTCTGAACACTCACCTTTATCCCCTTTGCCCTTGTACAATGGCACCATACATGCACTCTGCCAATCCATACATACACTGAATGTCCTTACCAACCAATCAACAACACAGTCATCCCCTTTTTTAATAAATTCCTCTGCAATACCATCCAAACCCGCCGCCTTGCCGGCTATCATCTTCTGCAAAACTTTCACTACCTCTTCCACAAGCTCTTCATCATTTCCATTTACAACACTGAACACCCTATGTACACCAATTAAACCCTCAACTGCCATATTACTTACCTTTGCATTCAAATCACCCATCACTATAAGCTGGTCTCGTGCATCAAAGCTGCTACACACTCACTCAGCTACTCCCTTGGCCAGGTGCAGCTCCTTACATTATCCACATATATGCCCTACAGACCTTTCCATGGTTTACCCCAGACATTTCACATGCCCTGGTTCAATCCATTGACAGCACATCAATCCCAGTATCCCACATCATTTCAATTCACTCTAGTCCTCGCACACCTCTCACCCTCCTGTATGTTCATGCCCTGATCACACAAAATCTTTTTCACTCCATCCTTCCACCTCCAATCTAGTCTCTCACTTCTCCTATTCCCTCCACCTCTGACACATATATCCTCTTTGTCAATCTTTCCTCACTCATTCTCTCAGTATGTCCAAACCATTTCAACATACCCTCTTCTGCTTTCTCAACCACACTCTTTTTATTTCTACACATCTCTCTTACCCTTTCATTACTTACTCCATCAAAACACCTCACATCACATATTGTCCTCATTTCCAACACATCCACCCTCCTCTGTACATCCCTTTCTATAGCCCATGCTTCACAACCATATAACATTGTTAGAACTACTATTCCTTCAAACATACCCACTTTTGCTCTCCAAGATAACATTCTCTCCTTCCACACATTCTTCATTCCTCCCAGAACCTTCACCCCTTCCCCCACCCTGTGACTCATTTCCACTTCCATGGTTCCATCTGCTGCTAAGTCCACTCACAGATGTCTAAAGCACTTCACTTCCTCCAATTTTTCTCCATTCAAACTTACATCCCAATCAACTTGTCCCTCAACCCTACTGAACCTAATAACCTTTGCTCTTATTCACATTTACTCTTAGCTTTCTTTCACACACCACCAAACTGGGTCACCAGCTTCTGCAGTTTCTCAACCAAATCAGCCAACAGCAGGGTATTATCAGCGAACAACAACTGACCCACTTCCCAAGCCCTCTCACCCATAACAGATTGCATACTTACCCCTGTCTCCAAAACTCTTGCATTCACCTCCCTCACAACCCCATCAATAAACAAATTAAACAACTATGGAGACATCACGCGCCCCTACCGCAAGCTGACATTCACTGTGAACCAATCACTTTCCGCTCTTCCTACTCGTACCTTTGCCTTACATCTTCGATAAAAACTTTTCACTTCTTCCAGCAACTTGCCTCCCAAACCATATACTCTTAATACCTTACACAGAGCATCTCTATCAACTCTATTATATGCCTCCTCCAAATCCATAAATGCCACATACAAATCGATCGGTTTTTCTAAGTATTTCTCACATACATTCTTCAAAGCAAACACCTGATCCACACATCCTCTACCACTTCTGATACCACACTGCTCTTCCCCAATCTGATGCTCTGTACATGCCTTCACCCTCTCAGTCAATACCCTCCTATATAATTTCCCTGGAATACTCAACAAACTTATACCTCTGTAATTTGAACACTAACCTTTATCCACTTTGCGTTTCTACACTGGCACTATGTATGCATTCCGCCAATCCTTCACCATGAGCCATACATACATTGAATATCCTCACCAACAAAAGAATGGCCCAACCCACCCACATACACATGTATATACATACACGTCCACACACGCACATATACATACACGTCCACACACGCACATATACATACCTATACATCTCAACGTATACATATATATAGACACACACAGACATATACATATATACACATGTACATAATTCATACGGGCTGCCTTTATTCAATCCTATCGCCACCCAGCCACACATGAAATAAGAAAATCCTCCCCCTCATGTGTGCGAGGTACCGCTAGGAAAAGACAACAAAGGCCACATTCGTTCACACGCAGTCTCTAGCTGTCATGTAATAATGCACCGAAACCACAGTTCCCTTTCCACATCCTGGCCCCACTGAACGTTCCATGGTTTACCCCAGACGCCTCACATGCCCTGGTTCAAGCCATTGACAGCACGCCGACCCCGGTATACCACATAGTTCCAATTCACTCTATTCCTTGCACGCCTTTCACCCTCCTGCATGTTCAGGCCCCGATCACTCAAAATCTTTTTCACTCCATCTTTCCACCTCCAATTTGGTCTCCCACTTCTCCTCATTCCCTCCACCTCTGACACATATATCCTCTTTGTCAATCTTTCCTCACTCATTCTCTCCATGTGACCAAACCATTTCAAAACACCCTTTTCTGCTCTCTCAACCACACTCTTTTTATTACCACACATCTCTCTTACCATTTCATTACTTACTCGATCAAATCACCTCACACTGCGTATTGTCCTCAAGCATCTCATTTCCAGCACATCCACCCTCCTCCATACAACTCTATCTATAGACCACGCTTCGCAACCATATAACATTGTTGGAACAACTATTCCTTCAAATATACCCATTTTTGCTTTCCGAGATAATGTTCGACTTCCACACATTCTTCAACGCTCCCAGAACTTTCGCCCCCTCCCCCACCTTATGATTTACTTCCGCTTCCATGGTTCCATCCGCTGCCAAATCCACTCCCAGATATCTAAATCACTTCACTTCCTCCAGTTTTTCTCCATTCAAACTTACCTCCCAGTTGACTTGTCCCTCAACCCTACTGTACCTAATAACTTGCTCTTATTCACATTTACTCTCAGCTTTCTTCTTTCACACACTTTACCAAATTCAGTCACCAGCTTCAGCTGTTTCTCACACGAATCAGCCACCAGCACTGTATCATCAGCGAACAAAAACTGACTCACTTCCCAAGCTATCTCATCCACAACAGACTGCATACTTGCCCCTCTTTCCAAAACTCTTGCATTCACCTCCCTATGAACCACATCCATAAACAAATTAAACAACCATGGAGACATCACACACACCTATATTCACAGAGAACGCGAGCGGGGGGCTGGAAACCCTCCCCTCCTTGTATTTTAACTTTCTAAAAGGGGAAACAGAAGGGGACTCGCGGGGAGTGCTCATCCTCCTCGAACGCTCAGATTGCGGTGTCTAGATGTGTGTAACCAAGATGAGAAAAAAGGAGAGATGGGTAGTGTGTTTGAGTAAAGGAACCTGCATATTTTGGCTCAGAGTGAAACGAAGCTCAAGGGTAAAGGAGAAAAGTGGTTTGGGAATGTCTTGGGAGTAAAGTCAGGGGTTAGTGAAGGGACAAGAGGAAGGGAAGGAGTAGCACTACTCCTGAAACAGGAGTGGTGGGAGTATGTGATAGAGTGTAAGAAAGTAAACTCTAGATTGATATGGGTAAAACTGAAAGTGGATGGAGAGAGATGGGTGATTATTGGTGCATATGCACCTGGGCATGAGAAGAAAGATAATGAGAGGCAAGTGTTTTGGGAGCAGCAGAGTGAGTGTGTTAGTAGTTTTGATGCACGAGACCAGGTTATAGTGATGGGTGATTTGAATGCCAAGGTGAATACTGTGGCAGTTGAGGGAATAATTGGTGTACATGGTGTGTTCAGTGTTGTAAATAGAAATGGTGAAGAGCTTGTAGATTTATGTGCTGAAAAAGGACTGGTGATTGGGAATACCTGGTTTAAAAAGAGAGATATATATAAGTATACGTATGTAAGTAGGAGAGATAGCCAGAGAGCGTTATTAGATTACGTGTTAATTGATAGGCGCGTGAAAGAGAGACTTTTGGATGTTAATGTGCTGAGAGGTGCAACTGGAGGGATGTCTGATCATTATCTTGTGGAGGCGAAGGTGAAGATTTGTAGAGGTTTTCAGAAAAGAAGAATGTTGGGGTGAAAAGAGTGGTGAGAGTAAGTGAACTTGGGAAGGAGACTTGTTTGAGGAAGTACCAGGAGAGACTGAGTACAGAATGGAAGAAGGTGAGAACAAAGGAGGTAAGGGGAGTGGGGGAGGAATGGGATGTATTAGGGAATCAGTGATGGCTTGCGCAAAAGATGCTTGTGTCATGAGAAGCGTGGGAGGTGGGCAGATTAGAAAAGGTAGTGAGTGGTGGGATGAAGAAATAAGAGTATTAGTGAAAGAGAAGAGAGAGGCATTTGGACGATTTTTGTAGGGAAATAATGCAAATGAGTGGGAGATGTTTAAAAGAAAGAGGCAGGAGATCAAGAGAAAGGTGCAAGAGGTGAAAAAGAATGTAAATGAGAGTTGGGGTGAGAGAGTATCATTAAATTTTAGGGAGAATTAAAAGAAGTTTTGGAAGGAGGTAAATAAAGTGCATGAGCCAAGGGAACAAATGGGAACTTCAGTGAAGGGGACGAATGGGGAGGTGGTAACAAGTAGTGGTAATGTGAGAAGGAGATGGAGTGAGTATTTTGAAGGTTTGTTGAATGTGTTTGATGATAGAGTGGCAGATATAGGGTGTTTTGGTTGAGGTGCTGTGCAAAGTGAGAGGGTTAGGGAGAATAATTTAGTAAACAGAGAAGAGGTAGTAAAAGCTTTGCGGGAGATGAAAGCCGGCAAGGCAGCGGGTTTGGATGGTATTGCAGTGGAGTTTATTGAAAAGGGGGGTGACTGTATTGTTGATTGGTTGGTAAGGTTATTTAATGTGTGTATGATTCACGGTGAGGTACCTGACGATTGGTGGAATGCTTGCATAGTGCCATTGTACAAAGGCAAAGGGGATAAAAGTGAGTGCTCAAATTACAGAGGTATAAGTTTGTTGAGTATTCCTGGGAAATTATATAGGAGGGTATTGATTGAGAGGGTGAAGGCATGTACAGAGCATCAGATTGGGGAAGAGCGGTGTGGTTTCAGAAGTGGTAGAGGATGTGTGGATCAGGTGTTTGCTTTGCTTTCAAGAATGTTTGTGAGAAATACTTAGAAAAGCAAATAGATTTGTATGTAGCATTTATGGATCTGGAGAAAGCATATGATAGAGTTGATAGAGATGCTCTGTGGAAGGTATTAAGAATATATGGTGTGGGAGGCAAGTTGTTAGAAGCAGTGAAAAGTTTTTATAGAGGATGCAAGGCGGGTGTACGTGTAGGAAGAGAAGAAAGTGATTGCTTCTCATTGAATGTAGGTTTGCGGCAGGGGTGTGCGAGGTATCCATGGTTGTTTAATTTGTTTATGGATGGGATTGTTAGGGAGGTGACTGCAAGAGTTTTGGAAAGAGGGGCAAGTATGCAGTCTGAAGATACAGTGCTGGTGGCTGATTCATGTGAGAAACTGCAGAAGCTGGTGACTGAGTTTGGTAAAGTGTGTGAAAGAAGAAAGTTGAGAGTAAATATGAATAAGAGCAAGGTTATTAGGTACAGTAGGGTTGACAAGTCAACTGGGAGGTAAGTTTGAATGGAGAAAAACTGGAGGAAGTGAAGTGTTTTAGATATCTTGGAGTGGATTTGGCAGCGGATGGAACCATGGAAGCGGAAGTGAATCATAGGGTGGGGGAGGAGGCGAAAGTTCTGGGAGCGTTAAAGAATGTGTGGAAGTCGAGATCTCGGAAAGCAAAAATGGGTATGTTTGAAGGACTAGTGGTTTCAACAATGTTATATGGTTACGAGGCATGGGCTATGGATAGAATTGTGCGGAGGAGGTTGGATGTGCTGGGAATGAGATGTTTGAGGACAATATGTGGTGTGAGGTGGTTTGATCGAGTAAGTAATAATAGGGTAAGAGAGAAGTGTGGTAATAAAAAGAGTGTGGTTGAGAGAACAGAAGAGGTGTTTTGAAATGGTTTGGTCACATGGAGAGAATGAGTGAGGAAAGATTGACCAAGAGAATATATGTGTCAGAGGTGGAGGGAACGAGGAGAAGTAGGAGGCCAAATTGGAGGTGGAAAGATGGAGTGAAAAAGATTTTGAGTGATCGGGACCTGAACAGTTTTGTGGGGCTTTGATGTGGAAAGGGAGCTGTGGTTTCGGTGCATTATTACATGACAGATAGAGACTGAGTGTGAACGAATGTGGCCTTTGGTGTCTTTTCCTAATGCTACCTCGTGCTCATGCGGAGGGAGGGGATTGTTATTTCACGTGTGGCGAGGTGGCGATGGGAATGAATAAAGGCAGACAGTATGAATTATATACATGTGTATATATGTATATGTCTGTGTGTGTGTATATATATGTATACGTTGAGATGTATAGGTATGTATATGTGCGTGTGTGAATGTGTATGTATATACATGCGTATGTGGGTGGGTTGGGCCATTCTTTCGTCTGTTTCCTTGCGCTACCTCGCTAAAGTGGGAGACAGCGACGAAGCAAAATAAAAATGAATAAATAATATATATATATATATATATATATATATATATATATATATATATATATATTTATTTATATATTTTGGTTTGTCGCTGTCTCCCGCGTTTGCGAGGTAGCGCAAGGAAACAGACGAAAGAAATGGCCCAACCCACCCCCATACACAGGTATATACACACACGTCCACACACGCAAATATACATACCTATACATCTAAATGTACACATATATATACACACACAGACACATACATATATACCCATGCACACAATTCACACTGTCTGCCTTTATTCATTTCCATCGCCACCTCGCCACACATGGCATACCATCCCCCTCCCCCCTCATGTGTGCGGGGTAGCGCTAGGAAAAGACAACAAAGGCCTCATTCGTTCACACTCAGTCTCTAGCTGTCATGCAATAATGCCCGAACCCACAGCTCCCTTTCCACATCCAGGCCCCAGACAGCTTTCCATGGTTTACCCCAGACGCTTCACATGCCCTAATTCAATCCACTGACAGCACGTCAACCCCGGTATACCACATCGATCCAATTCACTCTATTCCTAGCCCGTCTTTCACCCTCTTGCATGTTCAGACCCCGATCACACAAAATCTTTTTCACTCCATCTTTCCACCTCCAATTTGATCTCCCACTTCTCGTTCCCTCCACCTCTGACACATATATCCTCTTGGTCAATCTTTCCTCACTCATTCTCTGCATGTGCCCAAACCATTTCAAAACACCCTCTTCTGCTCTCTCAACCACGCTCTTTTTATTTCCACACATCTCTCTTTCCCTTCCATTACTTACTCGATCAAACCACCTCATACCACACATTGTCCTCAAACATCTCATTTCCAGCACATCCACCCTCCTGCGCACAACTCTATCCATAGCCCACGCCTCGCAACCATACAACATTGTTGGAACCACTATTCCTTCAAACATACCCATTTTTGCTTTCCGAGATAATGTTCTCGACTTCCACACATTCTTCAAGGCTCCCAGGATTTTCGCCCCCTCCCCCACCCTATGATCTACTTACGCTTCTTTCTTTTTCATACTATTCGCCATTTCCCGCATTAGCGAGGTAGCATTAAGAACAGAGGACTGGGCCTTTGAGGGAATATCCTCACCTGGCCCCCTTCTTTGTTCCTTCTTTTGGAAAATTAAAAAAAAATGAGAGGGGACGATTTCCAGGCCCTCTCCCCCGCTCCCTTCCCTTTTAGTCGCCTTCTAAGACACGCAGGGAATACGTGGGAAGTATTCTTTTTCCCCTATCCCCAGGGAGAACAATGGAAGTAAGGGGAGTGGGGGAGGAATGGGATGTATTTAGGGAATCAGTGATGGATTGCGCAATAGATGCTTGTGGCATGAGAAGAGTGGGAGGTGGGTTGATTAGAAAGGGTAGTGAGTGGTGGGATGAAGAAGTAAGAGTATTAGTGAAAGAGAAGAGAGAGGCATTTGGACGATTTTTGCAGGGAAAAAATGAAATTGAGTGGGAGATGTATAAAAGAAAGAGACAGGAGGTCAAGAGAAAGGTGCAAGAGGTGAAAAAAAGGGCAAATGAGAGTTGGGGTGAGAGAGTATCATTAAATTTTAGGGAGAATAAAAAGATGTTCTGGAAGGAGGTAAATAAAGTGCGTAAGACAAGGGAGCAAATGGGAACTTCAGTGAAGGGCGCAAATGGGGAGGTGATAACAAGTAGTGGTGATGTGAGAAGGAGATGGAGTGAGTATTTTGAAGGTTTGTTGAATGTGTTTGATGATAGAGTGGCAGATATAGGGTGTTTTGGCCGAGGTGATGTGCAAAGTGAGAGGGTTAGGGAAAATGATTTGGTAAACAGAGAAGAGGTAGTAAAAGCTTTGCGGAAGATGAAAGCCGGCAAGGCAGCAGGTTTGGATGGTATTGCAGTGGAATTTATTAAAAAAGGGGGTGACTGTATTGTTGACTGGTTGGTAAGGTTATTTAATGTATGTATGACTCATGGTGAGGTGCCTGAGGATTGGCGGAATGCGTGCATAGTGCCATTGTACAAAGGCAAAGGGGATAAGAGTGAGTGCTCGAATTACAGAGGTATAAGTTTGTTGAGTATTCCTGGTAAATTATATGGGAGGATATTGATTGAGAGGGTGAAGCCATGTACAGAGCATCAGATTGGGGAAGAGCAGTGTGGTTTCAGAAGTGGTAGAGGATGTGTGGATCAGGTGTTTGCTTTGAAGAATGTATGTGAGAAATACTTAGAAAAGCAAATGGATTTGTATGTAGCATTTATGGATCTGGAGAAGGCATATGATAGAGTTGATAGAGATGCTCTGTGGAAGGTATTAAGAATATATGGTGTGGGAGGCAAGTTGTTAGAAGCAGTGAAAAGTTTTTATCGAGGATGTAAGGCATGTATACGTGTAGGAAGAGAGGAAAGTGATTGGTTCTCAGTGAATGTAGGTTTGCGGCAGGGGTGTGTGATGTCTCCATGGTTCTTTAATTTGTTTATGGATGGGGTTGTTAGGGAGGTGAATGCAAGAGTTTTGGAAAGAGGGGCAAGTATGAAGTCTGTTGTGGATGAGAGAGCTTGGGAAGTGAGTCATTTGTTGTTCGCTGATGATACAGCGCTGGTGGCTGATTCATGTGAGAAACTGCAGAAGCTGGTGACTGAGTTTGGTAAAGTGTGTGAAAGAAGAAAGTTAAGAGTAAATGTGAATAAGAGCAAGGTTATTAGGTACAGTAGGGTTGAGGGTCAAGTCAATTGGGAGGTGAGTTTGAATGGAGAAAAACTGGAGGAAGTGAAGTGTTTTAGATATCTGGGAGTGGATCTGGCAGCGGATGGAACCATGGAAGCGGAAGTGAATCATAGAGTGGGGGAGGGGGCGAAAATTCTGGGAGCCTTGAAGAATGTGTGGAAGTCGAGAACATTATCTCGGAAAGCAAAAATGGGTATGTTTGAAGGAATAGTGGTTCCAACAATGTTGTATGGTTGCGAGGCGTGGGCTATGGATAGAGTTGTGCGCAGGAGGATGGATGTGCTGGAAATGAGATGTTTGAGGACATTATGTGGTGTGAGGTGGTTTGACCGTGTAAGTAACGTAAGGGTAAGAGAGATGTGTGGAAATAAAAAGAGCGTGGTTGAGAGAGCAGAAGAGGGTGTTTTGAAATGGTTTGGGCACATGGAGAGAATGAGTGAGGAAAGATTGACCAAGAGAATATATGTGTCGGAGGTGGAGGGAACGAGGAGAAGAGGGAGACCAAATTGGAGGTGGAAAGATGGAGTGAAAAAGATTTTGTGTGATCGGGGCCTGAACATGCAGGAGGGTGAAAGGAGGGCAAGGAATAGAGTGAATTGGAGCGATGTGGTATACCGGGGTTGACGTGCTGTCAGTGGATTGAATCAAGGCATGTGAAGCGTCTGGGGTAAACCATGGAAAGCTGTGTAGGTATGTATATTTGCGTGTGTGGACGTATGTATATACATGTGTATGGGGGTGGGTTGGGCCATTTCTTTCGTCTGTTTCCTTGCGCTACCTCGCAAACGCGGGAGACAGCGACAAAGCAAAAAAAAAAAAAAACATATATATACATATATATATATATATATATATATATATATATATATATATATATATATATATATATATATATTTTCTGTTTTTGTTTAAAAGTCAAAAATTTCTATTCTTCTTGGAAGTATGCTTTGGTACATCTCATCCCTAAGAAGGGTGACTGTTCTAACCCCTCGTATTATCATCCTGTTTCTTTGATATCTACATTTCCAAAGTCTTTGAATCCCTCCTCAAATTCCATATCCTTAAGCATTTTGAATCTCACAGTCTGCACCCTGATCACCAGTATGGGTTCTGTTAAGCAAGATCCACTGGTAATATTCTTTCCTATCTTACTATTGTCTAATTGGCATCCCTGAAAGATTTTGGGGAATCTTTTGTGGTTGTCATTAACATATCCAAAGCTTTTGACAAGGCGTTGCATCATCGTCTCATCTTCAAGCTCCCCTCCCTTTAGTCTTCCCTCTCTCACTTTGCTTTCACATATCTAGCTTCCACTCTGGCTGATCTTTCTCCATAGTTGTTGATAGATCAGCCTCTCCTCTTTCTCCATCAGCATCAGCGTCCTTCAAGATTTTGTCCTGTCCCCTACACTTTTTCTCCCTTTCATCAACGGCTTCTTCTCTTTCACAAATAACCAAATACACTCATGTGCTGACAGCTTAACACTGCATTCCTCTACATCATTCAATTCTGCTCCATCTTCTCTCACTTGGTCTGCATCTTGGCTCAACACAACTTCCTCTATAAATTCAGACTTGGACAGGATATCTCAGAGGGATGGATGAAATCTCTCTAAATATGTAATGCCTTCAAGATCCAGTTTATATCCATTTCTGTATCAAAAATTCTTCAACTTTCCTCTCTCCTTTGAGGGTTCTGTAATTCCACTTCTTGAGATAATGAACATAACTGGTATTACTATAACATCTACTCTTTTTTGGAAACCCCACATTACAGAAATAGCTAAGCTAAGGCTGCCTGTAAGAACTGGGATGTCCCATTTAGATGTCTTAAATTCTTTTCTTCTGAACAGTTGCTGTGTCTATACAAAGGATTGATCCATCCTTATATAGTGTAATGCTCTCACATCTGGAGAGGTTCTAGCTCTGCACCTTTGCCTGAAAGAGTTGAGTTGAAAGCCGTATGACTTGTAAACTCTCACATGCTAACTTCAAAACTTGACCCGTTTGCCCTATGCCACAAAGTTGGTTCACTTTCCTTCTTCTATAGGAATTACTTTGGTTTCTGCTCCTAACAGCTGGCTGATTGTGTGCCCCCACCACTTGCTAGATCATGCTGTACTCAGCAAGCTTCTGCATAACATGATCACTGTGAGGCCATTAGTAATTCAAGGGTGGGCCATTTTGATAACTGTTTCTTTCCCCACACCTTGATGTTTCGGAACTCTTTGCCCTCTCAAGTCTTTCCCAGTAACTATGACCTAGCACATTTTAAAAGACAGGCTTTCACTTCCTCCAAAATTTGTAAATACTTTATTTTGTTTGCCTTTTTCCCTTTCACAATCCTTTCTATGTTTTAATTCAGGCCTGGCCTTGATGCAAATTTTTGTCTGTGACTAGAGCAAGTATGAATACGTACAAGTGTATACATGTATATGTCTGTGTATGGTATGTATATGTGTGTATATGTGTATATGTTGATATGTATATGTTAGTATATGTGTATGTGTATATGTATATGTATGTATATGTGCATGCATGGGCATTTATGTACATATATATGTGTATTTGAGCGGATGAGCCATTCTTCCTGTGTTTCTTGGCGCTACCTTGTTGACGCGGGAAATGGTGATCAAGTATAATAAATATAAAACAGAATGAATATATATTTCATTTCTTATACTTATTCAACATTTCCCGCATTAGTGAGGTAGCGCCAAGAATACGTAACTGAGCCTTCGGGGGAAGAATCCTCACTTAGCCCTTTCTCTATTTTGCAAAAGTAAAACAGGAAGACAGAGGATTTCCAGCCTCCCACTCCCACTCCTTTTCAAATCCTTCCCTCCAGTTTTACTTTTCCAAAAGAAGGAACAGAAAAGGGGACCAAGTGGGGATTTTTTCATCAAAGGCTCGTCATATTTTCCTCACACTACCTCACTAATCATGAGAAATCATGAATACATATGAAATATTTATCTTTTTTTATTATACTTGATCGCCATCTCCTGCGTTAGCGAGGTAGCGCAAGACAACAGACAAAAGAATGGCCCAACACACCCACATACACATGTATATACATACACACCCACATACACACATATACACACCTATACATTTCAATGTATACATGCATATACATTTTTTTTCATACTATTCACAATTTCCAGCGTTAACGAGGTAGCGTTAAGAACAGAGGACTGAGCCTTTGAGGGCAATCCTCACTTGGCCCCCTTCTCTGTTCCTTCTTTTGGAAAATTAAAAACGAGAGGGGAGGATTTCCAGCCACCCGCTCCCTCCCCTTTCAGTCGCCTTCTACGACATGCAGGGAATACGTGGGAAGTATTCTTTCTCCCCTATCCCCAGGGATAGACATATACACAGACATATACATATATACACATGCACATATTCATACTTGCTGCCTTCATTCATTCCCATCGCCACCCCATCACACATGAAATAGCATGAAATACCCTTCCATACAATTTTCCAGGAATACTCAACAAACTTATGTCTCTATAGTCTGAACACTCACCTTTATCCCCTTTGCCCTTGTACAATGGCACCATACATGCACTCTGCCAATCCATACATACACTGAATGTCCTTAACAACCAATCAACAACACAGTCATCCCCTTTTTTAATAAATTCCTCTGCAATACCATCCAAACCCGCCGCCTTGCCGGCTATCATCTTCTGCAAAACTTTCACTACCTCTTCCACAAGCTCTTCATCATTTCCATTTACAACACTGAACACCCTATGTACACCAATTAAACCCTCAACTGCCATATTACTTACCTTTGCATTCAAATCACCCATCACTATAAGCTGGTCTCATGCATCAAAGCTGCTACACACTCACTCAGCTACTCCCTTGGCCAGGTGCAGCTCCTTACATTATCCACATATATGCCCTACAGACCTTTCCATGGTTTACCCCAGACATTTCACATGCCCTGGTTCAATCCATTGACAGCACATCAATCCCAGTATCCCACATCATTTCAATTCACTCTAGTCCTCGCACACCTCTCACCCTCCTGTATGTTCATGCCCTGATCACACAAAATCTTTTTCACTCCATCCTTCCACCTCCAATCTAGTCTCTCACTTCTCCTATTCCCTCCACCTCTGACACATATATCCTCTTTGTCAATCTTTCCTCACTCATTCTCTCAGTATGTCCAAACCATTTCAACATACCCTCTTCTGCTTTCTCAACCACACTCTTTTTATTTCTACACATCTCTCTTACCCTTTCATTACTTACTCCATCAAAACACCTCACATCACATATTGTCCTCATTTCCAACACATCCACCCTCCTCTGTACATCCCTTTCTATAGCCCATGCTTCACAACCATATAACATTGTTAGAACTACTATTCCTTCAAACATACCCACTTTTGCTCTCCAAGATAACATTCTCTCCTTCCACACATTCTTCATTCCTCCCAGAACCTTCACCCCTTCCCCCACCCTGTGACTCATTTCCACTTCCATGGTTCCATCTGCTGCTAAGTCCACTCACAGATGTCTAAAGCACTTCACTTCCTCCAATTTTTCTCCATTCAAACTTACATCCCAATCAACTTGTCCCTCAACCCTACTGAACCTAATAACCTTTGCTCTTATTCACATTTACTCTCAACTATCTCCTTTCACATATGTTTCCAAACACAGTCACCTGCTTCTGCAGTTTCTCACTAGAATCAGCCACCAGACCTGTATCATTGGCAAACAATAACTGACTTACTTTCCAGGCCCTCTCATCCCCAATGAACTGCATACTTGCCCCTCTCTCCAAAACTCTTACATTTACCTCCTTAACCACCCCATCCATAAACAAATCAAACAACCATAGAGACATCACACATCCCTGCTGCAGACCAGCATTCACTGGGAACCAATCACTCTCCTCTTTTCTTACTTGTATGCATGCCTTACATCCTTGGTAAAACCTTTTCACTGCTTCCAGCAATTTACCCCCTTCACGATATACTCTTAACAAAGCATCTCTATCATCACTATCACATGCCTTCTCCAGATCCATAGATGCTTCATACAAATCCATCTGTTTTTCTAAGTATATCTCTCATAAACTCTTCAAAGCAAACACCTGATCCACACATCCTCTACCACTAATGATACCACAATGCTCTTCCCCAGTCAGATGCTCTGTCCATTCCTTCACCTACTCAATCAGTACTCTCCTATATATTTTCCCAGGAATACTTAACAAACTTATGCCTCTGTAGTTTGAACACTCACCTTTATGGGGTCCCTTCCACCTGTCAAAACTACACATCATAAAGTGTTGTGATATGTGATCAATGTACATAGAGTTCAGGGCAACTG
Source organism: Panulirus ornatus (assembly GCF_036320965.1). Lineage (NCBI taxonomy): Eukaryota > Metazoa > Arthropoda > Malacostraca > Decapoda > Palinuridae > Panulirus > Panulirus ornatus. Next base: position 39,009,668 of record NC_092243.1, on the reverse strand, counting down.
AGTAGTGAGAGCTTGGTGTCTTCTTTATTGTAATTACATCATATGCAGGAAGAGCCTTGGAATAAGTTGAAACAGTGCTTGGAGTGATGGGTGATGTCCAGAGCCTAGATGCAAAACAGTGACTCATGTGTTTAGGGGGATGTGGTTTTTGATGGGGTATCGTGTGTTGGGAGAATGGTTGTCAGTGCTTGTTAGTTTATTTTTGTGTGTATGTTTTGTCAGTGTTATATTTGTTAGGTGTGGAGGGATCTGTGAATGCAGGTTACTGAAGTGTGAGGCAGGATTAAGCTTTTTATTTCTACTTGAGGATTAATGGTTAGTTATAAAGTGGTTTGAGTGGGAGGGGTCTAGTGCTGTTGGACAGAGCTGAGTACCAAGTATGTTGAAGTGGAACTGTCATGAGGGAATCTTTGTCTAATTGTCAAGGTGTTGAGTGCATGTGGTTGCTAGGCAGCAAGTGATTGTTTTGAATGCAGTATTGCATGTGGTTTGCAGCTCTGTTATATAGTGAATCCTCAATTTAATGGATTAATCAGGGGGAGGGGGGACGTCCGTTAATCCCAAAAGTCTATCAGATTAAGAAGGTAACCTATGGGCCATTTTTAAATATAATATACAATATACAGGAATACACTATACAGTTCACACACATTATTTTAACTCCTCTATTACTTGATGCCATTTGAATTGTAAGGATTGCAAAATTATTTAATAAGTAAAGTCACAAATCTCTGTGTACAACTTGACAGCACGGTAGCTTGAGGCAGACTAAGACTGAAACAAAGCAAGTATATCCTACATTACCAAAAACAAGTGTGATATTAAATGCACATGGTGTGGCATTTGAGATTTTTTTTAATTCTTATTTTTCAAATTATTACTAATAGATGTATCATTCGTCTGTTTCCTTGCGCTACCTCGCAAACGCGGGAGACAGCGACAAAGTATAATAAAATAAATATAAGATGTATCATTACTTAAAAAGTCCGAAATCTGTTAAATTGGGGTCCATTAAATCAAGGGTTTACTGTATTTGCTTTTGAGAGAGGTGAAGATAGGGCAAATAAGGAATAGATTTAAGTGGAGTGGATGAATTGCTTGTATAAGATACTGAAGGATTCTTTTTCTTGTCCAAATTTCATGCCAGTTAGTGTTCTAAGGGCATTTACTCTGTGTTTCTTTTCTGTTAATAAAAACTATTGGTGTGTATGTGTGTGTGTGTGTGTGTGTGTGTGTGTGTGTGTGTGCGTGTGTGTTACCTAATTCAGGGAGACTGGAGAGTGTCAGCTGAAGTCATGCTTGTTTGGGGTTAAAAGTGTGATTGACAATTTCTGCGGAGATGCATGCATTCAGTTGTGGGTCAGACATCATTCCAGTTGTGTAATGTGTAATGTGTCAATACATATTTGATGTTGCTACTTTGGTGTCAAGGCATTGTGATTATGAGGTCTTCTACATATGAGAGGACTTTCATGTTAAAGTTTGCCTGAGATAGTAGGTGTTGTAGGAAGAGATTGAAAAGAGCTGAAGAAAGAACTGCTCCTTGGTGAACTCAGTTGTAAAGCTTAAGTGTTTTGGAGTTGAAGCCATTGTGAGTGATTCTGACATAGCAGCTACTATGAAACTGGACAACCACTTTTTGTCATTGTTGTGGAGGGTAGTATCAAGAATTTTTTGTGAGGATGTGGGTGTGTGTGTATATTCATACCCGAACATTACCATACTTTGCCTGTTTGTGGTTATGCTGCTGGATAAGTGTCACCATTGATGAGGATACGTCATTGTCAGTGAAGAAATAGGAGGAGAATCTCATTCAAGATCTCACTACAGAGGAGTTCATCACTCCATAGCTACTGGATGTAATGCAGCCTTGAAGCTGCAGGATCCCAATAAAAGGGATCCTGGGTCTCTGTATCTGGGTTGACTATGGGCTAACTACCATGCTTAGCAAGAGACAGGCTTTACAAAAGGTAGAAATATCTGAAAGACTGTGAGTTAACTTTCTAGAATGATAAAAAGGAAGGCTGAGGAATTGAACAAGAGGTAGGTCAAATGTTTCCAAATCTCACTTAAATTGGCGAGGCTTGGGAAGATGTGGTTTAACTTAAAGAGGGAGAACTCTCTTCTTCCTTTATCTGTTGGACCCCTATGGAAAAAAAATCCAACACAGACTGAGCATTATCATTCTCAGACATTGCTTTAAAAATGATAGGGGTAGAGTCTGATTATTTCATGCAAGGAGAGAATCTATGTCAAGGCTCTGGAACAAGCAAGGATTAGCCAGAAAATCCTCCACGGGATAAAGGTAGTCTGGAAGGCTGAAGAAAAGCCTTTGTCTTTCTCAGATGTTGACATGACAGTGAATACATTCAAAGTATCTTCAAAGAATACTAGCCTAGCTATCTATGGTCAGATTTCCCTGTGAACTGGCACCCATCTTATAAGAAACATCAGGCAACCAGTGGTCTTCATAAAAACCTTTAAAATCTCTGGAGAATGGAAGTCCAACTCCTTTTAAAGTCAAATTGGTCTCTAAATCAGATTCTAGTGAAATTATCCCATTATCCCAATTGACTTGAGGGACAAGTCAATTGTGTGGTAAGTTTAAATGGAGAAAAACTGGAGGAAGTGAAGTGTTTTAGATATCTGGGAATGGATTTGGCAGCGGATGGAACCACAGAAGCTGAAGTGAGTCATAGGGTGGGGGAGGGGGTGAAAATTCTGGGAGCGTTGAAAAATATGTGGAAGGCGAGAACATTATCTCGGAAAGCAAAAATGGGTATGTTTGAAGGATTAGTAACCACAATGTTATATGGTTGCGAGGTGTGCGCTATCGATAGAGTTGTGCGGAGGAGGGTGGATGTGCTGGAAATGAGATGCTTGAGGACAATATGTGGTGTGAGGTGGTTTGACCAAGTAAGTAATGAAAGGGTAAGAGAGATGTGTGGTAATAAAAAGAGTGTGATTGAGAGAGCAGAAGAGGGTGTTTTGAAATGGTTTGGTCACATGGAGAGAATGAGTGAGGAAAGATTGAGTAGGGGGATATACATGTCAGAGGTGGAGAGAACGAGGAGAAGTGGGAGACCAAATTGGAGGTGGAAAGATGGAGTGAAAAAGATTTTGAGTGATCGGGTCCTGAACATGCAGGAGGGTGAAAGGCATGCAAGGAATAGAGTGAATTGGAACGATGTGGTATATCAGGGTCAACATGCTGTCAATGGATTGAACCAGGGCATGTGAAGCATCTGGGGTAAACCATGGAAAGTTTTGTGGGGCCTGGCTGTGGAAAGGGAGTTGTGGTTTTGGTGCATTATACATGATAGCTAGGGACTGTATGTGAATGAATGTGGCCTTTGTTGTCTTTTCCTGGTGCTGCCTCGCGCACATGCAGGGAGAGGGGGTTGTCCTTTCATGTGTGGCGGGGTGGCGATGAGAATGAATAAGGGCAGACACTATGAATTATATACATGTGTATATATGTATATGTCTGTGTGTGTATATATATTGGGGAAGAGCAGTGTGGTTTCAGAAGTGGTAGAGGATGTGTGGATCAGGTGTTTGCTTTGAAGAATGTATCTGAGAAATACTTAGAAAAGCAAATGGATTTGTATGTAGCATTTATGGATCTGGAGAAGGCATATGATAGAGTTGATAGAGATGCTCTGTGGAAGGTATTAAGAATATATGGTGTGGGAGGCAAGTTGTTAGAAGCAGTGAAAAGTTTTTATCGAGGATGTAAGGCATGTGTACGTGTAGGAAGAGAGGAAAGTGATTGGTTCTCAGTGAATGTAGGTTTGCGGCAGGGGTGTGTGATGTCTCCATGGTTGTTTAATTTGTTTATGGATGGGGTTGTTAGGGAGGTGAATGCAAGAGTTTTGGAAAGAGGGGCAAGTATGAAGTCTGTTGGGGATGAGAGAGCTTGGGAAGTGAGTCAGTTGTTGTTCGCTGATGATACAGCGCTGGTGGCTGATTCATGTGAGAAACTGCAGAAGCTGGTGACTGAGTTTGGTAAAGTGTGTGAAAGAAGAAAGTTAAGAGTAAATGTGAATAAGAGCAAGGTTATTAGGTACAGTAGGGTTGAGGGTCAAGTCAACTGGGAGGTGAGTTTGAATGGAGAAAAACTGGAGGAAGTGAAGTGTTTTAGATATCTGGGAGTGGATCTGGTAGCGGATGGAACCATGGAAGCGGAAGTGGATCATAGGGTGGGGGAGGGGGCGAAAATTCTGGGAGCCTTGAAGAATGTGTGGAAGTCGAGAACATTATCTCGGAGAGCAAAAATGGGTATGTTTGAAGGAATAGTGTTTCCAACAATGTTGTATGGTTGCGAGGCATGGACTATGGATAGAGTTGTGCGCAGGAGGATGGATGTGCTGGAAATGAGATGTTTGAGGACAATGTGTGGTGTGAGGTGGTTTGATCGAGTAAGTAACGTAAGGGTAAGAGAGATGTGTGGAAATAAAAAGAGCGTGGTTGAGAGAGCAGAGGAGGGTGTTTTGAAATGGTTTGGTCACATGGAGAGAATGAGTGAGGAAAGATTGACCAAGAGGATATATGTGTCGGAGGTGGAGGGAACGAGGAGAAGAGGGAGACCAAATTGGAGGTGGAAAGATGGAGTGAAAAAGATTTTGTGTGATCGGGGCCTGAACATGCAGGAGGGTGAAAGGAGGGCAAGGAATAGAGTGAGTTGGAGCGATGTGGTATACCAGGGTTGACATGCTGTCAGTGGATTGAATCAGGGCATGTGAAGCGTCTGGGGTAAACCATGGAAAGCTGTGTAGGTATGTATATTTGCATGTGTGGACGTATGTATATACATGTGTATGGGGGTGGGTTGGGCCATTTCTTTCGTCTGTTTCCTTGCGCTACCTCGCAAACACGGGAGACAGCGACAAAGCAAAAAAAAAAAAATATATATATATATATATATATATATATATATATATATATATATATATATATATATATATATATATATATGTTGAGATGTATAGGTATGTATATGTGCATGTGTAGATGTGTTTGTATATACATGTGTATGTGGGAGGGTTCGGGCTTTCTTTTGTCTGTTTCCTTGCACTACCTCGCTAACGCGGGAGACAGCGACAAAGTATGATAAAATATAATAAATAATGAAGCCTCCTAGTCAGCATCAAACTGCTGCAAAATCAAAGGGAAGGGTAGAAACCCATGGCTTACACCTACTACATACTTAAAATTGGTGATACATTCAAGGAAAAACAACATAGCAGAATCACCAGATAGTGAATCCCATTTTACCAAGTGTTTCACTGGAATTAGGTGGGATATGTTTTTGGGTGACAATTTTTTAATCAAATTTTCAAACAAAAATTTTAATGGAATATCAAGAAGTATTTATTACATTACAAGTACATCATTATTCTAAAGATATGAGTAAGAAATACAGTTTAAGATGGTATTCATTTTTATTAGAAACACTACACCAAGTACAGGCATGTTACATTGAATCTGATCTTCAATCCTGAAATTCAAAATTTGATCCATGTTCCCCATAACTTCACATCTTGTATAAGTGATAGTTGCACCAAAAGGTGTCACACCACTTTATTTGTATGCTCAGTTGTTCTCAATGATGTAGCAGGCAAGCCGAGGTGTGGCAATAACACAACCACATTGACCAGCATCAAAACCCTTCAAAATGTCTAACTTTACCTTTGAGTTCATGCTCTTGTAGCTCTTCTTCCTTCCACAAGCACAAGACTTACTTGTGCACTTTCCACTCATATGTGTAGGGGGTATCTGGAGATTATAATGAAATACTTGCTTTTCTCTTTGTTTCGACATTGTTTAACTGATATTTCCATGAATACCAGATAAGTAAATCACTGGATGGTGAAATACTAGATTGCAGGAACTAGGAATTCTAAGACTTGACTACAATTAAACTCAGTAAAGAACCTGTCACATAAAATGTATAAAAGCAGAAGACTTTCTTCTTGTTTCACACAGAAAGGAGGAAGATTAAGGAAGGAGTATTGAGAAAGGAACTTCTGGACTGAAGTAAGAGGAGTTTGGTGAGGATTTGCTGGAAATGACAAAGTTTCAGTTAGAAATATTTATATAACACTCATTTGCTATGTTGCTTGGTTGTTATTTGATTACAGTTTTCTCTGTGACTATACTGCAAAAGAGATCTGTCTGTTGATGAGCAGTGAAAAGGAAAGTTACCTAGAGTTTTCTAATCTAAATTACTTGTTAATAAATATCTAAATTTATGGCAAAATGATAAGAAGATATAGAGAAGATTAAAGAAAAATTACATGATTTACAGTAAAATTAGAAACAAAAAACTGATAAAAGGGATAAGAGATGCCTTGGATATCAATATATATCATAGTCCCTTTGTTACTTAATAGTCAGTTTACTTTGCATTTACATTGTCCCTGTATCGTACATGCCTGTTTCAATGGCTCTGTCATAGTGCAACCCATGAAATTGATATAGTACCACACAGTTAATAAATACAACTACAAGAGTGATAACTCAGATGATACAGTTACAAGAGTGATAACTCTGATGATACAAGAGTGATAACTGAGATGATTTTAACTTTTAAGATTAAGAGTTGGTAAATAAAGAAAACCTGCTCTTGTTCACCTTCACTGTGATCAAATTGATTTAACTCACACTAAAGTTATTAAACTGCATGATCCTTCCTCTCATGGATTTGCATGAGGCTAAGTAGCACTGACTTATGACTAGCACAACCTGGGCAAAAGACATCTTTCTAAAGCTTCTTCTGAATATGTTTTCAGACATGAGATAAAAAATTCTCATCAAAAAATTGTGCAAGCAGTAAGGGACTCAAAAAATACTTAAATAAGCTTTTCCTGGTGTCTTATGAAAAAAATATGGAATAAAATGAACTTAACCTGAAAATTATTTAAGCATGCCTCCCGAGATTTTTCACTATGTAGGTGAGGCCCTGACACTCATCTGTTAATTTTTTCCTATCAGTCAGCTAAAAGATATCCTCCCATTTCACCTGCTTAGGAGGTTTCATCCTATCATCATCATATAAAAGATACACTAAGATAGTTAGTACAAAGATGTGTTATGAGTGAAGGTATACAGGATACAGATTTATTCATCACGAACAATATCTTCATTTTTACTTTGTTCCTGTACCATATGTGCCTGCTTCTGTGTGCCAGTAAGTCAGAAAACTTAATAGTATACCCCAAAGTAGGCTTGCAGCCTCTGTATAATCAGCAGTTTTGAAAATATATACCTAATCAGTCCTTGATATTTATATGATATTAATATAGAAATGTCAGTTTTCTCTATAGATAACTCACTGTTATAGAACAAAGAAAATCTAGTCCTATTTATGGTACTCACTTCCACTGAACTATTTGTCCTCACTCAAATCAGTATCATCAAGCAGCATAGTCCTTTCCCTTATGGGTTAGCATATGACTATTCAGAGTTGATTTTTGGGTAGCACGATATGGACAGAAGGTGCATGCATAAGGTTTCTCCCCGGTATGACGGCGTACATGAGCCTTTAAAATACTCTTGTGAGAAGAACTGTACTGGCAGTATGGACAGGAAAATGGTCTGTCTCCAGTATGTGTATTGATATGTTCCTCCAAAAGAGCTTTTCTTGTTGTTCTGTATGAGCAATATGGGCATATGTAAGGCTTCTCCCCAGAATACTTTAAAGTATGGCTCCTGAGATTATTGCTGTTGCAGGTGAGGCCCTGCCATTCTTCTGTGGTTCTTCTCCCATCAGTCCATTGACAGTTAGTCTCCCGCTCCACCTGTAGAGGAGGTTTTATCTTACTTTTTATTATCATGTAAAAGTGAAATATTTATAGGCACCCTCCTGTATAATCGGAGAAGGCATACACCTCATAAACGGAGAAAATGTGAAATACCTTAACTTTTTTTCACTCCTATTACTAACAGTAATGGTCATCAATCTACTTTGGACATTTTATATAATAAGCAGTAAAAAAAGTTCAACTATATATTCTCAGAAAGATGAATACATAAATGAAAAAGTAAAGAAAGGATAAATCAATCAGTCAAATGAATTAATGAATATTAGCAGGTACACATAGTCTAACACAAACATCCATCTACACAGCAAGAAATCATACATGAATCATCAGAAAGAGGAAGACAGGTATTTTTCCATATCAGAATTGTGGTGAATAGAATATTATTATAATACTGCATTATCATATAATCCCAAGACCTCTATTATGATATACCTACAGTTTTGAGGCTGCACTCCACACACGTGCAAAGAAAAAATGGACCTCTATGTAGCAAGAAGTTCCTCAACAAGGCCGTACTTCATTTTATCTATTGATGAAAATCATACCAAAGGTAAAGTCACACTCATGGTGTAACTATGTATATATATATATATATATATATATATATATATGTTTGAGGACAATGTGTGGTGTGAGATTGTTTGATCGAGTAAGTAATGTAAGGGTAAGAGAGATGTGTGGAAATAAAAAGAGCGTGGTTGAGAGAGCAGAAGAGGGTGTTTTGAAATGGTTTGGGCACATGGAGAGAATGAGTGAGGAAAGATTGACCAAGAGGATATATGTGTCGGAGGTGGAGGGAACAAGGAGAAGTGGGAGACCATATTGGAGGTGGAAAGATGGAGTGAAAAAGATTTTGTGTGATCGGGACCTGAACATGCAGGAGGGTGAAAGGAGGGCAAGGAATAGAGTGAATTGGATCGATTTGGTATACCGGGGTTGATGTGCTGTCAGTGGATTGAATCAGGGCATGTGAAGCGTCTGGGGCAAACCATGGACAGTTGTGTGGGGCCTGGATGTGGAAAGGGAGCTGTGGTTTTGGGCATTATTGCGTGGCAGCTAGAGACTGAGTGTGAACGAATGGGGCCTTTGTTGTCTTTTCCTAGTGCTACCTCGCACACATGAGGGGGGAGGGGGAAGGTATTCCATGTGTGGCAAGGTGGCGATGGGAGTGAATGGGGGCAGACAGTGTGAATTGTGTGCATGGGTATATATGTATGTGTCTGTGTATGTATATATATGTGTACATTGAGATGTATAGGTATGTATATTTGCGTGTGTGGACGTGTGTGTGTATACATTGTGCATGAGGGTGGGTTGGGCCATTTCTTTCGTCTGTTTCCTTGCGCTACCTCGCAAACGCGGGAGACAGCGACAAAGCAAAATAGAAAAAAATATATATATTCTTCTTTTTTTTTGTCGCTGTCTCCCGCGTTTGCGAGGTAGCGCAAGGAAACAGACGAAGGAAATGGCCCAACCCACCCCCATACACATGTATATACATACACGTCCACACACCCAAATATACATACCTACACTGCTTTCAATGGTTTACCCCAGACGCTTCACATGCCCTGATTCAATCCACTGACAGCACGTCAACCCCGGTATACCACATCGATCCAATTCACTCTATTCCTTGCCCTCCTTTCACCCTCCTGCATGTTCAGGCCCCGGTCACACAAAATCTTTTTCACTCCATCTTTCCACCTCCAATTTGGTCTCCCACTTCTCCTTGTTCCCTCCACCTCTGACACATATATCCTCTTGGTCAATCTTTCCTCACTCATTCTCTCCATGTGCCCAAACCATTTCAAAACACCCTCTTCTGCTCTCTCAGCCACGCTTTTTTTATTTCCACACATCTCTCTTACCCTTACGTTACTTACTCGATCAAACCACCTCACACCACACATTGTCCTCAAACATCTCATTTCCAGCACATCCACCCTCCTACGCACAACTCTATCCATAGCCCACGCCTCGCAACCATACAACATTGTTGGAACCACTATTCCTTCAAACATACCCATTTTTGCTTTCCGAGATAATGTTCTCGACTTCCACACATTTTTCAAGGCTCCCAGAATTTTCGCCCCCTCCCCCACCCTATGATCCACTTCCGCTTCCATGGTTCCATCTGCTGCCAGATCCACTCCCAGATATCTAAAACACTTTACTTCCTCCAGTTTTTCTCCATTCAAACTTACCTCCCAATTGACTTGACCCTCAACCCTACTGTACCTAATAACCTTGCTCTTATTCACATTTACTCTTAACTTTCTTCTTTCACACACTTTACCAAACTCAGTCACCAGCTTCTGCAGTTTCTCACATGAATCAGCCACCAGCGCTGTATCATCAGCGAACAACAACTGACTCACTTCCCAAGCTCTCTCATCCACAACAGATTTCATACTTGCCCCTCTTTCCAAAACTCTTGCATTCACCTCCCTAACAACCCCATCCATAAACAAATTAAACAACCATGGAGACATCACACACTCCTGCCACAAACCTACATTCACTGAGAACCAATCACTTTCCTCTCTTCCTACACGTACACATGCCTTACATCCTCGATAAAAACTTTTCACTGCTTCTAACAACTTGCCTCCCACACAATATATTCTTAATACCTTCCACAGAGCATCTCTATCAACTCTATCATATGCCTTCTCCAGATCCATAAATGCTACATACAAATCCAGGGACAAGAGCAAGGGAAGGAGTAGCATTACTCCTGAAACAGGAGTTGTGGGAGTATGTGATAGAAGGTAAGAAAGTAAATTCTCGATTAATATGGGTAAAACTGAAAGTTGATGGAGAGAGATGGGTGATTATTGGTGCATATGCACCTGGGCATGAGAAGAAAGATCATGAGAGGCAAGTGTTTTGGGAGCAGCTGAATGAGTGTGTTAGTGGTTTTGATGCACGAGACCGGGTTATAGTGATGGGTGATTTGAATGCAAAGGTGAGTTATGTGGCAGTTGAGGGAATAATTGGTATACATGGGGTGTTCAGTGTTGTAAATGGAAATGGTGAAGAGCTTGTAGATTTGTGTGCTGAAAAAGGACTGATGATTGGGAATACTTGGTTTAAAAAGAGAGATATACATAAGTATACATATGTAAGTAGGAGAGATGGCCAGAGAGCGTTATTGGATTACATGTTAATTGATAGGCGCGTGAAAGAGAAGCTTTTGGATGTTAATGTGCTGAGAGGTGCAACTTACTCTCACCACCCTCTTCACCCCAACATTCACTCTTCTTTTCTGAAAACCCATACAAATCTTCACCTTAGCCTCCACAAGATAATGATCAGACATCCCTCCAGTTGCACCTCTCAGCACATTAACATCCAAAAGTCTCTCTTTCGCGCGCCTGTCAATTAACACGTAATCCAATAACACTCTCTGGCCATCTCTCATACTTACATACATATACTTATGTATATCTCGCTTTTTAAACCAGGTATTCCCAATCACCAGTCCTTTTTCAGCACATAAATCTACAAGCTCTTCACCATTTCCATTTACAACACTGAACACCCCATGTACACCAATTATTCCCTCAACTGCCACATTACTCATCTTTGCATTCAAATCACCCATCACTATAACCCGGTCACGTGCATCAAACACACGAAGAATGGCCCATCCACTAATATACACATATGTATACATAAACACACATACATGCACATATACATACATATACATATCACATATACACATATACATACACACACACAGACATACACATATATACACACGTACACATTCATGCTTACCTTCAACCATTCCTGGCGCTACCCCGCCCCACAGAAAATAACATCGCTACCCCCAGCTTCAGCAAGGTAGCACCAGGAAAACAGACAAAAAATGTAATGCTCTAAAACCACAGCTCCCTATCCACATCCGGGCCTCACACACCTTTCCATGGCTTACCCCAGCTATTTCACATTCCCTGGTTCAGTCCATTGACAGCACATCAACCACAGTATACCACACCGTTCCAGTTCACTCTATTCCTTGTACGCCTCTCCCCCTCCTGTATGTTCAGGCCCCGATCACTTAAAATTCTTTTCACTCCATCCTTCCACCTCCAATTTGGTCTCCCACTTCTCCTTGTTCCCTCCACCTCTAACAAATATATCCTCTTTGTCGATCTTTTCTCACTCATTCTCTCCATAAGTCCAAACAATTTCCACACATAATTCATCCCTCCCAGAACCTTTGCCTCCTCTCCCACCCTGTGACTCACTTCCTCTTCCATGGTTCTATTCACTGCTAAGTCCACTCCCAGATACTTAAAACACTTCACTTCGTCCAATTTTTCTCCATTCAAATTTACATTCAAATCAATGTATCCCTCAACCCTTCTGAACCTAATAACCTCACTCTTATTCACATTTACTCTCAACTTTCTCCTTTCACACACTTTTCCAAACTCAGTCAACATCTTCTGCAGTTTATCACTTGAATCAGCTACTACAACTGACTCACTTCTTAGGCCTTCTCATCCCCAACAGACTGCATACTTGCCCCTCTCCCCAAAACTCTTGCATTTACCTACCTAACCAACCTCACTGGGAACCAATCATTCTCCTCTCTTCCTACTTGTACACATGCCTTACATCCTTGGTAAAAACTTTTCATTGCCTCTAGCAACTTACGTCCCATATTGTATACTCTTAAAAAAACATTCCACAAAGCATCTCTATGAACCCTATCATATAACTTTTCCAGATCCATAAATGCTATATAAAAATCCATCTGTTTTTCTAAGTATTTCCCACACACATTCTTCAAGGCAAACACCTGATCCACACATCCTCTACCACTTCTGAGACCACACTGCTCCTCCCTGATTTGATGCTCCATGCATGCCTTCACCCTCTCAATCAATACCCTTCCTTATAATTTCCCAGGAATACTCAACAAACCTTTGTAGTTTGAACACCCACCTTTATCCACTTTGCCTTTGTACAATGGCACTATGCATGCATTCCACCAATCCTCAGGCATTTCACCATAATACATACATAAACTGAATATCCTAACCAACCAGTCATCAACACAGTCATCCCCTTTTTTCATAAATTCCACTGCAATAACATCAAACCCGCAACCTTGCTAGATATCATCTTCCCCAAAGCTTTCACTACCTCTTCTCTATTAACCAAACCATTCTCCCTGACCCTCTCACTTCACACACCACCCTGACCAAAAGACCCTATATCTGCCACTTTATCATCAAACACTTTCAGCAAACCTTCAAAATACTCACTCCATCTCTTTCTTACTTCAGAGCTACCTGTTATTACTTCTCCACTTGTCACCTTCACCGATGTTCCCATTTGTTCTCTTGTCTTACGCACGTTATTTACCTCCTTCCAAAACATCTTTTTATTCTCCCTAAAGTTTAATGGTACTCTCACCCTAACTCTCGTTTGCCCTTTTTTTTCAACCCTTGCACCTTTCTTTTGACCTCCAGCCACTTTCCCCTATACATCTCCCAGTCATTTGCACTCCTTCCTTGCAAGTATTGTCTATATGACTGACTCTCTTTGCCCTTTCACTAACAACTTTACTTCTTCATCTAACCACTCACTACCCTTTCTAATCTGTCCACCTCCCACCTTTCTCATGCCACACACATCTTTTGTGCAAGCCATCACTGCTTCCCTAAATACATCCCATACCTCACCTACTCCCCTCACTTCATTTGCTCGCACCTTTTGCCTTTCTACACTCAATCTCTCCAGGTACTTCCTCACACAAATCTCCTCTCCAAGCTCACTTACTCTTACCACTCTCTTCTCCCCTGCATTCTCTCTTCTTTTCTGGAAACCTCTACAAATCTTAACCTTCGCTTCCACAAGATAGAGATCAGACAACCCTCCAGCTGCCCCTCTTAGCACAATAGCATTCAGAAGTCTCTCTTTTACACGCCTATCAATTAACACGTAATTCAATAATGTCCTTTGACCATCTTTCCTAATCACATACGTATACTTATGTATATCTCTTTATTAAACCAAGTATTCCCATTCCCAATCACCAGTCTTTTTTCATCATGCAAATACACAAGCTCTTCACCATTTCCATTCAAAACACTGAATACCCCATGTACACCAATTCTACCCTAAACTGCCACATTACTCACTTTCACAATTAAATCACCCAACACTGAAGCCCAGTCTTGGGCATCAAAGCTGCTGGCACCCTCACTCAGGTGCTCCCAAAACACTTCCCTCTCATGATCTTTCTTCTCATGACCAGGTGCATAAGTACCAATAATCACTCATCTCTCTCCATCCACTTTCAGTTTTACCCACATCAATCTAGAATTTACTTCCTTTCACTTTATTACATACTCCCAAAACTACTACTTCAGGAGTAGAGCTACTCCTTCCTTAGCTCTTGTCCGTTCACCAACCCCTGACTTCAAAGACTTTCCCAAACCACTCTTCCCCTTTATCCTTGAGCTTCGTTTCACTCACTCAGAGCCAGAGCATTCACGTTTCTTTCTTGAAACATATTATGTATCTCTCTTTTCTTCTCATCTTGGTTATAATACCCACATTCAGACATCCCAATCTGAGCCTTCGAAGAGGATGAGCACTCCCCGCTTGACTTCTTCTGTTTCCCCCTCTAGAAATTGAAATACAAGGAGGGGAGGGTGTCCAGTCCCCCCACTCCAGTCCCCTTTAGTTGCCTTCTGTGACATGTAGGAATACGTGGGAAGTATTCTTTCTTCCCTATCACCATATATATATATATATATATATATATATATATATATATATATATATATATATATATATATATTTTTTTTTTTTTTATACTTTGTCGCTGTCTCCCGCGTTTGCGAGGTAGCGCAAGGAAACAGACGAAAGAAATGGCCCAACCCCCATACACACGTACATACACACGTCCACACACGCAAATATACATACCTACACAGCTTTCCATGGTTTACCCCAGACGCTTCACATGCCTTGATTCAATCCACTGACAGCACGTCAACCCCTGTATACCACATCGCTCCAATTCACTCTATTCCTTGCCCTCCTTTCACCCTCCTGCATGTTCAGGCCCCGATCACACAAAATCTTTTTCACTCCATCTTTCCACCTCCAATTTGGTCTCCCTCTTCTCCTCGTTCCCTCCACCTCCGACACATATATCCTCTTGGTCAATCTTTCCTCACTCATTCTCTCCATGTGCCCAAACCATTTCAAAACACCCTCTTCTGCTCTCTCAACCACGCTCTTTTTATTTCCACACATCTCTCTTACCCTTACGTTACTTACTCGATCAAACCACCTCACACCACACATTGTCCTCAAACATCTCATTTCCAGCACATCCATCCTCCTGCGCACAACTCTATCCATAGCCCACGCCTCGCAACCATACAACATTGTTGGAACCACTATTCCTTCAAACATACCCATTTTTGCTTTCCGAGATAATGTTCTCGACTTCCACACATTTTTCAAGGCTCCCAAAATTTTCGCCCCCTCCCCCACCCTATGATCCACTTCCGCTTCCATGGTTCCATCCGCTGACAGGTCCACTCCCAGATATCTAAAACACTTCACTTCCTCCAGTTTTTCTCCATTCAAACTCACCTCCCAATTGACTTGACCCTCAACCCTACTGTACCTAATAACCTTGCTCTTATTCACATTTACTCTTAACTTTCTTCTTCCACACACTTTACCAAACTCAGTCACCAGCTTCTGCAGTTTCTCACATGAATCAGCCACCAGCGCTGTATCATCAGCGAACAACAACTGACTCACTTCCCAAGCTCTCTCATCCCCAACAGACTTCATACTTGCCCCTCTTTCCAGGACTCTTGCATTTACCTCCCTAACAACCCCATCCATAATCAAATTAAACAACCATGGAGACATCATACACCCCTGCCGCAAACCTACATTCACTGAGAACCAATCACTTTCCTCTCTTCCTACACGTACACATGCCTTACATCCTCGATAAAAACTTTTCACTGCTTCTAACAACTTGCCTCCCACACCATATATTCTTAATACTTTCCAAAGAGCATCTCTATCAACTCTATCATATGCCTTCTCCAGATCCATAAATGCTACATACAAATCCATTTGCTTTTCTAAGTATTTCTCACATACATTCTTCAAAGCAAACACCTGATCCACACATCCTCTACCACTTCTGAAACCGCACTGCTCTTCCCCAATCTGATGCTCTGTACATGCCTTCACCCTCTCAATCAATACCCTCCCATATAATTTACCAGGAATACTCAACAAACTTATACCTCTGTAATTTGAGCACTCACTCTTATCCCCTTTCCCTTTGTACAATGGCACTATGCACGCATTCCGCCAATCCTCAGGCACCTCACCATGAGTCATACATACATTAAATAACCTTACCAACCAGTCAACAATACAGTCACCCCCTTTTTTAATAAATTCCACTGCAATACCATCCAAACCTGCTGCCTTGCCGGCTTTCATCTTCCGCAACGCTTTTACTACCTCTTCTCTGTTTACCAAATCATTTTCCCCAACCCTCTCACTTTGCACACCACCTCGACCAAAACACCCTATATCTGCCACTCTGTCATCAGACACATTCAACAAACCTTCAAAATACTCATTCCATCTCCTTCTCACATCACCACTACTTGTTATATATATATATATATATATTCTTTTATTTATATTTTATTATACTTTGTCGCTGTCTCCCGTGTTAACGAGGTAGCGCAAGGAAACAGATGAAAGAATGGCCTAACCCACCCACATACACATGCATATACATACACGTCCACACACTCACATATACATCCCTATACATCTCAACGTATACATATATATGTACACACAGACATATACATATATACACATGTACATAATTCATACTGTCTGCCCTTATTCATTCCCGTCGCCATCTCGCCACACATAAAATGACAACCCCCTCTCCCCGCATGTGCGTGAGGTAGTACTAGGAAAACACAACAATGGCTACATTCGTTAACACTCAGTCTCTAGCTGTCATGTATAATGCACCGAAACCACAGCTCCCTTTCCACATCCAGGCCCCACAAAACTTTCCATGGTTTACTCCAGACGCTTCACATGCCCTGGTTCAATCCATTGACAGCATGTCGACCCCGGTATACCACATCGTTCCAATTCACTCTATTCTTTGCACGCCTTTCACCCTCCTGCATGTCCAGGTTCCAGTCACTCAAAATCTTTTTTCACTCCATCTTTCCACTTCCAATTTGGTCTCTCACTTCTTGTTCCTTCCGCCTCTGACACATATATCCTCTTTGTCAATCTTTCCTTGCTCATTCTCTCCATGTGACCAAACCATTTCAAAACACCCTCTTCTGCTTTCTCAACCACACTCTTTTTATTACCACACATCTCTCCTACCCTTCCATTACTTACTCGATCAAAACACCTCACACCACATACTGTTCTCAAACATCTCATTTCCAGCACATCCACCCTCCTCCGCACAACTCTTATCTATACTCCATGCCTCGCAACCATATAACATTGTCGGAACCACTGTTCCTTCAAAAATACCCATTTTTGCTTTCCGAGATAATGTTCTTGCCTTCCACACATTTTTCAACGCTCCCAGAGTTTTCGCTCCCTCCCCCACCCTATGACTCACTTCAGCTTCCATGGTCCCATCCGCTGCCAAATCAACTCCCAGATATCTAAAACATTTCATTTCCTCCAGTTTTTCTCCAATAAATGTACCTCCCAATTGACTTGTCCCTCAACTCTACTGTAGTTAATAACCTTGCTCTTATTCACATTTACTCTCAGCTTTCATCTTTCACACACTTTACCAAGCTCAGTCACCAGATTCTGCAGTTTCTCACCCTTATCAGCCACCAGCGATGTATCATCAGCGAACAACAACTGACTCACTTCCCAAGCTCTCTCATCCACAACAGAGTGCATACTTGCCCCCCTTTCCAAAACTCTTGCATTCACCTCCCTAACAACCCCCATCCATAAACATATTAAACAACCATGGACACATCACACACCCCTGCCACAAACGGACATTCACTGAGAACCAATCACATCCCTCTCTTCCTAGTCATACACATGCTTTACATCCTCGATAAAAACTTTTGACTGCTTCTAACAACTTGCCTTCCACACTATATATTCTTAATACCTTCCACAGAGCATCTCTGTCAACTCTATCATATGCCTTCTCCAGATCCATGAATACTATATACAAATCCATTTGCTTTTCTAAGTATTTCTCACATACATTCTTCAAAGCAAACATATATATATATAATTTTTTTTTTTTTTTTTTATACTTTGTCGCTGTCTCCCGCGTTTGCGAGGTAGCGCAAGGAAACAGACCCCCCCCATACACATGTATATACATACGTCCACACACGCAAATATACATACCTACACAGCTTTCCATGGTTTACCCCAGACGCTTCACATGCCTTGATTCAATCCACTGACAGCACGTCAACCCCGGTATACCACATCGCTCCAATTCACTCTATTCCTTGCCCTCCTTTCACCCTCCTGCATGTTCAGGCCCCGATCACACAAAATCTTTTTCACTCCATCTTTCCACCTCCAATTTGGTCTCCCTCTTCTCCTCGTTCCCTCCACCTCCGACACATATATCCTCTTGGTCAATCTTTCCTCACTCATCCTCTCCATGTGCCCAAACCACTTCAAAACACCCTCTTCTGCTCTCTCAACCACGCTCTTTTTATTTCCACACATCTCTCTTACCCTTACGTTACTCACTCGATCAAACCACCTCACACCACACATTGTCCTCACACATCTCATTTCCAGCACATCCATCCTCCTGCGCACAACTCTATCCATAGCCCACGCCTCGCAACCATACAACATTGTTGGAACCACTATTCCTTCAAACATACCCATTTTTTGCTTTCCAAGATAATGTTCTCGACTTCCACACATTCTTCAAGGCCCCCAGAATTTTCACCCCCTCCCCCACCCTATGATCCACTTCCGCTTCCATGGTTCCATCCGCTGCCAGATCCACTCCCAGATATCTAAAACACTTCACTTCCTCCAGTTTTTCTCCATTCAAACTCACCTCCCAATTGACTTGACCCTCAACCCTACTGTACCTAATAACCTTGCTCTTATTCACATTTACTCTTAACTTTCTTCTTCCACACACTTTACCAAACTCAGTCACCAGCTTCTGCAGTTTCTCACATGAATCAGCCACCAGCGCTGTATCATCAGCGAACAACAACTGACTCACTTCCCAAGCTCTCTCATCCCCAACAGACTTCATACTTGCCCCTCTTTCAAAAACTCTTGCATTTACCTCCCTAACAACCCCATCCATAAAGTAGTGGTGATGTGAGAAGATGGAGTGAGTATTTTGAAGGTTTGCTTAATGTGTTTGATGATAGAGTGGCAGATATAGGGTGTTTTGGTCGAGGTGGTGTGCAAAGTGAGAGGGTTAGGGAAAATGATTTGGTAAACAGAGAAGAGGTAGTGAAAGCTTTGCGGAAGATGAAAGCCGGCAAGGGAGCAGGTTTGGATGGTATTGCAGTGGAATTTATCAAAAAAGGGGGTGACTGTATTGTTGACTGGTTGGTAAGATTATTTAATGTATGTATGACTCATGGTGAGGTGCCTGAGGATTGGCAGAATGCGTGCATAGTGCCATTGTACAAAGGCAAAGGGGATAAGAGTGAGTGCTCAAATTACAGAGGTATAAGTTTGTTGAGTATTCCTGGTAAATTATATGGGAGGGTATTGATTGAGAGGGTGAAGGCATGTACAGAGCATCAGATTGGGGAAGAGCAGTGTGGTTTCAGAAGTGGTAGAGGATGTGTGGATCAGGTGTTTGCTCTGAAGAATGTATGTGAGAAATACTTAGAAAAGCAAATGGATTTGTATGTAGCATTTATGGATCTGGAGAAGGCATATGATAGAGTTGATAGAGATGCTCTGTGGAAGGTATTAAGAATATATGGTGTGGGAGGAAAGTTGTTAGAAGCAGTGAAAAGTTTTTATCGAGGATGTAAGGCATGTGTACGTGTAGGAAGAGAGGAAAGTGATTGGTTCTCAGTGAATGTAGGTTTGCGGCAGGGGTGTGTGATGTATCCATGGTTTATATATATATATATATATATATATATATATATATATATATATATATATATATATATATATATATATATATATATATATTTTTTTTTTTGCTTTGTCGCTGTCTCCCACGTTTGCGAGGTAGCGCAAGGAACCAGATGAAAGAAATGGCCCAACCCACCCCCATACACATGTATATACATACGTCCACATACACAAATATACATACTTGCACAGCTTTCCATGGTTTACCCCAGATGCTTCACATGCCCTGATTCAACCCACTGACAGCACGTCAACCCTGGTATACCACATCGATCCAATTCACTCTATTCCTTGCCCTCCTTTCACCCTCCTGCATGTTCAGGCCCCGATCACACAAAATCTTTTTCACTCCATCTTTCCACCTCCAATTTGGTCTCCCACTTCTCCTCGTTCCCTCCACCTCCGACACATATATCCTCTTGGTCAATCTTTCCTCACTCATTCTCTCCATGTGCCCAAACCATTTCAAAACACCCTCTTCTGCTCTCTCAACCACGCTCTTTTTATTTCCACACATCTCTCTTACCCTTACGTTACTTACTCGATGAAACCACCTCACACCACACATTGTCCTCAAACATCTCATTTCCAGCACATCCATCCTCCTGCGCACAACTCTATCCATAGCCCACGCCTCGCAACCATACAACATTGTTGGAACCACTATTCCTTCAAACATACCCATTTTTGCTTCCGAGATAATGTTCTCGACTTCCACACATTCTTCAAGGCTCCCAGAATTTTCGCCCCCTCCCCCACCCTATGATCCACTTCCGCTTCCATGGTTCCATCCGCTGCCAGATCCACTCCCAGATATCTAAAACACTTTACTTCCTCCAGTTTTTCTCCATTCAAACTTACCTCCCAATTGACTTGACCCTCAACCCTACTGTACCTAATAACCTTGCTCTTATTCACGTTTACTCTTAACTTTCTTCTTTCACACACTTTACCAAACTCAGTCACCAGCTTCTGCAGTTTCTCACATGAATCAGCCACCAGTGCTGTATCATCAGTGAACAACAACTGACTCACTTCCCAAGCTCTCTCATCCCCAACAGACTTCATACTTGCCCCTCTTTCCAAAACTCTTGCATTCACCTCCCTAACAACCCCATCCATAAACAAATTAAACAACCATGGAGACATCACACACCCCTGCCGCAAACCTACATTCACTGAGAACCAATCACTTTCCTCTCTTCCTACACGTACACATGCCTTACATCCTTGATAAAAACTTTTCACTGCTTCTAACAACTTGCCTCCCACACCATATATTCTTAATACCTTCCACAGAGCATCTCTATCAACTCTATCATATGCCTTCTCCAGATCCATAAATGCTACACCTCTGTAATTTGAGCACTCACTCTTATCCCCTTTGCCTTTGTACAATGGCACTATGCATGCATTCCGCCAATCCTCAGGCACCTCACCATGAGTCATACATACATTAAATAACCTTACCAACCAGTCAATAATACAGTCACCCCCTTTTTTAATAAATTCCACTGCAATACCATCCAAACCTGCTGCCTTGCCGGCTTTCATCTTCCGCAAAGCTTTTACTACCTCTTCTCTGTTTACCAAATCATTTTCCCTAACCCTCTCACTTTGCACACCACCTCGACCAAAACACCCTATATCTGCCACTCTATCATCAAACACATTCAACAAACCTTCAAAATACTCACTCCATCTCCTTCTCACATCACCACTACTTGTTATCACCTCCCCATTTGCGCCCTTCACTGAAGTTCCCATTTGCTCCCTTGTCTTACGCACTTTATTTACCTCCTTCCAGAACATCTTTTTATTCTCCCTAAAATTTAATGATACTCTCTCACCCCAACTCTCATTTGCCCTCTTTTTCACCTCTTGCACCTTTCTCTTGACCTCCTGTCTCTTTCTTTTATACATCTCCCACTCAATTGCATTTTTTCCCTGCATATATATATATATATATATATATATATATATATATATATATATATATATATATATATATATATATATATATACACATAGGAGATATTTAAAAGAAAGTGGCAGGAGGTCAAGAAAAAGGTGCTAGAGGTGGAAAACAGGGCAAGTGAGAGTTGGGGTGAGAGAGTATCATTATATTTTAGGGAGGATAAAAAATGTTTTGGAAGGAGGTAAATAAAGTGCATACAAGAGAACAAATGGGAACATCGGTGAATGGGGCTAATGGGGAGGCAATAACAAGTAGTGATGAAGTGAGAAGGAGATTGAGTATTTTCAAAGTTTGTTGAATGTATTTCTTGATAGAATGGCAGATATAGGGTGTTTTGCTTGGGGTGGTGTGTGAAGTGAGAGGGGTCAGGGAGAATGGTTTGGTAAACAGAAAAGAGGTAGTGAAAGCTTTGCAGAGGATGAAAGCCAACAAGGCGGCAGGTTTGGATGGAATTATAGTGGAATTTATTAAAAAAGGGGGTGACTGTGTTGTTGATTAGTTGGTAAGGGTATTCAATGTATGTATGGATCATGAAGTGCCTGAGGACTGGTGGAATGCATGCATAGTGTCATTGTACAAAGGCAAACGGGATAAAGGTGGGTGTTCAAATTACAGAGGCAAGAGTTTGTTGAGTATTCTTGGAAAACTATATGAGATGGCATTGATTAAGAGGGTAAAGACATGTACAGAGCTTCAGATGAGGAAGAGCGGTATGGTTTCAGAAGTGGTAGAGGATGTGTGGATCAGGTGTTTGCTTTGAAGAATGTATGTGAGAAATTTTAGAAAAACATGGATGTGCATGTAGCATTTATGGATCTGGAAAAGGCATATGATATGGTTGAAAGAGATGCTTTGTGGAAGGTTATAAGAGTATATGGTGTGGGAGGTAAGTTCCTAGAAGCAGTGAAACGTTTTACTAAGGATGTAAGGCATGTGTACAAGTAGGAAGAGAGGAAAGTGATTGGTTCCCATTGAATGTCGGTTTGCAGCAGTGGTATATGATGTCTCCATGGATGGTTAATCTGTTTATTGGTGGGGCAGTTTGGGAGGTGAAAGCAAGAGTTTTGAAGAGAGGGGCAAGTAAACAGTCTGTTCTGAACGAGAGGGCTTGGGAAGTGAGTCAGTTGTTGTTCGCTGATGATATAGCGCTGATGGCTGATTTGGGTGAGAAACTCCAGTAGTTGGTGACTGAGTTTGGTAACATATGTGAAAAAAGCAAGCTGAGAGTAAATGTGAATAAGAGCAAGGTTATTCGGTTCAGTAGAGTTAAAGGACAAGTTTATTGGGAGGTAAATTTGAATGGAGAAAAACTGAAGGAAGTGAAGTGTTTTAGACATCTGGGTGTGGATTTAGCAGCGGATGAAACCATGGAAGTGGAAGTGAGTCACAGGTTTGGGGAGGGATCAAAGGTTCTGGGAGCAGTGAAGAATGTGTGGAAGGTGAGAACGTTATCTCGGAGAACAAAAATGAGTATGTTTGAAGGAATAATGGTTCCAACAATGTTATTTGATTGCGAGGCATGAGCTATAGATAGAGTTGTGCGGAGGAGGGTGGATGTGTTGGAAATGAGATGTTTGAGGAAAATACATAGTGTGAGGTGGTTTGATCAAGTAAGTAATGAAAGGGTAAGAGAGTTGTGTGGTAATAAAAGAGTGTGGTTGAGAGAGCAGAAGAGGATATATTGAAGTGGTGTTGTCACATGGAGAGAATAAGTGAGGAAAGATAAAGATTGACAAGAGGATATATGTGTCAGAGGTGGAGGGAACGAGAAGTGGGAGACCAAATTGGAGGTGGAAAGATGGGGTGAAAAAGATTTTAAGCGATTGGAGCCTGAACATCCAGGAGGGTGAAAGGCGTGCAAGGGATAGAGTGAATTGGAACGATGTGGTATACCGGGGTCGACGTGGTATCGATGGATTGAACCAGGGCATGCGAAGTGTCTGGGGTAAACCATAGAAAGTTTTGTGGGGCCTGGATGTGGAAAAGGAGCTATGGTTTCGGTGCATTATACATGATAGCTAGAGACTGCATGTGAACGAATGTGACCTATGTTGTCTTTTCCTAGCGCTACCTCGCGCGCATGCGGGGAGAGAGAGTTGTCATTTCATGTGTGGCGGGGTGACGTCGGGAATGAATAAAGGCAGCAAGTATGAATTATGTACATGTGTATATATGTATATGTCTGTGTATGTATATATGTGTATACGTTGAAATGTATAGGTAGGTATATGTGTGTGTGTGGACGTGTATGTATATACATGTGTATGTGGGTGGGTTGGGCCATTTTTCGTCTGTTTCCTTGCACTACCTCGCTAACACGGGAGACATCGACAAAGTATAATAAGAATATATATATATATATATATATATATATATATATATATATATATATATATATATATATATATATATATATATATTTAATACATGTATGACTCATGGTGAGGTGCCTGAGGATTGGCGGAATGCGTGCATAGTGCCATTGTACAAAGGCAAAGGGGATAAGAGTGAGTGCTCAAATTACAGAGTTATAAGTTTGTTGAGTATTCCTGGTAAATTATATGGGAGGGTATTGATTGAGAGGGTGAAGGCATGTACAGAGCATCAGATTGGGGAAGAGCTGTGTGGTTTCAGAAGTGGTAGAGGATGTGTGGATCAGGTGTTTGCTTTGAAGAATGTATGTGAGAAATACTTAGAAAAGCAAATGGATTTGTATGTAGCATTTATGGATCTGGAGAAGGCATATGATAGAGTTGATAGAGATGCTCTGTGGAAGGTATTAAGAATATATGGTGTGGGAGGCAAGTTGTTAGAAGCAGTGAAAAGTTTTTATCGAGGATGTAAGGCATGTGTACGTGTAGGAAGAGAGGAAAGTGATTGGTTCTCAGTGAATGTATGTTTGCGGCAGGGGTGTGTGATGTCTCCTTGGTTGTTTAATTTGTTTATGGATGGGGTTGTTAGGGAGGTGAATGCAAGAGTTTTGGAAAGAGGGGCAAGTATGAAGTCTGTTGGGGATGAGAGAGCTTGGGAAGTGAGTCAGTTGTTGTTCGCTGATGATACAGCGCTGGTGGCTGATTCATGTGAGAAACTGCAGAAGCTGGTGACTGAGTTTGGTAAAGTGTGTGAAAGAAGAAAGTTAAGAGTAAATGTGAATAAGAGCAAGGTTATTAGGTACAGTAGGGTTGTGGGTCAAGTCAATTGGGAGGTGAGTTTGAATGGAGAAAAACTGGAGGAAGTGAAGTGTTTTAGATATCTGGGAGTGGATCTGGCAGCGGATGGAAACATGGAAGCGGAAGTGGATCATAGGGTGGGGGAGGGGGCGAAAATTCTGGGAGCCTTGAAGAATGTGTGGAAGTCGAGAACATTATCTCGGAAAGCAAAAATGGGTATGTTTGAAGGAATAGTGGTTCCAACAATGTTGTATGGTTGCGAGGCGTGGACTATGGATAGAGTTGTGGGCAGGAGGATGGATGTGCTGGAAATGAGATGTTTGAGGACAATGTGTGGTGTGAGGTGGTTTGATCGAGTAAGTAACGTAAGGGTAAGAGAGATGTGTGGAAATAAAAAGAGCGTGGTTGAGAGAGCAGAAGAGGGTGTTATGAAATGGTTTGGTCACATGGAGAGAATGAGTGAGGAAAGATTGACCAAGAGGATATATGTGTCGGAGGTGGAGGGAACAAGGAGAAGAGGGAGACCAAATTGGAGGTGGAAAGATGGAGTGAGAAAGATTTTGTGTGATCGGGGCCTGAACATGCAGGAGGGTGAAAGGAGGGCAAGGAATAGAGTGAATTGGATCGATGTGGTATACCGGGGTTGACGTGCTGTCAGTGGATTGAATCAAGGCATGTGAAGCGTCTGGGGTAAACCATGGAAAGCTGTGTAGGTATGTATATTTGCATGTGTGGACGTATGTATATACATGTGTATGGGGGTGGGTTGGGCCATTTCTTTCGTCTGTTTCCTTGCGCTACTTCGCAAACGCGGGAGACAGCGACAAAGCAAAAAAAAAAAAAAAAATATATATTATATATATATATATATATATATATATATATATATATATATATATATATCTTTTTTTTTCATACTATTCGCCATTTCCCGCGATAGTGAGGTAGCGTTAAGAACAGAGGACTGGGCCTTTGAGGGAATATCCTCACCTGGCCCTCCTCTCTGTTCCTTCTTTTGGAAAATTAAAAAAAAAAACGAGAGGGGAGGATTTCCAGCCCCTCGCTCCCTTCCCTTTTAGTCGCCTTCTACGACACGCAGGGAATACGTGGGAAGTATTCTTTCTCCCCTATCCCCTATATATATATATATATACTTATCGTACTTACTTGCTGTCTCCCACGTTAGCAAGGTAGCGCAAAGAAAGAGACAAAAGAATGGCCCAACCCACCCACATACACATGTATATACATAAATGCCCACACACACACATATACATACCTAGACATTTCAACATATACATACATATACATACAGAGACATATACATAAACACACATATACATATTCGTACTTACTGTCGTTCATCCATTCCCATGGCCACACCGCCACATATGAAATAGCATCCCCTCTCCCCTCATGCGAGCAAGGTAACGGTAGGAAAAGACAACAAAGGCCACATTCGTTCATACTCAGTCTCTAGCTGTCATGTACAATTCACCGAAACCACAGCTCCCTTTCCACATCCAGGCCAAAGAAAACTCTCCATGGTTTACCCCAGACGCTTCAAATGCTCTGGTTCAATCCATTGACAGCACGTCAACCCCAGTGTACCACATCAATCCAATTCACTCTTTTCATTGCACGCCTTTCACCCTCCTGTATATTGAGGCCCCGATCCCTCAAAATCTTTTTCACTACATCCTTCCACCTCCAATTTGGTCTCGCACTTCTCCTCATTCCCTACACCTCTGACACATATATCCTCATTGTCAATCTTCCCTCACTCATTCTCTCCATGTGACCAAACCATTTCAATGCACCCTCCTCTGCTCTCTCAACCACACTCTTACCACACATCTCCACACTCTTACCACACATCTCTCTTAACCATTCATTACTTACTCAATCAAACCATCTCACACCACATATTGTCTTCAAACATTTCATTTCCAACATATCCACCCTCCTCCACACAACCATATAACATTGTTGGAACCACTATTCCTTCAAATATACCCATTTTTGCTGTCTGACATAATGTTCTCACCTTCCACACATTCTTCAATGCTCCCAGAACCTTTGCCCTCTCACATCCACTTCCGTGGTTCCATCTGCTGCTAAATCCACTCCCAGATATCTAAAACACTTCATTTCTTCCAGTTTTCCTCCATTCAAACTTACCTCCCAATTTACTTGTCCCTCAACCCTGCTGAACCTAATTACCTTGCTCTTATTCACATTTACTCTCAGTTTTTTCTTTCACACACTTTTCCAAACTAAGTCACCAACTTTTGCAGCTTCTCACTTGAATCAGCCACCAGTGCTGTATCATCAGCGAACAACAACTGACTCACTTCCCAAGCCATCTCATCCAAAACAGACTGCATACTTGCCCCTCTCTCCAAAACTCTTGTAATCACCTCCCTAACGATCCCATCCATAAACAAATTAAACAACCATGGAGACATGACACTCCCCTGCCACAAAGCGACATTCACTGGGAACCAATCATTCTCCTCTCTTCCTACTCATACTCATGCCTTACATCCTTGATAAAAGCTTTTCACTGCTTCTAGCAACTTACCTCCCACACCATATACTCTTAGTCCCTTCCATAGAATATCTCTGTCAACCCTATCATATGCCTTCTCCAGATCCATAAATGCTACATACAGATCCATACAAATCCATCTGTTTTTCTAAGTATTTCTCACATACATTCTTCAAAGCAAATACCTGATCCACACATCCTCTACCACTTCTGAAACCACACTGCCCTTCCCCAATCTGATGCTCTGTGCATGCCTTGACCCTCTCAATCAATACCCTCCCATATAATTTCCCAGGAATACTCAACAAACTTATATCTCTGTAATTTGAGCACTCATCCTTATCCCCTTTGCCTTTGTACAATGGCAATATGCATGTATTCCGTCAATCCTCAGGTAATTCACCATTAACCATACATACATTGAATATCGTTACCAACCAGTCAACAACACAGTCATCCCCTTTTTTAGTAAATTCCAATGCAATACCATCCAAACCTGCCACCTTGCTGGCTTTCATCTTCTACAAAGTTTTCACTAACTCTTCTCTGCTTACCAAACCATTCTACCTGACCCCTCTCACTTGGCACACCACCTCGACCAAAACACCCTATATCTGCCACTCTATCATCAAACACATTCAACAAACCTTCAAAATACTCACTCCATCTCCTTCTCACTTCACTTCTAATCGTTATTACCTCCCCATTAGCCCCCTTCACTGATTTCCCATTTGTTCTCTGGTCTTACGCACTTCATTTACCTCTTTCCAAAACATCTTTTTATTCTCCCTAAAATTTAATGATACTCTCTCACCCCAACTCTCATTTGACCTCTTTTTCACCTCCTGCACCTTTCTCTTAACCTCCTGCCACTTTCTTTATACATCTCCCAGTCATTTGCACTACTTCCCTCCAAGAATCATCCATACGCCTCTCTCTCCTATTTCACTTACAGTCTTACTTCATTCCACCACTCACTACCCTTTCTAATCTGCGCAACTTTCACCTTTCTCATGCCACAGGCATCTTTTGTGCAAGCCATCACTGCTTCCCTAAATACATCCTATTCCTCCCTCACTCCCCTTACATCATTTGCTCTCTCGTTTTTCCATTCTGCACTCAATATCTCCTGGTACTTCCTCACTCAAGTCTCCTTTCCAAGCTCACTTACTCTCCCCACTCTCTTCTCCCCAACATTCTCCCTTCTTTTCTGAAAACCTCTACAAATCTTCACCTTCGCCTCCACAAGATAATGATCAGGCATCCCTCCAGTTGCCCCTCTCAGCACATTAATATCCAAAAGTCTCTCTTACATGTGCCTATCAATTAACACGTAGTCCAATAACGCTCTCTGGCCATCTCTCCTACTTACATATATATACTTATGTATATCTCAAGTATATCACCAATCCTTTTTCAGCACACCAATCTACAAGCTCTTCACCATTTCCATTTACAACACTAAACACCCTATGTACACCAATTATTCCCTCAACTGCCACATTACTCACCTTTTCATTCAAATCACCTATCGCTGTAACCCGGTCTCGTGCATCAAAACTGCTGACACACTCACTCATCTGCTCCCAAAACACTTGTTTCTCATGATCTTTCTTCTCATGACTAGGGGCATCAGCACCAATAATCACCCATCTCTCTCCATCCACATTCAGTGTTACCCATAGCAATCTAGAGTTTACTTTATTACACTCTATCACATACTCTCCCAACTCCTGCTTCACGAGTAGTGCTACTCCTTCCTTTGCTCTTGTCCTCTCACCATCCCCTGAATTTACTCCCAAGATATTCCCAGACCACTCTTCCCCTTTACCCTTGAGCTTCATTTCACTCAGAGCCAAAACATCCAGGTTCCTCTCCTCAAACATACTACCTATCTCTCCTTTTTTCTCATCTTGGTTACATACACACACATTTAGACACCGCAGTCTGAGCCTTCAAGGAAGATGAGCACTACCCGCATGACTCTTTCTTCTGTTTTCCCTTGTAGAAAGTTAAAATATATTTATACATACATATTCACCATATCCTTCATTAGCAAGTTAGCATTAAGAACAGAGGACTGAGCCTGAGAGGGAAAATCCTCACTTTGCTACTTCTCGGTTACCTTTTTTGGAAAAGTAAAAACTGGAGAGGATGATTTCCAGCCCCCAGCTCCCTCCCCTTTTAGTTATCTTTTACGACACAGAGGGAACATGTGTGAAGCATTCTTTCTCCCCTATCCCTTGGGACACACACCCACACACACACACACACACACACACACACACACACACACACACACATTCTGAGTGCAGAATGGCAAAATGTAAGAGCAAATGACGTAAGGGGAGTGGGGATATATTTGGGGAGGCAGTGGTGGCTTGCACAGGGGATGCATGTGGCATAAGATGAATGGGAGGTGGACAGATTGGAAAGGATAGTGAATGGCGGGATGAAGAAGTAAGATTGTTAGTGAAAGAGAAGAGAGAGGCATTTGGACAATTTTTGCTGGGAAGTAATGCAAATGACTGGGAAAGATATAAAAGAAAGCAGCAGGAGGTCAAGAGAAAGTTGCAAGAGGTGAAAAAGAGAGCAAATGAGAGTTGGGGTGAGAGAGTATCATTAAATTTCAGGGGGAATGAAAAGATGTTTTGGAAGGAGGTAAATAGAGTGCATGGGACAAGAGAACAAATGGAAACATCGGTGAAGGGGCCAGATGGGGAAGTAATAACAAGTATTGATCAAGTGAGAGAGATGAAGTGAATATTTTGACGGTCTGTTGAATGTGTTTGATGATAGAGTGGCAGATATAGGGTGTTTTGGTCGGGATGGAGTGCAAAGTGAGAGGGTCAGGGAGAATGGTTTGGTAAATAGAGAAGAGGTAGTGAAAGCTTTGCGGAAGATGAAAGCCAGCAAGGCAGCAGGTTTCGATGGTTCTGCAGTGCAAATATTTAAAAGGGGGGGAGGGGGGGATGGCTGTGTTGTTGGTTGGTTGGTAAGGATATTCAGTGTGTGTGGATCATGGTGAAGTGCCTGAGGATTGGCGGAATGGATGCATGGTTCCATTCTACAGAGGCAAAGGAGATGGAGGTGAGTGTTCAAATTACAGAAGAATGGTTTGTTGAGCATTCCTGGGAAATTGTGTGGGAGGGTATTGATTGAGAGGGTGAAAGCATGTGCAGAGCATCGGACTGGGGAGGGACAGTGTTGTTTCGGGGGTGGTGGAGGATGTGTGGATCAGGTGTTTGCTTTGAGGGGTGTACGTGAGAAATGCTTGGAAAAACACATGGATTTGTACATAACATTTGTGGATCTGGATAAGGCATATGATGGGGTGGATAGAGATACCTTGTGGAGGGTTTTCGGTTTATATGGGTAGGAGGTATGTTGCTGGAAGCAGTGAAAAGTTTTTACTGGGAATGTGGGGCATGTATGCAAGTGGGAAGAGAGGAAAGTGACTGGTTCCCAGTGAATGTCGGTTTGCGACAGGGGTGCGTGATGTCTCCATGGGTGTTTAATTTGTTTATGGATGGGGTGGTTAGGGAGGTGAATGCGAGAGTTTTGGAGGAAGGGGCAAGTATGCAGTCTGTTCTGGATGGAAGGGCATGGGAAGTAAGTCAGTTGATGTTCGCTGATGGTACAGTGCTGGTGGCTGGTTCGGGTGGGAAACTGCAGAAGTTGGTGACTGAGTTTGGTAAAGTGTATGAAAGAAGAAAGAGAAAAAGAGCAAGGTTATTATGTTCAGTAGGGTTGAGGGACAAGTTAATTGGGAGGTAAGTTTGAATGGAGAAAAACTGGAGGAAGTGAAGTGTTTTAGATATCTTGGAGTGGATTTATGAGCGGATGGAACCATGGAAGTGAAAGTGAGTACAGGGTGGGGGAGGGGGCGAAGGTTCTGAGAACGTTGAAGAATGTCTGGAAGGTGAGACCATTATCTCCGAGAGCAAAAATGGGTATGTTTGAAGGAATAGTGGTTCCAACAATGTTATATGACTGCAAGGCATGAGCTATAGATAGGGTTGTGTGGAGGACGGTGGATGTGTTGGAAATGAAATGTTTAAGGATAATATATGGTGTGAGGTGGTTTGATTGATTAAGTAATGAAAGGGTTAGAGAGATGTGTGGTAACAAAACGAGTATGGTTGAGAGAGCAGAAGAGGGTGTGTTGAAATGGTTTGGACACTTGGAGAGCATGAGTGAAGAAAGATTGACAAAGAGGATATATGTGTCAGAGGTGGAGGGAAGAGAAGCAGGAAACCAGATTGGAGGTGGAAGGATGGAGTGAAAAAGGTTTTGAGGGATCAGGGCCTGAACGTACAGGAGAGTGAAAGGCGTGGAAGAAATAGAGTGAATTGGAATGATGTGTTATACCTGGGACGACGTGCTGTCAGTGGATTGAACCAAGGCATGTGAAGCGTCTGGGGTAAACCATGGAAAGTTCTGTGTGGACTGGCTTTGGAAAGGGAGCTGTGCATTAGACATGACAGCTAGAGACTGAGTGAAAACGAATGTGGCCTTTTCTGTCTGTTCCTGGTATTACCTCGCTTGGGGGAGATGCTATTTTGCAAGTAGCTACAGCAGTGGATGAAGGCAGCAAGTATGAATATGTACATGTGTATATATGTATATGTCTGTGTATGTGTATGTGTATGTACGTATACGGTGAAATGTATATTCGCGTGTGTGGGCGTTTATGTATATACATGTGTATGTGGGTGGGTATGTGGGTATGTTTGAGGAAAGGAAACTGGATGTTTTGGCTCTGAGTGAAATGAAGCTCAAGGGTAAAGGGGAAGAGTGGTTTGGGAATGTCTTGGGAGTAAAGTCAGGGGTTGCTGAGAGGACAAGACCAAAGGAAGGAGTAGCACTACTCCTGAAGCAGGAGTTGTGGGAGTATGTGAAAGAATGTAATAAAGTAAACTCTAGACTGATATGGGTAAAGCTGAAAGTGGATGGAGAGAGATGGGTGATTATTGGTGCCTATGCACCTAATCATGAGAAGAAAGATCATGAGCGGCAAATGTTTTGGGAGCAGCTGAGTGAGTGTGTTAGCAGCTTTGATGCACGAGACCGGGTTTTAGTGACGGGTGATTTGAATGGAAAGGTGAGTAACGTGACAGTTGAGGGTATAATTGGTGTACATGGGGTGTTCAGTGTTGTAAATGGAAATGGCGAAGAGTTTGTAGATTTGTGTGCTGAAAAAGGACTGGTGATTGGGAATACCTGGTTTAAAAAGAAATATATACATAAGTATGCGTATGTAAGTAGGAGAGATGGCCAGAGAACGTTGTTGAATTACATGATAATTGATAGGTGCGTGTAAGAGAGACTTTTGGATGTTAATATGCTGAGAGGGGCAACTGGAGGGATGTCTGATCATTATCTTGTGGAGGCGAAGGTGACGATATGTAGAGGATTTCAAAAAAGAAGAAAGAACATTTGGGTGAAGAGAGTGGTGAGAATAAGTGAGCTTGGAAGGGAGACTTGTGTGAGGAAGTACCAGGAGATACTGGTTGCAGAATGGAAAAAGGTGAGAGCAAATGACATAAGGGGAGTGGAGGAGTAATGGGATGTACTTAGGGAAGCAATGATGGCATGCGCAAAAGATGCCTATGGCATGAGAAAGGTGGGAGGTGGGCAGATTAGAAAGGGTAATGAGTTGTGGGATGAAGAAGTAAGATTTTTAATAAAAGAGAAGAGAGGAGCATTTGTACAATTTTTGCTGAGAAATAGTTCAGTTGAATGGGAGATGTTTAAACGAAAGAGGCAAGAGCTCAAGAAAAAGGTGCAGGAGGTGAAAAAGAGGGCAAATGAGAGTTGGGGTGAGAGCGTATTATTAAATCATAGGGAGAATAAAAAGGTACTTTGGAAGAAGGTAAATAAAAAGCGTAAGACAAGAGAACAAATTGGAACATCGGTGAAGGGGGCTAATGGGGAGGTAACAAGAAGTAGTGGTGAAATGAGGAGATGGAGTGACTATTTTGAAGGTTTGTTGAATGTGTTTGATGATAGAGTGGCAGATATAGGGTGTTTTGGTCGAGGTGGTGTGCGAAGTGAGAGGGTTAGGGAAAATGATTTGGTAAACAGAGAAGAGGTGGTGATTTGTAAAGATATTCATTGTATGTATGGTTCATGGTGAAGTGCCTGGGGATTAGCGGAATGCATGCATAGTGCCATTGTATAAAGGCAAAGGGGATAAAGGTGAGTGTTCAAATTACAGAGGTATAAGTTTGTTCAGTATTCCTGGGAAATCATATGGGAGAGTATTCATTGAGAGGGTAAAGGCATATACAGAGCGTCAGACTGGGGAGGAGCAGTGAGATTTCAGAAGTGGTAGAGGATATGTGGATCAGGTGTTTGTTTTGAAAAATGCATGTGAGAAATACTTAGAAAAACAGATGGATATGTATGTAGCATTTATGGTTCTGGAGAAGGCATATGACAGGGTTGATAGAGATGCTTTGTGGAAGATATTATGAGTATATGGCGTGGTAGGTAAATTGCTAGATGCGGTGAAAAGTTTTTACCAATGATGTAAGGCATTTGTATGAGTAAGAAGTGAGGAAAGTGATTGGTTCCCAGTGAATGTCGGTTTGTGGCAGGGGTGCTCGATGTCTCCATGGTTGTTTAATTTGTTTATGGATGGGGTGGTTAGGGAGGTAAATGCAAGAGTTTTGGAGCTAGGGGCAAGTATGCAGTCTGTTGTGGATGAGAGGGCTTTGGAAGTGAGTCTTTTGTTGTTTGATGATGATACAGCACTGGCAGCTGATTCAAGTGAAAAACTGGAGAAGTTGGTGACTGAGTTTGGTAAAGTGTGTGAAAGAAGATAGCTGAGTGTAAATGTGAATAAGAACAAGGTAATTAGGTTCAGCAGGGTTGAGGGGCAAATTAATTGGGAGGTATTTTTGAATGGAGAAAAACTGGAGGAAGTGAAGTGTTTTAGATATCTGGTAGTGGATTTAGTAGGTGATGGAACCATGGGAGTGGAAGTGAGTCACAGGGTGGGGGTGGGGGCGAAGGTTCTGGGAGTGTTGAAGAATGTGTGGAAGGCAAGAACGTTATCTCGGAGAGCAAATATGGGTATGTTTGAAGGAATAGTGGTTTCAACAATGTTATATGGTTATGAGGCATGGGCTATAGATAGGGTTGTGCGGAGGAGGGTGGATGTGTTGGAAATGAAATGTTTAAGGATAATATGTGGTGTGAGGTGGTTTGATCGAGTAAGTAATGAAAGGGGTAAGAGAGATGTGCGGTAATAAAAAGAGTGTAGTTGAGAGAGCAGAAGAGGGTGTATTGAAATAGTTTGGTCACATGGAGAGAATGAGTAAGGAAAGATTGACAAAGAGGGAATGGAAAACTTAGCTCCCTATCCATATCCAGGCCCCATAGACCTTTCCATGGTTTACCCCTGGTTCAGTCCATAGACAGCACGTATTCCCAGTATACCACATCACTGCAATTCACTCTATTCCTTGCATTCCGCTCACCCTCCTGTATGTTCAGGCATTGATCACTCAAAATCTTTTTCACTCCATCCTTCCACCTCCAATTTGGTCTCCCTTTTCTGCTCTCCCAACCATACTCTTTTTATTCTCACACATGTCTCTTACCCTTACATTACTAACTCAATCAAACCACCTCACACCACATATTGTCCTCAAACATTTCATTTCCAACACATCCACCCTCCTCCGTACAACCTTATCTATAGCCCATGCCTCGCAACCAAATAACATTGTTGGAACGACCATTCCTTCAAACATACCCATTTTTGCTCTCAGTGATAACGTTCAACTCCTTACACACATTCTTCATTGCTACCAAAACCGTCACCTCCTACCCCACCCTGTGACTCACTTCCATTTCCATAGTTCCATCTGCTGCTGAGTCCACTCCCAGATATCTAA
The DNA here is from genome assembly GCF_036320965.1 of Panulirus ornatus. Lineage (NCBI taxonomy): Eukaryota > Metazoa > Arthropoda > Malacostraca > Decapoda > Palinuridae > Panulirus > Panulirus ornatus. The sequence goes on along the minus strand of NC_092243.1, from coordinate 38,974,041 downwards.
AACACTTCACTTCCATCCAATTTTTTCCATTCAAAGTTACATCCCAGTTAACTTGTCCCTCAACCCTACTGAACCTAATAACCTTGCTTTTATTCACATTTATTCTCAACTTTTTCCTTTTACACACTTTTCCAAACTCAGTCACCAAGCTCTGCAAGTTCTCATACGAATCAGCCACTAGAGCTGTATTATTGGCGAACAAACAAGTGACTCACTTCCTAGGTCCATCTACAACAGACTGCATAATTGCCCCTCTCTCCAAAACTCTTGGATTGACCTCCCTAACCAACCCATCCATAAACAAATTAACAATCATAGGGACATCACACACCCCTGCCGCAGACCAACATTCACTGGAACCAATCACTCTTCTCTCTTCCTACTCGTACAGATGCCTTACATCCTTGGAAAAACCTTTTCACTGTTTCTTTATATATATATATATATATATATATATATATATATATATATATATATATATATATATATATATATATATATATATATATATATATATATATATTATCCCTGGGGATAGGGGAGAAAGAATACTTCCCACGTATTCCCTGCGTGTCGTAGAAGGCGACTAAAAGGGAAGGGAGCGGGGGGCTGGAAATCCTCCCCTCTCGTTTTTTTTTCTCTTTTTTTTTAATTTTCCAAAAGAAGGAACAGAGAAGAGGGCCAGGTGAGGATATTTCCTCAAAGGCCCAGTCCTCTGTTCTTAACGCTACCTCGCTGTCGCGGGAAATGGCGGATAGTATGAAAAAAAAAAAAAAAAAAAAAAGAATATATATATATATTCATTTATCTATTAATTTATTATACTTTGTCGCCGTCTCCTGCATTAGCGAGGTAGCGCAAGGAAACTGACAAAAGAATGACCCAACCCACCCACATACACATGTATAGATACACGTCCACACATGCATATATACATACCTATACATTTCAACGTATTCATTTATATATACTTACACAGACGTGTACATATATACACATGTGCATGATTCATACTTGCTGCCTTTATTCATTCCCGTCGCCACCCCGCCACACGTGAAATGACACCCCCCTCCCCTTACACACGCGCGAGGTAGCACTAGGAAAAGACAACAAAAGCCACATTCGTTCACACTCAGTCTCTAGCTGTCATGTATAATGCACCGAAACCACAGCTCCCTTTCCACATCCAGGCCGCACAAAACTTCCATGGTTTACCCCAGACACTTCACATGCCCTGGTTCAATCCATTGACAGCACGTATAACCCGGTATACCACATCATTCCAATTCACTCTATTTCTTGCACGCCTTTTACCTTCCTGCATGTTCAGGCCCCGATCACCTAAAATCTTTTTCACTCCATCCTTCCACCTCCAATTTGGTTTCCCACTTCTCCTCGTTCCCTCCACCTCTGACACATATATCCTCTTTGTCAATCTTTCATCAATCATTCTCTCCATGTGACCAAACCATTTCAATACACCCTCTTCTGCTCTCTCAGCCACACTCTTTTTATTACCAGACATCTCTCTTACCCTTTCAGTACTTACTCGATCAAACCACCTCACACCACATATTGTCTTCAAACATTTCATTTCCAACACATCCACCCTCTTCCGCACAACTCTATCTATAGCCCACGCCTCGCAACCATATAACATTGTTGGAATGTTGGAACCACTATTCCTTCAAACATACCCATTTTTGCTTTCCAAGATAATGTTCTCGCCTCCACACATTCTTCAATGTTCCCAGCATTTTCGCTTCCTCCCCAACCCTGTGACTCACTTCCGCTTCCATGGTTCCATCTGCTGCCAAATCCACACCCAGATATCTAAAATATTTTGGGAGCAGCTAAGTGTGTGTGTGTTACCAACTTTGATGCATGAAACGCAAAGGTGAGTAATGTGGCAGTTGAGGGTATGATTTGTGTACATGGGGTGTTCAATGTTGTAAATGGAAATGGTGAAGAGCTTGTGGATTTGTGTGCCGAAAAAGGACAGATGATTGGGAATAGCTGGTTTAAAAAGAGAGATACACGTATGTATACGTATGTGAGTAGGATAGATGGCCAAAGAGCATAATTGGATTATGTGTTACTTGATAGGTGTGTGATTGAAAGACTTTTGGATGTTAATATGCTGAGAGTGGCAGCTGGAGGGGTGTCTGATCATTATCTTGTGGAGGCGAAGGTAAATATTTGTAGAGGTTCTCAGAAAAGAAGAGAGAATTGGGATGGAGAGAGTAGTGAGATTAAGTGGGCTTGGAAAGGAGACTTGTGTGAGGAATTACCAAGAGAGACAGTGATGGCTTTCACAAAAGATGCTTGTGGCATGAGAAAGGTGGGAGGTGGGCTGAATAGAGAGGGTAGTGAATGGTGGGATAAAGAAGTAACATTGTTAGTGAAAGAGAAGAGAGAGGCGTTTGCTTGATTTTTGCAGAAAAATATAGTGTAAATGACTGGGAGATGTATAAAAGAAAGCGGCATGAGCTCAAGAGAAAGGTGCAAAAGGTGAAAATGAGGGCAAATGAGAGTTGGGGTGAGAGAGTATCATCAAATGATAGGGAGAATAAAAAGATGTTTTGGAAGGAGGTAAATAAAGTGCGTGGGACTGGATGTGGAAAAGGAGCTGTGCTCTCGATGCATGAAACATGACACCTAGAGACTGAGTGTGAACGAATGCGGCCAGTTTTGTCTGTTCCTGGCGCTACCTCGCTAGAGGTGAGGTGGATGCTATTTCATGTGTGGTGGGGTGGCGACAGAAATGGAGGAAAACAAGTATGAATATGTACATGTGTATATATGTATGTCTCTGTGTATGTATAAGTATGTGTACATTGAAATGAATATGTATGTATATGTGCATGTGTGGGCGTTTATGTATATATTTGTGTATGTGGGTGGGTTGGGCCATTCTTCGTCTGTTGCCTTGCACTAAGTCGCTGACGCGGGAAATGGCAATCAAGTATAATAAGAATAATACATTATTATTATCATCATTATCATTATTATTATTATTATTATTATTATTATTATTATTATTATTATCATTATTATATTTCATTTATTTATTTATTTATTTATTATACTTTGTCGCTGTCTCCCGCGTAAGCGAGGTAGCACAAAGAAACAGACGAAAGAATGGCCCAACCCACCCACATACACATATATAAGCATAAACGCCCACACACGCACATATACATAACTATACATATACAAACATATAAATATATACATACGTATATATTCATACATGCTGCCTTAATCTATTCGCTCCGCCATCCCGCCACACATGAAATGCCTAACTCTCCCCCCCCCCCCCCCCCCCCCCCAGTGCGTATGAGGCAGCGCTCGGGAAAGACAACAAAGGCCACATCCGTTCCCACTCAGTCTCCAGCTGTCATGTGTAATGCAAAGAAACCACAGCTCCCTTTCCACATACAGGCCCTACAAAACTTTCCATGGTTTACCCCAAATGCTTCAAAAGCCCCAGTTCAATCCATTAGCAGGACATCGACCCCGGTGTACCACCTCGTTCCAATTCACTCTATACCTTACAAGCCTTTCACCCTCCTGTATGTTCAGGACCAGATCACTCAAAATCTTTTCCACTCCCTCCTTCCACCTCCAATTTGGTCTTCCATTTCTCCTCGTTCCCTCCACCTCTGACACATATATCCTCTTTGTCAATCCTTCCTCACTCACTCTCACCATGTGACCAAACCATTTCAATACACCCTCTTCTGCTCTTTCAACCACACCTTTTTTATTACCACACATCTCTCTTACCCTTTCATTACGTAATCAAACCACCTCACACTATATATTGTTCTCAAACATCTCATTTCCAAGACATCCATCGTCCTCCGCACAACCCTATCTATGGCCCATGCCTCGCAACCATATAACATTGTTGGAACCACTATTCCTTCAAACATACCCATTTTTGCTCTCCGAGATAATGATCTCGCCTTCCACATATTCTTCAACGCTCCCAGATCCTTCGCCACCTCCCCCACCCTATGAATCACTTCCACCTCCATGGTTCCATCCTCTGCCAAATCCACTCCCAGATATCTAAAACACTTCACTTCCTCCAGTTTTTCTCCATTCAAACTTACCTCCCAGTTTACTTGCCCCTTAACCCTACTGAACATAATAACCTTGCGCTTATTCACATTTACTCTTAGCTTTCTTCTTTCACATACTTTATCAGACTCAGTCACCAACCTCTGCAGTTTCTCACCCGAATCAGCCACCAGCGCTGTATCATTAGCGAACAACTGACTCACTTTCCAAGCCCTCTCATCCACAACAGACTGCATACTTGCCCCTCTCTCCAAAACTCTTGCATTCACCTCCCTAACAACCCCATCCATAAACAAATTAAACAACCATGGAGAATCACGCACCCCTGCTGCAAACCGACATTCACTGAGAACCAATCACTTTCCTCTCTTCCTACTCGTACACATGCCTTACATCCTCGAGATGTATAAAGGAAAGACGTATAAAAGATGTATAAAAGAAAGAGGCAGGAGGTCAGGAGAAAGGTTCAAGAGGCGAAAAAGAGGGCAAATGAGAGTTGTGGTGAGAGAGTATCATTAAATTTTAGGGAGAATAAAAAGATGTTTTGGAAGGAGGTAAATAAAATGCGTAAGACAAGGGAACAAATGGGAACATCAGTGAAGGGGGCTAATGGGGAGATGATAACAAGTAGTGGTGATGTGAGAAGTAGATGGAGTGAGTATTTTGAAGGTTTGTTGAATGTGTTTGATGATAGAGTGGCAGATATAGGGTGTTTTGGTCGAGGTGGTGTGCAAAGTGAGAGGGTCAGGGAGAATGATTTGGTAAACAGAGAAGAGGAAGTAAAAGCTTTGCGGAAGATGAAAGCCGGCAAGGCAGCAGGTTTCGATGGCATTGCAGTGGAATTTATTAAAAAAGAGGGTGACTGTATTGTTGACTGGTTGGTAATGGTATTTAATATATGTATGACTCATGGTGAGGTGCCTCAGGACTGGCGGAATGCTTGCATAGTGCCATTGTACAAAGGCATAGGGGATAAGAGTGAGTGCTCAAATTACAGAGGTATAAGTTTGTTGAGTATTCCTGGGAAATTATATGGGAGGGTATTGATTAAGAGGGTGAAGGCATGTACAGAGCATCAGATTGGGGAAGAACAGTGTGGTTTCAGAAGAGGTAGAGGATGTGTGGATCAGGTGTTTGCTTTGAAAAATGTATGTGAGAAATACTTAGAAATACTTAGTGGATTTGTATGTAGCCATTTATGGGTCTGGAGAAGGCATATGACAGAGTTGATAGAGATGCTCTGTGGAAGGTATTAAGAATATATGTCATGGGAGGAAATTTGTTACAAGCAGTGAAAAGTTTTTATCGAGGATGTAAGGCATGTGTACGTGTAGGAAGAGAGGAATGTGATTGGTTCTCAGTGAATGTTGGTTTGCGGCAGGGGTGCGTGATGTCTCCATGGTTGTTAAATTTGTTTATGGATGGGGTTGTTAGGGAGGTGAATGCAAGAGTTTTGGAAAGAGGGGCAAGAATCCAGTCTGTTGTGGATGAGAGAGCTTGGGAAGTGAGTCAGTTGTTGTTCGCTGATGATACAGCGCTGGTGGCTGATTCGGGTGAGAAATTGCAGAAGCTGGTGACTGAGTTTGGTAAAGTGTGTGAGAGAAGAAAGATGAGAGTAAATGTGAATAAGAGTAAGGTCATTAGGTACAGTAGGGGTGAGGGACAAGTCAATTGGGAAGTAAGTTTGAATGGAAAAAAAAAACTGGAGGAAGTGAAGTGTTTTAGATATCTGGGAGTGGATTTGGCGGCGGATAGAACCATGGAAGCGGAAGTGAACCATAGGATGGGGGGAGGGGGGCGAAAGTTCTGGGAGCGTTGAAAAATGTGTGGAAGTCGAGAACGTTATCTTGGAAAGAAAAATGGGTGTTTGAAGGAATAGTAATTCCAACAATGTTATATGGTTGCGAGGCGTGGGCTATAGATAGAGTTGTGCGGAGGAGGGTGGATGTGCTGGAAATGAGATGTTTGTGGACAGTATCTGGTGTGAGGTGGTTTGATCGAGTAAGTAATGAAAGGGTAAGAGAGATGTGTGGTAATAAAAAGAGTGTGGTTGAGAGAGCAGAAGAGGGTGTTTTGAAATGGTTTGGTCCTATGGAGAGAATGAGTGAGGAAAGATTGAGAAAGAGGATATATGTGTCAGAGGTGGAGGGAACGAGGAGAAGTGGGAGACCAAATTGGCGGTGAAAAGATGGAGTGAAAAAGATTTTGAGTGATCGGGGCCTGAACATGCAGGAGGGTGAAAGGCGTGCAAGGAACAGAGTGAATTGGAACGATGTGGTATACCGGGGTCGACGTGCTATCAATGAATTGAACCAGGGCATGTGAAGCGTCTGGGGTAAACCATGGAAAGTTTTGTGGGGCCAGGATGTGGAAAGAGAACTGTAGTTTCGGTGCATTATACATGACAACTAAAGACTGAGTGTGAACGAATGTGGCCTTTGTTGTCTTTTCCTAGCTCTACCTCTCGCACATGCGGGGGCAGGGGATTGTCATTTCATGTGTGGCGGGTTGGCGACGGGAATGAATAAGGGCAGACAGTATGAATCATGTACATGTGTATATATGTATGTCTGTGTGTATATATATATGTATACGTTGAGATGTATAGGTATGTATATGTGTATGTGTGGACGTGTATGTATATACATGTGTATGTGGGTGGGCTGGGCCATTCTTTCTTCTGTTTCCTTGCGCCACCTCGCTAACGCGGGAGACAGCAACAAAGTATAATGAATAGATAGAAATATATATCGTAAGGCATGCGTACGAGTAAGAAGAGAGGAATGTGATTGGTTCTCAGCGAATGTTGGTTTGCGGCAGGGGTGCGTGATGTCTCCATGGTTGTTTAATTTGTTTATGGATGGGGTTGTTAGGGAGGTGAATACAAGAGTTTTGGAAAGAAGAGCAAGTATGCAGTCTGTTGTGGATGAGAGAGCTTGGGAAGTGAGTCAGTTGTTGTCCGCTGATGATACAGCGCTGGTGGCTGATTCGGGTGAGAAACTGCAGAAGCTGGTGACTGAGTTTGGTAAAGTGTGTAAAAGAAGAAAGCTGAGAGTAAATGTGAATAAGAGCAAGGTATTAGGTACAGTAGGGTTGAGGGACAAGTCAATTGGGAGGTAAGTTTGAATGGAGAAAAACTGGAGGAAGTGAAGTGTTTTACATATCTGGGAGTGGATTTGGTAGCAAATGGAACCATGGGAGCGGAAGCGAATCATAGGATGGGTAAGGGGGCGAAAGTTCTGGGAGCATTGAAAAATGTGTGGAAGTCGAGTACGTAATCTTGAAAAGCAAAAATGGGTATGTTTGAAGGAATAGTGGTTCCAACAATGTTATATGGTTGCGAGGCGTAGGCTATAGATAGAGTTGTGTGGAGGAGGGTGGATGTGCTGGAAATGAGATGTTTGCGGACAGTATGTGGTGTGAGGTGGTTTGATCGAGTAAGTAATGAAAGGGTAGGAGAGATATGTGGTAATAAAAAGAGTGTGGTTGATAGAGCAGAAGAGGGTGTTTTGAAATGGTTTGGTCACATGGAGAGAATGATTGAGGAAAGATTGACAAAGAGGATATACATGTCAGAGGTGGAGAGAACGAGGAGAAGTGGGAGACCAAATTGAAGGTGTAAAGATGGAGTGAAAAAGGTTTTGAGTGATCGGGGCCTCAACATGCAGGAGGGTGAAAGGTCTGCAAGGAATAGAGTGAATTGGAACGATGTGGTAAACCGGGGTCGGCGTGCTGTCAACGGATTGAACCAGGGCATGTGAAGCGTCTGGGATAAACCATGGAAAGTTTTGTGGGGCCTGGATGTGGAAAGGGAGCTGCGGTTTCGGTGCATCATACATGGCAGCTAGAGACTGAGTGTGAACGAATGTGGCCTTTGTTGTTTTTTCCTAGCGCTACTTCGCGCACATGCTGGGGGAATGGGGTTGTCATTTTATGTGACGGGGTGGCGACGGGAATGAATAAGGGCAGACAGTATGAATTATGTACGCGTATATATGTATATGTGTGTGTGTGTGTGTGTGTGTGTGTGTGTGTGTATATATATATATATATATATATATATATATATATATATATATATATATATATATATATATATATATATATATATAAATATATATATATATATATATATATATATATATATATATATATATATATATATATATATATATATATATATATTTGCTTTGTCGCTGTCTCCCGCGTTTGCGAGGTAGCGCAAGGAAACAGACGAAAGAAATGGCCCAACCCACCCCCATACACATGTATATACATACGTCCACACACGCAAATATACATACCTACACAGCTTTCCATGGTTTACCCCAGACGCTTCACATGCCTTGATTCAATCCACTGACAGCACGTCAACCCCGGTATACCACATCGCTCCAATTCACTCTATTCCTTGCCCTCCTTTCACCCTCCTGCATGTTCAGGCCCCGATCACACAAAATCTTTTTCACTCCATCTTTCCACCTCCAATTTGGTCTCCCTCTTCTACTCGTTCCCTCCACCTCCGACACATATATCCTCTTGGTCAATCTTTCCTCACACATTCTCTCCATGTGCCCAAACCATTTCAAAACACCCTCTTCTTCTCTCTCAACCACGCCCTTTTTATTTCCACACATCTCTCTTACCCTTACGTTACTTACTCGATCAAACCACCTCACACCACACATTGTCCTCAAACATCTCATTTCCAGCACATCCATCCTCCTGCGCACAACTCTATCCATAGACCACGTCTCGCAACCATACAACATTGTTGGAACCACTATTCCTTCAAACATACCCATTTTTGCTTTCCGAGATAATGTTCTCGACTTCCACACATTCTTCAAGGCTCCCAGAATTTTCGCCCCCTCCCCCACCCTATGATCCACTTCCGCTTCCATGGTTCCATCCGCTGCCAGATCCACTCCCAGATATCTAAAACACTTCACTTCCTCCAGTTTTTCTCCATTCAAACTCACATCCCAATTGACTTGACCCTCAACCCTACTGTACCTAATAACCTTGCTCTTATTCACATTTACTCTTAACTTTCTTCTTTCACACACTTTACCAAACTCAGTCACCAGCTTCTGCAGTTTCTCACATGAATCAGCCACCAGCGCTGTATCATCAGCGAACAACAACTGACTCACTTCCCAAGCTCTCTCATCCCCAACAGACTTCATACTTGCCCCTCTTTCCAAAACTCTTGCATTCACCTCCCTAACAACCCCATCCATAAACAAATTAAACAACCATGGAGACATCACACACCCCTGCCGCAAACCTACATTCACTGAGAACCAATCACTTTCCTCTCTTCCTACACGTACACATGCCTTAATCCTCGATAAAAACTTTTCACTGCTTCTAACAACTTGCCTCCCACACCATATATTCTTAATACCTTCCACAGAGCATCTCTATCAACTCTATCATATGCCTTCTCCAGATCCATAAATGCTACATACAAATCCATTTGTTTTTCTAAGTATTTCTCACATACATTCTTCAAAGCAAACACCTGATCCACACATCCTCTACCACTTCTGAAACCACACTGCTCTTCCCCAATCTGATGCTCTGTACATGCCTTCACCCTCTCAATCAATACCCTCCCATATAATTTACCAGGAATACTCAACAAACTTATACCTCTGTAATTTGAGCACTCACTCCTATCTCCTTTGCCTTTGTACAATGGCACTATGCACGCATTCCGCCAATCCTCAGGCACCTCACCATGAGTCATACATACATTAAATAACCTTACCAACCAGTCAACAATACAGTCACCCCCTTTTTTAATAAATTCCACTGCAATACCATCCAAACCTGCTGCCTTGCCGGCTTTCATCTTCCGCGAAGCTTTTACTACCTCTTCTCTGTTTACCAAATCATTTTCCCTAACCCTCTCACTTTGCACACCACCTCGACCAAAACACCCTATATCTGCCACTCTATCATCAAACACATTCAACAAACCTTCAAAATACTCACTCCATCTCCTTCTCACATCACCACTACTTGTTATCACCTCCCCATTTGCGCCCTTCACTGAAGTTCCCATTTGCTCCCTTGTCTTACGCACTTTATTTACCTCCTTCCAGAACATCTTTTTATTCTCCCTAAAATTTAATGATACTCTCTCACCCCAACTCTCATTTGCCCTTTTTTTTCACCTCTTGCACCTTTCTCTTGACCTCCTGTCTCTTTCTTTTATACATCTCCCACTCAATTGCATTTTTTCCCTGCAAAAATCGTCCAAATGCCTCTCTCTTCTCTTTCACTAATACTCTTACTTCTTCATCCCACCACTCACTACCCTTTCTAATCAACCCACCTCCCACTCTTCTCATGCCACAAGCATCTTTTGCGCAATCCATCACTGATTCCCTAAATACATCCCATTCCTCCCCCACTCCCCTTACTTCCATTGTTCTCACCTTTTTCCATTCTGTACTCAGTCTCTCCTGGTACTTCCTCACACAAGTCTCCTTCCCAAGCTCACTTACTCTCACCACCCTCTTCACCCCAACATTCACTCTTCTTTCCTGAAAACCCATACAAATCTTCACCTTAGCCTCCACAAGATAATGATCAGACATCCCTCCAGTTGCACCTCTCAGCACATTAACATCCAAAAGTCTCTCTTTCGCGCGCCTGTCAATTAACACGTAATCCAATAACGCTCTCTGGCCATCTCTCCTACTTACATAAGTATACTTATGTATATCTCGCTTTTTAAACCAGGTATTCCCAATCATCAGTCCTTTTTCAGCACATAAATCTACAAGCTCTTCACCATTTCCATTTACAACACTGAACACCTCATGTATACCAATTATTCCCTCAACTGCCACATTACTCACCTTTGCATTCAAATCACCCATCACTATAACCCGGTCTCCGTGCATCAAAACCACTAACACACTCATTCAGCTGCTCCCAAAACACTTGCCTCTCATGATCTTTCTTCTCATGCCCAGGTGCATATGCACCAATAATCACCCATCTCTCTCCATCAACTTTCAGTTTTACCCATATTAATCGAGAATTTACTTTCTTACATTCTATCACATACTCCCACAACTCCTGTTTCAGGAGTACTGCTACTCCTTCCCTTGCTCTTGTCCTCTCACTAACCCCTGACTTTACTCCCAAGACATTCCCAAACCACTCTTCCCCTTTACCCTTGAGCTTCGTTTCACTCAGAGCCAAAACATCCAGGTTCCTTTCCTCAAACATACTACCTATCTCTCCTTTTTTCACATCTTGGTTACATCCACACACATTTAGGCACCCCAATCTGAGCCTTCGAGGAGGATGAGCACTCCTCGCGTGACTCCTTCTTCTGTTTCCCATTGGTAAATAGAGAAGAGGTAGTAAAAGCTTTACGGAAGATGAAAACCGGCAAAGCAGCAGGTTTGGATGGCATTGCAGTGGAATTTATTAAAAAAGGGGGTGACTGTATTGTTGACTGGTTGGTAAGGTTATTTAATGTATGTATAATTCATGGTGAGTTGCCTGAGGATTGGCGGAATGCTTGCATAGTGCCATTGTACAAAAGGCAAAGGGGATAAGAGTGAGTGCTCAAATTACAGAGGTATAAGTTTGTTGAGTATTCCTGGTAAATTATATGGGAGGGTATTGATTGAGAGGGTGAAGGCATGTACAGAGCATCAGATTGGGGAAGAGCAGTGTGGTTTCAGAAGTGGTAGAGGATGTGTGGATCAGGTGTTTGCTTTGAAGAATGTATGCGAGAAATATTTAGAAAAACAAATGGATTTGTATGTAGCATTTATGGATCTGGAGAAGGCATATGATAGAGTTGATAGAGATGCTCTGTGGAAGGTATTAAGAATATATGGTGTGGGAGGCAAGTTGTTAGAAGCAGTGAAAAGTTTTTTTTATCGAGGATGTAAGGCATGTGTACGTGTAGGAAGAGAGGAAAGTGATTGGTTCTCAGTGAATGTAGGTTTGCGGCAGGGTTGTGTGATGTCTTCATGGTTGTTTAATTTGTTTATGGATGGGGTTGTTAGGGAGGTTAATGCAAGAGTTTTGGAAAGAGGGGCAAGTATGAAGTCTGTTGTGGATGAGAGAGCTTGGGAAGTGAGTCAGTTGTTGTTCGCTGATGATACAGCGCTGGTGGCTGATTCATGTAGGAAACTGCAGAAGCTGGTGACTGAGTTTGGTAAAGTGTGTGAAAGAAGAAAATTAAGAGTAAATGTGAATAAGAACAAGGTTATTAGGTACAGTAGGGTTGAGGGTCAAGTCAATTGGGAGGTAAGTTTGAATGGAGAAAAGCTGGAGGAAGTGAAGTGTTTTAGATATCTGGGAGTGGATCTGGCAGCGGATGGAACCATGGAAGCGGAAGTGAATCATAGGGTGGGGGAGGGGGCGAAAATTCTGGGAGCCTTGAAGAATGTGTAGAAGTCGAGAACATTATCTCGGAAAGCAAAAATGGGTATGTTTGAAGGAATAGTGGTTCCAACAATATTGTATGGTTGCGAGGCGTGGGCTATGGATAGAGTTGTGCGCAGGAGGGTGGATGTGCTGGAAATGAGATGTTTGAGGACAATATGTGGTGTGAGGTGGTTTGATCGAGTAAGTAATGTAAGGGTGAGAGAGATGTGTAGAAATAAAAAGAGTGTGGTTGAGAGAGCAGAAGAGGGTGTTTTGAAATGGTTTGGTCACTTGGAGAGAATGGGTGGGGAAAGATTGACCAAGAGGATATATGTGTCAGAGGTGGAGGGAACGAGGAGGAGTGGGAGACCAAATTGGAGGTGGAAAGATGGAGTGAAAAAGATTTTGAGTGATCGGGGCCTGAACATGCAGGAGGGTGAAAGGCGTGCAAGGAATAGAGTGAATTGGAACGATGTGGTATACCGGGGTCGACGTGTTGTCAATGGATTGAACCAGGGCATGTGAAGCGTCTGGGGTAAACCATGCAAAGTGTGTGGGGCCTGGATGTGGAAAGGGAGCTGTGGTTTCGGTGCATTATACATGACAGCTAGAGACTGAGTGTGAACGAATGGGGCCTTTGGTGTTTTTCCTAGCGCTACCTCGCACACATGAGGGGGAAGGGGGTTGTTATTCAATGTGTGGCGAGGTGGCGATGGGAACAAATAAAGGCAGACAGTATGAATTATGTACATGTGTATATATGTATATGTCTGTGTGTGTATATATATATGTGTACATTGAGATGTATAGGTATGTATATTGTGCGTGTGTGGACATGTATGTATATACATGTGTATGTGGGCGGGTTGGGCCATTCTTTCGTCTGTTTCCTTGCGCTACCTCGCTAACGCGGGAGACAGCGACAAAGTATAATAATATATATATATATATATATATATATATATATATATATATATATATATATATATATATATATATATATATTATCCCTAGGGATAGGGGAGAAAGAATACTTCCCACGTATTCCCTGCGTGTCGTAGAAGGCGAGTAAAAGGGGAGGGAGCGGGGGGCTGGAAATCCTCTCCTCTCGTTTTTTTTAATTTTCCAAAAGAAGGAACAGAGGGGGCCAGCTGAGGATATTCCAAAAAAGGCCCAGTCCTCTGTTCTTAGCGCTACCTAATGCGGGAAATGGCGAATAGTTTAAAAGATATATATATATATATATATATATATATATATATATATATATATATATATATATATATATATATATATATATATATATATATATAAATATACATATATATGAGGAAATGCAACCGTTAAGTAAATGATATGTCAAGAATCCTGGGGTAAGTAGAAAAGTGGTGGGACATACCATGATGGTCTCATGTTGTTGGAGGTGCGGGGGCGTCGCCCGGAGACTCTGGTATACAAAGTGCGATGGGGACGAGAGGAGAGGAAGTACGCTCCACGTTACCATAAGAATTATGTTCAGAAATATTTGACTCCTCTTAGGCTAAGAAGTGAAATGGGAATTTACACAAGATTGCATACAGCAATCTAAGCGATAGACAGTGATATTTGTAATAAGGATCACGCAATTGTACATATTCTGAAGGGAGATGATAAGTTTGTTAAAGGCCGAGTGAGGACACACCAAGGGTATGAGGTCACTGATATATTTGATAATGTTGAAGCGTTTGTAAAACCCACATATTAAGGGATATCGTGTTTTATTAGTAAGAAATAGAAATCCATGTAAGAAATAAACTGTAATTGAGAACAACGAGTTCGATGCTCTACTTAATGACTCCGGGTGATTGTAGGACGATGGTACACTGAAATTAAGTGATACTCATTGTATAAGGTGCTGTTGTCTAATTGTCATAGAAATCTTGCTGGACTAAATGTTGGTATTTAAAGATGCCTCGTTATCATCCAGGGTTTGCACTAACTGGTAACCCCCAGCCCCCTTACATTTATGGTGGAGATGTGAGGCAAATAATGTTTCAAAGATTTGGTCACAAAAAGAATATTGTTACCCTTTCATTGTGACATTTTGTAGAAATAAGAGCCTCGAGTGCAGAGGCATTTCAATAAATCATAAGGCTAATTATTATTTCATGTTTTGACTTTGTATATTGGTAAGGTACTTATCCCTGATTGAGAAAAAAATAACATTCTAATAACTTCCCTAGTCTTCTTCTACAAGGGTCAAAGTTTGCTTGTGTGTGAAATTCCCGTTATCACTGCTAGACATATGGATATATGGACATATGGATAGAATGAGTGAGGAGAGGTTAACAAAAAGTATATATGAATGTGTCAGAAGAAACAGTCAGGATAGGATGAAAGAGACCGAATTGGAGACAGAATGATGGAGCAGAAAAGGGTGTGAGTGTTTGGTGCATTACACATGCACAGGCTTGTATAGGATAGAAAATCTCTTCTAGCAAAAGTAGAGACAGTGCTGCCAGCATCCACCTGGCCTTTGACAACACTGCATTTTACTTATGTGGCTGGTAATTTTATAAACTTTTATAATTTTATTGTCATGGAAAGACTATCAACAAATGATATTGATTATAGCAACAAAGATTTATTAGATAAAAATAAGAATGACAACAATCGATAATTATCATTTTCGTGTTGGTAGAAGAAAAGATAAAACTTGGACAGTGGCAGCCCACTTGACAGTAAGGTCTTGCTCTTCCATATTTTAGTACATTACACTGAAAAATACAGAAAGCATCTAACATTATTACAAAGAAAGTAATGGAAGATTCATGTGAAAACATTTTTTTTTCGTTATATGAGTATATTTGTCAGAAAAGAAGAGAGAATGTTGGGGTGAAGAGAGTGATTGAGAGTGAGTGAGCTTGGGAAGGAGACTTGTGTGAGGAAGTACTAGGAAAGACTGATTACAGAATGGAAAAAGGTGAGAACAAAGGACGTAAGGGGAGTGGGGGAAGAATGGGATGTATTTAGGGAAGCAGTGATGGCTTGCCCAAAAGATTCTTGTGGCATGAGAAGCGTGGGAGGTTGGCAGATTAGAAAGGGTAGTGAGTGGTGGGATGGAGAAGTAAGATTATTAGTGGAAGAGAAGAGAGAGGCATTTGGACGATTTTTGCAGGGAAATAATGCAAATGACTGGGAGTTGTATAAAAGAAAGAGGGAGGAGGTCAAAAGAAAGGTGCAAGAGGTGAAAAAGAGGGCAAATGAGAGTTGGGGTGAGAAAGTATCATTAAATTTTTGGGAGAATAAAAAGATGTTTTGGAAGGAGGTAAATAAAATGCGTAAGACAAGGGAACATATGGGAACTTCAGTGAAGGGGACTAATGGGGAGGTGATAACACGTAGTGGTGATGTGAGAAGGAGATAGAGTGAGTATTTCTAAGGTTTGTTGAATGTGTTCAATGATAGAGTGGCAGATATAGGGTGTTTTGGTCGAGGTAGTGTGCAAAGTGAGAGGGTTAGGAAGAATGATTTGGTTAACAGAGGAGAAGTAGTAAAAGCTTTGCGTAAGATGAAAGCCAGCAAGGCAGTGGGTTTAGATGGTATTGCAGTAGAATTCATTAAAAAAGGGGGTGACTGTATTGTTGACTGGTTGATAAGGTTATTTAATGTATGTATGACTCATGGTGAGGTGCCTGAGGATTGGCGGAATGCTTGCATGTTGCCATTGTACAAACGCAAAGGGGATAAAAGTGAGAGCTCAAATTACAGAGGTATAAGTTTGTTGAGTATTACTTGGAAATTGTATGGGAGGGTATTGATTGAGAGGGTGAAGGCATGTACAGAGCATCAGATTGGGGAAGAGCAGTGTGGTTTCAGAAGTGGTAGAAGATGTGTGGATCAGGTCTTTCCTTTGAAGAATGTATATGAGAAATACTTAGAAAAGCAAATGGATTTGTATGTAGCATTTATGGATCTGATAGAGTTGATAGAGATTCTTTATGGAAGGTATTAAGAATATATGGTACGGGAGGCAAGTTGCAAGAAGCAGTGAAAAGTTTTTATCAAGGATGTAAGGCATGGGTACAAGTAGGAAGAGAAGAAAGTGATTGGTTCTCAGTGAATGTCAGTTTACGGCAGAGGTGCGTGATGTCTCCATGGTTGTTTGATTTGTTTATGGATGGGGTTGTTAGGGAGGTGAATACAAGAGTTTTGGAGAGTGACAAGTATGCAGTCTGTCGTGGATGAGAAGGCTTGGGAAGTGAGTCAGTTGTTGTTTGCTGATGATACAGCGCTGGAGGCTGATTCGGAGGAGAAACTGCAGAAGCTGGTGACT
This sequence comes from Panulirus ornatus, assembly GCF_036320965.1. Taxonomy (NCBI): domain Eukaryota; kingdom Metazoa; phylum Arthropoda; class Malacostraca; order Decapoda; family Palinuridae; genus Panulirus; species Panulirus ornatus. Next base: position 38,957,228 of record NC_092243.1, on the reverse strand, counting down.
GAGTTTGGTAAAGTGTATGAAAGAAGAAAGCAGAGAGTAAATGTGAATAAGAGCAAGGTTATTATGTACAGTAGGCTTGAGGGACAAGTCAACTGGGAGGTAAGTTTGAATGGAGAAAAACTGGAGGAAGTGAAGTATTTTAGATATCTGGGAGTGGATTTGGTACGGATGGAACCATGGAAGCAAAAAATGAGTCACGGTGGGGGAGGGGGCGAAAGTTCTGGAAATGTTGAAAAATGTGTGGAAGTCGAGACATTAAATTTTAAAAGCAAAAATGGGTATGTTTGAAGGAATAGTGGTTTCCCAACCAATGTTATATGGTTGTGAGGCTAGGCTATAGATAGAGTTGTGCAGGAGGAGGGGGGTGTGTTGAAACGAGATGTTTGTGGACAATATATGGTGTGAGGTGGTTTGATCGAGTAAGTAATGAAAAGCACGTCAACCCCGGGAAAACCCCCACGGTCCAATTTACTCAATTTTTTCCCTCCTTTTAACCCCCCCCGAGTTCAAGCCCGAACACCCCAAAATCTTTTTCACTCCATCTTTCCCCCTCCAATTTGGGCCCCCTTTCTCCGTTTCCCCCCCCAACCCCACACAAATTTTCCCCTTGCAATCTTTTCCCCACCATTCCTCCATCCCAAAAACCCTTTAAAACACCCTCTTCTCTTTCAAAAAAAACCCCCCCTTTTTATTTTCCACCATCTCCTTTCCCTTACTTTTTTACTCATCAAACCCCCCACAACCCCACCTTTCCTCAAACATCTCAAAATTTCCCCACATTTCCCGCCTCCTCGCACAAATCTACCATTTTAAAAACCCCCAACCATTTCAACAAATTTTTTGAACCACTATCCTTCAAACATAAACCCCTTTTTTTCCCTTTTCCAGATTTTTCTCGACTTCCAAAAAAATTTCAAGGGTCCCCAAATTTTTGCCCCCTCCCCCACCCAGATCCCCCTTCCCCCTTTTCCCTGTTTCCCCTCCGCTGCCAATCCACTCCCCCAAATCTAAAACACCCTTCCCCTTCCTCCATTTTTTCCCCCATTCAAACTCCCCCCAAATTTAAGACCCTCAACCCTTAATTTCCTAAAACCTTCCTTATCCATTTTCTCTTAAATTTCCTTTCACCACTTTTCCAACTCAAACACCGCTTCTTCATTTTTCACAGGAAAACACCACCACGCGGTTCATAACGAACAAAACTGACCACCCCAAGCCTCCATCCCCCCAAAAACTTCATACTTTGCCCCCTTTCCAAAAATCTTTCTTTACCTCCCCCAAAAAACCCCCTACCAAAAAAATTTAAAAAACCAGGGGACAAACCACCCCTCCGCAAACCTACATTCACGAAACCCCAAACCCCTTTCCCTCTTCCTACCGGACACATCCCATATCCCGGGGTTTTAAAAAAATTTTCACTGCTTTTAAAAAACTTCCCCCACACCCCTATTTTTTAATTTTCCCTTTCCCCCAACATCTCTATCAACTCTATCAATGCCTTTTCCAATCCCGAAAAAAGCTACTTTCAAAACCATTTTTTTTTTCTAATATTTACCACAACATTTTCAAAGCAAACACCAAACCACACACCCTACCACTTTTTGAAACCCCCCTGCTCCCCCAAACTATGCCTGTACAAAGCCCTTTAAACCCCCTCAATCAAAAAACCTCCCATAAAATTTACCAGGAATACTCAACAAAAATTAACCTCCCTTTAATTTTTACACTCACTCCCACCCCTTTGCCTTGACCCAAAGCACAAATTCCGCTTCCCCCCAAAACCTCAACACCTCAAACCCTATTCCCTAAAATTTCATTAAATAAACCCTTAACCCAAACCTTTAACAATACATCACCCCCTTTTTTAATAAATTCCACCAATACCATCCAAACCGCTGCCTTGGCCCCGTTCCCTTTTCCCCAAATTTTCCAACCCTTCCGGGTTTTCCAATTTAATTTTCCCCAAACCCCCCCCACTTTGGGGACACCAAACCTCACCAAAACCCTAAACCCACTCTATCTTTAAACACATCTCAAACCTTTAAAATACTCACTCCATCCCTTCTCCAAACCCACAAATTTTAAATCAAATTTCCCCCCTTCCCCTTTACCAATTGCCCATTTTGGGTCCCTTTCTTTTGCACTTTTTTACCTCCTTTTCCCAAAAATCTTTTTTTTCTCCCTAAAATTTAATGATACTCTCCACCCCAAACCCCATTTTCCCTTTTTTCACCTCTTGCCCCCTTTCCTTGACCTCCTGTCTCTTTCTTTTATACATCTCCCACTCAATTGCATTTTAGCCCTGCAAAAATCGTTCAAATGCCTCTCTCTTCTCTTTCAACTAATACTCTTACTTCTTCATCCCACCACTCACTACCCTTTCTAATCAAACCCACTCCCAATCTCTCATGCCACAACATTCTTTTGCGCATTCCATCACTGAGTCCCTAAAATACACTCCCATCCTTTCCTATCTACCTCCTCCTCCCCCCTTCCATCCTTCTCTCCTTCCCTACCTTCTCACTCCTCTTCCTTCCTCTCTTCCTCTTTCCTTACCTTTTTCCCGTTCCTTTTTTCCTTCCTCCTTCCCTCATTCTTCCTTCCTTCCATCTCCTTTCCTTCCTTTCCGCCTCTCTCCTCCTCCTCCCTCTGCCCTCTTCCTCCTTCCTTTCCTCTCCTTCCTCCTTCTACCTTTCCCATCTCCTCCTCCTCCTTCGCCCTCCTTCCTCCTTCCCTATCCTGTTTCCTCCTCCTACCTTTCTCTTCCTCCTTCACTTCCTTTTCCTCCTCCTTCCTCCTTCCATTCCACCTCTCCTAATTCCAATTCCTCCTCTTTCCTCTCCTCTCTTCCCTTTCCTCCCCTCTTTTCCGCCTTGTCCTCTTTCCTTTCCTCCTTCTTCCCACTTTCCCTATCCTCCTTCCTTTCCTTCCTTACTCTCCTTCCTTCTCCCTCATACCTGCACTACTTTCTCTTTTCCTCTATCCTTCCTTCCACTCCTTTCCTCTTCTACTTTCCTCCTTCCCTCTTCCCTATCCTTCCTCCCCCACATCAAAATAAAATTTTAAGATAATTATGAACAAGGTGCAACTGTATTAGTAACTAGCCCCTTACTTCCAATGTTGTTCTCACCTTTTTCCATTCTGTACTCATCATCATCGTACTTACTCTCCTCCACACAAGTCTCCTTCCCATCTCAACTTTTACTTCTCACCCACCCACTTCACCCCAACATTCCACTCTTCTTCCTGAAAACACCTATCAAATCTTCACCTTAGCCTCCACAAGATATGATCAGACATCCCTCCAGTGGCTCCTCTCAGCACATTAAAATCCAAAAGTCTCTCTTCGCGCGCCACTGTCAATAACACGAATCCAATAACGCTATCTGCCATCTCTCCTACTTACATAAGATACGTATGTAAATATCTCGCTTTTTAACCAGGTATGTCCCTATCATCATTCCTTTTTCACACATAAATCTACAAGCGCTTCACCATTTCCATTTACAACCTGTACAACCTCATGTAATTCAAATTATTCCCGCAACTGCCACATTACTCACCTTTGCATTCAAATCACCATCACAAAAACCCGGTTCTCCTGCATCAAAACCACTAACACACTCATTCAGCTGCTCCCAAACACTTTGCCTCTCATGATCTTTCTTCTCATGCCCAGGTGGCAAATCAACCAATATCACCCATCGCTCTCCATCAACTTCAGTTTTAACCATATAATCTGAATTACTTTCTTACATTCCTATCACATACTCACCCAACTCCTTTTCAGGAGTACGCTACTCCTCCCTTGCTCTTGTACCCTCTCACTAACCCCTGACTTTACTCCCAAGACATGACCAACCTACTCCTTCCCCTTTACCCTTGGAGCTTCGTGTCACTCAGAGCCAAAACATCCAGTTCCTTACCACAAAACATACTACCTATCTCTCCTTTTTTCACATCTTGGTACATCCACACACATTTAGCTCCCCATCTGAGGCCTTCGAGGAGGAGAGCACCCTCCGTGACTCCTTTTCTGTTTCCCATTTGGTAAATAGAGAAGAGGTATAAAACTTTCCGGAAGATGAAAACCGGCAAAGCACAGGTATGGGATGGCATAGCCAGTGGAATTTATATAAAAAAGGGGGTGACTGATTGTTTGACATGGTTGGGTAAGGTTATTTACTGTATGTTAATTCATGGTGAGTTGCCTGAGGATTGGCGAATGCTTGCATATGCCAATTGTACAAAAGCAAAGTGGGATAAGAGTGAGTGCTCAAATAACAGAGGTATCAGTTTGTTGAGTATTCCTGTAATTATATGGGATGGTATTGATTGAGAGGGTGAGCATGTACAGAGCATGCAGATTGGGGAAGAGCAGTGTGGTTTCATCAAAGAGGGTAGATGATGGTGGATCATGTTTGCTTTGAAGAAATGTATGCTAGAATATTTAGAAAAACTAATGGATTTGTATGGACATTTATGGATCAGGATCAGGCATATGATAGAGTTGATAGAGATGCTCTGTGAAAGGTATTAAGAATATATGGTGTGGGAGGCAGTTGTTAGAAGCATGAAAAGTTTTTCAGATATTATCAGGATGTAAGGCATGTGTACTGTAGGAAGAGAAGAAAGTGATTGGTTTCACAGTGAATTAGATTCGCGGGTTGTGTTGATGCTTCATGGTTGTTTAATTTGTTTAATAGGATGGGTTGTTAGGGAGGTTAATGCAAGAGTTATGAAAGAGGGGCAAGTAATGAAGTCTGTTTTTGTGATGAGAGAGCTTGGGAAGTGATCAGTTTTGTTGTTCGCTGATGATACAGAGCCTGTGGCTATTCATGTAGGAAACTGCAGAACTGTGACTGAGTTTGGTAAAGTGTGTGAAGAAAAAATTAAGAGTAAATGTGAATAAGAACAGGTATTAGGTAACAGTAGGTTGAGGTCAAGTCCAATGGGAGGTAAGTTGAATGGAGAAAAGCTGGAGGCAGTGAAGTGTGTTTAGATATCTGGAGTGGATCTGCAGCGGATGGAACCATGAAGCGGAAGGAATCATAGGGTGGGGGAGGGGGCGACAATCTGGGAGCCGTGAAAATGTGTAGAAGTCGAGACATTATCTCGGAAAGCAAAAATGGTATGTTTGAAGGAAAGTGGTTCCAACAATATTGTATGGTTGCGAGGCGTGGGCTTATGGATAGAGTTGTGCGCAGGAGGGGATGTGCTAGAAATGAGATGTTTATAGGACAATATGTGGTGTGAGGTGTTTTTTGTTTGATCGAGTAATAATGTAAGGGTGAGATAGATTGTAGAAATTAACAAAGTGTGGTTGAGAGAGCGAAGAGGGTGTTTTGAAATGGTTTGGTCACTTGGAAGAAGGGTGGGGAAAGATTGACCAATAGGATATATGTGTCCAGAGGTGGAGGAACGAGGGAGGAGTGGAGACCCGAATTGAGGTGATAGATGGGAGTGAAAAATTTTGAGTGGATCGGGCCTGGAACATGCAGAGGTGAAGAGGCGTGCAAGGAATCGATAATTGGAACGATGTGGTAAAACCGGGGTCCCGACGTGTTGTCAATGATTTGAACCAGGGCATGTGATGCGTCCTGGGGTAAACCATGCAAAGTGTGGGTGGGGCCCCCCCCCCTGGATGTGAAGGACTGTGGTTTAGGTGCATTATACATGACACAGCTAAGACTGAGTTTGAAAAACGAATGGGGCCTAATGGTGTTTTTTCCTACGCTAACCTTATCGCACACCATGAGGGGGAAGGGGGTTGTTTAAGCAATGCTGTCGTGGCGATGGGAACAAATAAAGGCAAAGACATAGGAATTAAATGTACATGTGTAATAAATATATGTCTGTGTGTGATATATATTATAGATGTACATTTGAGATGAATAGTTATGTATACTTGTGCTGTGTGGACATGTATGTATATACATTGTTTGTGGGCGGGTTTGGGCCATTCTTTTTCGTCTGTTTCCTTGCCTACCGATCGCTAACGCGGGAAAGACAGCGCAAAGTATAATAATATATATATATAAATATCATATTATATATATATATATATATATATAAAACTAATAAATATATAATATATATATATTATCCCTAGGGATAGGGATAAAGAATAATCCACGTATTCCCTGCGTGTCGAAGAAGGCGATAAAAGGAGGGAGCGGGGGGCTGGAATCCTCTCCTCCGTCGTTTTTTTTTTTAATTTTCCAAAAGAAGGAACGAGGGGGCCACTGAGGATATTCCAAAAAAGGCCCATTCCTCTGTTCTAGCGTACCTAATGGGGAAATGGCGAATAGTTTAAAAGAATCTAATATATATATAATATATATAATATATATAATATATATAATATATATATACTAATATAAATCTATATATTTATATATAAATATACATATATATGAGAAATGCAACCGTTAAGTAAATGATATGTCTAGAATCCAGGGTAAGTATAAAAGTGGGTAGGACATACCATGATGGTCTCAATGTTGTTGGAGGTGCGGGGCGGTTCGCCGGAGACTCGGAATATACAAAGTGCTATGGGGACTAAGAGAGGAGTACGTCTCCACGTTACCATAAGAATTATGTTCAGAAATATTTGACGCCTCTTAGGCTAGAAGTGAAAGAATTTACACAAATTGGCATACAGCAAACTAAGCGATAGACAGTGATATTTTGTAATAAGGATAACGCAATTGTACAATTCTGAAGGGAGATGATAATTTGTTAAAGGCCGAGTGAAGGACACACCAAGGGTATGAGAGTCACTGATATCATTGATAATGTGTGAAAGCGTTGTAAACCCACATATAAGGGATATCGTTTTTATTATAAGAAATAAAATCCATGTAAAAATAAACTGTAATTGATAACAACGAGTTCGATGCTCTAACTTATGACACCGGGTGATTGTAGGACGATGGTACAACCTGACATTAAGTGATACTCATTGTATAAAGGTGCTGTTGTCTAATTGTCAAAGAAATCTTGCTGGACTAAATCGTTGGTATTTAAAGATGCCTCGTTAGCAATCCAGGTTTGCACTAACTGGTAACCCCCAGCCCCCTTACATTTATGGTGGAGATGTGAGGCAAATAATGTTCAAAGATTTGGTCACAAAAAGAATATTGATACCCTTTTCATTGTGACATTTTGTAGAAATAAGAGCCCTCGAGTGCAGAGGCATTTCAATAAATCTTAAGGCTAAATTATTATTTCATTTTGACTTTGTATATTGGTAAGGTACTTATCCTGATTGAGAAAAAAATAAACATTCTAATAACTTCCCTAGTCTTCTTCCTACAAGGGTCAAAGTTGCTTGTGGTGAAATTCCCGTTATCACTGCTAGACTTATGGATATATGGACATATGGATAGAATGATGAAGAGAGGTAACAAAAAGTATATATGAATGGTGTCAGAAGAAAAACAGTCAGGATAGGATGAAAGAGACCGAATTGGAGACAGAATGATGGAGCAGAAAAGGGTGTGAGTGTTTGGTGCATTACACATCAAGCTTTTATAGATAGAAGAACGCTCTCTAGCAAAAGTAGAGACAGTGCTGCCATCATCCACCTGCCTTTGACAACACTGCATTTTACTTAATGTGGCCATGGTAATTTTATAGAAAGTTTATAATTTTATTGTCATGGAAAGACTATCAACAAATATATTGATTATAGCAACAAAGCTTTATTAGATAAAAATAAAATGACAACAATCGAAAATTATCCTTTTCGTGTTGGTAGAAGAAAAGATAAAACTTGGACAGTGGGCACCACTTGACAGTAAGGTTTGTTGCTCTTCCATATTTAGTACATTACACTGAAAATACGAAAGCATCTAACAATTATTACAAAAGAAAGAAATGGAAGATCATGTGAAAACAATTTTTTTTTTCGTTGATAAGAGTTAAATGATCAGAAAAGAAGAGAGAATGTTGGGGTGAAGAAAGTGATTGAGAGTGAGTGGAGCTGTGAGGAGAACTTGTTGAGGAAGTACTAGAAAGACTGATTACAGAATGAGAAAAAGGTGAGAACAAAGGAAGTAAGGGGATGGGGGGGAAAATGGGATGTATTTAGGAAGGCCGTGAAGGCTTGCCCAAAAGATTCTTGTGGCATGAGACGCGTTGGGAGGTTGGCACGATTAAGAAAGGTAGTGAGGTGTGGATGGAGAAGTAAGATTTATTAGTGAAGAGAAAGAGAGGCATATTGGACGATTTTGCAGAAAAAATGCAAAAGGACTGGAGTTGTATAAAAGAAAGAGTGGAGAGGTCAAAAGAAAGGTGCTAGAGGTGAAAAAGAGTCAAATGAGAGTTTGGGGTAGAAAGTAACATTAAAATTTTTTTGGAGAATAAAAAGATGTTTTGGAAGGAGGTAAATAAAATGCGCAAGACAAGGGAACATATGGATACTTCAGTGAAGGGACTAAATGGGAGTGATAACACGGAAGTGGAGATGTGAAGAAGGAGATAGAGTGAGTATATCTAAGGTAGTTGAAGTGTCATGATAAGAGTGGCATACTATAGGTGTTTTTGGTCGAGGAAGTGTGCAAAGTGAGAGGGTTAGAAGAAAGAATTGGTTAGACAAGGAGAAGAAGTAAAAGCTTTGCGTCAGAGAAAAGCCAGCAAGCAGGGTTTAGATGTTTTGCAGTAGAATTCATTAAAAAAGGGGGTGAACATGGTATTGTTTGACTGTTGATAAGGTTATTTAATGTATGTATACTCATGGTGAGGTGCCTGAGATTGCGGAAATTGCTTGCCTGTTAGCCATTTTACAAACGCAAAGGGATAAAAGGAGAACTCAATTACAGAGGTATAAGTTTGTTGAAGTATTACTTGGAAATTGTATGAGGGTATTGATTGAGAGGGTGAATGCATTACAGAGCATCAATTGGGGAAGAGCAGTGTGGTTTCAAAGTGGTAGAAGATGTGTGGATCAGGTCTTTCCTTTGAAGAAAGTATATGAGAAAGACTTAGAAAACAAATAGGATTTGTCTGTAGCATTTATGGAAATCAGATAGAGTTGATAGAGATTCTTTATGGAAGTATGAGAATATATGGTACGGTAGGCCAGTTTGCAAGAAGCAGTGAAAATTTTTATCAAGGATGTAAGGCATGGGTACAAGTAGAAGAGAAGAAAGATGATGGTTCTCAGTGAATGTCAGTTTACGGCATAGGTGGCGTGAGTCCTCCATGGTTGTTTGATTTTGTTATGGATGGGGTTGTTCGGGAGGTGAATACAAGAAGTTTTTGGAAGAGTGACAAGTAGCATCTGTCGAGGATGAGAAGGCTTGGGAAGTGAGTCAGTTGTTTGTATGCTGACAATTACAGCGCTGGAGCTGATTCGGATGAGAAACTGCAGAAGCTGGTGACTGAGTAGGTAAAGTGTAATGAAAGAAGAAAGCATAGAGTAAATTATCTAAAGACAAGGTTATTATGTACAGAAGGCTTGAGGGACAAGTCAACAGGGAGGTAATTGAATTGGAGAAAAACAGGAGGAAGTGAAGGTATTTTAGATATCTGGGATGGATATGGTACCGGATGGAAACCAGGCTGCAAAAATGATCACAGGGTGGGGGAGGGTGGCGAAAGTTTCTGAAATGTTGAAAAATGTGAGGAAGATCGAGCACATTTATCTTGAAAGCAAAAATAATGGGTATGTTTGAAGGAATAGTGGTTCAACAAAGTTATATGTTGTAGAGCTAGGCTATAGATATAGTTGTGCCGAGGAGGTGGATGTTTTGAAACGAGATGTTGTGTGGACAATATATGTGTGAGTGATTTGATCGAGTAAGTAATGAAGGTAATATAAAAAAAAAAAAAAAAATAAAATATATATATATATAATATATATATATATATATATATATAACTATATATTAATATATATATATATATATTTTTTTAATTTTTTTTATATTTATATAAACTTTGCTAACGCTGTTCTCCTGCATGCGTGGGTGAGCGTTGGTAGTGGGGCACATATTCAGTAGGGTGGGCGGGGGGGGGAGGAGGGTTCTATACAATGGCCCAACCCACCCCCATACACATGTATATGACATACTCCACGCGACGCAAATATACAGGGAGAGCCATACGTAATATGTGCGATGTGTGAGAGTGTGACATATTTATATATCAACTACCGTCCATCCCTTGGCATTCTAAGTACAAAACGTCACCCTGTATAGCTCAATTGATCCAATTCACTATTCCTTGCGCGCGGCCTTTCACCCCTCCTGCATATTCACGCCCGATCAACTAATGAGGGGGATCGCGGGGGGGCTGTGGGGGGGGGCGGTGGGACAACAAATAAAATTTGGTCTCGGGCGCAGCTGGGCGTGCGGAGTCCCTCCACCTCCCTGCGCATATAAACATGCTTGTCAATCTTTCCTCACTCATCCTCCATTGCCCAAACCATTTCAAAACACCCTCTTCTTCTCTCCCTCACCACGCTCTTTTTATTTCCACACAACTCTCTTAACCTTACGTTACTTACTCGATCAAACCACCTCACACCACACATTGTCCTCAAACATCTCATTTCCAGCACATCCATCCTCCTGCGCACAACTCTATCCATAGACCACGTCTCGCAACCATACAACATTGTTGGAACCACTATTCCTTCAAACATACCCATTTTTGCTTTCCGAGATAATGTTCTCGACTTCCACACATTCTTCAAGGCTCCCAGAATTTTCGCCCCCTCCCCCACCCTATGATCCACTTCCGCTTCCATGGTTCCATCCGCTGCCAGATCCACTCCCAGATATCTAAAACACTTCACTTCCTCCAGTTTTTCTCCATTCAAACTCACATCCCAATTGACTTGACCCTCAACCCTACTGTACCTAATAACCTTGCTCTTATTCACATTTACTCTTAACTTTCTTCTTTCACACACTTTACCAAACTCAGTCACCAGCTTCTGCAGTTTCTCACATGAATCAGCCACCAGCGCTGTATCATCAGCGAACAACAACTGACTCACTTCCCAAGCTCTCTCATCCCCAACAGACTTCATACTTGCCCCTCTTTCCAAAACTCTTGCATTCACCTCCCTAACAACCCCATCCATAAACAAATTAAACAACCATGGAGACATCACACACCCCTGCCGCAAACCTACATTCACTGAGAACCAATCACTTTCCTCTCTTCCTACACGTACACATGCCTTATCCTCGATAAAAACTTTTCACTGCTTCTAACAACTTGCCTCCCACACCATATATTCTTAATACCTTCCACAGAGCATCTCTATCAACTCTATCATATGCCTTCTCCAGATCCATAAATGCTACATACAAATCCATTTGTTTTTCTAAGTATTTCTCACATACATTCTTCAAAGCAAACACCTGATCCACACATCCTCTACCACTTCTGAAACCACACTGCTCTTCCCCAATCTGATGCTCTGTACATGCCTTCACCCTCTCAATCAATACCCTCCCATATAATTTACCAGGAATACTCAACAAACTTATACCTCTGTAATTTGAGCACTCACTCCTATCTCCTTTGCCTTTGTACAATGGCACTATGCACGCATTCCGCCAATCCTCAGGCACCTCACCATGAGTCATACATACATTAAATAACCTTACCAACCAGTCAACAATACAGTCACCCCCTTTTTTAATAAATTCCACTGCAATACCATCCAAACCTGCTGCCTTGCCGGCTTTCATCTTCCGCGAAGCTTTTACTACCTCTTCTCTGTTTACCAAATCATTTTCCCTAACCCTCTCACTTTGCACACCACCTCGACCAAAACACCCTATATCTGCCACTCTATCATCAAACACATTCAACAAACCTTCAAAATACTCACTCCATCTCCTTCTCACATCACCACTACTTGTTATCACCTCCCCATTTGCGCCCTTCACTGAAGTTCCCATTTGCTCCCTTGTCTTACGCACTTTATTTACCTCCTTCCAGAACATCTTTTTATTCTCCCTAAAATTTAATGATACTCTCTCACCCCAACTCTCATTTGCCCTTTTTTTTCACCTCTTGCACCTTTCTCTTGACTTCCTGTCTCTTTCTTTTATACATCTCCCACTCAATTGCATTTTTTCCCTGCAAAAATCGTCAAATGCCTCTCTCTTCTCTTTCACTAATACTCTTACTTCTTCATCCCACCACTCACTACCCTTTCTAATCAACCCACCTCCCACTCTTCTCATGCCACAAGCATCTTTTGCGCAATCCATCACTGATTCCCTAAATACATCCCATTCCTCCCCCACTCCCCTTACTTCCATTGTTCTCACCTTTTTCCATTCTGTACTCAGTCTCTCCTGGTACTTCCTCACACAAGTCTCCTTCCCAAGCTCACTTACTCTCACCACCCTCTTCACCCCAACATTCACTCTTCTTTCCTGAAAACCCATACAAATCTTCACCTTAGCCTCCACAAGATAATGATCAGACATCCCTCCAGTTGCACCTCTCAGCACATTAACATCCAAAAGTCTCTCTTTCGCGCGCCTGTCAATTAACACGTAATCCAATAACGCTCTCTGGCCATCTCTCCTACTTACATAAGTATACTTATGTATATCTCGCTTTTTAAACCAGGTATTCCCAATCATCAGTCCTTTTTCAGCACATAAATCTACAAGCTCTTCACCATTTCCATTTACAACACTGAACACCTCATGTATACCAATTATTCCCTCAACTGCCACATTACTCACCTTTGCATTCAAATCACCCATCACTATAACCCGGTCTCCGTGCATCAAAACCACTAACACACTCATTCAGCTGCTCCCAAAACACTTGCCTCTCATGATCTTTCTTCTCATGCCCAGGTGCATATGCACCAATAATCACCCATCTCTCTCCATCAACTTTCAGTTTTACCCATATTAATCGAGAATTTACTTTCTTACATTCTATCACATACTCCCACAACTCCTGTTTCAGGAGTACTGCTACTCCTTCCCTTGCTCTTGTCCTCTCACTAACCCCTGACTTTACTCCCAAGACATTCCCAAACCACTCTTCCCCTTTACCCTTGAGCTTCGTTTCACTCAGAGCCAAAACATCCAGGTTCCTTTCCTCAAACATACTACCTATCTCTCCTTTTTTCACATCTTGGTTACATCCACACACATTTAGGCACCCCAATCTGAGCCTTCGAGGAGGATGAGCACTCCTCGCGTGACTCCTTCTTCTGTTTCCCATTGGTAAATAGAGAAGAGGTAGTAAAAGCTTTCCGGAAGATGAAAACCGGCAAAGCAGCAGGTTTGGATGGCATTGCAGTGGAATTTATTAAAAAAGGGGGTGACTGTATTGTTGACTGGTTGGTAAGGTTATTTAATGTATGTATAATTCATGGTGAGTTGCCTGAGGATTGGCGGAATGCTTGCATAGTGCCATTGTACAAAAGCAAAGGGGATAAGAGTGAGTGCTCAAATTACAGAGGTATAAGTTTGTTGAGTATTCCTGGTAAATTATATGGGAGGGTATTGATTGAGAGGGTGAAGGCATGTACAGAGCATCAGATTGGGGAAGAGCAGTGTGGTTTCAGAAGTGGTAGAGGATGTGTGGATCAGGTGTTTGCTTTGAAGAATGTATGCGAGAAATATTTAGAAAAACAAATGGATTTGTATGTAGCATTTATGGATCTGGAGAAGGCATATGATAGAGTTGATAGAGATGCTCTGTGGAAGGTATTAAGAATATATGGTGTGGGAGGCAAGTTGTTAGAAGCAGTGAAAAGTTTTTTTTATCGAGGATGTAAGGCATGTGTACGTGTAGGAAGAGAGGAAAGTGATTGGTTCTCAGTGAATGTAGGTTTGCGGCAGGGTTGTGTGATGTCTTCATGGTTGTTTAATTTGTTTATGGATGGGGTTGTTAGGGAGGTTAATGTAAGAGTTTTGGAAAGAGGGGCAAGTATGAAGTCTGTTGTGGATGAGAGAGCTTGGGAAGTGAGTCAGTTGTTGTTCGCTGATGATACAGCGCTGGTGGCTGATTCATGTAGGAAACTGCAGAAGCTGGTGACTGAGTTTGGTAAAGTGTGTGAAAGAAGAAAATTAAGAGTAAATGTGAATAAGAGCAAGGTTATTAGGTACAGTAGGGTTGAGGGTCAAGTCAATTGGGAGGTAAGTTTGAATGGAGAAAAGCTGGAGGAAGTGAAGTGTTTTAGATATCTGGGAGTGGATCTGGCAGCGGATGGAACCATGGAAGCGGAAGTGAATCATAGGGTGGGGGAGGGGGCGAAAATTCTGGGAGCCTTGAAGAATGTGTAGAAGTCGAGAACATTATCTCGGAAAGCAAAAATGGGTATGTTTGAAGGAATAGTGGTTCCAACAATGTTGTATGGTTGCGAGGCGTGGGCTATGGATAGAGTTGTGCGCAGGAGGGTGGATGTGCTGGAAATGAGATGTTTGAGGACAATATGTGGTGTGAGGTGGTTTGATCGAGTAAGTAATGTAAGGGTGAGAGAGATGTGTAGAAATAAAAAGAGTGTGGTTGAGAGAGCAGAAGAGGGTGTTTTGAAATGGTTTGGTCACTTGGAGAGAATGGGTGGGGAAAGATTGACCAAGAGGATATATGTGTCAGAGGTGGAGGGAACGAGGAGGAGTGGGAGACCAAATTGGAGGTGGAAAGATGGAGTGAAAAAGATTTTGAGTGATCGGGGCCTGAACATGCAGGAGGGTGAAAGGCGTGCAAGGAATAGAGTGAATTGGAACGATGTGGTATACCGGGGTCGACGTGTTGTCAATGGATTGAACCAGGGCATGTGAAGCGTCTGGGGTAAACCATGCAAAGTGTGTGGGGCCTGGATGTGGAAAGGGAGCTGTGGTTTCGGTGCATTATACATGACAGCTAGAGACTGAGTGTGAACGAATGGGGCCTTTGGTGTTTTTCCTAGCGCTACCTCGCACACATGAGGGGGAAGGGGGTTGTTATTCAATGTGTGGCGAGGTGGCGATGGGAACAAATAAAGGCAGACAGTATGAATTATGTACATGTGTATATATGTATATGTCTGTGTGTGTATATATATATGTGTACATTGAGATGTATAGGTATGTATATTGTGCGTGTGTGGACATGTATGTATATACATGTGTATGTGGGCGGGTTGGGCCATTCTTTCGTCTGTTTCCTTGCGCTACCTCGCTAACGCGGGAGACAGCGACAAAGTATAATAATATATATATATATATATATATATATATATATATATATATATATATATATATATATATATATATATATATATATTATCCCTAGGGATAGGGGAGAAAGAATACTTCCCACGTATTCCCTGCGTGTCGTAGAAGGCGAGTAAAAGGGGAGGGAGCGGGGGGCTGGAAATCCTCTCCTCTCGTTTTTTTTAATTTTCCAAAAGAAGGAACAGAGGGGGCCAGCTGAGGATATTCCAAAAAAGGCCCAGTCCTCTGTTCTTAGCGCTACCTAATGCGGGAAATGGCGAATAGTTTAAAAGATATATATATATATATATATATATATATATATATATATATATATATATATATATATATATATATATATATATATATATATATATAAATATACATATATATGAGGAAATGCAACCGTTAAGTAAATGATATGTCAAGAATCCTGGGTAAGTAGAAAAGTGGTGGGACATACCATGATGGTCTCATGTTGTTGGAGGTGCGGGGCGTCGCCCGGAGACTCTGGTATACAAAGTGCGATGGGGACGAGAGGAGAGGAAGTACGCTCCACGTTACCATAAGAATTATGTTCAGAATATTTGACTCCTCTTAGGCTAAGAAGTGAAATGGGAATTTACACAAGATTGCATACAGCAATCTAAGCGATAGACAGTGATATTTGTAATAAGGATCACGCAATTGTACATATTCTGAAGGGAGATGATAAGTTTGTTAAAGGCCGAGTGAGGACACACCAAGGGTATGAGGTAACTGATATATTTGATAATGTTGAAGCGTTTGTAAAACCCACATATTAAGGGATATCGTGTTTTATTAGTAAGAAATAGAAATCCATGTAAGAAATAAACTGTAATTGAGAACAACGAGTTCGATGCTCTACTTAATGACTCCGGGTGATTGTAGGACGATGGTACACTGAAATTAAGTGATACTCATTGTATAAGGTGCTGTTGTCTAATTGTCATAGAAATCTTGCTGGACTAAATGTTGGTATTTAAAGATGCCTCGTTATCATCCAGGGTTTGCACTAACTGGTAACCCCCAGCCCCCTTACATTTATGGTGGAGATGTGAGGCAAATAATGTTTCAAAGATTTGGTCACAAAAAGAATATTGTTACCCTTTCATTGTGACATTTTGTAGAAATAAGATCCTCGAGTGCAGAGGCATTTCAATAAATCATAAGGCTAATTATTATTTCATGTTTTGACTTTGTATATTGGTAAGGTACTTATCCCTGATTGAGAAAAAAATAACATATTCTAATAACTTCCCTAGTCTTCTTCTACAAGGGTCAAAGTTTGCTTGTGTGTGAAATTCCCGTTATCACTGCTAGACATATGGATATATGGACATATGGATAGAATGAGTGAGGAGAGGTTAACAAAAAGTATATATGAATGTGTCAGAAGAAACAGTCAGGATAGGATGAAAGAGACCGAATTGGAGACAGAATGATGGAGCAGAAAAGGGTGTGAGTGTTTGGTGCATTACACATGCACAGGCTTGTATAGGATAGAAAATCTCTTCTAGCAAAAGTAGAGACAGTGCTGCCAGCATCCACCTGGCCTTTGACAACACTGCATTTTACTTATGTGGCTGGTAATTTTATAAACTTTTATAATTTTATTGTCATGGAAAGACTATCAACAAATGATATTGATTATAGCAACAAAGATTTATTAGATAAAAATAAGAATGACAACAATCGATAATTATCATTTTCGTGTTGGTAGAAGAAAAGATAAAACTTGGACAGTGGCAGCCCACTTGACAGTAAGGTCTTGCTCTTGCATATTTTAGTACATTACACTGAAAAATACAGAAAGCATCTAACATTATTACAAAGAAAGTAATGGAAGATTCATATGAAAGCATTTTTTTTTTCGTTATATGAGTATATTTGTCAGAAAAGAAGAGAGAATGTCGGGGTGAAGAGAGTGATTGAGAGTGAGTGAGCTTGGGAAGGAGACTTGTGTGAGGAAGTACTAGGAAAGACTGATTACAGAATGGAAAAAGGTGAGAACAAAGGACGTAAGGGGAGTGGGGGAAGAATGGGATGTATTTAGGGAAGCAGTGATGGCTTGCCCAAAAGATTCTTGTGGCATGAGAAGCGTGGGAGGTTGGCAGATTAGAAAGGGTAGTGAGTGGTGGGATGGAGAAGTAAGATTATTAGTGAAAGAGAAGAGAGAGGCATTTGGACGATTTTTGCAGGGAAATAATGCAAATGACTGGGAGTTGTATAAAAGAAAGAGGGAGGAGGTCAAAAGAAAGGTGCAAGAGGTGAAAAAGAGGGCAAATGAGAGTTGGGGTGAGAAAGTATCATTAAATTTTTGGGAGAATAAAAAGATGTTTTGGAAGGAGGTAAATAAAATGCGTAAGACAAGGGAACATATGGGAACTTCAGTGAAGGGGACTAATGGGGAGGTGATAACACGTAGTGGTGATGTGAGAAGGAGATAGAGTGAGTATTTCTAAGGTTTGTTGAATGTGTTCAATGATAGAGTGGCAGATATAGGGTGTTTTGGTCGAGGTAGTGTGCAAAGTGAGAGGGTTAGGAAGAATGATTTGGTTAACAGAGAAGAGGTAGTAAAAGCTTTGCGTAAGATGAAAGCCAGCAAGGCAGTGGGTTTAGATGGTATTGCAGTAGAATTCATTAAAAAAGGGGGTGACTGTATTGTTGATTGGTTGATAAGGTTATTTAATGTATGTATGACTCATGGTGAGGTGCCTGAGGATTGGCGGAATGCTTGCATGTTGCCATTGTACAAACGCAAAGGGGATAAAAGTGAGAGCTCAAATTACAGAGGTATAAGTTTGAGTATTACTTGGAAATTGTATGGGAGGGTATTGATTGAGAGGGTGAAGGCATGTACAGAGCATCAGATTGGGGAAGAGCAGTGTGGTTTCAGAAGTGGTAGAAGATGTGTGGATCAGGTGTTTCCTTTGAAGAATGTATATGAGAAATACTTAGAAAAGCAAATGGATTTGTATGTAGCATTTATGGATCTGATAGAGTTGATAGAGATTCTTTATGGAAGGTATTAAGAATATATGGTACGGGAGGCAAGTTGCAAGAAGCAGTGAAAAGTTTTTATCAAGGATGTAAGGCATGGGTACAAGTAGGAAGAGAAGAAAGTGATTGGTTCTCAGTGAATGTCAGTTTACGGCAGAGGTGCGTGATGTCTCCATGGTTGTTTGATTTGTTTATGGATGGGGTTGTTAGGGAGGTGAATACAAGAGTTTTGGAGAGTGACAAGTATGCAGTCTGTCATGGATGAGAAGGCTTGGGAAGTGAGTCAGTTGTTGTTTGCTGATGATACAGCGCTGGAGGCTGATTCGAAGGAGAAACTGCAGAAGCTGGTGACTGAGTTTGGTAAAGTGTATGAAAGAAGAAAGCAGAGAGTAAATGTGAATAAGAGCAAGGTTATTATGTACAGTAGGCTTGAGGGACAAGTCAACTGGGAGGTAAGTTTGAATGGAGAAAAACTGGAGGAAGTGAAGTATTTTAGATATCTGGGAGTGGATTTGGTACCGGATGGAACCATGGAAGCAGAAATGAGTCACAGGGTGGGGGAGGGGGCGAAAGTTCTGGAAATGTTGAAAAATGTGTGGAAGTCGAGAACATTATCTTGAAAAGCAAAAATGGGTATGTTTGAAGGAATAGTGGTTCCAACAATGTTATATGGTTGTGAGGCATAGGCTATAGATAGAGTTGTGCAGAGGAGAGTGGATGTGTTGAAACGAGATGTTTGTGGACAATATATGGTGTGAGGTGGTTTGATCGAGTAAGTAATGAAAGGGTAAGATATATATATATATATATATATATATATATATATATATATATATTTTTTTATATTTATTATACTTTGTCGCTGTCTCCCGTGTTTGCGAGGTAGCACAAGGAAACAGACGAAAGAAATGGCCCAACCCACCCCCATACACATGTATATACATACGTCCACACACGCAAATATACATACCTACACAGCTTTCCATGGTTTACCCCAGACGCTTCACATGCCCTGATTCAATCTACTGACAACACGTCAGCCCCGGTATACCACATTGATCCAATTCACTATTCCTTGCCCTCCTTTCACCCTCCTGCATGTTCAGGCCCCGATCACACAAAATCTTTTTCACTCCATCTTTCCACCACCAATTTGGTCTCCCACTTCTCGTTCCCTCCACCTCCGACACATATATCCTCTTGGTCAATCTTTCCTCACTCATTCTCTCCATGTGCCCAAACCATTTCAAAACACCCTCTTCTGCTCTCTCAACCACGCTCTTTTTATTTCCACACATCTCTCTTACCCTTACGTTACTTACTCGATCAAACCACCTCACACCACACATTGTCCTCAAACATCTCATTTCCAGCCCATCCATCCTCCTGCGCACAACTCTATCCATAGCCCACGCCTCGCAACCATACAACATTGTTGGAACCACTATTCCTTCAAACATACCCATTTTTGCTTTCCGAGACAATGTTCTCGACTTCCACACATTCTTCAAGGCTCCCAGAATTTTCGCCCCCTCCCCGACCCTATGATCCACTTCCGCTTCCATGGTTCCATCTGCTGCCAGATCCACTCCCAGATATCTAAAACACTTTACTTCCTCCAGTTTTTCTCCATTCAAACTTACCTCCCAATTGACTTGACCCTCAACCCTACTGTACCTAATAACCTTGCTCTTATTCACATTTACTCTTAACTTTCTTCTTTCACACACTTTACCAAACTCAGTCACCAGCTTCTGCAGTTTCTCACATGAATCAGCCACCAGCGCTGTATCATCAGCGAACAACAACTGACTCACTTCCCAAGCTCTCTCATCGCCAACAGACTTCATACTTGCCCCTCTTTCCAAAACTCTTGCATTCACCTCCCTAACAACCCCATCCATAAACAAATTAAACAACCATGGAGACATCACACACCCCTGCCGCAAACCTACATTCACTGAGAACCAATAACTTTCCTCTCTTCCTATATGTACACATGCCTTACATCCTTGATAAAAAGTTTTCACTGCTTCTAACAACTTGCCTCCCACACCATATATTCTTAATACCTTCCACAGAGCATCTCTGTCAACTCTATCATATGCCTTCTCCAGATCCATAAATGCTACATACAAATCCATTTGCTTTTCTAAGTATTTCTCACATACATTCTTCAAAGCAAACACCTGATCCACACATCCTTTACCACTTCTGAAACCACACTGCTCTTCCCTAATCTGATGCTCTGTACATGCCTTCACCCTCTCAATCAATACCCTCCCATATAATTTACCAGGAATACTCAACAAACTTATACCTCTGTAATTTGAGCACTCACTCTTATCCCCTTTGCCTTTGTACAATGGCACTATGCACGCATTCCGCCAATCCTCAGGCACCTCACCATGAGTCATACATACATTAAATAACCTTACCAACCAGTCAATAATACAGTCACCCCCTTTTTTAATAAATTCCACTGCAATACCATCCACACCTGCTGCCTTGCCGGCTTTCATCTTCCGCAAAGCTTTTACTACCTCTTCTCTGTTTACCAAATCATTTTCCCTAACCCTCTCACTTTGCACACCACCTCGACCAAAACACCCTATATCTGCCACTCTATCATCAAACACATTCAACAAACCTTCAAAATACTCACTCCATCTCCTTCTCACATCACCACTACTTGTTATCACCTCCCCATTTGCGCCCTTCACTGAAGTTCCCATTTGCTCCCTTGTCTTACGCACTTTATTTATCTCCTTCCAGAACATCTTTTTATTCTCCCTAAAATTTAATGATACTCTCTCACCCCAACTCTCATTTGCCCTCTTTTTCACCTCTTGCACCTTTCTCTTGACCTCCTGTCTCTTTCTTTTATACATCTCCCACTCAATTGCATTTTTTCCCTGCAAAAATCGTCCAAATGCCTCTCTCTTCTCTTTCACTAATAATCTTACTTCTTCATCCCACAACTCACTACCCTTTCTAATCAACCCACCTCCCACTATATATATCTTGTGGAGGCGAAGGTGAAGATTTGTAGAGGTTTTCAGAAAAGGAGAGAATGTTAGGGTGAAAAGAGTGGTGAGAATAAGTGAGCCTGGGAAGGAGACTTGTGTGAGGAGGTACCAGGAGAGACTCAGTATAGAATGGAAAGAGGTGAGAACAAAGGACGTAAGGGGAGTGGGGGAGGAATGGGATGTATTTAGGGAAGCAGTGATGGCTTGTGCAAAAGATGCTTGTGGCATGAGAAGTGTGGGAGGTGGGCAGATTAGAAAGGGTAGTGAGTGGTGAGATGAAGAAGTAAGATTATTAGTGAAAGAGAAGAGAGAGGCATTTGGACGATATTTGCAGTGAAATAATGCAAATGACTGTGAGATGTATAAAAGAAAGAGGCAGGAGGTCAAGAGAAAGATGCAAGACGGTGAAAAAGAGGGCAAATGAGAGTTGGGGTGAGAGAGTATCATTAAATTTTTGGAAGAATAAAAAGATGTTTTGGAAGGAGGTAAATATAGTGCGTAAGACAAGGGAACAAATGGGAACTTCAGTGAAGGGGGCTAATGGGGAGGTGATAACAAGTAGTGGTGATGTGAGAAGGAGATGGAATGAGTACTTTGAAGGTTTGTTGAATGTTTTTGATGATAGAGTGGCAGATATAGGGTGTTTTGGTTGAGGTGGTGTGCAAAGTGAGAGGGTCAGGGAGAATGATTTGGTAAACAGAGAAGAGGTAGTTAAAGCTTTGTGGAAGATGAAAGCCGGCAAGGCAGTGGGTTTGGATGGAATTCCAGTGGAATTTATTAAAAAAGGGGGTGACTGTATTGTTGACTGGTTGGTAAGGTTATTTAATGTATGTATGACTCATGGTGAGGTGCCTGAGGATTAGAGGAATGCTTGCATAGTGCCATTGTACAAAGGTAAAGGGATAAAAGTGAGTGCTCAAATTACAGAGGTATAAGTTTGTTGAGTATTCCTGGGAATTATATGGGAGGGTATTGATTGAGAGGGTGAAGGCATGTACAGAGCATCAGATTGGGGAAGAGCAGTGTGGTTTCAGAAGTGGTAAAGGATGTGTGGATCAGGTGTTTCCTTTGAAGAATGTATGTGAGAAATACTTAGAAAAGCAAATGGATTTGTATGTAGCATTTATGGATCTGGAGGAGGCATATGATAGAGTTGATAGAGATGCTCTGTGGAAGGTATTAAGAATATATGGTGTGGGGAGCAAGTTGTTAGAAGCAGTGAAAAGTTTTTATTGAGGATGTAAGGCATGTGTACGTGTAGGAAGAGAGGAAAGTGATTGGTTCTCAGTGAATGTTGGTTTGCAGCAGGGGTGCGAGATGTCTCCATGGTTGTTTAATTTGTTTATGGATGGGGTTGTTAGGGAGGTGAATGCAAGAGTTTTGGAAACAGGGGCAAGTATGCAGTCTGTTGTGGATGAGAGAGCTTGGGAGGTGAGTCAGTTGTTGTTCGATGATGATACAGCGCTGGTGGCTGATTCATGTGAGAAACTGCAGAAACTGGTGACTGAGTTTGGTAAAGTGTGTGAAAGAAGAAAGTTAAGAGTAAATGTGAATAAGGACAAGGTTGTTAGGTACAGCAGGGTTGAGGGACAAGTCAATTGGGAGGTAAGTTTACATGGATAAAAACTGGAGGAAATGAAGTGTTTTAGATATCTGGGAGTGGATTTGGCAGCGGATTGAACCATGGAAGCAGAGGTGAATCATAGGGTCGGGGAGGGGGCGAAAGTTCTGGGAGCATTTAAGAATGCATGGAAGTCGAGAACATTATTTCGGAAAGCAAAAATGAGTATGTTTGGAGGAATAGTGGTTCCAACAATGTTATATGGTTGCAAGGCGTGGGCTATAGATAGAGTTGTGCGGAGGAGGGTGGATGCGCTGGAAATGAGACGTTTGCGGACAGTATGTGGTGTGAGGTGGTTTGATCGAGTAAGTAATAATAGGGTAAGAGAGATATGTGGTAATAAAAAGAGTGTGGTTGAGATAAAAAGAGTGTAGTTGAGAGAGCAGAAGAGGGTGTTTTGAAATGGTTTGGTCACATGGAGAGAAAGAGTGAGGAAAGATTGACCAAGAGGATATAATGTGTCAGAGGTGGAGGGAACGAGAAGTGGGAGACCAAATTGGAGGTGGAAAGATTGAGTGAAAAAGATTTTGAGTGATCGTGGCCTGAACATGCAGGAGGGTGAAAGGTGTGCAAGGAATAGAGTGAATTGGAACGATGTGGTATACTGGGGTCAACGTGCTGTCAATGGATTGAACCAGGACGTGTGAAGCATCTGGGGTAAACCAAGGAAAGTTCTGTGGGGCCTGAATGTGGAAAGGGAGCTTTGGTTTCGGTGCATTATACATGGCATCTAGAGACTGAGTGTGAACGAATGTGGCCTTCGTTGTCTTTTCCTAGCGCTACCTCTCGCACATGCGGGGGGAGGGGGTTGTTATTTCATATGTGGCGGGGTGGTGATGGGAATAAATAAAGGCAGGCAGTATGAATTATGTACATGTATATATATGTATATGTCTGTGTGTGTATACATATGTATACTTTGAGATGTATAGGTATATATATTAGCGTGTGTGGGCGTGTATGTATATACATGTGTATGTGGGTGGGTTGGGCCATTTATCTGTTTCCTTGCACTACCTCGCTAACATGGTAGACAGTGACAAAGCAAAATGAATAAATAAAATATAAATATATATATTTATTTTATATTTATTTTGCTTTGTCGCTGTCTCCCGCGTTTGCGAGGTAGTGCAAGGAAACAGACGAAAGAAATGGCCCAACCCACCCCCATACACAATGTATGTACATACACGTCCACACACGCAAATATACATACCTATACATCTCAATGTACACATATATATACACACACAGACACATACATATATACCCATGCACACAATTCACACAGTCTGCCTTTATCCATTCCCATCGCCACCTCACCACACATGGAATACCATCACCCTCCCCCCTCATGTGTGCGAGGTATGTTGAAGGCTCCAGTCTCGATCAAAAGTCCACATCAAGGTTGGGCCTCAATTGAAATAATGAAAGGAAAAAGGAAAAGACAAGGAAAAGTATTTATGAAATTTTGGAGGAAGTGAAAAACCTGTCTTTTAAAATGAGCCAGGTCATAGTTATTGGGAAAGACATGAGAAGATAGAGTTCCAGAGCTTTGACATGTAGGGAAGGAAGCAATTATTAAACTGGACCACCCTTGAATTGCCAATAGCTACTTAGTAATCATATGACACAGCAGCTTGCTGATTATTGTATGATCTACCTAGTGGTGGGGGCAAACAAGTAGCCAGCTCTCTGGAGCAAAAACCAAAATAATACCTAAAGGGTAAAAGGGTCAGGTTTGGAAGTTAGCCTGGAAAAGTTTATAAGCTGGACCACTTTTGGCTCAACTCTCTCAAGTAAGGATGCAGGGCTAGAACCATCCCAGATGTGAGAGCAGTACTCCATACAAAGACAAATCAAACCCTTGCATAAACATAACAGTTGTTCAGTAGAAAAAAGTTTTGACTTCTACACAAGACACTCCGTTTCTTAGAGGCAGACTTAGCTATTCCTGTAATGTGGGGTTTCTAAGAAAGAGTGGATGTTACAGTAATACTAAGTATATTCATTGAGTCAGGAGGTGGAATACCAGAACCATCAAAGGAGAGATGAGAGTTGTGAGGAGTTTCTGATAGGGAGATGGGTAGAAATTGGGTCTTACAGGCATTGAACTTAACTAGATTACTTCTACTCCACCAAGATATCCTCTCCTAGTCTGAGTTTATCAAGGAAGCTGTGTTAAGACAAGTGCAGATAGAGTGAGAAAAGCTGGAGCAGAATTGAAGGATGTGGATGAATGCAGTGTTGAGTCATTAGTGCATTTGAATATCTGTGGAGGAGAGGCAACCATTGAAAAAAAAAAGAAAAGGTGCAAAGGATAGGAGAGAACTTTGAGGTACACAACTGTTGATGGAGAAAAGGGAAGAGCCTGGTCCATCACTATCCAGAGATAGATCGGCTGGAGAGAAAGCCAAAAGAGGGGAGCTTAGAGATAAGACTGCTAAGCCACATCCTTTGGATGTGTCAAGGGTAACTATACATGACTCCCTAAAATCTTTCGGGGATGATGACCAAACATCAGTAAGATAGGAAAGAATATCACCATTGGATCTTGCCTTACAGAAGCCATACTGATGATCAGAGAGAAGACTGTGATTTTTTTAGGCATTTTAGGATATGGGAATTGAGGAGGGATTCAAAGAAAAGACTTTGGAAATGGTAGGTGTCAAGGTAATAGGATGATAGTGGGGTCAGAACGACAACCCTTCTTAGGAATGAGATGTATTAATGCATGCTTCCATAAACAAGGAAAAGCTTTGGTTTTTCAACAGAAACAGAACAGATGAGCAAGCACATGTGCAGGTTCAGAGGCACACTCCTTCAGTAAACAGGAATGGATGCCATCAGGACCACAAGCCTTGCTTATATCTGGAAAGAGAAGCGCTTTCCAGGCAGTCTGAAAAAAGATTATGGGGCATAGGATTAGTAAGAGGAGCATCAGGGGATGAAGGAGTGTTAAGAGTCATTCAAGGTGGACTTAGAGGAGAAACTGGAACCAAAGAGAGTTGCTTTTCCAACAGCAGAGACAGCTCTAGTACCATCAGAATGTATTCAATTGTATTCAATTTTTAAAAGAGGAAACAAGAACGAGCCAAGCAGGGAGTGCTCATCCTCCTCGAAGGCTCAGATTAGAGTGTCTGAATATGTAGGGATGTAACCAAAATGAGAAGAAAGGAGAGATAGGTAGTATGTTTGAGGAAAGAAACTTGGATGTTCTGATTCTGAGTGGAACAAAGGTCAAGGGTAAAGGGGAAGAATGCTTTGGAAATATCTAGGGAGTAAAGTCAGGGTTTGGTGAGAGGACTAAAGCTAAGGAAGGAGTAGCACTCTTGGTGGTTAACACTAACTGGGGTATGGGATGTTACTAGATATGAATATGCTTTTATACTTGTCCACCATTTTTCACATTAGTCAAGTAGCCCCAGTAACACATAAAGAATGGCTGCATTCATTTGCATCCATTCTCTATTTGTCATGTGCAGTGCACTGAAACCACAGCCCCTATATCCAAAAACAAGCCCCAAAGACCTTTCCATGGCTTTCCCCATGTTTAGTATACCCTAGTTCAGTCCATTGACAGTATGTCAACCCAGGTACGCTACATCAGTCCAATTCACTCTTTCCTCTGTATGTTTTTCCTCCCTCCTGCATGTTCAAGCAACAATCACTCAAAATTTTTTTTCACACCATCCTTCTCTTTCCAATTTGGTCTCCCCCTTCCCTTCATCCCCTGAGATAAGGGAGGCAGGAGAGAAAGAAATCTACCTCTGTATTCCCTACATATCATAGAAGGTGACTAATGGGGCAGGAAGGTGGGGTGCTGAAAAGCCTCCCTTTCTGGTATTTCAATATCTAAAAGAGGAAACAGGAGCCAGGCAGGGAGTGCTCATCTAACTTGAAGGCTCAGACTGGGGTGTCTGACTGTGTGTGGAGGTAACTAGGATGAGAAGAGAGATAGGTAGTATGTTTGAGGAAAGAAACTTGGATATTCTGGCTCTGAGTAAACAAAGCTTAAGGGAAGAGAGGAAGAATGGTTTGGAAATGTCTCAGGAGTGAAGTCGGGTTGGTGAGAAAACAAGAGGTATGGAAGGAGTAGCACTACTCCAGAACAGGAGTTGTTGGAGTGTGTGATACAGTATAAGAAAGTAAATTCTAGATTGATGTGGGTGAAACTGAAAGTGGATGATGACAAATAAAGTGATGATTGGTGCTTATGCACCTGGTCATGGGAAGAAAGATCATGAGAAGCAAGTGTTTTCAGAACAGCTGAATGAGTGCGTCAGCACTTTTGATGTACAAGACTGGATATAATGATTTGAATGCAAAGGTAAGTAATGTGGCAGTTGAAGTTATAGTTGGTGTGCATAGGAGTATTCAGCATTATGAATGGAAATGGTGAAGAGCTTGTGGAGTTGTGTGCTGAAAAAAGACTGGTGATGGAATACCTTGTTTAAAAAGAGAGATATACACAAGTATACATATGAGTAGGAGAGATGGTCAAAGGGCATTATTAGATTGCATGTTAATTGATAGGCTTGTAAAAGAGAGACTTTTGAATGTAAATGTACTGAGAGAGTCAGCTGGTGGAATGTTTGATCTCTATCTTGTGCAGGCAAAGGTGAAGATTTGTAGAGGTTTTCAAAAAAGAGGAGACAATGTCGGGGAAAAGAGAGTGGTGAAAGTAAGAAGATTGGATAGAAGTGTGTGTAAAGAAATACCAGGAAAGAATGAGTGTGGAATGGCAAAAGGTGAGAGCAGATGAAGAGAGGGGAGTGTGTGAGGAATGAGAAGTATTTCTGGATGCAGTGATGGCATGTGCAAGAGATGCATGTGGTATGCAAAAGGTGGGAGGTGAGAAGATTAAGAAGGCTTGAAAGTGGAGGGATGAAGAAGTAAAGTTCCTAGTGAAAGAGAAAAGAGAGGAGTTTAAGCAGGACTTACACGGAAGGAATGCACATGATTGGGAGATGTATAAGAGAAAGTGGAAGGAGGTCAAGAGGAAGGTGAAGGGGTTGAGAAAGAGGGCAAATGAGAGTTAGGGTTAGAGAGCATCATCAAATCTTGGGGATAATAAAAAGTTGTTTTGGAAGGAGGTAAATAATGTGTGAAAGACAAGACAACAAATGGAGACATCGGTGAGGGGAGCAAAAGGGGAAGTGACGACAGGTAGTGATGGAGTGAGGAGGAGATAGAGTGAGTATTTTGTAGGATTGTTAAATGTGTTTGATGATGGAGTGGCAGATGTAGGGTGTTTAGATCAATGTGGTATGCAAAGTGAGAAAGTCAGGGAGAGTGGTCTATTAAAAGGAGAAGAGGTGGTGAAAGACTTGTGGAAGATGAATACTGGCAAGACGTTGGGATTGGATAATACTGCAGTTGAATTTATTAAGAAAGGTGGTGACTGTGTTGTTCATTGGTTATGTTTGGGTCATGGTGAAGTGCCTGAGGAATGCATGTACAGTGCCACTGTATAAAGGCAAAGGGGATAAAGGTGAGTATTCAAACTACAGAGGCATAAGTTTGTTGAGGATGCCAGGAAAATTAGAGGGGAGGGTACTGAGTGGGTGAAGGCATGCACAAAACATCATTGTGGAGGAGCAGTGTGGTTTTTAAAGTGGAGAGGATGTGTGGATCAGACGTTTTCTTTGAAGAATGTGTACGTGAAATATTATGAAAAGCAGATGGATTTGTATGTGACATTTATGGAACTGGAGAAGGTATATGATAGGGTTGATAGAGATGCTTAGTGGAAGGTCTTAATAATATATGGTATGGGAGGTAAGCTGTTAAAATTAGTGAGAAGTTTTTATCAAGGGTGTAAGGTGTGTGTACGAGTACAGATGGGAGTGATTGGTTCACAGTAAAGGTCGGTCTGCAGCAATAGTGTGTGATGTCACCATGGTTGTTTAATCTGTTTAAACATGGGGTGCTGAAAGAGGTAAATGCAAGTGTTATGGAGAGAGAAAGGTATGCAGTCTGTTGGGGATGACGGGGGCTTCGGAAGTGAAAGCTGATGATACAGCACTGATGGCTGATTCAAGTGAGAAACTATGGAAGTTTGTGACTGAGTTTGGAAGTGTATGTAAAAAAAGAAGAGAAAGTTGAGAGTAGATGTGAATAAAAGGAAGGTAATTAGTTTCAGCAAGGTTGAGGGACAAGTTAGGTTGGATAAAAATTTGAAAGAAGAAAAATGGAGTGCATTGGAATGATGTGGTATACTGGTGTCAATGTTCTGTCAGTGGACTGAACCAGAGCATATGAAACATCTGGGGTAAACCATGGAAAGGTCTGTGGGGCCTGGATGTGAATTGGGAGCTATGGTTTAGGTGCATCGCACATGATGGCCAGAGAATGAATGTGAGTGGATGTGGCATTTGTATGTTTCCTGGCACTACCTTGTTGTCGCAAGGGGTGGTGATGCTATTTCCTGTAGGGCGGGGTGGTGCTGAGCAGTGGATAAAAGCAAGCAAGTATAAATTGATACATGTGTATATATGTATATATATGTATGTATGTATATGTATATTTTTTTTTTTTAAACTATTCGCCATTTCCCGCATCAGCAAGGTAGCGTTAAGAACAGAGGACTGGGCCTCTGAGGGAACATCCTCACCTGGCTCCCTTCTCTGTTCCTTCTTTTGGAAAATT
Source organism: Panulirus ornatus (assembly GCF_036320965.1). Lineage (NCBI taxonomy): Eukaryota > Metazoa > Arthropoda > Malacostraca > Decapoda > Palinuridae > Panulirus > Panulirus ornatus. The sequence continues at coordinate 38,927,706 of NC_092243.1, read as the reverse complement.
AAAAAAAAAACAAGAGGGGAGGATTTCCAGCCCCCCGCTCCCTCCCCTTTTAGTCACCTTCTACGACACGCAGGGAATACGTGGGAAGTATTCTTTCTCCCCAATCCCCAGGGATATATATACATATATACACATATATATATATTTTTTTTTTTTTTTTTATACCTCGTCGCTGTCTCCCGCGTTTGCGAGGTAGCGCAAGGAAACAGACGAAAGAAATGGCCCAACCCCCCCCCATACACATGTACATACACACGTCCACACACGCAAATATACATACCTACACAGCTTTCCATGGTTTACCCCGGACGCTTCACATGCCTTGATTCAATCCACTGACAGCACGTCAACCCCTGTATACCACATCGCTCCAATTCACTCTATTCCTTGCCCTCCTTTCACCCTCCTGCATGTTCAGGCCCCGATCACACAAAATCCTTTTCACTCCATCTTTCCACCTCCAATTTGGTCTCCCTCTTCTCCTCGTTTCCTCCACCTCCGACACATATATCCTCTTGGTCAATCTTTCCTCACTCATTCTCTCCATGTGCCCAAACCATTTCAAAACACCCTCTTCTGCTCTCTCAACCACGCTCTTTTTATTTCCACACATCTCTCTTACCCTTACGTTACTTACTCGATCAAACCACCTCACACCACACATTGTCCTCAAACATCTCATTTCCAGCACATCCATCCTCCTGCGCACAACTCTATCCATAGCCCATGCCTCGCAACCATACAACATTGTTGGAACCACTATTCCTTCAAACATACCCATTTTTGCTTTCCGGGATAATGTTCTCGACTTCCACACATTTTTCAAGGCTCCCAAAATTTTCGCCCCCTCCCCCACCCTATGATCCACTTCCGCTTCCATGGTTCCATCCGCTGACAGATCCACTCCCAGATATCTAAAACACTTCACTTCCTCCAGTTTTTCTCCATTCAGACTCACCTCCCAATTGGCTTGACCCTCAACCCTACTGTACCTAATAACCTTGCTCTTATTCACATTTACTCTTAACTTTCTTCTTCCACACACTTTACCAAACTCCGTCACCAGCTTCTGCAGTTTCTCACATGAATCCGCCACCAGCGCTGTTGAGTATTCCTGGTAAATTATATGGGAGGGTATTGATTGAGAGGGTGAAGGCATGTACAGAGCATCAGATTGGGGAAGAGCAGTGTGGTTTCAGAAGTGGTAGAGGATGTGTGGATCAGGTGTTTGCTTTGAAGAATGTATGTGAGAAATACTTAGAAAAGCAAATGGATTTGTATGTAGCATTTAAGGATCTGGAGAAGGCATATGACAGAGTTGATAGAGATGCTCTGTGGAAGGTATTAAGAATATATGGTGTGGGAGGCAAGTTGTTAGAAGCAGTGAAAAGTTTTTATCGAGGATGTAAGGCATGTGTACGTGTAGGAAGAGAGGAAAGTGATTGGTTCTCAGTGAATGTAGGTTTGCGGCAGGGGTGTGTGATGTCTCCATGGTTGTTTAATTTGTTTATGGATGGGGTTGTTAGGGAGGTAAATGCAAGAGTCTTGGAAAGAGGGGCAAGTATGAAGTCTGTTGGGGATGAGAGAGCTTGGGAAGTGAGTCAGTTGTTGTTCGCTGATGATATATATATATATATATATATATATATATATATATATATATATATATATATATATATATATATATATATATATATATACACATATATATACATACACAGACATATACATATATACACATGTACATATTCACGCATGCTGCCTTTATTCATTCCCGTCGCCACCCAGCCACACATAAAATGGCAACCCCCTTCCCTTGTGCATGTGCGAGGTAGCGCTAGGAACAGACAACGAAGGCCACATTCGTTTACACAGTCTCTAGCTGTTATGTATAATGCAACGAAACCACAGCTCCCTTTCCACATCCAGGCCCCACAAAACTTTCCATGGTTTACCCCAGACACTTCACATGCTCTGGTTCAATCCGTTGACAGCACATCGACCCCGGTATACCACATCATTCCAATTCCCTCTATTCCTTGCACACCTTTCACCCTCCTTTATGTTCAGGCCATGATCACTCAAAATCTTTTTCACCCCATCCTTCCACCTCCAATTTGGTATATGTATATATATGTATATATATGTATGTATCCCCCCTTATGCACACATAAGGGGGGGAGGGGGTGGTTATTCCATGTGTGGCGGGGTGGCGATGGGAATAAATAAAGGCAGACAGTCTGTATGAATTATGTACATGTTTCTATATGTATAAGTCTGTGTGTGTATATATATGTGTGCATTGAGATGTATAGGTATGTGTATTTGCATGTGTGGACATGTATGTATATACATGTGTATGTGGGTAGGTTGGGCCATTCTTTCGTCTGTTTCCTTGCGCTACCTCGCTAACGCGGGAGACAGCGACAAAGCAAAATAAATAAAAATAAATAAATAAATAAAATGTATGTATCTGTATGTATGTGTATATATATTTTTTCATACATTTTTGCCATTTCCCAAATTAGCAAGGTAGCATAAAGAACACAGAACTGAGCCTTAGAGGGAAAGTCCACACTTGGCCTCCTTCTCTGTTCCTTCTTTAGGAAAAGTAAAAAGTGGAGGGGATGATTTCCAGCCCCAACTTCCATCTCATTTAGTCACATTCTATGACAATGTAGAGAATATGTGGGAAGATTTCTTTTTCCCCTATCCCTAGGGATAATACATACAGTCCAGTGGAAAAAGTCACGGTGGACAAAACTGGCAATCCCCACTTACAGTGCGATGCAACATATAAAAATATCGATAAACAAGATAAAACAGGTACTCTACTCCCTTAGTACTTCATGTGACATCCCTTGGCCTTAATACGATCCTGAAGGCGCTTGGGAATAGATGCTGTAAGGGCTAAGTGTATGTAGAGTCAAGGTTGTCCCAAATATCCTGGATGGTGGCCTGAAGCTTAGGAATGTTGGATGTATCCCAACCACACAAATGTGACTTTATAATCGACCACAAGTTCTCAATAGGGTTAAAGTCAGGTTGAGTTACCTGGCCAGTCTTGAACGTATGTCACAACACAAAATGCAAACCTGTCATGTATTGATTTAGCAGTGTGGCACAGTGCACCATCTTACATATAAATATCACAACCAGTATTCTCAAAACAGTCAGATAATTCATCACACAAAAGCTCCAGGTATGATTCATAGTCCCAATTTAAGGTAAGAACACAAGACTTTCAATATCTTTATAGTCAAAAGTGCCCCCCAACCATAAGTGAGTCTGGAAATTTTACAGCTGCTTACATGTGCTTAGGGTCATATGGGTCACTACCTGGCCTCCAGTACATTTGCCTCTACATCTGCCAGTAACATCAAATGCAGCCTTACCAGACCATAACACTTCCACTTTTCATTGTCCTACTGCAAATTTTCTCTGGCAAATGCAAGTTTGTTTTTGCACCGGCAGTTTGTCAGAAGCAGCTTCTTGCAAGGCATACACCAATTGAATTTCAAGTCATCATGAAGCTGACTAAGAATAGTACATACAGACACATGACCAAGTAGCCTAGGATTGTCTTCCTTAAACTATCGTACTGAAATACATGGATTCTTGTCTACTTGACGCTGGATAATATCCAGAGTGCGTTGTGTAGTGATACGAGGTCATCCATGTTTTTTCTGGTTAGGAATGTCAATGCCACCACTGTCAATGAAGTGTTTCGTCCATCTCTACACATTTTGTTGTGATAGCCCTGTAGTTTCAGCTTCTTCATTACACTTCCCTGTACCTTGTATAAGGCTACAATAGCAGCAGTATCCCCTTTAGACAAGTCCTTAGGGCCAGGCAATGCAGCAAAAACCCACCACAAAGCACACATGGGTAAGGTAAAAAAAAATGGATGTCGGGGGGACAACAGAAAAAACATTTACCCCCAGCAATAGCTCCATGCAGACTGACTGCCACCTGTTGCTATCCCAGGGGTTCCCCACTCCCCACCAATGTACCTCCAGTATCTTTCAGCATTTCAGTCATGTTTTGAGGGCATGATACAAATGCGCGAAAAATACTAGGCAGGCCCTATCATGCCAATTTTTTCTCCTCCGTGTATTTCAATTTGTAAAAGGGGAAACAGAAGGAGTCAAGCATTGGGGTGTCTGAATATGTGTGGATGTAACCAAGATTAGAAGAAAGGAGAGATAGATAGCATGTTTGAGGAAAGAAACCTGGATGTTCTGGCTCTTAGTGAAATGAAGGGTTAAAGGGAAGAATGGTTTGGAAAAGTCTCATGAGTAAAGTCAGGGGTTGATAAGAAGACAAGAGCTAAGGAAGAAGTAGCACTACTCCTGAATCAGGAGTTGTGGGAGTGTGCCATAGAGTGTAAGAAAGTGAATTCTAGATTGATGTGGGTAAAATTGAAAGTGGATGTAGGGAGATGGATGTTTATTGGTGCTTATGCTCCTGGTCATAAGAAGAAAAACATGAGAGGCAAGTGTTTTGGGAGCAGCTGAGTGAGTGTGTCAGCAGCTTTGGTATAGGAGACCAAGTGATGGGTGATTCAAGTGCAAAGGTGAGTAATGTGGCAGTTAAGGGTATAATTGGTTTACATGGGTTATTCAGTGTTGTGAATGGAAATGGTGAAGAGTTTATTGATTTGTGTGCTGAAAAGATTGGCGATTGGGAATACCTGTTTTAAAAAGAGAGATATGCATAAGTATACAGATTTTAGTAGGAGAGATTGTCAAAGGGCATTATTAGATTACGTGTTTACTGATAGGCTTATCAAAGAGAGACTTTTGGATATTAATGTGCTGAGAGGGACTATCTTGTGGAGATGAAGGTGAAGATTTGTAGAGGCTTTCAAAAAGAAGAGAGAAAGTTTGGGTGAAGACAGTGGTGAGAGTAAGTGAATTTGGAAAGGACACTTGTGTGAGGAAGTACCAAGAGATATTGAGTGCAGAATGGCAAAAGGTGAGAGCAAATGATGTGAGGGGAGTGAGTGAGGAATGGGATATACTTAGGGAAGCAGCAATTGCTTGTGCAAAAGATGCATGTGGCATGAAAAAGGTGGGAGGTGGGCAAATTAGAAAGGCTAGTGTGTGGTGAGATGAAGAAGTAAATTTGTTAGTGAAAGAGGAAAGAGAGGCATTTGGACGATACTTACAAGGAAGGAATGCAAATGACTGGGAGATTAAAAAAGACAAGGTTGAAAAAGAAGGCAAATGAGAGTTGGGGTGAGAGAGTATCATTAAACTTTAGGGATAACAAAAAAATGTTTTGGAAGGAGGTAAATAACATGCAAAAAACAAGAGAACAAATGGGAACATCTGTGAAGGGGGCAAGGGGGGAAGTGATAACAGGTAGTGATGTGAGGAGATGGAGTGAGTATTTTGAAGGTTTGTTGAATGTCTTCATTGATAGAGTGGCAGATGTAGGGTGTTTTCGTCGAGGTGGTGTGCAAAGTGAGAGGGTCACAAAGAATGGTTTGTCAAGAGGGAGGTGGTGAAAGCCTTGTGGAAGATGAAATCCAGCAAGGCAGTGGGTTTGGATGGTATTGCAGTTGAATTTAGTTTCAAAGAAGGTGACTGTGTTGTTGACTGGTTGGTAAGGATATTCAGTGTATATAGGGATCATAGTGAAGTGCCTGAGGATTGGCAGAATACTTGTATTGTGCCATTGTACAAAGACAAAGGAGATAAAGGTAAGGTGTTCACACCAGAGACATAAGTTTGTCCAGTATTCCAGGAAAATTATATGGGAGAGTATTGACTAAGAGGATGAAGGCATTTACAGAGCTACAGATTGGGAAGGAGCTGTGTGGTTTCAGAAGTGGTAGAGGATGTGTGGATCAGGTGTTTGCTTTAAAGAATGTGTGTTAGAAATATTGAGAAAAACAGATGCATTTGTATGTGGCATTATGGATCTGGAGAAGGCATGTGACAGGGTTGATAGAGATGCTTTGTGGAAGGTCTTCAGAATATATGGTGTAGGAGGTAAGCTTCTAGAAGCAGTGAAAATTTTTATCAAGGATATAAGGCATGTGTATGAGTATGAAGAGAGGAGAGTGATTGGTTCCCAGTGAAGGTCAGTCTGCAGCAGGGGTGTGTGATGTCTCCATGGTTGTGTAATTTGATTTGGATGGGGTGTTTAGGGAGGTAAACACAAGAGTTTTGGAGAAGGAGCGAGTATGCAGTCTTTTGGGGATGAGAGTGCTTGGGAAGTGAGTCAATTGTTGTTGGCTGATGATACAGCACTACAGCAATGGTGGCTGATTTGAGTGAGAAACTGCAGAAGTTGGAAATTGAGTTTAGAAAAGTGTAAATGTGGATGAGAGCAAGGTTATTAGGTTCAGCATAGTTGAGGGACAAGTTAGTTGGGGTGTAAGTTTGAATGGAGAAAAATTGGAGGAAATGAAGTGTTCTAGCTATCTGGGAATGGACATAGCAGCGAATGGAATCATGGTAGCAGATGTGAGTCACAGGGTGGGAGAGGACAAAGGTTCTGGAAGCGGTAAAGAATGTGTGGAAAGAGAAAATGTTATTTCAGAGAGCAAAAATGGGTATGTTTAAAGGAATAGTAGTTCTAACAATATTATATGGTTACACAGCATGGGCTATAGATAGGGTTGTACATAGGAGGGTGGATATGTTGGAAATGAAATGTATGAGGAGAAAATGTGGTGTGAGGTGGTTTGATCTAGTACATAATGAAAGGGTAAGAGAGATGTGTGGTAATAAAAAGAGTGTGATTGAGAGAGCAGAAGAGGTTGTGTTGAAATGGTTTGGACGTATGGAGAGAATGAGTAAGGAAAGGTTTGACAAAGAGGATATGTGTCAAAGGTGGAGGGAGAGAATGAGTAAGGAAAGGTTTGACAAAGAGGATATGTGTCAAAGGTGGAGGGAACAAGGAGAAGCGGGAGACCAAATTGGAACTGGAAGGATGGAGTGAAAAAGATTTTAAGTGATCAGGGCCTTAACATACAGGATGGTGAGAGGCATGCAAAGAATAATGTGAATTGGAATGATGTGGTGTCCTGGGGTCGACGTCCTGTCAGTGGACTGAACCAGGGCTTGTGAAACGTCTGGGGTAAACCATGGAGAGGTCTGTGAGGCTTAGATGTGCATAGGGAGCTGTGGTTTTGGTGCATTACACATGACAGCGAGAGACTGAGTGTGAACGAATGTGGCCTTTTTTGGTCTTTTCCTGGCTCTACCTCACTGAAGTGGGGGGTAGCGATGCTATTTCCTGTGGGGTGGGGTGGCACTGGGAATGGATTGAAGGTGAGCAAGTAGGAATATGTACATTTATATATATATGTATATGTCTGTGTATGTGTGTGTATGTGTATGTATATGTGTATATGATGATGGTAGAGGGATTGATGGTGGTAAAAGGTACCATCTCCAACTAGTTCTTTAGAATATTTCCTCCATCTCATACAAACTTCATCCTTTATTGCTAGCATTATTCCGGGTTTGTATGAATACCTCTCTTATACCCTTACTCCCCTCTTTCCAGAATAGCTTGTTATTCTCTTCAAATTTGTATCGAGATTCTCATTTGCTTTCCTTTCATCCATACATATTCAATATTCCCTACATCTCTTACAAGCTTAACTTTTATTACAAGCATTCTCCCAGGTTTATCTAATGTACCTTGTCTCCCTACACATACCTTTTTGTACTCTTAAGCCTTGTCACTTCTTGCCAGAATATCTTGTTATTCTCTCTCAAATTCTTTCTGAGTTCCTCACTTCTTTTCCTTTGATTGATTTACACCATCCTTTTAACTCTTGTTGACTTTATACTCTACACTCTTTATCCTCCATACATCACCAGTTCTTCATGAAAAGTGAAATATGTTAAGCAACTACAGTACACTAAACTAGATCAACCACTGTCTCAACTGAATTAGTTCCCTAATATCTCACCTACTTTGAAATGAACTTACATTAAGCAAAAGTTTATTATGCGGGGATTGCCTATTTAGATAAAACTTTGTAAAGGTTAATATATATTCAGACCCCAATTTGTGGCCCATATTTCTGTAATCACAAAACATCCAAAATCTTCACATTTTTTTTGGTCCAAAGGATTCTGGATCTTCTAAATTGTGCCCAAAAGAATTTTTTTTCTGCCACAGCACATGAAATTAATGACAATGTAAATAGCGTAGGGTAACGATATAGCATGAGATAGGTTCAAAAAAGGTTTGCTCAGTAGAGAATGGTGCTGAAATGACATCCATTTCCACATAAACATGGGGTTAGGGACCATGAAAATAATGCACCGAAACTGATAGACAGGTATCTGCCTATTTGTCACATCCACATTTCTTTGGGAGTCTGGGATAGGCTTGGTGAGGTTTTGTACATTCTCTTGAATTTGTAGATAATTATCAGTTCATGCTTCAGGTAAGAACCTAATGAAGAGGATTATATTAAGAAACTTCTGTAAAGTATAAGTAAAATACAATTTACTATATTATTAACTATAAGGATACAAAATAATCGAAATATGATCACTCGACTTGGCTCTACGTAAACTGCAAACATTTTATTGTACCACCCAAATTTCCATATCTTTCTTCATATATGACTTATTTTTAGGGCAAGACTTAATCATGAACTTATGAAAGAGAAAATGAGAATAAAGAGAGAAGTGTGGAAAAATATGTGAAGAATATCCTTTGTGGTATAATTCATTGGGTAAAATGTACGTTTTGAGCTGTGAGATGACCACTCAGCACTCCACTCCCTTTGCTGAAAACATACACTGTTGTATCGCCCATATTTCTGTTACAGTGTTACAGTATATTTCTTATTACTGTACTCTGTGTAATTCATTATTGCATGAATTACTTTTTTTTTTTTTTTTTCTTTGTCGCTGTCTCCCGCGTTTGCGAGGTAGCGCAAGGAAACAGACGAAAGAAATGGCCCAACCCACCCCCATACACATGTATATACATACGTCCACACACGCAAATATACATACCTACACAGCTTTCCATGGTTTACCCCAGACGCTTCACATGCCTTGATTCAATCCACTGACAGCACGTCAACCCCGGTATACCACATCGCTCCAATTCACTCTATTCCTTGCCCTCCTTTCACCCTCCTGCATGTTCAGGCCCCGATCACTCAAAATCTTTTTCACTCCATCTTTCCACCTCCAATTTGGTCTCCCTCTTCTCCTCATTCCCTCCACCTCCGACACATATATCCTCTTGGTCAATCTTTCCTCACTCATTCTCTCCATGTGCCCAAACCATTTCAAAACACCCTCTTCTGCTCTCTCAACCACGCTCTTTTTATTTCCACACATCTCTCTTACCCTTACGTTACTTACTCGATCAAACCACCTCACACCACACATTGTCCTCAAACATCTCATTTCCAGCACATCCATCCTCCTGCGCACAACTCTATCCATAGCCCACGCCTCGCAACCATACAACATTGTTGGAACCACTATTCCTTCAAACATACCCATTTTTGCTTTCCGAGATAATGTTCTCGACTTCCACACATTCTTCAAGGCTCCCAGAATTTTCGCCCCCTCCCCCACCCTATGATCCACTTCCGCTTCCATGGTTCCATCCGCTGCCAGATCCACTCCCAGATATCTAAAACACTTCACTTCCTCCAGTTTTTCTCCATTCAAACTCACCTCGCAATTAACTTGACCCTCAACCCTACTGTACCTAATAACCTTGCTCTTATTCACATTTACTCTTAACTTTCTTCTTTCACACACTTTACCAAACTCAGTCACCAGCTTCTGCAGTTTCTCACATGAATCAGCCACCAGCGCTGTATCATCAGCGAACAACAACTGACTCACTTCTCAAGCTCTCTCCTCCCCAACAGACTTCATACTTGCCCCTCTTTCCAAAACTCTTGCATTCACCTCCCTAACAACCCCATCCATAAACAAATTAAACAACCATGGAGACATCACACACCCCTACCGCAAACCTACATTCACTGAGAACCAATCACTTTCCTCTCTTCCTACACGTACACATGCCTTACATCCTCGATAAAAACTTTTCACTGCTTCTAACAACTTGCCTCCCACACCATATATTCTTAATACCTTCCACAGAGCATCTCTATCAACTCTATCATATGCCTTCTCCAGATCCATAAATGCTACATGCAAATCCATTTGCTTTTCTAAGTATTTCTCACATACATTCTTCAAAGCAAACACCTGATCCACACATCCTCAACCACTTCTGAAACCACACTGCTCTTCCCCAATCTGATGCTCTGTACATGCCTTCACCCTCTCAATCAGTACCCTCCCATATAATTTACCAGGAATACTCAACAAACTTATACCTCTGTAATTTGAGCACTCACTCTTATCCCCTTGCCTTTGTACAATGGCACTATGCATGCATTCCGCCAATCCTCAGGCACCTCACCATGATTCATACATACATTAACCTTACCAACCAGTCAACAATACAGTCACCCCCTTTTTTAATAAATTCCACTGCAATACCATCCAAACCTGCTGCCTTGCCGGCTTTCATCTTCCGCAAAGCTTTTACTACCTCTTCTCTGTTTACCAAATCATTTTCCCTAACCCTCTCACTTTGCACACCACCTCGACCAAAACACCCTATATCTGCCACTCTATCATCAAACACATTCAACAAACCTTCAAAATACTCACTCCATCTCCTTCTCACATCACCACTACTTGTTATCACCTCCCCATTTGCACCCTTCACTGAAGTTCCCATTTGCTCCCTTGTCTTACGCACTTTATTTACCTCCTTCCAGAACATCTTTTTATTCTCCCTAAAATTTAATGATACTCTCTCACCCCAACTCTCATTGTATTTTTTTTTTTAACTTTCTAAAATGGGAAACAGAAGAAGGAGTCACGCGGGGAGTGCTCATCCTCCTCGAAGGCTCAGATTGGGGTGCCTAAATGTGTGTTGATGTAACCAAGATGTGAAAAAAGGAGAGATAGGTAGTATGTTTGAGGAAAGGAACCTGGATGTTTTGGCTCTGAGTGAAACGAAGCTCAAGGGTAAAGGGGAAGAGTGGTTTGGGAATGTCTTGGGAGTAAAGTCAGGGGTTAGTGAGAGGACAAGAGCAAGGGAAGGAGTAGCAGTACTCCTGAAACAGGAGTTGTGGGAGTATGTGATAGAATGTAAGAAAGTAAATTCTCGATTAATATGGGTAAAACTGAAAGTTGATGGAGAGAGATGGGTGATTATTGGTGCATATGCACCTGGGCATGAGAAGAAAGATCATGAGAGGCAAGTGTTTTGGGAGCAGCTGAATGAGTGTGTTAGTGGTTTTGATGCACGAGACCGGGTTATAGTGATGGGTGATTTGAATGCAAAGGTGAGTAATGTGGCAGTTGAGGGAATAATTGGTATACATGGGGTGTTCAGTGTTGTAAATGGAAATGGTGAAGAGCTTGTAGATTTATGTGCTGAAAAAGGACTGATGATTGGGAATACCTGGTTTAAAAAGCGAGATATACATAAGTATACTTATGTAAGTAGGAGAGATGGCCAGAGAGCGTTATTGGATTACGTGTTAATTGACAGGCGCGCGAAAGAGAGACTTTTGGATGTTAATGTGCTGAGAGGTGCAACTGGAGGGATGTCTGATCATTATCTTGTGGAGGCTAAGGTGAAGATTTGTATGGGTTTTCAGAAAAGAAGAGTGAATGTTGGGGTGAAGAGGGTGGTGAGAGTAAGTGAGCTTGGGAAGAAGACTTGTGTGAGGAAGTACCAGGAGAGACTGAGTACAGAATGGAAAAAGGTGAGAACAATGGAAGTAAGGGGAGTGGGGGAGGAATGGGATGTATTTAGGGAATCAGTGATGGATTGCGCAAAAGATGCTTGTGGCATGAGAAGAGTGGGAGGTGGGTTGATTAGAAAGGGTAGTGAGTGATGGGATGAAGAAGTAAGAGTATTAGTGAAAGAGAAGAGAGAGGCATTTGGACGATTTTTGCAGGGAAAAAATGCAATTGAATGGGAGATGTATAAAAGAAAGAGACAGGAGGTCAAGAGAAAGGTGCAAGAGGTGAAAAAAGGGAATTACTTATAAACCTATCTAAAATATAATTTTCCTTACCATCCTCCAAATGAAAGAGAAAGCTCTGAAAATAAGCAGTGTGATTCCAGATGCTAAGTAAGTTTTTCCTTTATTTTTTATGTAAACATAAAGATAGCCATTAATTCATGCATTAGGTAAGAACATACTGAAGAAAACCATGTATAAGAAACAGCAATTTACCATGTCGTTCACTGAGTAAGATATATGTTTTTAACTGTGAGACAACTAACCAGTCATCCCTGAACTGAAAATGTCCTAAACTGTACACTACTGTACCATCCATATTTTTGTTAGAGTATATTTCATAATACTGTACTCTACATAATTCATTTCTCTGTATAAATAAGGCAAGAATGTAGTGAATAGTATCAATGCAATGTATTATTTTTGTATGTAAAAATTAGGTCAGTACTTGTATTCAGATGTACCATCCATATTTTTGTTAGAGTATATTTCATAATACTGCACCCTACATAGTTCATTTTCCTGTATAGATTAGTCAAGAACCTCCAGAATGATATCACTGCCATGTAATGTTTTTGTATGTGAATTAGAACAGTTCTTGTATTCAGAAACTCTGTGAATGATGTAGGTGGTGATGTGCATTCTGTGCAGTGCACTGTGCATCTTTTTTGGCATAAAGTGGTGCTTTAGCCAGTATTTTCATCTCAGTAGCAGGTTAGGAAAGACTGAATGATAAGAAAAATGTAATAAGTAAGAAAAGCATGGATTATCAAATAAAAAAATTTCTTTTCATTTCATAGTAATTGTACTGAATTTTATTCATTATTTACCATGTGCTATTGCTATAGTAATAATTAATGTTCACTTATGACATTATTTCTCATTTTTTTCTTTCAAATTGAAACATGTTTACAAAACTGGGAAACTACTAGATTTGGCTAAACAAATAGAGAAGACTGATAATGCATCATTTGCCTGGCGGCTGGTAAGCCACTGCAAACACCCTCATGAACCTCCTCAATTGATGACATCCACACATCACGTAATATATCTCAAAAGTATTACATTGAATTCTATGGACAGAGTAGTTTTGTATGAATCATAATGCAAAAAAGTTCTGGTAATTATTAAATGAAAATAGCAACAAATTGCATGTAAAGTCGAAAAGTGATGCCAACTTTGTGGCAAGCATATATCTAGAAAATTTCAAGCATGGCTGTGTGGCAAAATGTGCTGGATGATTATGTAATGTTCATTCTCGTAGTTATGAATTGGGCATGAGCCAGGCTTACTCCTTTATTTGTTTCTGCATTCTATTAACATAATCTTTGATATTCTATGAAATAAAAACACTTTTCATTCATTTTGAAATTTCTGAATCTTTAGAGTATGGAGACTTTTCTTGTGGCTGTTTAGGGTTACATGGAATAGCATCCTCCATCTTCACATTTTTCAGCATCCTGAGATGCATTGCTATCTTCAAAACAGAAGGCTTAGGAAATGCTTTCCTGATAATTTCACTTTTTTCTTTATGGTACATATGCTACCTTCATTAATGCCATAATGGCAAACAACTGCTGAGGTGCTAGAACCACAATCAAGTTCATTCATTATCTTAAGCAGGCTCACTTGTAATAGAAGTACTTCTTGGACACTTAGGCATTATGGTGACTCATTCAAATGGGCAGAAGTGTTGAATATATGAGTGGCAAATGATGCATCCTTACTTTTTGAATGCTTGTAGAGAACTTGAAATGTGCAGTGTGGCACGTAAAGCATACTCACCCCACAGTCCATGGCGAGTTGAGTGTAGGTTATATTGCAACAGCTTGTGCTATAGGGAAAAAAGTGAGTAATTCAGATACTCATGCTATACAGAAATCATAATATCAAATCTTGCTGCAGCACAGTACCATTATACGTAATTTTGTGTTAAAACAATTATGTTAAACCATTCTGTCTCCATGGGAAAGTCTCTAGTCTGGCATTCCATACTTCTTCAACTCCCAAATTCTGGCATGTGATATGATACTGGGTGCTTGGTGAAATGTTGCCCGTCCTTGCAGAACTCACCATTGGTGTCTGGAAACTGCCATATCCCAGCATCCATATGCTGTCACAGTCCTTTGTTTGCTCTCTTTTGAGTCCAAGGTCATCATATCCATTGCACTTTCTTGTTATTTCAGAGTATTTTGCCCATAACACATTGTCTGACAAGTATCTGAAGTCCAGTGATGAGAGTAGCTTCCTAGCAGTACAAAAATAAAGCATATTACATTTACAAATGTATGGGATTTATGATGCAAATCCTAAGCTTCAAGCTAATTGCTTAATATCATTATTGTATCATTAGCAACTAAAGACTGGTATCCAAAAAGTTAAAAGTGCATCCTTTATGAGATCAGAATATGAATACAGTCATATGGAGGATCATACTGAGATTGAGATCTAATATCAGTTACAAACACAGGTAAAGTTTTGTTGTTATAGCAGTAAAATATTGCAGTTTATTTCATATTATGTAAAACGAAAAGATTTAGAATTTCAGTGATCTCCAGTTAAAGAGGGACATTCTGAATCATTCATATATTATTGTCTATACTATAAGTTGTAATCTAAAGCAGTAAAAAGATGATAAAAAGAATCAGTTATTACAGGAAAATTATACACCTCAACCAACTTCTGTAAGTAATTTCCTAATTTGTCATTTGACACAAAGAAGATGACGTGTGCTTACGAGTACATCAATTAATACCTATCATTTGAATTTTTTATTAAAAAGAATGCATTAAATCAGGGAATATATCTAGGCATGTGTTCCATTGTTCATACTAAATTAATTACATGAAAACACATCATTTACAGTGTTTGGAAAGCTGTCTCAGAACTGGAAGGGTATCAAAAAAGCTCATCATGTGATACATGCCAAGTATTATCCCACTTGATCTTCTGCTTTATGTGTCAACATATGACTTTTTAGGGAAGACTTCTGAGCAGCTTGGTAAGGACAATGAGTACAGGTATATGGTTTCTCTCCTGTATGCCTTCGAATATGAACATTTAAAGAGCTCTTCTGAGTAGCCTTATATTGACAATAAGGACAAGAAAAAGGTCTTTCCCCAGTGTGTATGTTAATATGGTCCTTCAGTAATTCCTTTCTTGTAGTGCTGTAAGAACAATAAGGGCAAGAAAATGGTCTCTCTCCAGTATGTTTTAAGGTATGTCTCCTAAAATTGTAAGAATCAGTAGTGTTGTAAGTACAATAATGACACTGGTGCACTTTGCTGGATGTGAGGCCCTGCCATTCTCTTGTTCTTCTTCCACTTGGCCACTGAGAGCTTGTCTCCCACTCCACCTGTAGAGGAGGCTTCATCTTACTTTCACAAAAATGCTTAACTCTCTAACTCTAATTTCCTTATGATTGCCACTTTTGTAGCAGACTAAAATATTAATCCCTCATCTGAATAATTTTATAGGGTTGTTTTAACTGTGACACCACACAACAAGTATTGTACTGTTTGTTTCATTTTCACAGTCTAATCTAGTTTCATATTCAATAATAAAGGTATTCATCATTACACACACATGCACACACACACACACACATATATATATATATATATATATATATATATATATATATATATATATATATAATCAAATAATCACATCCTGAAATATTTTTCAGGATGTGATTCATACCTGTTTTGTTCTTCACATTGTGTTGTATCATTTATAATCAATTCGACTGAAGATAAGAGGTGTTCATATCCCAAAGCATCTAGTGTAATTTATGAATAATGTGAAAATGGATATAGGACATATAATTCACATTTTAGTTTATGAAGCAAAACATGTGAAGGAAAAACTGAAAAACTAACAGACAACTAGTGAATGTTCAATACACATTAGACTTCAACAAACAATCTATACAAATATATATATATATATATATATATATATATATATATATATATATATATATATATATATATATATATATATATATATATATATATATATATTTACTTATATATATATATATATATATATATATATATATATATATATATATATATATATATATATATATATATATACTTCCCCTTTTTTAAAGGGGAAGTAAATGTTTATAGTTGTGTTACTGGAGTGATAGTTTTCATACAAGGTGTTTTGACAAGAAAATAGTGAAATTGGAGAAAAATGTAGCTTAGACATTGAAGCTTATTGATACAGTGGTTAAATTGATGAGAACTGCTATTGACGTTTTTGTAAATAAGTTATACATTTCCTTTTTCCATAGCCAGAGGTTGAACCATTATGTGACATTCATTTGTTCATTCATTTCAAGCTAGAAGTTTCAATTTTCTAAATTGTTTCTTACATTTTTCATATGTATATATATGTATGTGTGTGTGTGTGTATATGTGCATATGTATGTGTATGTGTGTGTATGTGTATATGTATATATATATGTATATTATCCCTGGGGATAGGGGTGAAAGAATACTTCCCACGTATTCCTCGCGTGTCGTAGAAAGCGACTAGAGGGGATGGGAGCGGGGGGCCAGAAATCCTCCCCTCCTTGTATTAACTTTCTAAAATGGGAAACAGAAGGAGTCAAGCGGGGAGTGCTCATCCTCCTCGAAGGCTCAGAGTGGGGTGCCTAAATGTGTGTGGATGTAACCAAGATGTGAAAAAAGGAGAGATAGGTAGTATGTTTGAGGAAAGGAACCTGGATGTTTTGGCTCTGAGTGAAACGAAGCTCAAGGGTAAAGGGGAAGAGTGGTTTGGGAATGTCTGGGGAGTAAAGTCAGGGGTTAGTGAGAGGGCAAGAGCAAGGGAAGGAGTAGCAATACTCCTGAAACAGGAGTTGTGGGAGTATGTGATAGAATGTAAGAAAGTAAATTCTCGATTAATATGGGTAAAACTGAAAGTTGATGGAGAGAGGTGGGTGATTATTGGTGCATATGCACCTGGGCATGAGAAGAAAGATCATGAGAGGCAAGTGTTTTGGGAGCAGCTGAATGAGTGTGTTAGTGGTTTTGATGCACGAGACCGGGTTATAGTGATGGGTGATTTGAATGCAAAGGTGAGTAATGTGGCAGTTGAGGGAATAATTGGTATACATGGGGTGTTCAGTGTTGTAAATGGAAATGGTGAAGAGCTTGTAGATTTATGTGCTGAAAAAGGACTGATGATTGGGAATACCTGGTTTAAAAAGCGAGATATACATAAGTATACTTATGTAAGTAGGAGAGATGGCCAGAGAGCGTTATTGGATTACGTGTTAATTGACAGGCGTGCGAAAGAGAGACTTTTGGATGTTAATGTGCTGAGAGGTGCAACTGGAGGGATGTCTGATCATTATCTTGTGGAGGCTAAGGTGAAGATTTGTATGGGTTTTCAGAAAAGAAGAGTGAATTTTGGGGTGAAGAGGGTGGTGAGAGTAAGTGAGCTTGGGAAGGAGACCTGTGTGAGGAAGTACCAGGAGAGACTGAGTACAGAATGGAAAAAGGTGAGAACAATGGAAGTAAGGGGAGTGGGGGAGGAATGGGATGTATTTAGGGAATCAGTGATGGATTGCGCAAAAGATGCTTGTGGCATGAGAAGAGTGGGAGGTGGGTTGATTAGAAAGGGTAGTGAGTAGTGGGATGAAGAAGTAAGAGTATTAGTGAAAGAGAAGAGAGAGGCATTTGGACGATTTTTGCAGGGAAAAAATGCAAGTGAGTGGGAGATGTATAAAAGAAAGAGACAGGAGGTCAAGAGAAAGGTGCAAGAGGTGAAAAAAAAGGGCAAATGAGAGTTGGGGTGAGAGAGTATCATTAAATTTTAGGGAGAATAAAAAGATGTTCTGGAAGGAGGTAAATAAAGTGCGTAAGACAAGGGAGCAAATGGGAACTTCAGTGAAGGGCGCAAATGCGGAGGTGATAACAAGTAGTGGTGATGTGAGAAGGAGATGGAGTGAGTATTTTGAATGTTTGTTGAATGTGTTTGATGATAGAGTGGCAGATATAGGGTGTTTTGGTCGAGGTGGTGTGCAAAGTGAGAGGGTTAGAGAAAATGATTTGGTAAACAGAGAAGAGGTAGTGAAAGCTTTGCGGAAGATGAAAGCTGGCAAGGCAGCAGGTTTGGATGGTATTGCAGTGGAATTTATTAAAAAAGGGGGTGACTGTATTGTTGACTGGTTGGTAAGGTTATTTAATGTATGTATGAATCATGGTGAGGTGCCTGAGGATTGGCGGAATGTGTGCATAGTGCCATTGTACAAAGGCAAAGGGGATAAGAGTGAGTGCTCAAATTACAGAGGTATAAGTTTGTTGAGTATTCCTGGTAAATTATATGGGAGGGTATTGATTGAGAGGGTGAAGGCATGTACAGAGCATCAGATTGGGGAAGAGCAGTGTGGTTTCAGAAGTGGTAGAGGATGTGTGGATCAGGTGTTTGCTTTGAAGAATGTATGTGAGAAATACTTAGAAAAGCAAATGGATTTGTATGTAGCATTTATGGATCTGGAGAAGGCATATGATAGAGTTGATAGAGATGCTCTGTGGAAGGTATTAAGAATATATGGTGTGGGAGGAAAGTTGTTAGAAGCAGTGAAAAGTTTTTATCGAGGATGTAAGGCATGTGTACGTGTAGGAAGAGAGGAAAGTGATTGGTTCTCAGTGAATGTAGGTTTGTGGCAGGGGTGTGTGATGTCTCCATGTTTGTTTAATTTGTTTATGGATGGGGTTGTTAGGGAGGTAAATGCAAGAGTTTTGGAAAGAGGGGCAAGTATGAAGTCTGTTGGGGATGAGAGAGCTTGGGAAGTGAGTCAGTTGTTGTTCGCTGATGATACAGCGCTGGTGGCTGATTCATGTGAGAAACTGCAGAAGCTGGTGACTGAGTTTGGTAAAGTGTGTGGAAGAAGAAAGTTAAGAGTAAATGTGAATAAGAGCAAGGTTATTAGGTACAGTAGGGTTGAGGGTCAAGTCAATTGGGAGGTGAGTTTGAATGGAGAAAAACTGGAGGAAGTGAAGTGTTTTAGATATCTGGGAGTGGATCTGGCAGCGGATGGAACCATGGAAGCGGAAGTGGATCATAGGGTGGGGGAGGGGGCGAAAATTCTGGGGGCCTTGAAAAATGTGTGGAAGTCGAGAACATTATCTCGGAAAGCAAAAATGGGTATGTTTGAAGGAATAGTGGTTCCAACAATGTTGTATGGTTGCGAGGCGTGGGCTATGGATAGAGTTGTGCGCAGGAGGATGGATGTGCTGGAAATGAGATGTTTGAGGACAATGTGTGGTGTGAGGTGGTTTGATCGAGTGAGTAACGTAAGGGTAAGAGAGATGTGTGGAAATAAAAAAAAGCGTGGCTGAGAGAGCAGAAGAGGGAGTTTTGAAGTGGTTTGGGCACATGGAGAGAATGAGTGAGGAAAGACTGACCAAGAGGATATATGTGTCGGAGGTGGAGGGAACGAGGAGAAGAGGGAGACCAAATTGGAGGTGGAAAGATGGAGTGAAAAAGATTTTGTGTGATCGGGGCCTGAACATGCAGGAGGGTGAAAGGAGGGCAAGGAATAGAGTGAATTGGAGCGATGTGGTATACCGGGGTTGACGTGCTGTGAGTGGATTAAATCAAGGCATGTGAAGCGTCTGGGGTAAACCATGGAAAGCTGTGTAGGTATGTATATTTGCGTGTGTGGACGTATGTATATACATGTGTATGGGGGGAGGTTGGGCCATTTCTTTCATCTGTTTCCTTGCGCTACCTCGCAAACGCGGGAGACAGCGACAAAGTATAATAAAAAAAAATAAAAAAAATAAATAAATAAATATATATATATATATATATATATATATATATATATATATATATATATATATATATGTAGGTTTGCGGCAGGGGTGTGTGATGTCTCCATGGTTGTTTAATATGTTTATGGATGGGGTTGTTAGGGAGGTAAATGCAAGAGTTTTGGAAAGAGGGGCAAGTATGAAGTCTGTTGGGGATGAGAGAGCTTGGGAAGTGAGTCAGTTGTTGTTCGCTGATGATACAGCGCTGGTGGCTGATTCATGTGAGAAACTGCAGAAGCTGGTGACTGAGTTTGGAAAAGTGTGTGGAAGAAGAAAGTTAAGAGTAAATGTGAATAAGAGCAAGGTTATTAGGTACAGTAGGGTTGAGGGTCAAGTCAATTGGGAGGTGAGTTTGAATGGAGAAAAACTGGAGGAAGTGAAGTGTTTTAGATATCTGGGAGTGGATCTGGCAGCGGATGGAACCATGGAAGCGGAAGTGGATCATAGGGTGGGGGAGGGGGCGAAAATCCTGGGGGCCTTGAAGAATGTGTGGAAGTCGAGAACATTATCTCGGAAAGCAAAAATGGGTATGTTTGAAGGAATAGTGGTTCCAACAATGTTGTATGGTTGCGAGGCGTGGGCTATGGATAGAGTTGTGCGCAGGAGGATGGATGTGCTGGAAATGAGATGTTTGAGGACAATGTGTGGTGTGAGGTGGTTTGATCGAGTGAGTAACGTAAGGGTAAGAGAGATGTGTGGAAATAAAAAGAGCGTGGTTGCGAGAGCAGAAGAGGGTGTTTTGAAGTGGTTTGGGCTCATGGAGAGGATGAGTGAGGAAAGATTGACCAAGAGGATATATGTGTCAGAGGTGGAGGGAACAAGGAGAAGAGGGAGACCAAATTGGAGGTGGAAAGATGGAGTGAAAAAGATTTTGTGTGATCGGGGCCTGAACATGCAGGAGGGTGAAAGGAGAGCAAGGAATAGAGTGAATTGGAGCAATGTGGTATACCGGGGTTGACGTGCTGTCAGTGGATTGAAGCAGGGCATGTGAAGCGTCTGGGGTAAACCATGGAAAGCTGTGTAGGTATGTATATTTGCGTGTGTGGACGTATGTATATACATGTGTATGGGGGGGGTTGGGCCATTTCTTTCGTCTGTTTCCTTGCGCTACCTCGCAAACGCGGGAGACAGCGACAAAGTATAATATATAAATAAATAAATATATCTATATATATATATATATATATATATATATATATATATATATATATTTTTTTTTTTTTTTTTTTTTTTTCATACTATTCGCCATTTCCCGCGATAGCGAGGTAGCATTAAGAACAAAGGACTGGGCCTTTGGGGGAATATCCTCACCTGGCCCCCTTCTCTGTTCCTTCTTTTGGAAAAAAAAAAAAAAAACGTGAGGGGAGGATTTCCAGCCCCCCGCTCCCTTCCCTTTTAGTCACCTTCTACGACACACAGGGAATACATGGGAAGTATTCTTTCTCCTCTATCCCCAGGAATACCCTATCCCAGGAATATATATATATGTATATGTATATTCATAAATGCCCATAAATGCACATATACATACATATACATATCAATATACACACACATACATACACATACCCAGACACATACATATATACACATGTACATATCTAAACTCGCTTGCCTTCATCCATTCCTGCAGCTACCCCGTCCCACAGGAAACATGGTGCATATAGTGCATAAGAACGTGCACTTTCATAAAAACACATAATACTTTCCAACAGCCAGGATTTGAACCCAGGACCTTTTGTATGGTTGTCTGGAATGCTAACAGACAGGCTATGGTCCCTAACAGGGAAATAACTATTCGATTAGAAGTAATTGAATACTCTTCATCTCACATCCATGAGCAATAGGGTCTACACCAGTCAAATCCTATCAGGCTCACATTGCCAGCAACTAGCACTTTACAGAACCTTACTGTACAAACACAGAGGTATATGAACATGCACTTTCATACAACACATATACCCTCCAATATATATATGTATGTAAGTAGGAGAGATGGCCAGAGAGCGTTATTGGATTACATGTTAATTGACAGGCGCGCGAAAGAGAGACTTTTGGATGTTAATGTGCTGAGAGGTGCAGCTGGAGGGATGTCTGATCATTATCTTGTGGAGGCTAAGGTGAAGATTTGTATGGGTTTTCAGAAAAGAAGAGTGAATGTTGGGGTGAAGAGGGTGGTGAGAGTAAGTGAGCTTCGGAAGGAGACTTGTGTGAGGAAGTACCAGGAGAGACTGAGTACAGAATGGAAGACGGTGAGAACAATGGAAGTAACGGGAGTGGGGGAGGAATGGGATGTATTTAGGGAATCAGTGATGGATTGCGCAAAAGATGCTTGTGGCATGAGAAGAGTGGGAGGTGGGTTGATTAGAAAGGGTAGTGAGTGGTGGGATGAAGAAGTAAGATTATTAGTGAAAGAGAAGAGAGAGGCATTTAGACGATTTCTGCAGGGAAAAAAATGCGATTGAGTGGGAGATGTATAAAAGAAAGAGACAGGAGGTCAAGAGAAAGGTGCAAGAGGTGAAAAAGAGGGCAAATGAGAGTTGGGGTGAGAGAGTATCATTAAATTTTAGGGAGAATAAAAAGATGTTCTGGAAGGAGGTAAATAAAGTGCTTAAGACAAGGGAGCAAATGGGAACTTCAGTGAAGGGCGCAAATGGGGAGGTGATAACAAGTAGTGGTGATGTGAGAAGGAGATGGAGTGAGTATTTTGAAGGTTTGTTGAATGTGTTTGATGATAGAGTGGCAGATATAGGGTGTTTTGGTCGAGGTGGTGTGCAAAGTGAGAGGGTTAGGGAAAATGATTTGGTAAACAGAGAAGAGGTAGTAAAACCTTTGCGGAAGATGAAAACCGGCAAGGCAGCAGGTTTGGATGGTATTGCAGTGGAATTTATTAAAAAAGGGGGTGACTGTATTGTTGACTTGTTTGGTAAGGTTATTTAATGTATGTATGACTCATGGTGAGGTGCCTGAGGATTGGCGGAATGTGTGCATAGTGCCATTGTACAAAGGCAAAGGGGATAAGAGTGAGTGCTCAAATTACAGAGGTATAAGTTTGTTGAGTATTCCTGGTAAATTATATGGGAGGGTATTGATTGAGAGGGTGAAGGCATGTACAGAGCATCAGATTGGGGAAGAGCAGTGTGGTTTCAGAAGTGGTAGAGGATGTGTGGATCAGGTGTTTGCTTTGAAGAATGTATGTGAGAAATACTTAGAAAAGCAAATGGATTTGTATGTAGCATTTATGGATCTGGAGAAGGCATATGATAGAGTTGATAGAGATGCTCTGTGGAAGGTATTAAGAATATATGGTGTGGGAGGCAAGTTGTTAGAAGCAGTGAAAAGTTTTTATCAAGGATGTAAGGCATGTGTACGAGTAGGAAGAGAGGAAAGTGATTGGTTCTCAGTGAATGTAGGTTTGCGGCAGGGGTGTGTGATGTCTCCATGGCTGTTTAATTTGTTTATGTATGGGGTTGTTAGGGAGGTGAATGCAAGAGTTTTGGAAAGAGGGGCAAGTATGAAGTCTGTTGTGGATGAGAGGGCTTGGGAAGTGAGTCAGTTGTTGTTCGCTGATGATACAGCGCTGGTGGCTGATTCATGTGAGAAACTGCAGAAGCTGGTGACTGAGTTTGGTAAAGTGTGTGAAAGAAGAAAGTTAAGAGTAAATGTGAATAAGAGCAAGGTTATTAGGTACAGTAGGGTTGAGGGTCAAGTCAATTAGGAGGTAAGTTTGAATGGAGAAAAACTGGAGGAAGTAAAGTGTTTTAGATATCTGGGAGTGGATCTGGCAGCGGATGGAACCATGGAAGCGGAAGTGAATCATAGGGTGGGGGAGGGGGCGAAAATCCTGGGAGCCTTGAAGAATGTGTGGAAGTCGAGAACATTATCTCGGAAAGCAAAAATGGGTATGTTTGAAGGAATAGTAGTTAGTGATGAGTGATTACAAAATGGAAAAAGGTGAGAACAAAGGACGTAAGGGGAGTGGGGGAGGAATGGGATGTATTTAGGGAAGCAGTGATGGCTTCCGCAGAAGATGCTTGTGGCATGAGAAGCGTGGGAGGTGGGCAGATTAGAAAGGGTAGTGAGTGGTGGGATGAAGAAGTAAGATTATTAGTGAAAGAAAAGAGAGAGGAATTTGGACGATTTTTGCAGGGAAATAATGCAAATGAGAGGTAGATGTATAAAAGAAAGAGGCAGGAGGTCAAGAGAAAGGTGCAAGAGGTGAAAAAGAGGGCAAATGAGAGTTGGAGTGAGAGAGTATCATTAAATCTTAGGGAGAATAAAAAGATGTTTTGGAAGGAGGTAAATAAAGTGCGTAAGACGAGGGGAACAAATGGGAACTTCAGTGAAACGGGCTAATGGGGAGGTGATAACAAGTAGTGGTGATGTGAGAAGGAGATGGAGTGAGTAATTTGAAGGTTTGTTGAATGTGTTTGATGATAGAGTGGCAGACAAAGGGTGTTTTGGTCGAGGTGGTATACAAAGTGAGAGGGTTAGGGAGAATGATTTGGTTAACATAGAAGAGGTAGTAAAAGCTCTGCGGAAGATGAAAGCCGGGAAGGCACCAGGTTTGGATGGTACTGCAGTAGAATTTAGTAAAAAAGGGGTGACTGTATTGTTGACTGGTTGGTAAGGTTATTTAATGTATGTATGACTCATGGTGGGGTGCCTGAGGATTGGCGGAATGCTTGCATAGTGCCATTGTACAAAGGCAAAGGGGATAAAATTGAGAGCTCAAATTACAGAGGTATAAGTTTGTTGAGTATTCCTGGGAAATTATATGGGAGGGTATTGATTGAGAGGGTGAAGGCATGTACAGAGCATCAGATTGGGAAGAGCAGTGTGGTTTCAAAAGTGGTAGAGGATGTGTTGATCAGGTGTTTGCTTTGAAGAATGTATGTGAGAAATACTTAGAAAAGCAAAGGGATTGGTATGTAGCATTTATGGATCTGGAGAAGGCATATGATAGAGTTGATAGAGATGCTCTGTGGAAGGTATTAAGAATATATGGTGTGGGAGGCAAGTTGTTAGAAGCAGTGAAATGTTTTTATCGAAGATGTAAGGCATGTGTACATGTAGGAAGAGAGAAAAGTGATTGGTTCTCAGTGAATATAGGTTTGCAGCAGGGGTGTGTGATGTCTCCATGGTTGTTTAATTTGTTTATGGATGGGGTTGTTAGGGAGGTGAATGGAAGAGCTTTGGAAAGAGGGGCAAGTATGCAGTCTGTTGTGGATGAGAAAGCTTGGGAAGTGAGTCAGTAGTTGTTCGCTGATGATACAGCGCTGGTGGCTGATTCATGTGAGAAATTGCAGAAGCTGGTGACTGAGTTTGGTAAAGTGTGTGAAAGGAGAAAGCTGAGAGTAAATGTGAATAAGAGCAAGGTTATTAGGTACAGTAGGGTTGAGAGTCAAGTCAATTGGGAGGTAAGTTTGAATGGATAAAAACTGGAAGAAGTGAAGTGTTTTAGATATCTGGGAGTGGATTTGGCAGCGGATGGAACCATGGAAGCGGAAGTGAATCATAGGGTGGGGGAGGGGGCGAAAGTTCTGGGAGCGTTGAAGAATGTGTAGAAGTCGAGAACATTATCTCTGAAAGCAAAAATGGGTGTGTTTGAAGGAATAGTGGTTCCAACAATGTTATATGTGTGCGAGGCGTGGGCTATGGATAGAGTTGTGCGCAGGAGGGTGTATGTGCTGGAAATGAGATGTTTGAGGACAATATGTGGTGTGAGGTGGTTTCATCAAGTAAGTAATAATAGGGTAAGAGAGATGTGTGGTAATAAAAAGAGTGTGGTTGAGAGAGCAGAAGAGGGTGTTTTTAAAAGGTTTGGTCACATGGAGAGAATGAGTGAGGACAGATTGACCAAGAGGATATATGTGTCAGAGGTGGAGGGAACAAGGAGAAGTGGGAGACCAAATTGGAGGTGGCAAGATGGAGTGAAAAAGATTTTGAGTGATTGGGGCCTGAACATACAGGAGGGTGAAAGGTGTGCAAGGAATAGAGTGAATCGGAAAGCTGTGGTATACCGGGTCGATGTGCTGTCAGTGGATTGAGCCAGGGCATGTGAAGTGTCTGGGGTAAACCGTGGAAAGTTCTGTGGGGCCTGGATGTGGAAAGGGAGCTGTGGTTTGGGTGCGTTATTACATGACAGCTAGAGACTGAGTGTGAATGAATGTGGCCTTTGTTGTCTTTTCCTAGCGCTACCTCGCACATCTGAAAGGGGAGGGGGTTGTTATTTCATGTGTGGCGAGGTGGCGATGGGAATAAATAAAGGCAGACAGTATGAATTATGTACATGTGTATATATGTATATGTCTGTGTGTGTATATATATATGTACACTTTGAGACATATAGGTATGTATATTTGTGTGTGTGGACGTGTATGTATATACATGTGTATGTGGGTGGGTTGGGCCATTCTTTGTGGGGCCTGGATGTGGAAATGTAGCAATGGTTTGGTGCATTACACATGACAGCTAGAGACAGGGTGCGAATGAATGTGGCCTTTGATATCTTTTCCTAGCACTACCTCGCGCATGTGGGGGGGGGTTGCTGTTTTTCATTTATGGCAAGGTGCCAACAGGAATGAATAAAGGCAGCAAGTATGAATATGTACATGTATATATATGTATATGTCTGTGTATATACATATATATATATATTTTTTTTTTTTTTTTTGCTTTGTCGCTGTCTCCCGCGTTTGCGAGGTAGCGCAAGGAAACAGACGAAAGAAATGGCCCAACCCACCCCCATACACATGCCTTGATTCAATCCACTGACAGCACGTCAACCCCGGTATACCACATCGCTCCAATTCACTCTATTCTTTGCCCTCCTTTCACCCTCCTGCATGTTCAGGCCCCGATCACACAAAATCTGAAGTGTTTTAGATATCTGGGAGTGGATCTGGCAGCGGATGGAACCATGGAAGCGGAAGTGGATCATAGGGTGGGGGATGGGGCGAAAATTCTGGGAGCCTTGAAGAATGTGTGGAAGTCGAGAACATTATCTCGGAAAGCAAAAATGGGTATGTTTGAAGGAATAGTGGTTCCAACAATGTTGTATGGTTGCGAGGCGTGGGCTATGGATAGAGTGGTGCGCAGGAGAATGGATGTGCTGGAAATGAGATGTTTGAGGACAATGTGTGGTGTGAGGTGGTTTGATCGAGTAAGTAACGAAAGGGTAAGAGAGATGTGTGGAAATAAAAAGAGCGTGGTTGAGAGAGCAGAAGAGGGTGTTTTGAAATGGTTTGGGCACATGGAGAGAATGAGTGAGGAAAGATTGACCAAGAGGATATATGTGTCGGAGGTGGAGGGAACGAGGAGAAGAGGGAGACCAAATTGGAGGTGGAAAGATGGAGTGAAAAAGATTTTGTGTGATCAGGGCCTGAACATGCAGGAGGGTGAAAGGAGGGCAAGGAATAGAGTGAATTGGAGCGATGTGGTATACCGGGATTGACGTGCTGTCAGTGGATTGAATCAGGGCATGTGAAGCGTCTGGGGTAAACCATGGAAAGATGTGTAGGTATGTATATTTGCGTGTGTGGACGTATGTATATACATGTGTAAGGGGGTGGGTTGGGCCATTTCTTTCATCTGTTTCCTTGCGCTACCTCGCAAATGCGGGAGACAGCGAAAAAAAAAAAAAAATATATATATATATATATATATATATATATATATATATATATATATATATATATATATATATATATATATATATGTGTGTGTGTGTGTGTAAGGCATGTGTACGTGTAGGAAGAGAGGAAAGTGATTGGTTCTCAGTGAATGTGGGTTTGCGGCAGGGGTGTGTGATGTCTCCATGGTTGTTTAATTTGTTTATGGATGGGGTTGTTAGGGAGGTGAATGCAAGAGTTTTGGAAAGAGGGGCAAGTATGAAGTCTGTTGGGGATGAGAGAGCTTGGGAAGTGAGTCAGTTGTTGTTCGCTGATGATACAGCGCTGGTGGCTGATTCATGTGAGAAACTGCAGAAGCTGGTGACTGAGTTTGGTAAAGTGTGTGAAAGAAGAAAGTTAAGAGTAAATGTGAATAAGAGCAAGGTTATTAGGTACAGTAGGGTTGAGGGTCAAGTCAATTGGGAGGTGAGTTTGAATGGAGAAAAACTGGAGGAAGTGAAGTGTTTTAGATATCTGGGAGTGGATCTGGCAGCGGATGGAACCATGGAAGCGGACGTGGATCATAGGGTGGGGGAGGGGGCGAAAATTCTGGGAGCCTTGAAGAATGTGTGGAAGTCGAGAACATTATCTCGGAAAGCAAAAATGGGTATGTTTGAAGGAATAGTGGTTCCAACAATGTTGTATGGTTGCGAGGCGTGAGCTATGGATAGAGTGGTGCGCAGGAGGATGGATGTGCTGGAAATGAGATGTTTGAGGACAATGTGTGGTGTGAGGTGGTTTGATCGAGTAAGTAACGTAAGGGTAAGAGAGATGTGTGGAAATAAAAAGAGCGTGGTTGAGAGAGCAGAAGAGGGTGTTTTGAAATGGTTTGGGCACATGGAGAGAATGAGTGAGGAAAGATTGACCAAGAGGATATATGTGTCGGAGGTGGAGGGAACGAGGAGAAGAGGGAGACCAAATTGGAGGTGGAAAGATGGAGTGAAAAAGATTTTGTGTGATCGGGGCCTGAACATGCAGGAGGGTGAAAGGAGGGCAAGGAATAGAGTGAATTGGAGCGATGTGGTATACCGGGGTTGACGTGCTGTCAGTGGATTGAATCGGGGCACGTGAAGCGTCCGGGGTAAACCATGGAAAGATGTGTAGGTATGTATATTTGCGTGTGTGGACGTATGTATATACATGTGTATGGGGGTGGGTTGGGCCATTTCTTTCGTCTGTTTCCTTGCGCTACCTTGCAAACGCGGGAGACCGGAAAAAAAAAAATATATATATATATATATATATATATATATATATATATATATATATATATATATATATATGGGAGCGGGGGGCTGGAAATCCTCCCCTCTCTTTTTTTTTTTTTTTTTTTTTGATTTTCCAAAAGAAGGAACAGAGGGGGCCAGGTGAGGATATTCCAAAAAAGGCCCAGTCCTTTGTTCTTAACGCTACCTCGCTAACGCGGGAAATGGCGAATGGTTTAAAAGAAAAAGAAATATATATGTATACATTGAAATGTATAGGTATGTATATGTACATGTGTGAGTGTTTATGTATATACAAGTGTATTTGGGTAGGTTTCCTTGCACTATCTTGCTAATGTGGAAGACAGCAACTAAGTATAATAAAAAGATAAATAATAATACATATGTATGTATACATATATATTTTTATTTTCATTTTTTTTTGCTTTGTCGCTGTCTCCCGCGTTTGCGAGGTAGCGCAAGGAAACAGATAAAAGAAATGGCCCAACCCACCCCTATACACATGTATATACACACATGTCCACACACGCAAATATACATACCTATACATCTCAATGTACATATATATACACACACAGACATATACATATATACACATGTACATAATTCATACTGTCTGCCTTTATTCATTCCCATCGCCACCTCACCACACATGGAATAACATCCCCCTCCCCCCTCATGTGTGCGAGGTAGGGCTAGGAAAAGACAACAAAGGCCCCATTCGTTCACACTCAGTCTCTAGCTGTCACGTAATAATGCCTGAAACCACAGCTCCCCTTCCACATCCAGGCCCCACAGAACTTTCCATAGTTTACCCCAGACACTTCACATGCCCTGATTCAATCCATTGACAGCACGTCGACCCCGGTATACCACATCGATCCAGTTCACTGTATTCCTTGCCCGCCTTTCACCCTCCTGCATGTTCAGGCCCCGATCACTCAAAATCTTTTTCAATCCATCTTTCCACTTCCAATTTTGTCTCCCACTTCTCGTTCCCTCCAACTCCGACACATATATCCTCTTGGTCAATCTTTCCTCACTCATTCTCTCCATGTGCCCAAACCATTTCAAAACACCTTCTTCTGCTCTCTCAACCACGCTCTTTTTATTTCCACACATCTCTCTTACCCTTACATTACTTATTGGATCAAACCACCTCACACCACATATTGTCCTCAAACATCTCATTTCCAGCACATCCACCCTCCTCCGCACAACTCTATCCATAACCCACACTTGGCAACCATACAACATTGTTGGAACCACAATTCCTTCAAACATACCCATTTTTGCTTTCCGAGATAATGTTCTCGACTTCCACACATTCTTCAAGGCTCCCAGGATTTTTGCCATTTCCCCCACCCTATGATTCACTTCCGCTTCCATGGTTCCATCCGCTGCCAAATCCACTCCCAGATATCTAAAACACTTTACTTCCTCCAGTTTTTCTCCATTCAAACTTACCTCCCAATTGACTTGACCCTCAACCCTACTGTACCTAATAACCTTGTTCTTATTCACATTTACTCTTAACTTTCTTCTTTCACACACTTTACCAAACTCAGTCACCAGCTTCTGCAGTTTCTCACATGAATCAGCCACCAGCGCTGTATCATCAGCGAACAACAACTGACTCACTTCCCAAGCTCTCTCATCCACAACAGACTGCATACTTGCCCTTCTTCCAAAACTCTTGCATTCACCTCCCTAACAACCCCATCCATAAACAAATTAAACAACCATGGAGACATCACACACCCCTGCTGCAAACCTACATTCACTGAGAACCAATCACTTTCCTCTCTTCCTATATGTACACATGCCTTACATCCTCGATAAACACTTTTCACTGCTTCTAACAACTTGCCTCCCACACCATATATTCTTAGTACCTTCCACAGAGCATCTCTATCAACTCTGTCATATGCCTTCTCCAGATCCATAAATGCTACATACAAATCCATTTGCTTTTCTAAGTATTTCTCACATACATTCTTCAAAGCAAACACCTGATCCACACATCCTCTTCAACTTCTGAAACCACACTGCTCTTCCCCAATCTGATGCTCTGTACATGCCTTCACCCTCTCAATCAATACCCTCCCATATAATTTACCAGGAATACTCAACAAACTTATACCTCTGTAATTTGAGCACTCACTCTTATCCCCTTTGCCTTTATACAATGGTACTATGCACGCATTCCGCCAATCATCAGGCACCTCACCATGAGTCATACATACATTAAATAACCTTACCAACCAGTCAACAATACAGTCACCCCCTTTTTTTTAATAAATTCCTCTGCAATACCATCCAAACCTGCTGCCTTGCCGGCTTTCATCTTCCGCAAAGCTTTTACTACCTTTTCTCTGTTTACCAAATCATTTTCCCTAACCCTCTCACTTTGCACACCACCTCGACCAAAACACCCTATATCTGCCACTCTATCATCAAACACATTCAACAAACCTTCAAAATACTCACTACTCCATCTCCTTCTCACATCACCACTACTTGTTATCACCTCCCCATTAGCCCCCTTCACTGAGGTTCCCATTTGTTCCCTTCGTCACGCACTTTATTTATCTCCTTCCAGAACATCTTTCTATTCTCCCTAAAATTTAATGATACTCTCTCACCCCAACTCTCATTTGCCCTCTTTTTCACCTCTTGCACCTTTCTCTTGACCTCCTGTCTCTTTCTTCTATATATCTCCCACTCATTTGCATTTTTTCTGCAAAAATCGTCCAAATGCCTCTCTCTTCTCTTTCACTAATAATCTTACCTCATCCCACCACTCACTACCCTTTCTAATCAACCCACCTCCCACACTTCTCATGCCAGCGCAAGCCATCACTGCTTCCCTAAATACATCCCCTTACCTCCTTTGTTCTCACCTTTTTCCATTCTGTACTCAGTCTCTCCTGGTACTTCCTCACACAAGTCTCCTTCCCAAGCTCACTTACTCTCACCACCCTCTTCACCCCAACATTCTCTCTTCCTTTCTGAAAACCCATACAGATCTTCACCTTCGCCTCCACAAGATAATGATCAGACATCCCTCCAGTTGCACCTCTCAGCACATTAACATCCAAAAGTCTCTCTTTTCCGCGCCTGTCAATTTATATATATATATATATATATATATATATATATATATATATATATATATATCTTTCTTTTCTTTCTTTCATACTATTCGCCATTTCCCGCGTCAGCGAGGTAGCGTTAAGAACAGAGGACTGGGCCTCTGAGGAAACAT
The DNA here is from genome assembly GCF_036320965.1 of Panulirus ornatus. Lineage (NCBI taxonomy): Eukaryota > Metazoa > Arthropoda > Malacostraca > Decapoda > Palinuridae > Panulirus > Panulirus ornatus. The sequence continues at coordinate 38,895,637 of NC_092243.1, read as the reverse complement.
CCTCATCCAGCCCCCTTCTCTGTTCCTTCCTTTGGAAAAAAAAAAAAAAAGAAAAAAAAAAGAGAGAGGGGAGGATTTCCAGCCCCCCGCTCCCATATATATATATATATATATATATATATATATATATATATATATATATATATATATATATATATATATCCCTGGGGATAGGGGAGAAAGAATACTTCCCACGTATTTCCTGCGTGTCGTAGAAGGCGACTAAAACGGGAGGGAGCAAGTGGCTGGAAATTCTCCCCTCTCTTTTTTTTTTTTATTTTCCAAAGGAAGGAACGGAGAGGGGGGCCAGGTGGGGATTTTCCCTCTCAGGCCCAGGCCTCTGTTCTTAACGCTACCTCGCAAATGCGGGAAATGGCGAATAGTTTGAAAAAAAAGAAATATATATATATATATATATATATATTTTATTTTTTATTTTTTTCTTTTTTTTTTGCTGTCTCCCGCGTTTGGGAGGTAGCGCAAGGAAACAGACGAAAGAAATGGCCCAACCCACCCCCATACACATGTATATACATACGTCCACATATACAAATATACATACCTACACAGCTTTCCATGGTTTACCCCAGACGCTTCACATGCCCTGATTCAATCCACTGACAGAACGTCAACCGCGGTATACCACATCGATCCAATTCACTTGCCTTCCTTTCACCTTCCTGCATGTTCAGGCCCCGATCACACAAAATCTTTTTCATTCCACCTTTCCACCTCCAATTAGGTCTCCCACTTCTCCTCGTTCCCTCCACCTCCGACACATATATCCTCTTGGTCAATCTTTCCTCACTCATTCTCTCCATGTGCCCAAACCATTTCAAAACACCCTCTTCCGCTCTCTCAACCACGCTCCTTTTATTTCCACACATCTCTCTTACCCTTACGTTACTTACTCGATCAAACCACCTCACACCACACATTGTCCTCAAACATATCATTTCCAGCACATCCATCCTCCTGCGCACAACTCTATCCATAGCCCACGCCTCGCAACCATACAACATTGTTGGAACCACTATTCCTTCAAACATACCCATTTTTGCTTTCCGAGATAATTTTCTCGACTTCCACACATTCTTCAAGGCTCCCAGGATTTTCGCCCCCTCTCCCACCCCATGATCCACTTCCGCTTCCATGGTTCCATCCGCTGCCAGATCCAATCCCAGATATCTAAAACACTTTACTTCCTCCAGTTTTTCTCCATTCAAACTTACCTCCCAATTGACTTGACCCTCAACCCTACTGTACCTAATAACCTTGCTCATATTCACATTTACTCTTAACTTTCTTCTTTCACACACTTTACCAAACTCAGTCACCAGCTTCTGCAGTTTCTCACATGAATCAGCCACCAGCGCTGCATTATCAGCGAACAACAACTGACTCACTTCCCAAGCTCTCTCATCCCCAACAGACTTCATACTTGCCCCTCTTTCCAAAACTCTTGCATTCACCTCCCTAACAACCCCATCCATAAACAAATTAAACAACCATGGAGACATCACACACCCCTGCCGCAAACCTACATTCACTGAGAACCAATCACTTTCCTCTCTTCCTACACGTACACATGCCTTACATCCTCGATAAAAACTTTATATATATATATATATATATATATATATATATATATATATATATATATATATATTATATTTACTTATTATACTTAACCGCCATCTCCCGTCTTAGCTAGGTAGCACAAGGAAACAGATGAGTAATGGCCCAAACCACCCACATAAATATGTATATACATAAACGCCCACACACACGCACATAAACATACATATACATTTCAACGTATACATACACAGACATATACATATATATACACATGTATATATCCATACTTGTTGCCTTCATCCATTCCCTTTGCCACCCCGCCACACACGAAATAGCATTTGCACCCCCCCTTTCCAGTGAGGCAGCTCCAGGAACAGAAAAAAAGGCCACATTTGTTCACACTCAGTCTCTAGCTGTCATGTGTAATGCACCAAAACCACAGCTCCCTTTCTACATCCAGGCCCTACAGATCTTTCCATGGTTTACCCCAGATGATTCACATGCCCTGGTTCAATCCATGAACCGCCCATCTACCCCGGTATACCACATTATTCCAATTCACTCTATTCCTTGCACCCTTTTCACCCTCCTGAATGTTCCGGCCTCAATTGCTCAAAATCTTTTTCACTCCATCCTTTCACCTCCAATTTGGTCTCCCACTTCTCCTTCTTCCCTCCACCTCTGACACATATCATCTTAGTCAATCTTTCCTCACTCATTCCCTCCATGTGTCTAAACCATTTCAACACACCCTCTTCTGCTCTCTTAACCACACTCTTTTATTACCACACATCTCTCTTACCCTTTCATTACTTGCTCAGTCAAACCACCTCACACCACATATTGTTCTCAAGCATTTCATTTCCAACACATCCATCCTCCTCCATTAAACCCTATCTATATCCCATGCCTCACAACCATATAACACTGTTGGAACCAATATTCCTTCAAACATACCCATTTTTGATGTCCAAGATAACATTCTCGCCTTCCACACAATTTTTCAATATTCCCAGAACCTTTGCTCCCTCCCCCACCCTGTGACTCACTTACACTTCCATGGTTCCATCTGCTCCTAAGTCCACTCCCAGATATGTAAAACACTTCACTTCCTCCAGTTTTTCTTCATTCAAATTTACCTCCCAATTAACTTATCTTTCAACCCTACTGAACCTGATAACCTTGCTCTTATTCACATTTACTCTCAGCTTTCTTCTTTCACACACTTCACCAAACTCAGTCACCAACTTCTGCAGTTTTTAACCCGAATCAGCCACCAGCGCTGTATTATGAGTGAACAACAACTGACTCACTTTCCAAGCCCTCTCATCCACAAAAGCCTGCATACTTGCCCCTCTCTCCAAACCTCTTGCATTCACCTCCCTAACCATCCCATCCATAAACAAATTAAACAACCATGGGGACATCACGAACCCCTGCCACAAACCTACATTCACTGGGAACCAATAACTTTCCTCTCTTCCCACTTGTGCACATGCCTTACATCCTTGGTAAAAAAAAATTTTCACTACTTCTAGCAACTTACCTCCCACACCATATACTCTTGAAACCTTCCACAAAGGATCTCTGTCCACCCTATCATATACCTTCTCCAGATCCATAAATGCTACATACAAATCCATCTGTTTTTCTAAGTATTTCTCACATACATTCTTCAAAGCAAATACCTGATCCACACATCCTGTATCACTTCTGAAACTACACTGCTCTTCCCCAATCTGATGCTCTGTAGTTGCCTTTACCCTCTCAATCAATCAACAACACAGTCACCCTCTTTTTTCATAAATTCCACTGCGATACCATTCAAACCCGCCACCTTGCCAGCTTTCATCTTCCACAAAGCTCTCACTACCTCTTCTCTGTTCACCAAACCATTCTCCATGCCACTCTCACTTCACACACCACCCCGACCAAAACACCCTACATCTGCCACTCTGTCATCAAACACATTAAACAAACCTTCAAAATTTTTCACTCCATCTCCTTCTCACTTCATCACTACCTGTTATTACCTTCCTATTTGCCCCTTCACCAATTTTCCCATTTGTTCTCTTGTCTTATGCACTTTATTTACCTCCATCCAAAACATCTTTTCATTCTCCCTAAAATATAATGATTCTTTCACCCCAACTCTCATATGCCCTCTTTTTCACCTCTTGCACCTTTCTCTTGACCTCCTGCCTCTTTCTTTTATACATCTCCCAGTCATTCACACTACTTCCCTGCAAAAATCGTCCAAATGCCTCTCTCTTCTCTTTCACTAACAGTCTTATTTCTTCATCCCACGACTTACTACCCTTTCTTTTCTGCCCACCTCTCACCTTTCTTATGCCACATGCATCTTTTGCGCAAAGCGTCACTGCTTCCCTAAATACATCCCATTCCTCCTCCACACCCCTTACATCATTTCCTCTCACCTTTTGCTATTTTGCACTCAATCTCTTCAATTATCTCCTCACATAAGCCTCCTTTCCAAGCTCAATTACTCTCACCACTCTCTTCACCTCAACATTCTCTCTTCTTTCCTAAAAACCTCTACAAATCTTCACCTTCGCCTCCAGAAGATAGTGATCGGACATCTCTTTAGCTGCCTCTCTAAAGTCTCTTTTTCACATGCCTATCAATTAACAAGTAATCCAATAATGCCCTCTGCCCATCTTTCCTACTCACATATGTGTACATATATATATCTGTCATTTTAAATCATGTATTCCCAATCACTAATCATTTTTCAGCACACAAATCTACAAGCCCTTCACCATTTCCATTTACAACACTGAACACCCCATATACACCAATTATACCTTCATCTGCCACATTACTCACCTTTGCAATCAAAGCACCATTCACTATAACCCAGTCTCGTGCATCAAAGCTGATAACACTCTCACACAGCTGCTCCCAAAACACTTGCCTCTCATGATCTTTCTTATGACCAGGTGCATAGGCACCAATAATCACCCATCTCTCTCCATCCACTTTCAGTTTTACCCATATCAATCTAGAGTTTACTTTCTTACACTCTATCACATATTCCCACAACTACTGGTTTAGGAAGAGTGCTACTTCTTCCTCTGCTCTTCTCCTCTCACTAACCCCTGACTTTACTCCCAAGACATTCCCAAACCCATCTTTCCCTTTACCCTTGAGCTTCGTTTCACTCAGAGCCAAAACATCCAGGTTCCTTTCCTCAAACATACTACCTATCTCTCCTTTTTTCTCGTCTTGGTTACACCCACACACATTTAGACATCCTATTCTGAACCTTTGAGGAGGATGAGCACTCCCTGCATGACTCCTTCTGTTTCCCGTTTTAGAAATTTGAATACAAGGAGGGAGAATTTCCAGCCCGCCGCTCCCGCACCCTTTAGTCGCCTTCTACAATATGCAGGGAATATGTGGGAAGTATTCTTTCTCTCCTATCCCCAGGGACATATGCTGCTTTCAAAATGTATGTGAGAAATACTTAGAAAAACAAATGATTTGTATGTAGCATTTATGGATCTGGAGAGGGCATATGATAGAGTTAATAGAGGTGCTCTGTGGAAGGTATTAAGAGTATATGGTGTGGGAGGCAAGTTCCTAGAAGCAGTGAAAAGTTTTTATTGAGGATGTAAGGCATGTGTACAAGTAGGAAGTGAGGAAAGTGATTGGTTCCCAGTGAATATCGGTTTGCCGCAGGGGTGTGTGATGTCTCCATGGTTCTTTAATTTGTTTATGGATGGGGTTGTTAGAGAGGTGAATGCAAGAGTTATGGAGAGAGGGGCAAGTATGCACTCTGTTGTGGATGAGAGGGCTTGGGAAGTGAGTCAGTTGTTGTTCGCTGGTGATACAACACTGGTGGATGATTCGGGTGAGAAACTGCAGAAGCTGGTGACTGAGTCTGGTAAAGTGTGTGAAAGAAGAAAGCTGAGAGTAAATGTGAATAAGAGCAAGGTTATTAGGTACAGTAGGGTTGAGGGACAATTCAGTTGGGAGGTAAGTTTGAATGGAGAAAAACTGGAGGAAGTGAAGTGTTTTAGATATATGGGAGTGGATTTGGAAGCGAATGGAACCAGGGAAGTGGAAGTGAGTCACAGGGTGGGGGAGGGGTCAAAGCTTCTGGGAGTGTTGAAGAATGTGAGGAAGGTGAGAACATTATCTTGGAAAGCAAAAATGGGTATGTTTAAAGGAATAATGGTTCCAACAATGTTATGTGGTTGCTAGGCATGGGCTATAGATAGGGTTGTGCGGAGGAGGGTGGATGTGTTGGAAATGAGATGTTTGAGGACAACATGTGGTGTGAGGTGGTTTGATCGAGTAAGCAATGAAAGGGTAAGAGAGATGTGTGGTAATAAAAAGAGTGTGGTTGTGAGAGCAGAAGTGTATTGAAATGGTTTGGTCACATGGAGAGAATGAGTGAGAAAAGATTGGCAAAGAGGATATATGTGTCAGAGGTGGAGTGAACGAGGAGAAGTGGGAGACCAAATTGGAGGTGGAAGGTTGAAGTGAAAAAGATTTTGAGCGATCGGGGCCTGATCATGCAGGAGTGTGTAAGGCGTGCAAGGAATAGAGTGAATTGGAACAATGTGGTATACTAGGGTCGACTTGCTGTCAATGGATTGAACCAGGGCATGTGAAGTGTCTGGGGTAAACCATGGAAAGTTTTGTGGGGCCTGGATGTGGAAAGGGAGCTTTGGTTTTGGTGCATTACACATGACATCTAAAGACCGAGTGTGAACGAATGTGGCCTTTGTTGTCTTTTCCTAGTGCTACCTTGCGCGCGTGCGGGGGGGAGGGGCGTATCATTTCATGTGTGGCGGTGTGGCGATGGGAATGAATAAAGGCAGCAAGAATGAATTATGTACATGTGTATTATTGTATATGTTTGTATATGTGTATATGTGGAAATGTATAGGTACGTATATGTGCGTGTGTGGCTGTGTATGTATATACATGTGTATGTGGGTGGGTTAGGCCATTCTTTCGTCTGTTTCCTTGCGCTACCTTGCTAATGTGGGAGACAACTGAGTGTGTTAGTAGTTTTGATGCACGACACCAGGTTATAGTGATGGGTGATTTGAATGCAAAGATGAGTAATGTAGCAGTTGAGGGAATAATTGGTGTACATGGGGTGTTCAGTGTTGTAAATGGAAATGGTGAAGAGCTTGTAGATTTGTGTGCTGAAAAAGGACTGGTGATTGGGAATACCGGGTTTAAAAAGAGAGATATACATAAGTATACATATGTAAGTAGGAGATATGGCCAGAGAGCATTATTGGATTATGTGTTAATTGATAGGCGCATGAAAGAGAGACTTTTGGATGTTAATGTGCTGAGAGGTGTAACTGGAGGGATGTCTGATCATTATCATATGGAGGCGAAGGTGAAGATTTGTAGAGGTTTCCAGAAAAGAAGAGAGAATGTTGGGGTGAAGAGAGTGATGACAGTAAGTGAGCTTGGGAAGGAGACTTGTGTGAGGAAGTACTACGAGAGACTGAGTGCAGAATGGAAAAAGGCGAGAACAAAGGACGTAAGGGGAGGAATGGGATGTATTTAGGGAAGCAGTGATGGCCTGTGCAAAAGATGCTTGTGGCATGAGAAGTGTGGGAGGTGGGCAGATTAGAAAGGGTAGCGAGTGGTGGTATGAAAAAGTAAGATTATTAGTGAAAGAGAAGAGAGAGGCATTTGTATGTGTTTTGCAGGGAAATAGTGCAAATAACTGGGAGATGTATAAAAGAAAGAGGCAGGAGGTCAAGAGAAAGGTGCAAGAGGTGAAAAAGAGGGCAAATGAGAATTGGGGTGAGAGAGTATCATTAAATTTTAGGGAGAATAAAAAGATGTTTTGGAATGAGGTAAATAAAGTGGGAACATCGGTGAAGGGGGCTAATGGGGAGGTAATAACATATAGTGGTGATGTGAGAAGGAGATGGAGTGAGTATTTTGAAGGTTTATTGAATGTGTTAGATGATAGAGTGGCAGTTACAGGGTGTTTTGGTCGAGGTGGTGTGCGAAGTGAGAGGGTTAGGGAAAATGATTTGGTAAACAGAGAAGAGGTAGTAAAAGCTTTGCGGAGGATGAAAGCTGGCAAGGCAGCGGGTTTGAATGGTATTGCAGTGGAATTTATTAAAAAAAGGGGGTGACTGCATTGCTGACTGGTTGGTAAGGATATTTAACGTATGTATGACTCATGGTTAGGTGCCTGAGGATTGGTGGAATGTATGTATAGAGCCATTGTACAAAGGCAAAGGGGATAAAGGTGAGTGCTCAAATTACACAGGTATAAGACTGTTCAGTATTCCTGGGAAATTATATGGGAGGGTATTGATTGAGAGGGGGAAAGCATGTACAGAGCATCAGATTGGGGAAGAGCAGTGTGGTTTCAGAAGTGGTAGAGGATGTGTGGATCAGGTGTTTGCTTTGAAGAATGTATGTGAGAAATACTTAGAAAAGCAAATGGATTTGTATGTAGCATTATGGATCTGGAGAAGGCATATGATAGAGTTGATAGAGATTCTCTGTGGAAGGTATTAAGAATATAAGGCATAGCAGGTAAGTTGCTATAAGCAGTGAAAAGTTTTTATCAAGGATGTAAGGCATTTGTACAAGTAGGAAGAAAGGAAAGTGACTGGTTCTCAGTGCATGTCGGTTTGCGGCAGGGGTGCGTGATGTCTCCATTGTGGTTTAATTCGTTTATGGGTGGGGTTGTTAGGGAGGTGAATGCAAGAGTTTTGAAGAGAGGGGCAAGTATGCTGAATGTTGTGGATGAGAGTGCTTGGGAAGTGAGTCAGTTGTTGTTCGCTGATGATACAGCGCTGGCAGCTGATTCGGGTGAGAAACCGCAGAAGCTGGTGACTGAGTTTGGTAAAGTGCGTGAAAGAAGAGAACTGAAAGTAAATGTGAATAAGAGCAAGGTTATTAGGTACAATAGGGTTGAGGGACAAGTCAATTGGGGGGGATGTTTAAATGTAGAGAAACTGGAGGAAGTGAAATGTTTTAGATATCTGGGAGTAGATTTGGCAGCGGATGAACCATGGAAGCGGAAGTGAGTCACAGGGTGGGAAAGGGGGGCGAAAGTTCTGGAAGCATTGAAAAATGTAAGGAATGCAAGAACATTATCTTGGAAAGCAAAAATGGGTATGTTTGAAGGAATAGTGGTTCCAACAATATCATATGGTCGTGAAGGCATGGGCTATACATAAGGGTTGTGTTGGAAATGAGGTGTTTGAGGACAGTATGAGGTATAAGGTGGTTTGATCAATCAAGTAATGAAAGGGTAAGAGAGATGTGTGGTAATAAAAAGAGTCTGCTTGAGAGAGCAGAAAAGGGTGTTTTGAAGTGGTTTGGTCACATGGAGAGAATGAGAGAGGAAAGATTGACAAAGAGGATATATGTGTCAGAGGTGGAGGGAACGAGAAGTGGGAGACCAAATTGGAGGAGGAAGGATGGAGTGAAAAAGATTTTGAGCGATCGGTCCTGAACAGGCAGAAGGGTGAAAGGCATGCAAGGAATAGAGTGAATTGGAACGATGTGGTATACCAAGGTAGACGTGCTGTCAGTGGATTGAACCAGGGTATGTGAAGCATCTGGGGTAAACCAAGGAAAGTTTTGTGTGGCCTGGATGTAGAAAGGGAGCTGTGGTTTCAGTGCATTATACAATACAGCTAGAGACTGAGTGTGAACGAATGTGGGTGAACGATTATGGCCTTTGTTGTCTTTTCCTAGTGCTACCTTGCACCCGTGCAGGGGAAGGGGGTTGTCATTTCATGAGTGGTGGGGTGGCAACGGGAATGAATAAAGGCAGCAAGTATGAATTATGTACAGGTGTATATGTATATGTCTGTGTATGTATATATATGTATATGTTGAAATGTATAGGTATGTATATGTGCGTGTGTGGACGTGTATGGATATGCATGTGTATGTGGGTGGGTTAGGCCATTCTTTCGTCTGTTTCCTTGGGCTTCGTTGCTAATGCGGGAGACATTATATATATATATATATATATATATATATATATATAGGGTGGGGGAGGGGGCGAAAATTTTGGGAGCCTTGAAAAATGTGTGGAAGTCGAGAACATTATCTCGGAAAGCAAAAATGGGTATGTTTGAAGGAATAGTGGTTCCAACAATGTTGTATGGTTGCGAGGCGTGGGCTATGGATAGAGTTGTGCGCAGGAGGATGGATGTGCTGGAAATGAGATGTTTGAGGACAATGTGTGGTGTGAGGTGGTTTGATCGAGTAAGTAACGTAAGGGTAAGAGAGATGTGTGGAAATAAAAAGAGCGTGGTTGAGAGAGCAGAAGAGGGTGTTTTGAAATGGTTTGGGCACATGGAGAGAATGAGTGAGGAAAGATTGACCAAGAGGATATATGTGTCGGAGGTGGAGGGAACGAGGAGAAGAGGGAGACCAAATTGGAGGTGGAAAGATGGAGTGAAAAAGATTTTGTGTGATCGGGGCCTGAACATGCAGGAGGGTGAAAGGAGGGCAAGGAATAGAGTGAATTGGAGCGATGTGGTATACAGGGTTTGACGTGCTGTCAGTGGATTGAATCAAGGCATGTGAAGCGTCTGGGGTAAACCATGGAAAGCTGTGTAGGTATGTATATTTGCGTGTGTGGACGTGTGTATGTACATGTGTATGGGGGGGGGGGGTTGGGCCATTTCTTTCGTCTGTTTCCTTGCGCTACCTCGCAAACGCGGGAGACAGCGACAAAGTATAAAAAAAAAAAAAAAAAAAAAAAAAATATATTATATATATATATATATATATATATATATATAAATTGGAGGGGGAAAGATGGAGTGAAAAAGATTTTGAGTGATCGGGGCCTGAACATGCAGGAGGGTGAAAGGCGTGCAAGGAATAGAGTGAATTGGGACGATGTGGTATACTGGGGTCGACATGGTGTCAATGGATTGAACCAGGGCATGTGAAGCGTTTGGGGTAAACCATGGAAAGTTCTGTGGGGCCTGGATGTGGAAAGGGAGCTGTGGTTTCGGTGCATTATTACATGACAGCTAGAGACTGAGTGTGAACGAATAGGGCCTTTGTTGTCTTTTCCTAGCACTACCTCACACACATGAGGGGGAAGGATGTTGTTATTCCATGTGTGGCGGGGTGGCGATGGGAATGAATAAAGGCAGACAGTGTGAATTATGTACATGGGTATATCTGTATATGTCTGTGTGTGTATGTATATGTATGCGTTGAGATGTATAGGTGTGTATATGTTGGTGTGTGTGGACGTGTATGTGTGTGCATGTGTGTGTGGGTGGGTTGGGCCATTCTTTCGTCTGTTTCCTTGCACTGCCTCGCTGGCGCGGGAGACGGCGGCGGGGCAGAGTGAATAAATAGATAAATATATATAGGGGAGAAAGAATACTTCCCACGTATTCCCTGCATGTCGTAGAAGGCGACTAAAAGGGAAGGGAGCGGGGGGCTGGAAATCCTCCCCTCTCATTTTTTTTCTAAATTTTCCAAAAGAAGGAACAGAGAAGGGGGCCATATGAGGATATTCCCTCAAAGGCCCAGTCCTCTGTTCTTAACGCTACCTCGCTAATGCGGGAAATGGCGAATAGTATGAAAAAAAAAAAATATATATATATATATATATATATATATATATATATATATATATATATATATATATATATATATATTATATTGATGATAGAGTGGCAGATATAGGGTGTTTTGGTCGAGGTGGTGTGCAAAGTGAGAGGGTTAGGGAAAATGATTTGGTAAACAGAGAAGAGGTAGTGAAAGCTTTGCGGAAGATGAAAGCCGGCAAGGAAGCAGGTTTGGATGGTATTGCAGTGGAATTTATTAAAAAAGGGGGTGACTGTATTGTTGACTGGTTGGTAAGGTTATTTAATGTATGTATGACTCATGGTGAGGTGCCTGAGGATTGGCGGAATGCGTGCATAGTGCCATTGTACAAAGGCAAAGGGGATAAGAGTGAGTGCTCAAATTACAGAGGTATAAGTTTGTTGAGTATTCCTGGTAAATTATATGGGAGGGTATTGATTGAGAGGGTGAAGGCATGTACAGAGCATCAGATTGGGGAAGAGCAGTGTGGTTTCAGAAGTGGTAGAGGATGTGTGGATCAGGTGTTTGCTTTGAAGAATGTGAGAAATACTTAGAAAAGCAAATGGATTTGTATGTAGCATTTATGGATCTGGAGAAGGCATATGATAGAGTTGATAGAGATGCTCTGTGGAAGGTATTAAGAATATATGGTGTGGGAGGAAAGTTGTTAGAAGCAGTGAAAAGTTTTTATCGAGGATGTAAGGCATGTGTACGTGTAGGAAGAGAGGAAAGTGATTGGTTCTCAGTGAATGTAGGTTTGCGGCAGGGGTGTGTGATGTCTCCATGGTTGTTTAATTTGTTTATGGATGGGGTTGTTAGGGAGGTAAATGCAAGAGTTTTGGAAAGAGGGGCAAGTATGAAGTCTGTTGGGGATGAGAGAGCTTGGGAAGTGAGTCAGTTGTTGTTCGCTGATGATACAGCGCTGGTGGCTGATTCATGTGAGAAACTGCAGAAGCTGGTGACTGAGTTTGGAAAAGTGTGTGGAAGAAGAAAGTTAAGAGTAAATGTGAATAAGAGCAAGGTTATTAGGTACAGTAGGGTTGAGGGTCAAGTCAATTGGGAGGTGAGTTTGAATGGAGAAAAACTGGAGGAAGTGAAGTGTTTTAGATATCTGGGAGTGGATCTGGCAGCGGATGGAACCATGGAAGTGGAAGTGGATCATAGGGTGGGGGAGGGGGCGAAAATCCTGGGGGCCTTGAAGAATGTGTGGAAGTCGAGAACATTATCTTGGAAAGCAAAAATGGGTATGTTTGAAGGAATAGTGGTTCCAACAATGTTGTATGGTTGCGAGGCGTGGGCTATGGATAGAGTTGTGCGCAGGAGGATGGATGTGCTGGAAATGAGATGTTTGAGGACAATGTGTGGTGTGAGGTGGTTTGATCGAGTGAGTAACGTAAGGGTAAGAGAGATGTGTGGAAATAAAAAGAGCGTGGTTGAGAGAGCAGAAGAGGGTGTTTTGAAGTGGTTTGGGCACATGGAGAGGATGAGTGAGGAAAGATTGACCAAGAGGATATATGTGTCGGAGGTGGAGGGAACAAGGAGAAGAGGGAGACCAAATTGGAGGTGGAAAGATGGAGTGAAAAAGATTTTGTTTGATCGGGGCCTGAACATGCAGGAGGGTGAAAGGAGGGCAAGGAATAGAGTGGATTGGAGCGATGTGGTATACCGGGGTTGACGTGCTGTCAGTGGATTGAATCAGGGCATGTGAGGCGTCTGGGTAAACCATGGAAAGCTGTGTAGGTATGTATATTTGCGTGTGTGGACGTATGTATATACATGTGTATGGGGGGGGGGTCGGGCCATTTCTTTCGTCTGTTTCCTTGCGCTACCTCGCAAACGCGGGAGACAGCGACAAAGTATGATAAAAAAAAAATATAATATATATTATCCCTGTGGATAGGGGTAAAAGAATACTTCCCACTCATTCCCCACGTGTCGTAGAAGGCAACTAAAGGGGACGGGAGCAGGGGGCCAGAAACCCTCCCCTCCTTGTATTAACTTTCTAAAAGGAGAAACAGAAGAAGGAGTCACGCGAGGAGTGCTCATCCTCCTCGAAGGCTCAGATTGGGGTGTCTAAATGTGTGTGGATGTAACCAAGATGAGAAAAAAGGAGAGATAGGTAGTATGTTTGAGGAAAGGAACCTGGATGTTTTGGCTCTGAGTGAAACAAAGCTCAAGGGTAAAGGGGAAGAGTGGTTTGGGAATGTCTTGGGAGTAAAGTCAGGGGTTAGTGAGAGGACAAGAGCAAGGGAAGGAGTAGCACTACTCCTGAATCAGGAGTTGTGGGAGTATGTGATAGAGTGTAAGAAAGTAAATTCTAGATTGATATGGGTAAAACTGAAAGTTGATGGAGAGAGATGGGTGATTATTGGTGCATATGCACCTGGGCATGAGAAGAAAGATCATGAGAGGCAAGTGTTTTGGGAGCAGCTGAATGAGTGTGTTAGTGGTTTTGATGTGCAAGACCGGGTGATAGTGATGGGTGATTTGAATGCAAAAGTGAGTAATGTGGCAGTTGAGGGAATAATTGGTATACATGGAGTGTTCAGTGTTGTAAATGGAAATGGTGAAGAGCTTGTAGATCTATGTGCTGAAAAAGGACTGGTGATTGGGAATACCTGGTTTAAAAAGCGAGATATACATAAGTATACGTATGTAAGTAGGAGAGATGGCCAGAGAGCGTTATTGGATTACGTGTTAATTGATAGACGCACGAAAGAGAGACTTTTGGATGTTGATGTGCTTAGAGGTGCAACTGGAGGGATGTCTGATCATGATCTTGTGGAGGCAAAGGTGAAGATTTGTGGGGGTTTTCAGAAAAGAAGAGAGAATGTTGGGGTGAAGAGAGTGGTGAGAGTAGGTGAGCTTGGGAAGGAGACTTGTGTGAGGAAGTACCAGGAGAGACTGAGCACAGAATGGAAAAAGGTGAGAACAAAGGAGGTAAGGAGAGTGGGGGAGGAATGGGATGTATTTAGGGAAGCAGTGACGGCTTGCGCAAAAGATGCTTGTGGCATGAGAAGCGTGGGAGGTGGGTTGATTAGAAAAGGTAGTGAGTGGTGGGATGAAGAAGTAAGATTATTAGTGAAAGAGAAGAGAGAGGCATTTGGATGATTTTTGCAGGCAAAAAAGGCAAATGAGTGGGAGAGGTATAAAAGAAAGAGGCAGGAGGTCAAGAGAAAGGTGCAAGAGGTGAAAAAGAGGGCAAATGAGAGTTGGGGTGAGAGAGTATCATTAAATTTCAGGGAGAATAAAAAGATGTTTTGGAAGGAGGTAAATAAAGTGCGTAAGACAAGGGAGCAAATGGGAACTTCAGTGAAGGGGGCTAATGGGGAGGTGATAACAAGTAGTGGTGATGTGAGAAGGAGATGGAGTGAGTATTTTGAAGGTTTGTTGAATGTGTTTGATGATAGAGTGGCAGATGTATGGTGTTTTGGTAGAGGTGGTGTGCAAAGTGAGAATGTTAGGGAAAATGATTTGGTAAATTGAGAAGAGGTAGTAAAAGCTTTGTGGATGATGAAAGCCGGCAAGGCAGCAGGTTTGGATGGTATTGCAGTGGAATTTATGAAAAATGGGGGTGACTGTATTGTTGACTAGTTGGTAAGGTTATTTAATGTATGTATGATTCATGGTGAGGTGCCTGAGGATTGGCGGAATGCTTGCATAGTGCCATTGTACAAAGGCAAAGGGGATAAGAGTGAGTGCTCAAATTACAGAGGTATAAGTTTGTTGAGTATTCCTGGGAAATTATATGGGAGGGTATTGATTGAGAGGGTGAAGGCATGTACAGAGCATCAGATTGGGGAAGAGCAGTGTGGTTTCAGAAGTGGTAGAGGATGTGTGGATCAGGTGTTTGCTTTGAAGAATGTACCTGAGAAATACTTAGAAAAACAAATGGATTTGTATGTAGCATTTATGGATCTGGAGAGGGCATATGGTAGAGTTGATAGAGATGCTCTGTGGAAGGTTTTAAGAATATATGGTGTGGGAGGCAAGTTGTTAGAAGCAGTGAAAAGTTTTTATCGACGATGTAAGGCATGTGTACATGTAGGAAGAGAGGAAAGTGATTGGTTCTCAGTGAATGTAGGTTTGCGGCAGGGGTGTGTGATGTCTCCATGGTTGTTTAATTTGTTTATGGATGGGGTTGTTAGGGAGGTGAATGCAAGAGTTTTGGAAAGAGGGGCAAGTATGAAGTCTGTTGTGGATGAGAGAGCTTGGGAAGTGAGTCAGTTGTTGTTCGCTGATGATACAGCGCTGGTGGCTGATTCATGTAAGAAACTGCTGAAGCTGGTGACAGAGTTTGGTAAAGTGTGTGAAAGAAGAAAGTTAAGAGTAAATGTGAATAAGAGCAAGGTTATTAGGTACAGTAGGGTTGAGGGTCAAGTCAATTGGGAGGTAAGTTTGAATGGAGAAAAACTGGAGGAAGTAAAGTGTTTTAGATATCTGGGAGTGGATCTGGCAGTGGATGGAACCATGGAAGCGGAAGTGAATCATAGGGTGGGGGTGGGGGCGAAAATTCTGGGAGCCTTGAAGAATGTTTGGAAGTTGAGAACATTATCTCGGAAAGGCAAAAATGGGTATGTTGGAAGGAATAGTGGTTCCAACAATGTTGTATGGTTGCGAGGCGTGGGCTATGGATAGAGTTGTGTGCAGGAGGGTGGATGTGCTGGAAATGAGATGTTTGAGGACAATATGTGGTGTGAGGTGGTATGATCGAGTAAGTAATGTAAGGGTAAGAGAGATGTGTGGAAATAAAAAGAGTGTGGTTGAGAGAGCAGAAGAGGGTGTTTTGAAATGGTTTGGTCACATGGAGAGAATGAGTGAGGAAAGATTGACAAAGAGGATATATGTGTCAGAGGTGGAGGGAATGAGGAGAAGTGGGAGACCAAATTGGAAGTGGAAAGATGGAGTGAAAAAGATTTTGAGTGATCGGGGCCTGAACATGCAGGAGGGTGAAAGGCATGCAAGGAATAAAGTGAATTGGAACGATGTGGTATATCGGGGTCGACGTGCTGTCAATGGATTGAACCAGGGCATGTGAAGCGTCTGGGGTAAACCATGGAAAGTCGTGTGGGGCCTGGATGTGGAAAGGGAGCTGTGGTTTCGGTGCATTATTACATGACAGCTAGAGTCTGAGTGTGAATGAATGGGGCCTCTGGTGTCTTTTCCTAGCGCTACCTCACACACATGAGGGGGGAAGGGGGTTTTTATTCCATGTGTGGCGAGGTGGCAGTGGGAACAAATAGAGGCAGACAGTATGAATTATGTACATGTGTATATATGTATATGTCTGTGTGTATATATATGTGTACATTGAGATGTATAGGTATGTATATTTGCGTGTGTGGACGTGTATGTATATACATTTGTATGTGGGCGGGTTGGGCCATTCTTTCGTCTGTTTCCTTGCGCTACCTCGCTAATGCGGGAGACAGCGACAAAGCAAAATAAATAAATAAATGAATAAATATATATATATATATATATATATATATATATATATATATATATATATATATATATATATATATATATATATATATATATATCTTTCTTTCATACTATTCGCCATTTCCCGCATTAGCGAGGTAGCGTTGAGAACAGAGGACTGGGCCCTTGAGGGAATATCCTCACCTGGGCCCCTTCTCTGTTCCCTCTTTTGGAAAATTAAAAAAAAAAGTGAGAGGGGAGGATTTCCAGCCCCCCGCTCCCTCCCCTTTTAGTCGCCTTCTACGACACGCAGGGAATACGTGGGAAGTATTCTTTCTCCCCTATCCCCAGGGATAATATATATATATACACACATATATATGATGCCACTGTATGAATGCAAGGGGGATAAAGGTGAGTGTTCAACTTATACCTACTTAGGTATAAATTTGTCAAGTGTACCTGGTTAGGTTTGTGGAAGGGTACTGATTGGGAGGGTGAAAGCATGAACAGAGCATTAGATTGGGGAGAAGCAGTGTGGTTTCAGAAGTGGTAGAGGATATGTTGATGTCCTTTATTAAGAATTAGTGTAATACATACTGTGAGAAACAGTTGGGTTTGTACGTGGCATTTATGAATCTGGATAAATGTATATAACAGGTTGATAGTGATACCTTGTCTTAAGCATATATGGTGTGGGAGGAAAGCTGGTAGAAGCAGTGTGCGGTTTTTATCAAGAATATATGACATGTACAAGTGGGAAAGTAGGAAAAGAGGTAAGTAAATGGTTTCAAGTGAAGGTAGGTCTGCAGCAGGGGTATGTGGTTGTTTAATTTGTTTATGGATGGGGAGTTGAGGGAGGTAAAAGTGAAAATCTTTAAAGATAGTAGTGTGTATGCAGTCTATAGGGGATGTGAGGGTCTGGGAAGTGAGTCATGTTAATAAACACAAACACAGCAGGTTGCAGGAAAATTACATTTGCAGGCATACCCAAATCTCACAAGTACCACAGGTCTGCACACAATGGTGGTAACTGCAAGACTGAGCCATGGGTGAGAATGTGGAGTGCTAACCCAAGACCTTGCTTACTCCACCTGCCAACCCTTACTGAAGTTTTGGTGCACTTTCTACCATGCTGACACTCCCTCAGCGTTATCAGTGCATCGTAAGATTTCTAGCTTCATTTCTAGGGTCAGAGAGGTTCTCTTCCATTTAACTGCTGGTTATGGGACAGGAGATGTTACACCATTTGGATGCCATATTAACAAACATAAGCACAGTGGGTTGCAGAAAATCTCACAAGTAGCACAGATCTGCACACAAAGATGGTAACTGCAAGACTGACCCGCTGATGAGAATGTGGTGTGCTCCACTCAGGACCCATGCTAACTCCACCAATTAACCCTAACTGAAGTTTTGGTGCACTTTCTACTGCACACATCCACATAGAAGCAAATTTTGGCCACACAGAAAGAGCAGTTGGTAGAATTAGGTTCCTTGCATAATAGCAAAATTGTATATGGCGTGATCCCACATAAAGCTAGGACTGGGTATTTAACAGTATTTTACCTATTTGTTAATATTTTACATAGAGGAAATATTTTTATATGTAAGCAAATGAGCATCAACAAATGCCTTAATCTTCTTCTGCAGCTTGGTGATGATGTAAATAGTCATCATAGCTATTTCGACAGTGAAGTCCTTTATAAATGTTGCTTTGTACTCACCCTTAGTCAGCCTCTTACATAACTCCATCTTCTTTTAGCAGCTTAAAACATTCCTCTTACACTGCATGCGAGATGTAGATGGCATTGAGAAGCTGTCAGGAATCATTGATGATGCTTGAAAGGTGTCACTGTACACAATAGTAATCCAGGGTGCACAAAGTACACAAATGTGCAAGACCAGCCCACAAAACCATGCCAGAAAGGACACTGGAGATGGTGAGCAATCACCAGCACCACAAAAGATAGGGTGGTGAGTACACTAATAGCTGTGGTGTGGTAAAGGCATGATTTGAAATATCTTAACATATCTTTTTTTGATATTTCTCTTTTTTTTGGATAATCAAGATTTGCCAACCGAAATTGAAAAAGAAAACATACATAGTTTTAAATAATTTGTTGTCTCAGATTACACATAAGAGGTTTTATTGCATGTACAAATATATCATATATAACCTTTACTTATACAGTTCTTATCCAAAGTCCTGTTTTTTTTTAAAACTTTCTCTTACACAAAAGTGGCCTAGAAATAGATCCTTCTTCACTGCCACTCTCTTTACACCATTAGCACACACACCTATTCAGATCACTTGATCTATCTTTGTGCATTTGATTTTAAAATAAGCAATGCCCTTAATCATTCACTCAGTGTTGAATTCTGACAGCTTTTCACTGTGCCCCTGATATCATGTTTAGTTGTGTTACCAACACTAAGAATCAGGCAAATAATGCACCAGCACACTCATCAAATTTCTGTGGCATCTTTACATTCTTCACAATAGTAAGCATAATAAGCTTCCTCTTGACAACACTACACTCAGCACCATTACTCACATTCTTTCTGGAGGCTATCATGAGGTTAGAATTTATGAAACTGCAAATAAATGAGGAAAGAATGGAATTTTACTCCCACATATACAGATGGAAAATGAAGTATGATCATAGATACCTCATAAAGTTTTTGGGGGTCTTCACCCCCCTAAAGCCTGGGCTGGGCCCAGGCTGTTTGATTGGTCATTGGTCAACTTCAGGCACACATAGTCCCACAGCCTGGCTGGTCTGTTACACTTTGTAACTGTCCAGTGCACTCTTGACTTTCTCTATCATGCATCCCAAGCTGTTTCCGATGGTAGAAGGCAAGGTATTGAAAAGTGTTCAACTCCAGATTTTCAAGGTGTTCTCTTTTTTAGTGCAAGTTGCACCTCTGGATTTCAGAGGTAGTATTTTACAGTCTTCTGCAAGTAGGATGTTATTTCCAAATGTAAGTTGGGAACTATACCTTCTAGGATTTTCCTGAGACAGATGATGATATGCCTTTCTCATCAGCATTCCAGGGAGTATAACCTCAGTGATTTCAATCGTTGCCAGTAATCTAGTTCCTTTACCACATTGATATGGGCTGTGAAAGATCACTGGACAGTTTCTAAATCCACAATACTGCATACCTTGTGGGAAGATGTTAGAATGTGACAATATTAAATTTGTGAAAGAGTTAGTGCTCTGAATAATATCATCATTGATTTTTCTTCCCTTATCTTGAAAGTCCACAGGGTCCAGCCCACTATCCTTATGCAAGAGGTAACCATTGTTTTGTTGTGTTCATTGAAGGGTAGGTTGTTAGACATTACTCTAAGGCCTTCCACATTATTAACCTGGTTTAAGATAGCATTTGTGTCTGTCAGGCATTGTGTTTTTTGATTTGTTCATTTTCTCCATACTGGAGGTGAAATTTGTCTCCATTGAAAAGCAAATTGTTTTCAGTTGCCCAGATAAACAACTTGGTTTATGTCACTTTGTAGCCTTTCAGCATCAATTGATGTCATTTTCATACTTATTCTTGTATTATCTGCAAGGGATGATATGGAACTGTGGCTTATAGTTGCCCAATGTCTGATATAATAATGAACAACAAGAGTGCTGTATGTATAGCTCCCTGAGGGACTGCGATTTTTGTTATGGAGGCACTGGAGAAGGCATTCTTTACAACTACATGTTGTAATCTGTTAGTAAAAAAGCTATTTATTCATCTTAATTCGCTGGTTATTTCCATCTTTTGCATTTTATGTGCTGTAACATCATGATCACATTTTTCAAATGCTTTTGCAAGTCTGTGAGTAAATTACATCAACATTTTCTTTGTTTTCTATAGCTTCAACTATCCTATCATAATGGTCAAGCAACTAAGAGGGGTAAGCTCTTCCCACCCTTAAAACCATGTTGTCCTAGGTTATGTAGCTTGTTCACGTCCATAAATTCAGTTAGCTTGCCTCTTAGGACTCTTTCAGAGATTTTAATGATGTGTGATGTTTATGCTACCAGTTGACAGTTTTTGAAATGACTTTGCTTACACCTTTTTGAAGTGGGACGATGTGAGTCAGTTTCAAACTCTTGGGAATGATGCCAGAATCGAGACTTTTTCTCCAGAGGGTATTTAGTGAACATGCTAGAGGTGTCTTGCATTTCTTTGTGAGGACTGAGTTCCATGAGTCCAGGTCTGGAACTGAATGCATGGGCTTGCTCTTCATGGCCCTTTTGAAATCTTTTTGTTGAGAAGATAATATCTGCTACTTGTATACTAGAGGGATTACTGTTCAGGATGAAGTCTGTTGGGTCAGTTATATTCAGTGTTGTTTTTTCTCGCTGAATACCAGTCCATAATGTCTTCTTAGATTCTCACTCATCTCACAGCAGTCATCTGTAAGGTTACTGTTTTGAGTGGGTCAGTGGGGTTCATGGTCGTGGATTTGCATTTTGCATACAAGTAAAAGTATTTAGGGGTATTTCATTTATTGCTGTTTCTTCTCTTTTCCTGTGTCCATTGATCAACCTGATAGATTCTCTTTCCTTTGCTAAGTTGTGCTTCTTTAGGAGATTCTTTTTTAAGTGCCTGTCTTTTTTGCTCTAACCTAGACCTTTTGTGCTTTCTTCTCACAGATATATGTTTGTTGCATGTTTCGAGTACCAACATGGTAATGTAATTTACACATTCCTTCTCTATTTTGTTACTCAGCAGGGTTTCCCATTGTATCGCAGACACCTCATCAATCATATCCTCCCAGTTTATCCAATTACCCTTAAAACTAAATAACTGGAAACATCCCCACTGTTTCCTGTGTTCTGACTATGTAGTTAGTATCCATGCTTGCATTTACTTCAGTCCAGTTGTGATCAGAGTATAGGATGTTTGAAATGATAATATCACATAATAGATCTACAGTGTTTGTGAAGCTTAAGTCAAGAATGTAATTTCCTCTAGTTGGTTCTATTATTTGTTGGCTGAGGTAGAACTTTTCACATGAATAACTATATAGTTTTGGCAGCTGTTCATCCAAGCTGCTTTCAGTGTCAGCATTTTCCACTATGATGTTATTTCCTGCTTATTTCTGTATAATGTGTGGTAGGTTGAAGTCTAAGACAAGTATATTGGGAACTGGGTTTTCTAGGAGGCCAAGACGTAATTCTATGTTTCTTATTTGCTCAGTAAATTCATGAGACTTTGCATAAGTTGGTTTATTGATTAATGCAATTACTAGGATTGGGTTTCCAGTCTTGACAATAAGTGCTTCTACGACGTAATACTAGGATTGGGTTTTCAGTCTTGACAGTAAGTGCTTCTACTGCATCATTTGAGGAGTTCAGGAATTCAGTTGTTATAAGTGTATCTACTGTATACCGTCCAACTCCTCCACATGATCTAGTTCTATCACATGCTGTATATGTGCCAAAATTATTTATTTATGAGCAAGTATAACATATCATGGGTTTT
Source organism: Panulirus ornatus (assembly GCF_036320965.1). NCBI lineage: Eukaryota > Metazoa > Arthropoda > Malacostraca > Decapoda > Palinuridae > Panulirus > Panulirus ornatus. The sequence goes on along the minus strand of NC_092243.1, from coordinate 38,873,545 downwards.
ATGTACCTACGTATGGAGTGCTGCTTGCATATTTGGAGTGGCCCTTCTTCCAGCTCTCACTAATCTGAGTGGAATCAAAAGCTTTTCAGCTCACAATTCTCCAGGTATAACCTCTGTCCAAACATTCCTTTCAGTCTAAGGTAATGTTGCTATCCTCTCTCTGTTGCACAGGTACCATTACAGCCAATGCTGTTCTGAGCTGTTTGTGTAACTGTGTGTGAGCCCTGCAACCAAGGCTTAAACCTGTGGCATGTTTTTGGTGGCTGCTTCTCATAGTTTGTCTGCAGAGACAAGCCATATGAGGATTAATCACTATGACACCTCCTTTTCTAAAGCACTGTATCTGTAGAAATTTCTTCCTTTTTTCTATAAACTTTTTAACTTTTAAGAGTCAAATCTACAAATGCCTGAGGAGCTGTGATTAATTTCTTCATTCTCTTTCTTATTATCTTTTCACCTGAGATGGCCATGATTGGTGCATAGTTTGACCATGATGTGTGTTGTTCAACATAAAAGAGTATATGATAAACAAAGCAGGGGACTCTGGATTCTCATGATATGAGTTGGCAAAACCATTGAATGCACTGGAGTATGGATTTCAAAAGTTTTTGGTCTTTAAATGTTTGAATTTTGAAACTGCTTATAATATGTAATTGGAATACCAATACAGTGTACCAGTTTCTGAAAATAGCTGCCACTTCACTGCTAGCAGTTACATTCTAGTATATGGAACACACCTTATAAAAACAAATATGTCCAGTAAGAGACATTAGTACTGTAATTGTGAATCATGAAACTTTATTTCCAAGCCAGACATTTATGAATTAGCACTGCTATCTCATTCAGAATTGTCAATATTGAAATAATATAGCAGGAACTGACAGACAGTGTTAAATCTTATGTAAAATTTATTCATGAGAACATACAAAATGAAAGTATTCAAAATACAAAAATCAATCAAAAAATTCTGAAAATAATGCAAATTACAAAAAAATAACCAAAATTGCAAATAAATCTTTGCTTGCAAAACTGAATAACTGTTAACAAACAAACCAATAATGCTCATCATTCCTAACTATTAAGTTTTGTAAAGCAAAGATATATGTAATTAATCATAAGATGAAAATAAGTGGACAATTCAAAAGTTGTTTATTCATATGGCATCAAAATGAATGAAATTACATGCTAGTTAATGAAGTACATCAGGCAATAACAAACATGAATGCAAATCTAACTTTTGTGTAATTTATGTTTTGGAGTGATTATAGTCTATGATCTTTTGTCTTATGCATTAACATATGATTTTTCAAAGACACTTTGTGTGCTGCTTGATAAGAACAATAGGTGCATATATATGGCCTCTCTCCAGTGTGTCTACGTAAATGAACATTTAAGGAACTTCTTTGAGATGCACTGTAGGGACAATATGAACATGTATATGGTTTCTCTCCAGTATGGAGGTTGATATGTTCCTTTAATAGCTCTTTTCTTGTTGTGCCATAGGTGCAATATGGGCATGAAAATGGTCTCTCGCCAGTATGTTTCAGAATATGCCTTCTAAGTTTAAATGAATCAGTTGTGTTGTAGGTACAGTGGGGACATTGATGCACCTTGCTGGCAGAGGTGAGTCCCTGCCATTCTCCTGCAGTTCTTCTTCCATCAGTCCACTGAGAGTTAGTCTCCCGCTCCACCTGCAGAGGAGGCTTTATCTTACTTGTTATTGAAATGTACAGAGGGGTTAAATATAGCTTTTTGTTAATTTTTAGGTAATCTCACAACAGAATAAGTTCAACCTCTAAGGCACAACAAAACTACAACAAAGCTGCAAAGTTACAGCAATTATGAATCCTTATGTAACAGTGAAAATGGAGTTCAAAATCATCATTGCCAAGGATTTTAATGGAATATAGAGCATCTTTAGATCATATTACAACTGGTGCATTATTTGTTCTTAGCTTTCAGAAAGTCATTACTTAGTACAAACCAAGCTAATTTGTACCCTCTGTATTTTTCTCTTTTCTTTATCAATATTTTCCAATTACTGTGTGAAATTATGCTTGTCTGATTTTTTCTCATATATTTGTCCTCTCTGCAGAGATATATAAATAGCTTGAAAGCTTAGAAATATCACTACTTCATTTAAAGCTAGAATATGATTTATTCCAAAGTTTTCCATTTTTGATTTTCCAGAAAGAAGGAACAGAGAAGGGGGCCAAGTGAGGACATTCCCTCTAATGTTCAGTCCTCTGTTCTTCTTGCTAACACGAGTAATGGCAAATATGTACGAAAAAATATATACATATATTATCGTTATTGAAATTATTATTATTATTATTATTATTATTATTATTATTATTATTATTATTATTATTATTATTATCACATAATTATTATTATCATTATTATCATTATTATTATTATTATTATTATCATTATTATAATAATACTTAATTGCCATTTCCCACGTCAGCGAGGTAGCGCCAGAAAACAGATGAAGAATTGCCCATCCACTCATACACACACGCACACACATATATATTTATATTTCATTTATCATACTTTGTCGCTGTCTCCCGCGTTAGCGAGGTAGCGCAAGGAAACAGACAAAAGAATGGCCCAACCCACCCACATACACATGTACATACATACACATCCACACACGCACATATACATACCTATACACCTCAACGTATACATATATATACACACACAGACATATACATATATACACATGTACATAATTCATACTGTCTGCCCTTATTCATTCCCGTCGTCAACCTGCCACACATGAAATAACAACCCTCTCCCCCTGCATGTGTGCGAGGTAGCGCTAGGAAAAGACAACAAAGGCCACATTCATTCACACTCAATCTCTAGCTGTCATGTATAATGCACCGAAACCATAGCTCCCTTTCCACATCCAGGCCCCACAGAAATTTCCATGGTTTACCCCAGACACTTCACATGCCCTGATTCAATCCATTGATAGCACGTCGACCCCGGTATACCACATCGTTCCAATTCACTCTATTCCTAGCACACCTTTCACCCTCCTGCATGTTCAGGCCCCGATCACTCAAAATCTTTTTCACTCCATCTTTCCACCTCCAATTTGGTCTCCCACTTCTCCTCATTCCCTCCACCTCTGACACATATATCCTCTTTGTAAATCTTTCCTCACTCATTCTCTCCATGTGACCAAACCATTTCAAAACACCCTCTTCTGCTCTCTCAACCACACTCTTTTTATTACCACACATCTCTCTTACCCTTTCATTACTTATTCGATCAAACCATCTCACACCACATATTGTCCTCAAACATCTCATTTCCAGCATATCCACCCTCCTCCGCACGACTCTATAGCCCACGCCTCGCAACCATACATCATTGTTGGAACCACTATTCCTTCAAACATACCTATTTTTGCTTTCCAAGGTAACGTTCGCGACTTCCACACATTCTTCAACGCGCCCAGAAGTTTCGCCCCCTCCCCCACCCTATGATTCACTTCCGCTTCCATGGTTCCATCCACTGCCAAATCCACTCCCAGATATCTAAAACACTTCACTTCCTCCAGTTTTTCTCCATTCAAACTTACCTCCCAATTGACTTATCCCTCAACCCTATATAAAAAAGAGATATACTTAAGCATACGTATGTAAGTAGGAGAGATGGGCAGTAAGCGTTATTGGATTACATGTTAATTGATAGGTGCATGAAAGAGAGACTTTTGAATATTAATGTGCTGAGAGGTGCAACTGGAGGGATGTCTGATCATTATCTTGTGGAGATGAAGGTGAAGATATGTAGAGGTTTTCAGAAAAGAAGAATGTTGGGATGAAGAGAGTGGTGAGAGTAAGTGAGCTTGGGAAGGAGACTTGCTTGAAGAAGTACCAGGAGAGACTGAGTGCAGAATGGAAAAAGGTGAGAACAAAGGACGTAAGGGGAGTGGGGGAGGAATGGGATGTATTGAGTGAAGCAGTGATGGCTTATGCAAAAGATGCTTGTGGCATGAGAAGCATGGGAGGTGGGCTGATTAGAAAGGGTAGTGATTGGTGGGATGAAGAAGTAAGATTATTGGTGAAAGAGAAGAGAGAGGCATTTGGACGATTTTTGCAGGGAAATAATGCAAATGACTGGAGATGCATAAAAGAAAGAGGCAGGAGGTCAAGAGAAAGGTGCAAGAGGTGAAAAAGAGGGCAAATGAGAGTTGGGATAAAAGAGTATCGTTAAATTTTAAGAAGAATAAAAAGATGTTTTGGAAGCAGGTAAATAAAGTGCGTAAGACAAGGGAACAAATGGGAACAAGAAGTGGTGATGTGAGAAGGAGATGGAGTGAGTATTTTGAAGTTTTGTTGAATGTGTTTGATGATAGAGTAGCAGATATAGGGTGTTTTGGTCGAGGTGGTGTGCAAAGTGAGAGTGTTAAGGAGAATGATTTGGTAAATAGAGAAGAGGTAGTAAAAGCTATGTGGAAAATGAAAGCCAGTAAGGCAGCAGGTTTGGATGGTATTGTGGTGGAATTTATTAAAATAGGGGGTGACTGTATTGTTGACTGGTTGGTAAGGTTATTTAATGTATGTATGACTCATGGTAAAGTGCCTGAGGATTGGTGGAATGCTTGCATAGTGCCATTGTCCAGAGGCAAAGGGGGTAAAAGTGAGTGCTCAAATTACAGAGGTATAACTTTGTTGAGTATTCCTGGGAAATTATATGCGAGGGTATTGATTGAGATGGTGAAGGCATGTACAGAGAGAGCATCAGATTGAGGAAGAGCAGTGTGGTTTCAGAAGTGGAAGAGGATGTGTGGATCAGATGTTTGCTTTGAAGAATGTATATGAGAAATACTTAGAAAAGCAAATGGATTTGTATGTAGCATTTATGGATCTGGAGAAGGCATATGACAGAGTTGATAGAGATGATCTGTGGAAGGTTTTAAGAATATATGGTGTGGGAGGCAAGTTGTTAGAAGCAGTGAAAAGTTTTTATCGAGGATGTAAGGCATGTGTATGAGTAGGAAGAGAGGAAAGTGATTGGTTCTCAGTGAGTGTTGGTTTGCGGCAGGGGTGCATGATGTCTCCATGGTTGTTTTATTTGTTTATGGATGGGGTTGTTAGGGAGGTGAAAGCAAGAGTTTTGGAAAGAGGGGCAAGTATGCAATCTGTTGTCTATGAGAGAGCTTGGGAAGCGAGTCAGTTGTTGTTCGCTGATGATACAGCGCTGGTGGCTGATTCATGTGAAAACTGCAGAAGCTGGTGACTGAGTTTGGTAAAGTATGTGAAGGAAGGAAGCTGAGAATAAATGTGAATAAGAGCAAGTATAATAAGAAAATATGAAAAAAATATCTTTCTTTTGCTTTGTCGCTGCATCCCACATTAGCGAGGTAGCGCGAGGAAACAGACGAAAGAATGGCCCAACCCACCCAAATACACATGAATATACATACACGTCCACACTTGCAAATATGCATACCTTTACATCTCAACGTATACATATATATACACACACAGACATATACATATATACACATGTACATAATTCATACATTCTGCCTTTATTCATTTCCATCGCCACCCTGCCCCACATGAAATAACAACCCCCTCCCCACTCATGTGCACAAGGTAGCGCTAGGAAAAGACAACAAAGGCCCCATTCGTTCACACTCAGTCTAGCTGTCATGTAATAATGCACCGAAACCACAGCTCCCTTTCCACATCTAAGGCCCACAGAACTTTCCATGGTTTACCCCAGACACATCACATGCCCTGGTTAAATCCATTGACAGCACATCGACCCCAGTATACCACATCGTTCCAATTCACTTTATTCCTTGCACGCCTTTCACCCTCCTGCATGTTCAGGCCCCGATCACTCAAAATCTTTTTCACTCCATCTTTCCACCTCCAATTTGGTCTCCCACTTCTCCTCGTTCCCTCCACCTCTGACACATTTATCCTCTTTGTCAATCTTTCCTCACTCATTCTCTCCATATGACCAAACCATTTCAAAACATCCTCTTCTTTTTTCATTATACTTAATCGCTGTTTCCTGCATCAGCGAGGTAGTGCAAGGAAACTGACGAAGAATGGCCTAACCACTCATATACACATATATATATATAAACACCCATACACCCACACATACATACATATCACTAAGTCTTAACTAAACTTAGAATGTGAAACAAATGAAGCACTTACTATTTACACTAAGGTAAACTTATTTTTGTAAAAAGCCTCTTGACAGGTGTAATGCTTTCAAATATGTCACAAAAAACACTTTTCTGGTACTACAGAATGGGCCGTAAAAAATGGGCAACCTTCAGTCCTACAAAGATTTTCTTGGTAACTTGATTGTGAATATATTTCAAATTTTCTAAGATTGCTTGTGACTTATTTTTCTTTTACTAGGTATAAAAAATCATGTAAGGATGTAAGGCATGTGTACGTGTAGGAAGAGAGGAAAGTGATTGGTTCTCAGTGAATGTAGGTTTGCGGCAGGGGTGTGTGATGTCTCCATGGTTGTTTAATTTGTTTATGGATGGGGTTGTTAGGGAGGTGAATGCAAGAGTTTTGGAAAGAGGGGCAAGTATGAAGTCTGTTGGGGATGAGAGAGCTTGGGAAGTGAGTCAGTTGTTCTTCGCTGATGATACAGCGCTGGTGGCTGATTCATGTGAGAAACTGCAGAAGCTGGTGACTGAGTTTGGTAAAGTGTGTGAAAGAAGAAAGTTAAGAGTAAATGTGAATAAGAGCAAGGTAATTAGGTACAGTATGGTTGAGGGTAGGGCAAGAGAGATGTGTGGAAATAAAAAGAGCATGGTTGAGAGAGCAGAAGAGGGTGTTTTGAAATGGTTTGGGCACATGGAGAGAATGAGTGAGGAAAGATTGACAAAGAGGATATATGTGTTGGAGGTGGAGGGAACGAGGAGAAGTGGGAGACCAAATTGGAGGTCGAAAGATGGAGTGAAAAAGATTTTGTGTGATCGGGGCCTGAACATGCAGGAGGGTGAAAGGAGGGCAAGGAATAGAGTGAATTGGATCAATGTGGTATACCGGGGTTGACGTGCTGTCAGTGGATTGAATCAGGGCATGTGAAGCGTCTGGGGTAAACCATGGAAAGCTGTGTAGGTATGTATATTTGCGTGTGTGGACGTATGTATATACATGTGTATGGGGGTGGGTTGGGCCATTTCTTTCGTCTGTTTCCTTGTGCTACCTCGCAAACACGGGAGACAGTGACAAAGCAAAAAAAAAAAAAAAAAAATCATGCAACAATTCGCCTAACAGCTTATGCTTATCTACAACTTGTACATGAAAGCAGTCACCAAAGAGAATGCAGAGATGCTGGCTGTTCTGTGAAGATTCTCAGCATCTCAAATATCTGCTTTCACAATAATAAAGGTGCTTAAATAAAAGAAGAGAAACACTGGCTCATTTCAAAACATGAATGAGGGCTTCTAGGGTCAATGTATTGATGCTTCTGTTCTGGAAACTAACAATATACAAGTTCATTAAAGTGTACCATGGTATGTTTTTTATCATCAAGCAGTTACTCTGATGACCACCAAAAAATGTAAGCTGCCTTTTCTTCAAGAATATATTGCAAAAGGTGATATTGACCTCTGTCCTCCAAAATATCATGCCTCTGTAAAACACAAAAACTAGTGAAAAAACATGGTGACAGCAATGAAAATATCTTGTCATCACAGACTAGAAGAACTGAAGGAAACTCTTGTTCCAGTGACTGAGGCGAAATTAAATAACATGGTGTAAATCGCAGCTTCACAACTCTCCATCCCCTGGCAAAATAAGCCTAACAGGTGACACTGAACAAGCTTGGAAGACCTGTAAGCAAAAATATAACTTCTATGATCTGACAGGAGTTCTTGGCACCAGCCTAACCCAACTTCAATGCTACAAAATATACTTGCCAAATTTGATGCATATTTTTCCCTAAAGAAGAATGTACTGGCTGACAGGTATAGATTTCAAAAGTTTGTGCAACAAACAGGAGAATCTCTAGATTCATTTATCACCAGACTAAAGATTCTGTGCAAGGAATGTGAATACGAAGATCAGAAAGAAAATGAGATGAGGGATCAGTTAGTATTTGGATGCTAAGATGACTCTCTTCATGAGAAATTTGTTAAAGAGGATGACCTTAATTTTGATGCAGCAATCAAACTTTGTGTGACACACCAAGCCACAAAGTAGCAGATGACAGTATTTCACAGTGAAGGACTGGAAGGTGACTCCAAGGAAACCAATAAGAAGACAAATGAAATAAAAACATCCAACATGAGGACCACACCTGAACACATACCCATAAGGGAATGCAAGTTCTGTGGCAAAAAGCATATTTGGAAGAAAGAAGAATGCCCAGCATATAGCAAGACCTGTAGCAAGTGTAAGAAGAAAACTCGCTTGGTAAATATAGTTCAAAACCAGGAAAGGTTCTAAAAGTATAGTCAGTGATATTCAAGATGATGCAGATGCAGACAATGGCCGTGGTCCAGTACATCATGAACTTTCAAGATAATGCAACAAGACCATTATGATATCCATGGAGGTAGCCATTAAGAAGGTCAAGTTTCAAGTTGACTGCAGTGCAAACGCAAATATTATTCCTCAACATATGGTGCCTGACAAACAAGTAAAGCCCTATGATACAGTGTTGTATATAAGTAGAAGTGTTATTGTAAACTGTAAGACTAAAAAGAAATATAGAGTAAACCTTTTTGTTGAAGAACAGGGTCTTGCATCAATCTTGGGTATCAGAGCAACAGAACAGATGAATCTGAAAACTGTGAATTATGAGAATATTGATGTAGTTCAATATGTGTTCTCACATTACAGTGATGTGTTTTCAGGAAAGCTAGGGAAATTACCTGGAACTGTTATGCTAATTCATCATCTAATCCAGTAGCAATATCATCATGTATAGTGCTTAGAGCATCAAAATCCCACAATGGGTAACAGTGGAGATGAGAGAGGAACTCTCCTTACTGTTGGTGACTGATGTCAAAGCTCCTACCAAATGATCGGCTGTGAGGTTGAGTAGTGCATGGAGATAAGTATGCATGAAAACACCTATTCAAGATGGGGGGTGGCAGGTAACATTCAGTTCCCATGTGTACACTTACATACACACAAAAACAGGTCTCCATGGTATCGTAGTTAATGCTACTGACTGTGAGTCAGCATGGGCCCATCCAGGGTCAGGCTCACAGCAATCAGCCCACACCCAACACAGGTATTCATCTTCCCTTTGGGACTGGTCGGTAAATGGGTACCATGCTTTGGCTGGCATGTGTGTAAAGACATGGTAAATATATACAAGTTTAAGAAATGGGGCACCTTTTTTAACACTGCGGTCACAAATACACACACACATGTACAAATACTCAGCTCATACAGCACAAGAAAATGGTGATTGGCACCCCCAAAGCTTGCAGCTTATGCTGCCAACTTCTGTCGGTGCAGTCTGGTATAATGACAGTCTCGATGAGTCGATGCTTGGCCACTAAAATCCTTAGTGATATGCAACACAACAGTCGAACAGCTCCCTAGGTTAAATGGAGGCACAGTTGGCTATTTACTTCCTCACTGCTAGGCTGAGTGAGTGTGCAATCACTCTGGCTGGAATTAATGACTCAACTTATGGATGAAGGATTGATAGTTCCTTCCTCCTTGGTCAGTCAAAAGTAACTAAACTTTGTCTCTCTTAGGGTGTGATTTGAATCTAAGAAATGGCTCATGAAGCCTCAGATTAGGCAAGGTGTATGATAAACGCGTCTGTCACTTGACTCTGCTCAGGTGGATGGCCCAAGGTATCAGTCCATCAAGGTGTAGATTCCATTTATCTACTACAGCATTAATTTGAGCAGAATTATATTTTCATTTAAGAGTTAGTCCCTAGGAAGACACTTGGCATAATCCATTACATAAGCACACATACTTTCACACATACATTATTTAATATCGCATGACAAATAATTCAAGAAGTAAGAAACCTCTGGTGAAAGATGCACAATTCTTAAAAGTAGTTCCTTAATGAGAGCAACTTAAGAGCAAAAACTTTTGTATCTGCCCTAAATTTGCTACAATTTCATGTCTTTAAAAAGCAATTGTCATCCAATCATTACAGTATTTTCATTTCATCTTATTTTCTACATATTGTATTCATTATCACTGCACAATAAAACCTCTGCTATCTGTAATTCTAGACAACTAAATGTTCAAACCAATGCATGTTTTTCAGTTTCAGTTGTTAATCCTTGAATAACTGAAAGAATTTAAAAAAGTAAAGATACATAAAAATATTTCAAATCATGTGCACACTGTGCCACAGCAATTAATATGCTCACCACCCATTGTTTTGTGGCACTGGTGGTTGTTTTCTATCTCCCTTGTGCTTTCTAGCATGGTGTTGTGTGCTAGTCTTGCACATTTGTGTGCAAGGTTGTCAACTTTGCCTGACAACCTCTAAAAGCTGTCTACATTGAACAAAAGCACAAGAGGAACATTTCAGGCCTGGAAAAGTTGTGCAAGTGGCTTACTGAGGACAAGACAAACACAGCACCTATGAAAGATTTCACCCTCACAACAACTATTAACGACATCACCAAGCAGCAGATCAATGCCTTTAGTAGTGCTTATTTGCTGACATATATTAGTATTTCCTCTTTGTTAAATATTCATACACATATTTCAAAATGTGTGAGAAATAGAAAGTGCACAAAAACTTCTGTGAGGGTTTGTTGGTGGAGTAAGTGTGTGTCCTAGGTGGAGAGCATCATGTTTCCACCACTGGTCAGTCTCACAGGTACCACCATTGCTTGCAGGTCTGTGCTACTTGTGCAGTTTGACTATACCCACTAATGTGATTTTCCTGCAACCTTCTGTGTTTATTTTTGTTAATATGGCAATCAAACATCTAACAACATCTTTTTCTACCCCAGAACTAGCATTTATAAGCAAGAGAACCTCTCTAACCTTAGAAATGAGGCTAAAAATATTGACAAGGTAATGCTGGCGAGGAAGCATCAGTGTCTGGGCATGCTTTCAACCTGGGTGAATCTACACTCCACAGAATATAGAAGAATGCAGAGAAAATTCAAAATACTGTGGTTCACTCTACTCCACTGTCTGCCAAGATAACCACAAAGGTTACAAATCCATTTATGGAGAAGATAGTGAAAATCCTTTTGTTATCAATAGAGCTTGAGACAAAAAAGAAGAGCAGCCTTAGTAACCTTCAGCTCAAGTCTAAGCTCTGAAGATTTATGAGTGTTTAAGTAAAAAGAATAATGTAGCTGAGCACGTAAAGGATGGCTAGGTAAGTTTAGTTGATGTCAGAAGCTATATAACGTAAAGGTAACAGGAGAGTCTGCCTATGGTAACCACAAAGCTCATGCATACATCCCAATTTTTCTTTATGTTTTTTGGTTCACTATATGCAATTCCTCTTTGTGCAAGGTTTTTGCAGAACAAAACAACCATATAAAGTATGGGGTAGGCAAATTCTGAATTATTTAATGTATCTAAAAAAAAAAAAACAACTGGAATTTTTAATATCCGAAACATTTGATTCCCCCAGCATTTTGGATAACAGAGGTTTTACTGTATTTCATTGTGGGAATAGAGGAAAGGTCTAAAATCTAAAATGAAAAGGTATGACTAAAATAAGTGTTCATATGAAATTAATATAATGTTTATATGACTATTTCACATTCATGCTCCTTGTCAGCATTAACATGTACTTTGGTATTAAAGGATGAATAGCTATCACAAAAGCAGAAAGAATTCCATATACATACACAGTGAAAATTTGGTCATAATTTTAAAAAAACAAAGTTATGATCCAAATTAGTTCCATTATCAGCCTTATTTCACATTTATTACTCTTTAGATTTATTAATGAAATAATTCACATTATGGACTGCATTAGCTCAGTTTAACATCTTTATAATAAATATATTCCCATTAAGCTGTGTATCCCTGAACTTCTGAAAGCCTCCGGATTTGGGGCTGGGGACCACAGCACAGCTCTGCATTCCCATCAAAGGTGTATTCATGGACTTGATTTACCTTATTTGAATGGAAAAGAAGTTAATGATGTCAGATAGACAACCAGATATGTAGACATAAACATATACATTCATACATACTGCAGTAGGGTCACATTGATGTGCATGATATAGCATTTGTTGATAACCACAAGGAAATATGAAACATGTAAAGTCCTGGGTACACTTTCATGTATTTTACATCTTTAGGGGAGATTTAAAAATAAAAGCATATGCAAGACTTATTGTGCTTAATTTTTACTTGCTTGATTATAAGCAAACACATACACACACACATACATACATACGCATACAGACAAAGAAATGGAATAGATTCATATACTGACAGATTGATATACTGGCCTGCCACACAGCAGAACTGGGTTTGAATGCTCCATGCCCAGGTGTAAATCATTATTATAAACAGATAGAGAGATACACAGATAGATAGACAGACAGACCTCTGTGGTGAGTGGTTTGCATTACTGACTATGAGTAAGCACATGCCCAACTGGGGTTGGGATGACATTGGTTCAAATCTTGGGTGTGGCAGTAAGCCCCTTGGGGATGGTCGATAAATGGGTGCTTGACTGGGTTGAGTGTGTGTGTGTGTGTGTGTGTGTGTGTACACACTACATATGTGTATATGAGGTTAAGAAACAGGGCAATACAAGTGTAAAACTGTCTCCTCATGATGCTGAATGGTGAAAAAAATAGTAATCTCAGATAGATAGACAGATACAGTTGATGGATGGAAATATAATCAGACAAATAGACAGACATACAAACAGGGGGGATGTGGCGGGTTGGCGATGGGAATAAATAAAGGCAGACAGTATGAATTATGTACATGTGTATATATGTATATGTCTGTGTGTGTATATATATGTGTACATTGAGATGTATAGGTATGTATATTTGTGTGTGTGGATGTGTATGTATATACATGTGTATGTGGGTGGGTTGGGCCATTCTTTCGTCTGTTTTCTTGCGCTACCTCGCTAACGCAGGAGACAGTGACAAAGCAAAATAAATAAATAAATACAAACAGGCTGATAGGCTGAAATATTTCATTAAAAAAAAACTTCTCATGAAAAAATGTCGAATTTTACCTCACAGGATAATTCAGAAGACTGATAAACTCGTCTCATAGAATCAAAATATGTTTGTCATGACAGGTTTTAGACCATGATGACATAATTGAGAAGGCGTAGTATCTTGCCTTAATGAATGAGCAGTAAGGAAAAACATGGTATACTTTAGAAGGCATATTATCTTGTCTTGATGAACTATAGTAAGAATAAACATTGTTGTTGGTATTCATGGATCATCAATCAATCACAAATAATTTTTCTTACTAATTAAGGTGATTCTTTCAAAATTTCTACCAGTATGAATACACCCTGTATATTCTTGGTACTAGGCTATCAACAGTAATTACTGTGTGAAATTATGCTTGTCTGATTTTTTCTCATACACTTGTCCTCTCTGCAGATGTATATATAAATAAATTGAAAGTTTAAAAATATCACTACTTCATTTAAAGCTAGAATATGATTTATTCCAAAGTTTTCCATTTTTAATTTTCCAAAAAGAGGGAACAGAGAAGGGGGTCAAGTGAGTGGTTTGCATTACTGACTATGAGTAAGCACATGCCCAACTGGGGTTGGGATGACATTGGTTCAAATCCTGGGTGTGGCAGTAAGCCCCTTGGGGATGGTTGATAAGTGGGTGCTTGACTGGGTTGAGTGTGTGTGTGTGTGTGTGTGTGTGTGTGTGTGTGTGTGTGTGTACACACTACATATGTTTATATGAGGTTAAGAGACAGGGCAATACAAGTGTAAAACTGTTTCCTCATGATGTATGAATGGTAAAAAAAAACAGTAATCTCAGATATATAGACAGATGGACAGACACAGTTGATGGATGGAAATGTAAACAGATAAATAGACACATTATCCCTGGGGATAGGGAAGAAAGAATACTTCCCACGTATTCCCTGAGTGTCATAGAAGGCGACTAAAAGGGGAGGGAACAGACAGGCTGATAGGCTGAAATATTTCATTAAAAAGAAACTTGTCTCATGAAAAAATGTCATGAATTCTACCTCACAGGATAATTCAGAAGACTGATATACTTGTCTCACAGAATCAAAATATGTCTGTCATGACAGGTTTTAAACCATGGCATAATTGAGAAGGCATAGTATCTTGCCTTAATGAACTAGCAATAAGAAAAAACATGTTATACTTTAGAAGGCATATTACCTTGTCTTGATGAACTACAGTAAGAATAAACATTGTTGTAGTTATTCATTGATCATCAATCAATCACAAATAATTTTTCTTACTAATTAAGATGGTTCTTTCAAAATTTCTACCAGTATGAATACACTCTGTATATTCTTGGTATTAGGCTATCAACAGTAATTAACAACTTAGAGTAAGCATGTCTGTAAATGCTTTATAGAATTGGCTAACAAGATGGAAATATTCACTTCTCAAATTTACTTTTTTATATCAAATGGTAGTTTCCATTTATGGAAAAATTTTATGCCTATTTTACAATACACTTACTAAGTAATGAAAAAATCATGATACTGAATAACTTTATGTTCAGGGCCTTTTTGTTATTAATGATCTGTGACCATTATGTTGCATCATGTTTCTTTGTAGCATTTCATGGCCAATACTTAACCATCCTTCCTTGCTCCTTTGTTCTAACCGATCAGTCAGATCTCACAATGAATCAAGATGAAATCCTTTGTTACCTTCCATATAATATACACTTATTCTTTAATTATTCTCTAAGAATTTTCCACTACCTATGACTGACTAGTTTTCTCATTCTACTTAACACTCTAAAGAAAATTACACATGAAACACTCACATACAAGAGCAAAGATACAAGACCATGTATCTTGGTCAGTGAAGAAAAGATAGAAGACCATTTGTCTGGTTCAGTTAGATTTTGTTCACTATCCTACATACAGAGTGAACTTCTAGCTACAGCACAAAATTTCATGATGGAATGCATAATTATCCAGAAATGTACATTTCTATCATTTAATAAAGAGGTTAAGATATCCATTTCATTATCAGCAATAATAGGCTCTGCCTAATCATCGGTAATAATCCAACAATAATCTTACACCTGATTTGCTTTAGTAATATTACAACTAATAACACATCTACCTCGTCAGTAAAAATTCTTTCTTAGAAATCCCAATAATATAAAGTATTTAAAGTTTACCAGTACTTCAAATATTCCACATCCAATTAAGAGTTAACTTAAATTCCTAAGACATTAGCTTTAAATACCCAAAGCCAGTTGAGGCTTGTTAACAATTCTATGCTAGTTTTTATACTAGTAACAATAAACTATGTTACAACCGAAAACACCAACATCAAAGAAAATCAAGATTGGTGTTTTATCCCATAGTATGCCTAGGTAAGTGATACAGCACACATGTTTTCAGAAAAAGAGAAAATTCATATTCTATATTTGCTCAAAGCATCAGATTTTTCATAATCCTAAAACAAAAATGACAGACATGAAACACTGAAAGCATTGAAAATATTACTTCATCCCACTTAATTCCTTTAGCTCTTATTTTCATAGTTCGCCAAATTCTTGATATACAGATTACACAAGCATCTGAATACAAAATATCCCTCAAACATGGCTAAATCCTTGAGAATATTCCATAAGAGATGTCATCATCTGAATTAATAGTAATCAATATGAATTCCCCTTACAAGAAAAGTCAATAATGAACTGTGTTTACAAAGAATGAAAAGTATAAACACTAAATAAACTATTCTAACACGCCAGTTATTCAAACACCAGCTGCATTATTTATGATGCTTTCGAAGGTGACACTGTAAAGCAGATCTTTGAGATGCACGGTAAGGACAATTTGGACATGAATAAGGCTTCTCTCCTGTATGGATTCGGATATGGTTGTTTAATGTGTTTTTGGTTGATGAGCAAAAAGGGCAGTGTGGACATGAAAAAGGTTTCTCTCCTGTATGTGTACGTATGTGCTGTCTCAGTTTATCTTTTTTTGTAGCACTGTAACTACAATAAGGACATGTAAAAGGTTTCTCTCCAGTGTGTATACGAACATGCTGAACTAATCTGTCTTTTGTGGTGGCTCTGTGAGTACAATATGGACAATTAAATGGTTTTTCTCCAGTATGTGTTCGTATGTGTTTAGTCATGTGATCTCTCCTATCTGTGGAATATTTGCAGTAAGGGCAGTGATGATACTTGTAGGCGGCTCGTCTCCCACTATTCCTCGAACCATCATTGTTCAGTCCCACCTGTCGGGAATGCCTATCTTAATTACTGTCATTAATTACATTCTAAATCATTACCTTACAAATGTAAAAAATTATTACTTATGTACTGAGAAAAAGAATCATTATAAAAGAGGTACTAATGTTGTACATGCATAATTGACTGCAACAAAAATGACTTCCAGAATCTTTGACTCCCATTGTTATAAATATTAATAATTTTGACTTCAACAGAACTGATAAAGACTGCTTCACATGAACTGATAAAGACTGCTTCACATGAACTCCTTGTTTTCTGAGCTAACCATAATCACAAAACTTATGAGTCACAACTTGCTTCTATGAAATGTATCCATCTGTTATAAGAGAAACAAACCAGATGATCTTCACATTCTAAATCAACAAAGAAAAATACTATGTGAAACCCTGAATACCCAAGATCAGAAGTTACATATTTCCAAAACTGCTTCACTACCTTGCCTGGTGAATACTTGGTGAATTCCTCAGGGGTTCTCTGCCCTCACAGCCTGGGCTGAGTCCAGGCTGCTGGCTTAGGTCATCGGTTAACTAAACCGTTGAAAGCCGTAGCCCACAGGCACAGTAGCCCCCACTGCCTATCTGGTTTTGTATACTTTGTAAATACTTCTCCAGGTCACTCTAAAACATTTCCATTGTGCATTGCAGGTTAGGTATTGAAAGTTCTCAAGCCTCGAATGTTTAAGGTATTGTCTCCTCTTGTGTACATTACACCTTTTAATTTCAGAGGTAGTGCTTTAGTCTTCCATACTTGTCATGCCAATGGGAAATCATTTCCAAGAGTTAGCTGGGGATCATGTCTTCTAGGAGTTTCCAGTTCCAAATAATTTTATTCATTTAGCATTTTAATATGGGTTATGAATGATCCCTGAACTTTTTCTTTTTCTCTTTCATTCATACTTGCTCACCTTTTCCCACTTTACAGAGGTAGCTATAGGAACAGATGAGGACAAAGCCTCATTTGCTCACATCCATTCTCTAGCTGTCATATGCAATGTATTAAAACCAAAGTCACTATCCACAACCAGGCTCTAAATACCTTTCCATGGTTTTCCCAAGCTGCTTCATATGCTCTGGTTCAGTCCACTGACAGCATGTTGCCCCCTCTACACCATATTTCCAACATATCCACCCTCTCTACATTCTCATCTGTAGCCCAAGCACCACATTATTGGGACTACTACCTTCAAACATACCCATTTTTGCTCTCCCAGATACCACCCTCTCTTTCCACACACTATCAGTACTCTTAGAAGCTTCACCTTCTCACTCACCTTATGAATCACCTCCACTTCCACGATTCCATTCACTGCCATGTTCACTCGCAGTTATCAAACACTCCAGTTTCTCCAAAATTCCTCCATTTAAAAACACATCCCAGCTAACCAGTCTTTCTGCACCTGCTAAACCTAATAACTTTGCTTCTATTCATATTTACTCTCAACTTCTTCCTTTAACATGCTGTCCCAAACTCAGTCACCAATTTCTTCAGTTTCTCATTCGAATCTCCTACCAGCACCATGTCATGAGAAAATGACAAATGACTCATTTCCCAGGCCTCTTCTTTCCTGATGAACTGCATACCTGCACTCCTCTCCAAGACCTCCCTCACCACCTTATCCATAAGCAAGTTTAACAGCCATGGTGATATCACACAGCCTTTCCACAGACCCAACTTCTGGAACCAATCACCCTCCTCTCTATCTAATTGCACACACACGTCACACTCTCTACCTACTTGCTCACATGCCTCACTCTCTCAATTAAAACTTGTTACTTCTTCCAATGGTTTTCCTCCCAAACCATATATTCCTAACACTTTCCACATAGCATCTCTCTTTCCATTAACCCTGTGATTTATTTGCTCCATATCCATAAATACCACATACATATCTTTCTCTGAATATTTTTCTATCACACTCCTCAATGCAGAGACCAGGTCCACACATCATCTACCACTCCTGAAACCACAATGTTCCTTCCCAAGTTGATGCTCTTTGAATGCCACCACCTTCTCAATCACAACTTTCCCATACAACTTATCAGGAACACTCAACAAACTTATACCTCAGTAATTTGGACACACACCTTTGTCCCTCTTGCCTTCATACAGTGACACTGTACAGGCGTCCTGCTAATCCTCAGGCACCTTACCATGTTCAATACACATAATGAAAATCCTAACCAACCAATCAACACACAGTTACCCCCTTTAATAAGAAGTTTAACTGCAATACCTTACACTCGAGCCATCTTGCCACATTTCATCTTAAACAAGGCTTTCAACACTTCTCTCTTCACCAAACTACTTACCATGACTCTCTCACTTTGCATACCTCCCTGATCCAAATATTCTGCATCTGCCAGCCTATCATCAAACACATTCAACAATCCATCAAAATATTCACTCCATCCCTTCACCTTATCATTACTTGCTACAACTTCCCCATTTGCCCCTTACATTGATGTTCCCATTTGTTCTTTTGTTTTTCTCACACTATTAAACTCCTTCTAAAACATCTTATCCTTCCTGAAGTTTGCTGATACCAGTTTGCCCTCTTTTCCGGTCTTTGCACTTGATCTACTAGCACTTTCTCTTGTCCATCTCCCAGTCATTCGCACTCGTTTCCTGTACATACTACCTATACACCTCTCTTTTCTCTTTCATTGGCAACTTTACTTCATCCCATCACTCTTTTTTGCCTGCCCAATTTGCATCTTCTGTATGCCATACACTTCTTTTACACTTGACATTATTGCTTCCTTAAATACTTCCCATCCTCACCCACTCCCCTAACTTCATTTACTGTCATTTTTTTAATCTCTCCTGGTATTACTTCAAACAGGTCCCTTTTCCAAGCTCACTTACCCTTGCCATCCTAATCTCTTCCAAATTGTTTCCTGTTTCTGAAAACCTCTACAAATCTTCACCCTTACCATTATTAGGTAATGAGCAGACATCTCACGACCTGCACCTTTCAGCACAATCACATCTAAGAGTCTCTCTTTTCCATGCCTATCAACCAGTATATAATCTATCTTTCCAGCTCATCCATGTATACTAATGTATGTCTCTCTTTTAAACCAGTTATTTCTAATCATTGGTCCTTTTACAGGACACATATCCACACTATTCACCATTCTTTTTCACAATATCAGGTACCTCATGCCACCCAGTTACACCCTCAACTGCCACATTACTCAATTTTGCTTTCAAATCACCCATCACCAATACCTGATTTCTTGTACCACAGCTACTGGCACACACACTCAGATGCTTCCAAAGCGCTCGTCTCTCTTCTTCATCTCGAGGCAAGGTGCATAAGCACTAATAATCACATCTACTTTCATTTTCATCCACCATTCTGGAGCTGACCTCTTTACATTCTTTCACACATTCCCACAACAACTGCTTCAAAGTAGTGCCAATCCTTCCTTAGCTCTCATCCTCACACCAATCCCTGGCTTTACCCATAAGACACTCCTAAATCGTTCTTCTCCCGTACCCTTAAGTTTTGTTTCTCTCAGAGCCTGAACATCCAGTTTCCTTTCCTCATACATACAATCTATCTCTTCTTTCTTCTCATCTTGGTTACATTCACACACATCAGACACCCTAGCCTAAGCTTTCAAGAAGGATGATCATTCCCTGCTTGGCTCCTTCCTCTGTTCCATCTTTTAGAAAGTGAAATACAAGAAGGGGAGGGTTTCTAACTCCCCCCCCCCCTTCCCCACCCCCACCACCTTAGTTACCATCTACAACATGCAGGGAATATGTGGATAGAAAGTTGATTCTGCAGTTTTTCCTGCCTCGTAGGGTGACAATAGAACACAGCAATATTCTCCTTGTAAGAGCATTAAGTCCTTGAAAAGCACCATCATTGGTTTTTCTTCCCTTCTCATGAAATTCTGCAGGTTCCATACCACCACCCTTCAGGAGGAGGCAATTGTTATTTTGTCATATTCACTGAAGATTAGCTCATTACATGTTATTTTAAAGTCTTTCCTCAGGCACCTTACCATGATCAATACACATAATGACAATTGGTTTATGACAGTGTTTGTCCATCCAAGTATAGTTCCACTTGGGACTGAGTTTTCTGCAGTGGTGACAGTAGAAATGTTCTGGTTTACAACAATGTGTTGTGACCTTTTACATAAATAGTTGTATGTCCATCTAATTTTTCTGGTTGAATTATTCAGATCATAACCATTTTATTCTATTTTATTCAGAAACAGTGAAATACTAATAAAAATAGGAAAAACAAATACTGAAGAATGGCTACGATGCTCATACAGTGAAAACTATCCAGTTGCAAGCCACAACAAAACACAGCACAGAGAACAATCACCAGCTGGCTAGCTGTCACAAACATTCAAAACCATCACAGTGAATATAATCTCACCTCAATATGCTTGGTGCTTAGTTCTTTCCAACAATACTAGATTTTCTCATTCATTCCATTTCTGTAATCATACCTGGTGAAATCTCATTCATTCCATTCTGTTACCATACCTGATGAATACATAGTTAAGCTTTTCTCATTCATTACATTTTATACCATACTTGGTGAATACCTGGTAAAGTCTTCAGGGGTCTCCATCCTCCAACCCAGGCTGACCCTAAGCCAATAGATTGTGTTTTTGGTTGACAAAGCTATTGGATTATGTAGCCCTCAGGCATAGCCCCCACAGCCTGGCTGGTATGGTACAGTTTGTAGATACTTGTCCAGTGCACTCTTATGTTCTCTACTGTATATCACATCTTGTTTCTGATGGTAGCTGGCAAGGTGACGAAGATTCTTGGGCCTTGGATGTTCTCTATTTTCTGTATAACACACCTTTGGATTTGACAGTTTCACACTCATCATACCAGCTGGATATCATCACAGGAGTTTGTTTTTCTTCTCTTGTCTAGAATGTCTGTAGGGTCCAGCCTGCCATCCTTCTGCATGAGGTAACTGTTATTATGTTGCGTATGCTGAGGGTTAAGTCATTAGACATTATTACTCTGAGGTCTTTCACATTATTCAACTGGTTTATGATAGCACCTGTGTCTGTCAGAACCCATTGGTAGAAATGAAAAGCTTACCCCTGCTTCACACTGCCACAACTTATACTATACTCATGGATCCCAACTCCCCTCCCCACAATTGGGATATTGATAAAACATATACATGTGAAATGACTCAGCAAGCACTAAACAACTACCCATCTAAACTAATCTTAAACACTGCCTCACTAAGTACTGTATATACCCATCTGAAACTAGTCTCCAGACATGTTCAAATTTCCCTTTCTTGTCTGCATTCTGGACTGATATCAACCATCTTTCCAACATTACAAACTCTGATTCAACATAACACAAGACCCCCATGCCAAAGATGCAGCTTATACACAGAAGACAATACTTTCTCCTCAAATGCCCATTGCTCACTCCATATAGACATATGCACATAACCATACTTTATGACCTGTGGTCCTGCTGAGTGGATGTGGACAGCTTCCTGAGCACTGCAGGAGCTCCACAGAAGGGATTCCTGAAGCAGGAAGAAAGGTAGGAATATCCCTGGGGATAGGAGGTAAAGACTACTGCTTTCATATCTCCTATATGTTGTAGAATGCAACTTAAAGAAGGAGTGCAGAGCTAAGAATTCACCCCTATGTGTTTCAGTTTCTAAAAAAGGGAACAGAAAGATTCAAGTGACAAGTGTTCATGCTTCTCAAAGGCTTTGCTTGGGTGTCTTCATGTTCATGGATTAACCTGGGTGAAAAGAATGATAGTTTGTTTGGGGAGAGGAGCATAGATGTTCTGAGTGAAACTAAACTCAAGGGGAAAAGGGAAGAGTAGATCAAGAATGTCCTGCGGGTATAATCTGTGGTTACTGTGGGCATGAGAGCAAATGAAGAAACGCCATTTCTGCTAAAAGAGTTGTGAGAATGTGTTAAACAGATGTGATAAAGAATAAAATTGGAATGAGAGATGGATGAGTGTCACTGCTTATGCACCTGGTTGAGAGATGAGTAATGAAGATAGGCAAGAGTTTTCGGTCGAGCTTAACGAGAACATCAGCAAGGGCTCAAGTATTAGTGCTGTGTCCACACATCCTCTTCCACTTCTGAAACCACACTGCTCTTCTCCAATCTGATGCTCTGTAAATGCCTTCACCCTCTCAGTCAATACCCTCATATATAATTTCCCAGTAATACTCAACAAACTTATACCTCTGTAATTTGAACACTCACCTTTATCCCCTCTACCTTTATACAATGGCAATACGCATGCATTCGGCCAATCCTCAGGCACTTCACCATGAGCCATACATACACTGAATATCCTCATCAACCAGTCAACAACACAGTCACCCCCTTTTTTAATAGATTCCACTGCAATCCAAACCCGCCGCCTTGCATCTTCCGCAAAACTTTCACTACCTCTTCTCTGTTTACCAAATCATTCTTCCTGACCCTCTCACTTCGCACACCACCTCGACCAAAACACCCCATATCTGCCACTCTATCATCAAACACAATCAAGAAATCTTCAAAATACTCACTCCATCTTCTTTTCACATCACCACTACTTGTTATTACCTCCCCATTAGCCCCCTTCACCAGTGTTCCCATTTGTTCTCTTGTCTTACGCACTTTATTTACCTCGTTCCAAAACATCTTTTTATTCTCCCTAAAATTTAATGATACTCTCTCACCCCAACTCTCATTTTCCCTCTTTTTTGCCTCTTGCACCTTTCTTTTGACCTCCTGCCTCTTTCTTTTATACATCTCCCAGTCATTTGCACCATTTCACTGCAAAAATCCATCAAATGTCTCTCTCTTCTTCATCCTACCACTCACTACCCTTTCTAATCTGCCCACCTCCCACCTTTCTCATGCCACAAGCATCTTTTGCGCAACCATCACTGCTTCCCTAAATACATCCCATTTCTCCCCCACTCCCTTTACGTCCTTTGCTCTCACCTTTTTCCATTCTGCACTCAGTCTCTCTTGCTACTTCTTCACACAAGTCTCCTTCCCAAGCTCACTTACTCTCACCACTCTCTTCACCCCAACATTCACTCTTATTTTCTGAAAACCTCTACATATCTTCACCTTCACCTCCACAAGATAATGATCAGACATCCCTCCAGTTGCACCTCTTAGCACATTAACATCCACAAATCTCTCTTTCGCGAAGCTATCAATTCATTCCATTTCTGTAATCATACTTGGTGAAATCTCATTCATTCCATTCTGTTACCATATCTGATGAATACATACGTGGGAAGTATTCTTTCTCCCCTATCTCTAGGGATAATATATATATATTTATTTATTTACTTATTTTGCTTTGTCGCTGTCTCCCGCTTTTGCGAGGTAGCGCAAGGAAACAGACGAAAGAAATGGCCCAACCAACCCCCATACACATGTATATACATACACATCCACACACGCAAATATACATACCTATACATCTCAATGTACACATATATATACACACACAGACATATACATATATACACATGTACATAATACATACTGTCTGCTTTTATTTATTCCCATCGCCACCTCGCCACACATGGAATAAAATCCCCCTCCCCCCCTAATGTGTGCGAGGTAGCGCTAGGAAAAGACAACAAAGGCCCCATTCGTTCACACTCAGTCTCTAGCTGTCATGTAATAATGCCCGAAACCACAGCTCCCTTTCCACATCCAGGCTCCACAGAACTTTCCATGGCTTGCCCCAGACGCTTCACATGCTCTGATTCAATCCATTGACAGCATGTCGACTCTGGTATACCACATCGATCCAATTCACTCTATTCCTTGCCCGCCTTTCACCCTCCTGCATGTTCAGGCCCCGATCACTCAAAATCTTTTTCACTCCATCTTTCCACCTCCAATTTGGTCTCCCACTTCTCCTCGTTCCCTCCACCTCCAACACATATATCCTCTTGGTCAATCTTTCCTCGCTCATTCTCTCCATGTGCCCAAACCATTTCAAAACACCCTCTTCTGCTCTCTCAACCACGCTCTTTTTATATCCACACATCACTCTTACCCTTACATTACTTACTCGATCAAACCACCTCACACCACATATTGTCCTCAAACATCTCATTTCCAGCACATTCACCCTCCTTGGCACAGCTCTATCCATAGCCCATGCGTCACAACCATACAACATTGTTGGAACCACTATTCCTTCAAACATACCCATTTTTGCTTTCCGAGATAATGTTCTCGACTTCCACACATTCTTCAAGGCTCCCAGGATTTTCGCCCCCTCCCCCACCCTATGATTCACTTCCGCTTCCATGGTTCGATCCGCTGCCAGATCCACTCCCAGATATCTAAAACACTTTACTTCCTCCAGTTTTTCTCCATTTAAACTTACCTCCCAATTGACTTGACCCTCAACCCTACTGTACCTAATAACCTTGCTCTTATTCACATTTACTCTTAACTTTCTTCTTTCACACACTTTACCAAACTCAGTCACCAGCTTCTGCAGTTTCTCACATGAATCAGCCACCAGCACTGTATCATCAGCGAAGAACAACTGACTCACCTCCCAAGCTCTCTCATCCACAACAGACTGCATACTTGCCCCTCTTTCCAAAACACTTGCATTCATCTTTCTTTCATACTATTCGCCATTTCCCGCGTTAGCGAGGTAACGTTAAGAACAGAGGACTGGGCCTTTGAGGGACCATCCCCATCTGGCCCCCTTCTCCGTTCCTTCCCTTGGGAAAAAAAATATATATATATATATATATATTTGTACAAAGGCAAAGGGGATAAGAGTGAGTGCTCAAATTACAGAGGTATAAGTTTGTTGAGTATTCCTGGTAAATTATATGGGAGGGTATTGATTGAGAGGGTGAAGGCATGTACAGAGCATCAGATCGGGGAAGAGCAGTGTGGTTTCAGAAGTGGTAGAGGATGTGTGGATCAGGTGTTTGCTTTGAAGAATGTATGTGAGAAATACTTAGAAAAGCAAATGGATTTGTATGTAGCATTTATGGATCTGGAGAAGGCATATGATAGAGTTGATAGAGATGCTCTGTGGAAGGTATTAAGAATATATGGTGTGGGAGGAAAGTTGTTAGAAGCAGTGAAAAGTTTTTATCGAGGATGTAAGGCATGTGTACGTGTAGGAAAAGAGTAAAGTGATTGGTTCTCAGTGAATGTAGGTTTGCGGCAGGGGTGTGTGATGTCTCCATGGTTGTTTGATTTGTTTATGGATGGGGTTGTTACGGAGGTAAATACAAGAGTTTTGGAAAGAGGGGCAAGTATGAAGTCTGTTGGGGATGAGAGAGCTTGGGAAGTGAGTCAGTTGTTGTTCGCTGATGATACAGCGCTGGTGGCTGATTCATGTGAGAAAGTGCAGAAGCTGGTGACTGAGTTTGGTAAAGTGTGTGGAAGAAGAAAGTTAAGAGTAAATGTGAATAAGAGCAAGGTTATTAGGTACAGTAGGGTTGAGGGTCAAGTCAATTGGGAGGTGAGTTTGAATGGAGAAAAACTGGAGGAAGTGAAGTGTTTTAGATATCTGGGAGTGGATCTGTCAGCGGATGGAACCATGGAAGCGGAAGTGGATCATAGGGTGGGGGAGGGGGCGAAAATTCTGGGGGCCTTGAAGAATGTGTGGAAGTCGAGAACATTATCTCGGAAAGCAAAAATGGGTATGTTTGAAGGAATAGTGGTTCCAACAATGTTGTATGGTTGCGAGGCGTGGGCTATGGATAGAGTTGTGCGCAGGAGGATGGATGTGCTGGAAATGAGATGTTTGAGGACAATGTGTGGTGTGAGGTGGTTTGATCGAGTGAGTAACGTAAGGGTAAGAGAGATGTGTGGAAATAAAAAGAGCGTGGTTGAGAGAGCAGAAGAGGGTGTTTTGAAGTGGTTTGGGCACATGGAGAGGATGAGTGAGGAAAGATTGACCAAGAGGATATATGTGTCGGAGGTGGAGGGAACGAGGAGAAGAGGGAGACCAAATTGGAGGTGGAAAGATGAAGTGAAAAAGATTTTGTGTGATCGGGGCCTGAACATGCAGGAGGGTGAAAGGAGGGCAAGGAATAGAGTGAATTGGAGCGATGTGGTATACCGTGGTTGACGTGCTGTCAGTGGATTGAATCAAGGCATGTGAAGCGTCTGGGGTAAACCATGGAAAGCTGTGTAGGTATGTATATTTGCATGTGTGGACGTATGTATATACATGTGTATGGGGGGGTTGGGCCATTTCTTTCGTCTGTTTCCTTGCGCTACCTCGCAAACGCGGGAGACAGCGACAAAGTATAAAAAAGAAAAAAAAAAAATATATATTTTATTTTACTTTGTCACTGTCTCCCACGTTAGCGAGGTAGCACAAGGAAACAGAGGAAAGAATGGCCCAACCCACCCACATACACATGTATATACATACACGTCCACACACGCACATATACATATCTATACATCTCATCGTATACATATATATACACACACACAGACATATACATATATACACATGTACATAATTCATACTGTCTGCCTTTATTCATTCCCATCGCCACCCCTCCAGACATGAAATAACAACCCCTTTCCCCCGCATGTGCACGAGGTAGCACTAGGAAAAGACAACAAAGGCCACATTCGTTCAAACTCAGTCTCTAGCTGTCATGTATAATGCACCCAAACCACAGCTAACTTTCCACATCCAGGCCCCACAGAACTTTCCATGGTTTACTCCAGACGCTTCACATTCCCTGGTTCAATCCATTGACAGCACGTCGACCCCCATATACTACATCGATCCAATTCACTCTAATCCTTGCACGCCTTTCACCCTCCTGCATGTTTAGGCCCCGATCACTCAAAATCTTTTTCACTCCATCTTTTCATCTCCAATTTGGTCTCCCACTTCTCCTCGTTCCCTCCACCTCTGACACATATATCCCCTTGGACAATCTTTCCTCACTCATTCTCTCCATGTGACCAAACCTTTTCAAAACACCCTCTTCTGCTCTCAACCACACTCTTTTTTTTTCCACACATCTCTCTTACCCTATTATTACTTACTCGATCAAAGCACCTCACACCACATATTGTCCTTAAACATCTCATTTCCAGCACATCCACCCTCCTTCGAACAACTCTATCTATAGCCCACGCCTCGCAACCATATAACATTGTTGGAACCACTATTCCTTCAAACATATCCATTTTTGCTTTCTGAGATAATGTTCTCGACTTCCAAACATTCTTCAAGGCTCCCGGAAATTTCTCCCCCTCCCTCACCCTATGATTCACTTCCGCTTCCATGGTTCCATTCGCTGCCAAATCCACTCCCAGATATCTAAAACACTTCACTTCCTCCAGTTTTTCTCCATTTAAACTTACCTCCCAATCGACTTGTCCCTCAACCCTACTGTACCTAATTACCTTGCTCTTATTCACATTTACTCTCAGCTTCCTTCTTTCACACACTTTACCAAACTCAGTCACCAGCTTCTGCAGTTTCTCACATGAATCAGCCACCAGCGCTGTATCATCAGCAAACAACAACTGACTCACTTCCCAAGCTCTCTCATCCACAATGGACTGCATACTTGCCCCTCTTTCCAAAACTCTTGCATTCACCTCCCTAACAAACCCATCCATAAACAAATTAAACAACCATGGAGACATCACACATCCCTGCTACAAACCAACATTCACTGAGAACCAATCACTTTCCTCTCTTCCTACACATACACATGCCTTACATCCTCGATAAAAACTTTTCACTTCTTCTAAAAACTTGCTTCCCACACTATATATTCTTAATACCTCCCACAGAGCATCTCTATCAACTCTATCATATGCCCTCTCCAGATCCATAAATGCTACATACAAATCCATTTGCTATTTTAAATATTTCTCACACATTTAAAGGAAACACCTGATCCACACATCCTCTACCACTTCTGAAACCACACTGCTCTTCCCCAATCTGATGCTTTGTACATGCCTTCACCCTCTCAATCAATACCCTCCCATATAATTTCCCAGGAATACTCAACAAACTTATACCTCTGTAAATTGAGCACTCACTCGTATCCCCTTTGCTTTTGTACAATGGTACTATGCAAGCATTCCGCCAATCCTCAGGCACCTCACCATGAGTCATACATACATTAAACAACCTCACCAACCAGTCAACAATACAGTAACCCCTTTTTTGATAAATTCCACCACAATACCATCCAAACCCGCTGCCTTGACGGCTTTCATCTTCCACAAAGCTTTTACTACTTCTTCTCTGTTTACCAAATCATTCTCCCTAACCCTCTCACTTTGCACACCACCTCGACCAAAACACCCTATATCTGCCACTTGATCATCGAACACATTCAACAAACCTTCAAAATACTCACTCCATCTCCTCACACCGCCACTACTTGTTATCACCTCCCCATTAGCCCCCTTCACTGAAGTTCCCATTTGATCCCTTGTCTTACGCACTTTATTTACCTCCCTCCAAAACATCTTTTTATTCACCCTAAAATTGAATGATACTCTCTCACCCCAACTCTCATTAGCCCCTTTTTTTGCCTCTTGCACCTTTCTCTTCACCTCCTGCCTCTTTCTTTTATACATCTCCCAGTCATTTGCATTATTTCCCTGCAAAAATCTTCGAAATGCCTCTTCCTTCTCTTTCACTAATAATCTTACTTCTTCATCCCACCACTCACTACCCTTTCTAATCTGCCCCCCTCCCATGCTTCTCATGCCACAAGCATATATATATATACTTTTTTATTTTATTTATCTTTATTATACTTTGTTGCTGTATCCCGTGTTAGCGAGGCAGCGCAAGGGAACAGACGAAAGAATGGCCCAACCCACCCACATACACATGTATATGCATACACATCCACACACGCACATATACATACCTACACATCTCAACGTATACCTATATATACACACAGACATATACATATTTACACATGTACATAATTCATACTGTCTGCCCTTATCCATTCCCATCACCACCCCGCCACACATGAAATGACAACCCCCTATCCCTACATGTGCACGAGGTAGCGCTAGGAAAAGACAACAAAGGCCACATTCGTTCACACTCAGTCTCTAGCTGTCATATATAATGCACCTAAACCACACCTCCCTTTCCACATCCAGGCCTCACAAAACTTTCCATGGTTTACCCCAGACGCTTCACGTGCCCTGGTTCAATCCATTGACAGCACATCAACCACAGTATACCACATCGTTCCAATTCACTCTATTCCTTGCACGCCTTTCACCCTCTTGCATGTTCAGGCCCCGGTCACTCAGAATCTTTTTCATTCCATCTTTTCACCTCCAGTTTGGTCTCCCACTTCTCGTTCCCTCCACCTCTGACACATGTATCCTCTATGTCAATCTTTCCTCACTCATTCTCTCCATGTGACCAAACCATTTCAAAATACCCTCTTCTGCTCTCTCAACCTCATTCTTTTTATTACCACACATCTCTCTTACCCTTTCATTACTTACTTGATCAAACCACCTCACACCACATATTGTCCTCAAACATCTCATTTCCAGCACATCCACCCTCCTCTGCATAACTCTATCTATAGCCCATGCCTCACAACCATATAACATTGTTGGAACCACTATTCCTCCAAACATACCCATTCTTTGTCTGTTTCTTGGGGCTACCTCACTGACACAGGAAATAGCGACTATGTATTTTGAATAAACACCATAGATATACTTCCTGTAAGAGGTCACAGTAGTGCACGTGACCTAATATTTGCTGAGAACCATGAGGAAAATGAAACATGATACATTCCCAAGTGCACTTTTGTGTAATGATCACATTGTCATGAGAGGTACTGCAAAAAATCAAACAGATGTAGAACAGTCACTTGATATACACGGGAGAAAGTAGCTAAGATGTAACTGGTAAACAAGTGTTATCAGTAACACTTGTTTTCCAATGATGTCTTAGCTATGTCTCTTCCTTGTATATCAACTGACTGTTCTATGTCTTCTAGCTCATTCCTGTATCCACATCCAGGCCACATAAACCTTTCCACAGTTTATCCCGGGTGTTTCACATGCCCTGGTTCATTCCATTGACTTATATTGACCCCAGAATACCATATTGATTCACTTCACTTTATTCTATGCACACCTTTCTCCCTCCTGATTGTTTGGGCCCCAATTGCTCAAAAAATCTTTTTCACTCCATCCTTCCATCCCTATTTTGGTTTCCCAGTTCTCCTTGTTCCTTCCATATCTGACACACACACACACACACACACACACACACACACACACACACACACACACACACACATATATATATATATATATATATATATATATATATATATATATATATATATATATATATATATATCCCTGGGGATGGGGAGAAAGAATACTTCCCACGTATTCCCTGCGTGTCGTAGAAGGCGACTAAAAGGGAAGGGAGCAGGGGGCTGGAAATCCTCCCCTCTCAATCTTTTTTTTTTTTCTTTTTTTTTTTTTGATTTTCCAAGGGAGGGAACGGAGAGGGGGGCCGGGTGGGGATATTCCCTCAAAGGCCCAGTCCTCTGTTCTTAACGATACCTCGCTAATGCAGGAAATGGCGAATAGTATGAAAAAAAATATATATATATATATATATATATATATATATATATATATATATATATATATATATATATATATATATATATATATATATCCCTGGGGATGGGGAGAAAGAATACTTCCCACGTATTCCCTGCGTGTCGTAGAAGGCGACTAAAAGGGAAGGGAGCAGGGGGCTGGAAATCTGGAAATCCTCCCCTCAGAGTGGCAGATATAGGGTGTTTTGGTCGAGGTGGTGTGCAAAGTGAGAGGGTTAGGGAAAATGATTTGGTAAACAGAGAAGAGGTAGTAAAAGCTTTGCGGAAGATGAAAGCCGGCAAGGCAGCAGGTTTGGATGGTATTGCAGTGGAATTTATTAAAAAAGGGGGTGACTGTATTGTTGACTGGTTGGTAAGGTTATTTAATGTATGTATGACTCATGGTGAGGTGCCTGAGGATTGGCGGAATGCGTGCATAGTGCCATTGTACAAAGGCAAAGGGGATAAGAGTGAGTGCTCAAATTACAGAGGTATAAGTTTGTTGAGTATTCCTGGTAAATTATATGGGAGGGTATTGATTGACAGGGTGAAGGCATGTACAGAGCATCAGATTGGGGAAGAGCAGTGCGGTTTCAGAAGTGGTAGAGGATGTGTGGATCAGGTGTTTGCTTTGAAGAATGTATGTGAGAAATACTTAGAAAAGCAAATGGATTTGTATGTAGCATTTATGGATCTGGAGAAGGCATATGATAGAGTTGATAGAGATGCTCTGTGGAAGGTATTAAGAATATATGGTGTGGGAGGCAAGTTGTTAGAAGCAGTGAAAAGTTTTTATCGAGGATGTAAGGCATGTGTACGTGTAGGAAGAGAGGAAAGTGATTGGTTCTCAGTGAATGTAGGTTTGCGGCAGGGGTGTGTGATGTCTCCATGGTTGTTTAATTTGTTTATGGATGGGGTTGTTAGGGAGGTGAATGCAAGAGTCCTGGAAAGAGGGGCAAGTATGAAGTCTGTTGGGGATGAGAGAGCCTGGGAAGTGAGTCAGTTGTTGTTCGCTGATGATACAGCGCTGGTGGCTGATTCATGTGGGAAACTGCAGAAGCTGGTGACTGAGTTTGGTAAAGTGTGTGGAAGAAGAAAGTTAAGAGTAAATGTGAATAAGAGCAAGGTTATTAGGTACAGTAGGGTTGAGGGTCAAGTCAATTGGGAGGTAAGTTTGAATGGAGAAAAACTGGAGGAAGTGAAGTGTTTTAGATATCTGGGAGTGGATCTGTCAGCGGATGGAACCATGGAAGCGGAAGTGGATCATAGGGTGGGGGAGGGGGCGAAAATTTTGGGAGCCTTGAAAAATGTGTGGAAGTCGAGAACATTATCTCGGAAAGCAAAAATGGGTATGTTTGAAGGAATAGTGGTTCCAACAATGTTGTATGGTTGCGAGGCGTGGGCTATGGATAGAGTTGTGCGCAGGAGGATGGATGTGCTGGAAATGAGATGTTTGAGGACAATGTGTGGTGTGAGGTGGTTTGATCGAGTAAGTAACGTAAGGGTAAGAGAGATGTGTGGAAATAAAAAGAGCGTGGTTGAGAGAGCAGAAGAGGGTGTTTTGAAATGGTTTGGGCACATGGAGAGAATGAGTGAGGAAAGATTGACCAAGAGGATATATGTGTCGGAGGTGGAGGGAACGAGGAGAAGAGGGAGACCAAATTGGAGGTGGAAAGATGGAGTGAAAAAGATTTTGTGTGATCGGGGCCTGAACATGCAGGAGGGTGTAAGGAGGGCAAGGAATAGAGTGAATTGGAGCGATGTGGTATACAGGGGTTGACGTGCTGTCAGTGGAGTGAATCAAGGCATGTGAGGCGTCTGGGGTGGACCATGGGAAGCTGTGTAGGTATGTATACATGTGTGTGGACATGTGTATGTACATGTGTATGGGGGGGGGGGTTGGGCCATTTCTTTTGTCTGTTTCCTTGCGCTACCTCGCAGACGCGGGAGACAGCGACAAAGTATAAAAAAAAAAAAAAAAAAAAAAAAAAAAAAATATATATATATATATATATATATATATATATATATATATATATATATATCCCTGGGGATAGGGGAGAAAGAATACTTCCCACATATTCCCTGCGTGTTGTAGAAGGCAACTAAAAGGGAAGGGAGCGGGGGGCTGGAAATCTTCCCCTCTCATTTTTTTTTTTCCCCCCAAAGGAAGGAACAGAGAAGGGGGCTGGGTGAGGATTTTTCCTCGCTGAGGCGGGAAATGGCAAATAGTATGAAAGAAAGAAAGAATATATATATATATATATATATATATATATATATTTTTTTTTTTTTGCTTTGTCGCTGTCTCCCGCGTTTGCGAGGTAGCACAAGGAAACAGACGAAAGAAATGGCCCAACCCACCCCCATACACATGTATATACATACGTCCACACACGCAAATATACATACCTACACAGCTTTCCATGGTTTACCCCAGACGCTTCACATGCCTTGATTCAATCCACTGACAGCACGTCAACCCCGGTATACCACATCGCTCCAATTCACTCTATTCCTTGCCCTCCTTTCACCCTCCTGCATGTTCAGGCCCCGATCACACAAAATCTTTTTCACTCCATCTTTCCACCTCCAATTTGGTCTCCCTCTTCTCCTCGTTCCCTCCACCTCCGACACATATATCCTCTTGGGCAATCTTTCCTCACTCATTCTCTCCATGTGACCAAACCATTTCAAAACACCCTCTTCTGCTCTCTCAACCACGCTCTTTTTATTTCCACACATCTCTCTTACCCGTACGTTACTTACTCGATCAAACCACCTCACACCACACATTGTCCTCAAACATCTCATTTCCAGCACATCCATCCTCCTGTGCACAACTCTATCCATAGTCCACGCCTCGCAACCATACAACATTGTTGGAACCACTATTCCTTCAAACATACCCATTTTTGCTTTCCGAGATAATGTTCTCGACTTCCACACATTCTTCAAGGCTCCCAGAATTTTCGCCCCCTCCCCCACCCTATGATCCACTTCCGCTTCCATGTTTCCATCCGCTGCCAGATCCACTCCCAGATATCTAAAACACTTCACTTCCTCCAGTTTTTCTCCATTCAAACTCACCTCCCAATTGACTTGACCCTCAACCCTACTGTACCTAATAACCTTGCTCTTATTCACATTTACTCTTAACTTTCTTCTTTCACACACATTACCAAACTCAGTCACCAGCTTCTGCAGTTTCTCACATGAATCAGCCACCAGCGCTGTATCATCAGCGAACAACAACTGACTCACTTCCCAAGCTCTCTCATCCCCAACAGACTTCATCCTTGCCCCTCTTTCCAAAACTCTTGCATTCACCTCCCTAACAACCCCATCCATAAACAAATTAAACAACCATGGAGACATCACACACCCCTGCCGCAAACCTACATTCACTGAGAACCAATCACTTTCCTCTCTTCCTACACGTACACATGCCTTACATCCTCGATAAAAACTTTTCACTGCTTCTAACAACTTTCCTCCCACACCATATATTCTTAATACCTTCCACAGTGCATCTCTATCAACTCTATCATATGCCTTCTCCAGATCCATAAATGCTACATACAAATCCATTTGCTTTTCTAAGTATTTCTCACATACATTCTTCAAAGCAAACACCTGATCCACACATCCTCTACCACTTCTGAAACCACACTGCTCTTCCCCAATCTGATGCTCTGTACATGCCTTCACCCTCTCAATCAATACCCTCCCATACAATTTGCCAATATACATATATATATATATATATATATATATATATATATATATATATATATATATATATCCCTGGGGATAGGGGATTAACAATACTTCCCACGCATTCCTCACGTGTCGTAGAAGGCGACTAAAGGGGACGGGAGCGGGGGGCTAGAAACCCTCCCCTCCTTGTATTTTAACTTTCTAAAAGGGGAAACAGAAGAAGGAGTCATGCGAGGAGTGCTCATCCTCCTCGAAGGCTCAGATTGGGGTGTCTAAATGTGTGTGGATGTAACCAAGATGAGAAAAAAGGAGAGATAGGTAGTATGTTTGAGGAAAGGAACCTGGATGTTTTGGCTCTGAGTGAAACGAAGCTAAAGGGTAAAGGGGAAGAGTGGTTTGGGAATGTCTTGGGAGTAAAGTCAGGGGTTAGTGAGAGGACAAGAGCAAGGGAAGGAGTAGCACTACTCCTGAAACAGGAGTTGTGGGAGTATGTGATAGAGTGTAAGAAAGTAAATTCTAGATTGATATGGGTAAAACTGAAAGTTGATGGAGAGAGATGGGTGATTATTGGTGCATATGCACCTGGGCATGAGAAGAAAGATCTTGAGAGGCAAGTGTTTTGGGAGCAGCTGAATGAGTGTGTTAGTGGTTTTGATGCAAAAGACCGGGTTATAGTGATGGGTGAATTGAATGCAAAGGTGAGTAATGTGGCAGTTGAGGGAATAATTGGTATACATGGAGTGTTCAGTGTTGTACATGGAAATGGTGAAGACCTTGTAGATTTATGTGCTGAAAAAGGACTGGTGATTGGGAATACCTGGTTTAAAAAGCGAGATATACATAAGTATACGTATGTAAGTAGGAGAGATGGCCAGAGAGCGTTATTGGATTACGTGTTATTTGATAGACGCACGAGAGAGACTTTTGGATGTTAATGTGCTGAGAGGTGCAACTGGAGGGATGTCTGATCATTATCTTGTGGAAGCAGAGGTGAAGATTTGTGGGGGTTTTCAGAAAAGAAGAGAGAATGTTGGGGTGAAGAGAGTGGTGACAGTAAGTGAGCTTGGGAAGGAGACTTGTATGAGGAAGTACCAGGAGAGACTGAGTACAGAATGGAAAAAGGTGAGAACAAAGGAGGTAAGGGGAGTGGGGGAGGAATGGGATGTATTTAGGGAAGCAGTGATGGCTTGCGCAAAAGATGCTTGTGGCATGAGAAGCGTGGGAGGTGGGTTGATTAGAAAAGGTAGTGAGTGGTGGAATGAAGAAGTAAGATTATTAGTGAAAGAGAAGACAGAGGCATTTGAACGATTTTTGCAGGGAAAAAATGCAAATGAGTGGGAGAGGTATAAAAGAAAAAGGCAGGAGGTCAAGAGAAAGGTGCAAGAGGTGAAAAAGAGGGCAAATGAGAGTTGGGGCGAGAGTGTATCATTAAATTTCAGGGAGAATAAAAAGATGTTTTGGAAGGAGGTAAATAAAGTGCGTAAGACAAGGGAGCAAATGGGAACTTCAGTGAAGAGGGCAAATGGGGAGGTGATAACAAGTAGTGGTGATGTGAGAAGGAGATGGAGTGAGTATTTTGAAGGTTTGTTGAATGTGTTTGATGATAGAGTGGCAGATGTGGGGTGTCTTGGTCGAGGTGGTGTGCAAAGTGAGAGGGTTAGGGAAAATGATTTGGTAAATAGAGAAGAGGTAATAAAAGCTTTACGGAAGATGAAAGCCGGCAAAGCAGCAGGTTTGGATGGCATTGCAGTGGAATTTATTAAAAAAGGGGGTGACTGTATTGTTGACTGGTTGGTAAGGTTATTTAATGTATGTATGATTCATGGTGAGGTGCCTGAGGATTGGCGGAATGCTTGCATAGTGCCACTGTACAAAGGCAAAGGGGATACGAGTGAGTGCTCAAATTACAGAGGTATAAGTTTGTTGAGTATTCCTGGTAAATTATGTGGGAGGGTATTGATTGAGAGGGTGAAGGCATGTACAGAGCATCAGATTGGGGAAGAGCAGTGTGGTTTCAGAAGTGGTAGAGGATGTGTGGATCAGGTGTTTGCTTTGAAGAATATATGCGAGAAATACTTAGAAAAACAAATGGATTTGTATGTAGCATTAATGGATCTGGAGAAGGCATATGATAGAGTTGATAGAGATGCTCTGTGGAAGGTATTAAGAATATATGGTGTGGGAGGCAAGTTGTTAGAAGCAGTGAAAAGTTTTTATCGAGGATGTAAGGCATGTGTACATGTAGGAAGAGAGGAAAGTGATTGGTTCTCAGTGAATGTAGGTTTGCGGCAGGGGTGTGTGATGTCTCCATGGTTGTTTAATTTGTTTATGGATGGGGTTGTTAGGGAGGTGAATGCAAGAGTTTTGGAAAGAGGGGCAAGTATGCAGTCTGTTGTGGATGAGAGAGCTTGGGAAGTGAGTCAGTTGTTGTTCGCTGATGATACAGCGCTGGTGGCTGATTCATGTGAGAAACTGCAGAAGCTGGTGACTGAGTTTGGTAAAGTGTGTGAAAGAAGAAAGTTAAGAGTAAATGTGAATAAGAGCAAGGTTATTAGGTACAGTAGGGTTGAGGGTCAAGTCAATTGGGAGGTAAGTTTGAATGGAGAAAAGCTGGAGGAAGTAAAGTGTTTTAGATATCTGGGAGTGGATCTGGCAGCGGATGGAACCATGGAAGTGGAAGTGAATCATAGGGTGGGGGAGGGGGCGAAAATTCTGGGAGCCTTGAAGAATGTTTGGAAGTCGAGAACATTATCTCGGAAAGCAAAAATGGGTATGTTTGAAGGAATAGTGGTTCCAACAATGTTGTATGGTTGCGAGGCGTGGGCTATGGATAGAGTTGTGCGCAGGAGGGTGGATGTGCTGGAAATGAGATGTTTGAGGACAATATGTGGTGTGAGGTGGTTTGATCGAGTAAGTAATGTAAGGGTGAGAGAGATGTGTGGAAATAAAAAGAGTGTGGTTGAGAGAGCAGAAGAGGGTGTTTTGAAATGGTTTGGTCACATGGAGAGAATGATTGGGGAAAGATTGACCAAGAGGATATATGTGTCAGAGGTGGAGGGAACGAGGAGAAGTGGGAGACCAAATTGGAGGTGGAAAGATGGAGTGAAAAAGATTTTGAGTGATTGGGGCCTGAACATGCAGGAGGGTGAAAGGTGTGCAAGGAATAGAGTGAATTGGAACGATGTGGTATACCGGGGTCGACGTGCTGTCAGTGGATTGAACCAGGGCATGTGAAGCGTCTGGGGTAAACCATGCAAAGTGTGTGGGGCCTGGATGTGGAAAGGGAGCTGTGGTTTCGGTGCATTATTACATGACAGCTAGAGACTGAGTGTGAACGAATGGGGCCTTTGGTGTTTTTCCTAGCGCTACCTCGCACACATGAGGGGGGAGGGGGTTGTTATTCCATGTGTGGCAAGGTGGCGATGGGAACAAATAAAGGCAGACAGTATGAATTATGTACATGTGTATATATGTATATGTCTGTGTGTGTATATATATGTGTACATTAAGATGTATAGGTATGTATATTGTGCATGGGTGGACATGTATGTATATACATGTGTATGTGGGCGGGTTGGGCCATTCTTTCGTCTGTTTCCTTGCGCTACCTTGCTAACGTGGGAGACAGCGACAAAGCAAAATAAATAAATAAATAAAAATATATCCTCTTTGTCTCTTTCCTCACTCACTCTCTCCATATGTCCAAACCTTTTCAACAAACCCTCTTCTACTCTCTCAACCACACTCTTTTTATTCTCATACATCTTTCTTACCTTTTCATTACTCAATCAAACTACTTTACACTACATACTGTACTCAAACATTTCAATTCCAGTACATCCACCATCCTCCACACAACCCTATCTATAACCCATGCCTCGCAACCATATGATATTGTTGGAACTGCTATTCCTTCAAACACACCCAATTATACCCTCCAAGATAGTTTTCCTCTTTCCACATATTCTTCAACACTCCCAGAACCTTTGCTCCCCCCCCCCTATCCTATGACTTCCATTTGCTTCCACGGTTCTGTTCACTGCCAAGTCCACTTCCAGATATCCAAAGTACTTCACTTCCTCCAATTTTTCTCCATTCAAAGTTACATCCCAAATAACTTGTCCCTCAACCCTGTTAAACCTAATAACCTTGCTTTTACTCACATTCGCTCTCAACTTTCTCCATTCAAATACTCTTCCAAACTCAGTCATCAACTTCTGCAGTTTCTGTTGGGCCCTCTCACCCCCAACAGATTGCACACTCGCCTCTCTTTCCAAGGCTTGTGCATCTAACTTGCTCACCACCCTATTTATAAACAAATTAAGCAACCATGGTGACAACATACATCCTTGCCACAGACCAGCCTTCACTGGGAACCATTGTAAACATGCATTACACCCTTGATAAAACTTTTCACTGCTTCTAGGATCTACCAGATTACCTCCCAAAACCATACATTCTTAGGACCTTCCACAAAGTATCTCTATCAACCCTTTCATATGCCTTCTCTATATCCACAAATGCCACATACAAAGTCACCTGTTTTTCTAAGTGCTTCTCACACACATTTTTGAAGCAAACACCTGATCCACAGATAGACGGAAAGATAGACAGATGTTTATTGACCACAGTTTACAAAGATAATATACATAATACACAATAATGATAACTAAAAACACGAACATTAGTTCCAGTGCACTAAAATACACGACTGTAGTCCAACAAAAGGTCTAAAACAAATTTTGCAGTGTAAACATATAAAATCAGTAAGTAGGCTTGGTTGAGTACATTATCTATATATACTTGAAATATCATGAGTGATCTTACAGGCAACGGCATTAGTATGTTTCGAAAATAAATCATTTGCGGAGTTCATATCATATAAATCTCTGAATTTCTGAGTATTGGGACAGTCTTTAACCACATGTTTCTCAGTCTACACAGCCACATACACATAGTCGCTCCTCCACCAGCAAACGACCACACCCTCGCCTGTTTCACCTTGTCTCAACAGCCAAATTGTGGCTGCACACTCTAAGCCTTGTAAAAGACATTGTAAATTAGTCATTCACTGCATACTTTCTGGAGTATACATCATGCACTGTAAAATCTGGGTTTCTATATTTATAAACACTGCATCTTGATGTGTCTGAATTCGCTATTGAATTATGTACATTTCCTACAAACAAAGAATAATCTATGACATTATTGTCTAACATATCCCTAACAGTTCTTCCATCAACAGTGTTATAAGAAATAACAAAGTTAATAGCAGACACCAATGGATCATCATTCATATCTCTCCTCTCAGACCACATTCTATGAAAAAACTTGTGTTGTCTATACTTTAATAAATCAGGTAATGTGGGGTAATGATATACCAAGCTAGATATTCTTCTCACTCCTAACAATTCTTTAGTGGCCCAATTATATAACTTAATTACAGGTTTAATATCAGCTCCTACCCATGATTCACACCCATGCAGTAAAGATTACATAAGAGCTGCTTCAGAGACATGATGTTTAATGATAAAGGGTACATCATTGTTTTTCTTAACAAATGACAAAAATTTTGAAATATGTCACAATCTATTCCTTGCATGTTCTCTAACCACCTCAGACATAGACACATAATTCACACCCATATAGTAAAGATTACATAAGAGCTGCTTCAGACACACGATGTTTAATGATAAAGGGTACATCATTGTTTTTCTTAACATGACAAAAATTTTAAAATGTCACAATTTATTCCTTGCATGTTCTCTAACCACCCCAGACACAGAGCCATCACATGTAAATGGTGAACCAAAATATATATAACTCCTACATTGTTCAACCACCAAGCCATTCACCCGGAATGCCTCACAGTCACCATTTATTACAAAAAAAAATTTGTTTTGCCAAGGTTAATCCTCATGCCATATTCCTCACAAAATTCCTGCAGTATATCAAGCTTTTTAATCATACATCTGCTTGTTGTTGAAAATAGCACTGTGTCATCTACCAGCATTAACACACGCAACCATTCTCAAAAACTCTCAGGTTGACATTTATATTTCAGACTTCTTATCAACACACTAACAAATGATATAAAGAGAAAACAAGAAGTGGATAAACCCTGTCTAACACCTACAGTCGCTTTTACAATAGCAGATCCCACAACATTTTAAGTAACATTGCACATTGCCACTACAGCAGCAAGCATAACCATACCACATACTATTTGCCTTAATACATTAAACAAGTTATGTCTAAGTACCAGACTGTATGCCTTAGAGAAATCTAAAAATATAACAAAAAGTTTAATTACTTTCTTCTGGCTGTACCCATAAGTAATTGTAATGTCACAATATTTTCTATACAACCACTTTTCTTCTGTGCCCAAGCATGTTCTCTATATGGGTTAAACCAATAATACAACCTCTCACATAAAATCACATCATATAATTTAGCAACAGAATTAGTGACACTAATCCCTCGGTAACTGTGTGGATCAGATCTATCACCCTTCTTAAAAACTGTAAAAATCTTTGCCCTAATCCACGACACATCCTAAATCACTTCTGAAACCACATTGCTCCTTCCCAATCTAATGCTCTGTACATACCTTCACTTTGGAAATCAATACTTTAACATATAACTTACCACGTATACTCAACAAATTTATACCTCTGTAGTTCAAACATTCAACTTTATCCCTTTTGCCTTTATACAAAGGTAGTATACATGCATTCTGCCAATTTTCAAGCACTTCACCATGATTCATACATACACTGAATATCCTTACCAACCAATCAACAACATAGTCACCCCCTTTCTTCATAGGTACAACCGTAATACCATAACACTGCTTTGCAGCACTTTATCTTAT
Source organism: Panulirus ornatus (assembly GCF_036320965.1). Lineage (NCBI taxonomy): Eukaryota > Metazoa > Arthropoda > Malacostraca > Decapoda > Palinuridae > Panulirus > Panulirus ornatus. The sequence goes on along the minus strand of NC_092243.1, from coordinate 38,831,896 downwards.
GCAGGGCTTTCACTTCCTCTTCTCTCATCACCAAACCACTCTCCATGACTCTTACTTTGCATACCACCCCGACCTAACCATCTTATATCTGCCACTCCATCATCAAACATATTTAACAATCCTTCAAAATACTCCATCTCCTCCTCACTTGCTACCTGTTCTCACTTCCCTTTTTGCCTCCTTCATTGATGTTCCCATTAGTTCTGTTGTCTTTCATGCATTATTCACCTCCTTCAATTTCATCTTTTGTTCTCTCAACTCTCATTTGCTCCCTTTTTCAACCCCTGCACCTTCCTCTTGACCTCCTGCCATTTTCTCTTATACATCTCCCAATCAATTGCACTCCTTCCCTGTAAGTACCACCCGGACATCTCTCTTTTCTCTGCCATTTTTTCTTATACATCTCTCAATCAATTGCACTCCTTCCCTGTAAGTACCACCCAAACATCTCTCTTTTCTCTTCCACTAACTTTATTTCTTCATCAAACCACTCACTACCCTTTCTAATCTGCCTATCTCCCACCTTTCACATGCCACATGCATCTCTTGTACATGCCATCACTGCTTCCCTAAATACCTCCCATTCTTCACCCACTCACACAAACTTCATTTGCTCTCACCTTTTGCCATTCTACAATAAGTCTCCTTTCTATGCTCACTTACTCTCACCACTCTCTTCTCCCTGACGTTGTTTCCTTTTTTTTTTTTTCAAAAACCTCTACAAATCTTCACCCTCACCTCCACAACAGTGACCAGACATCCCACCAGCTGCCCCTCTCAGCACATTTACATTGAAAAGTCTCTCTTTTACATGCTCATCAATTAATATGTGATTTGGTAATGCCAGGTGACCATCTCTCCAACCCACAGGTGTATACTTGTGTATCTCTCTCTCTCTTTAAACTGGGTATTCCCAGTCACCAGTCTTTTTTCAGTACATAACCCCAACAGCTCTTCAACATTTTCAATAATAACAATGAATACCCCATGTGCATCAATTACACCCTCAACTGCCACATTACTTACCTATGCATTTAAATCACCCATCACTAATACTTGGTGTCTTACATCAAAACTGCTGAAAAACTCACTCATCTGCTTCCAAAACACTTGCATCTCATGATCTTTATTTTAATCGCCAGGTGCATGAGCACCAGTAATCACCCATCTCTCACAATCCACTTTCAGCTTTACCCACATCAATCTACAATTTACTTCCTTACACTCTATCATACACTCCTACAACTCATGCTTCAGGAATAGTGCTACTCCCTCCTTAGCTCATGTCCTCTCACCATCCCCTGACTTTATTTCTAAGACATTTCCAAACCATTCCTCCCCTTACCCTTGACCTTTGTTTCATTTAGAGCCAGAACATCCAAGTTTCTCTACTCAAACGTATCTCTCCTCTCTTCTCATCTTGGTTACTTCCACACACATTCAGTGTGAGCCCTCGAGGAGGATTAGCATTCCTTGCCTGATTCCTTTTTCTGTTTCCTCTCTTAGAAATTGAAATATAAGAAGGGGAGGGTTTCCAGCCCCACCTCCCCTGTTCCCACCCCTTTTAGTAGACATCTATGACATGCAGAGAATGCGGATATAGAATTCTTTCTCTGCTAAATATTTGTACAAGCAGGCAGAATATTTTCTTTAATATTTTGTTAGTTAAAGACCATATTTGACACTCATTAGCCTTCTGTTTTTTTATTTCAATTTCTCTCGTTACACATTTTGCTTTATCAGATAAAGTGTGAATCAAATGTCCTATATCAATTTTCACCTTATTTTGAAATATATGAAACATATTGTATTCAATTTCTCAGGGACATTCAAGAAAATTATACCTCCTTAGTTTGAGCACTCACTTTTGTTTCCCTTTCTTTTATACAGTGGCATTATATATGCACTCTTTCAATCTTCATTCACCTCTACCATTCATACATACACTGAAATTCCTAACTAACCAATCAACAATTCATCTGCAATACCATCCACCCCAAATGCCTTGCCACATTTGATCTTACATAAGTTTTTAAACACCTCTTTCTTCACTAATCCACTTTTCATGACTCTCACTTCACATAACTCCCCTCCCCTCATAAACACCCTGCATCTACCCCCTTATCATCAAACACATTCAATAATCCTTGAAAATACTCATTCCATTTCCTGCTTACCTCATCACTACCTGTTACCACTTCTCCATTTCCCTCTTTCATTAATGTTCCCAATTGTTCTCTTGCTTTTCTCCTTCCAAAACATCTTATTCTCCATGAAGTTTATCATTCTCATTCACCTGCCAACTTTCATTTGCCTTCTTTTTCAGCCTCTGGACCTTTCTCTTAACCTCCTGCCACTTTTCTCTAATGCATCTCCCATTCATTTAAACTATTTCCTTGTGACACCCATACACATCCCTTTTCTCTTTCTCTACCAACTATAGGATATTCAGTTCACACCATCTGGTGAAGCCAAATGTGTGGTGAGAAAAACCGAAAAGACAACAGAAGGTTAGTGAGTGTTGAATATACAGGGTATCTCAGAAAAATGTAAACACACTGAATTTTCATCAATACAATGTCAGATAGACCACATCCAAGATTTATAATTCAAATTAAAGAAGACAGATGTGTAATTATTATGAGCTATCGCATGTGTTCAAACTGATAGCCATTCTGGCCCAGACACTAATGACAATGCAGTTCCATAGAGTTGCAAACAGCATTAAGCAGTTTATTTGGGATTTGGGCCCATTCTCTTTCAGTGGTGGTTTTTATCTCATTGACTGTTGTCAGCTTTGTGAGATAACCATCATCTTTTAGGTGTCCCAGTAAGAAAAAATACATTGTAATGAGGTCTGGTGAATGAGGGAGGTATTAAATGCTACCTCTTCACCCAATCCATCTGTTAAGTGCATTTTCATAAGATAGGCCCTTACATAACGATGGTAGTGGGGAGGTGCTCCATCTTGAATCATAAATCTTGGAAGTCCTTTTCCTGAGTTCAGGAAGTAGCACCAAAAAACAGATAAAAACCCATCCATTCACATATAAACACATACATGTAATTATATTCTTTCTTTCAAACTATTCACCATTTCCCACGTTAGCAAGGTAGCATTAAGAACAGAGGACTGGGCCTAAGTGGGAATATCCTCACCTGGCCTCCTTCTCTGTTCCTTCTTTTGGAAAATTAAAAAAAATGAGAGGGGAGGATTTCCAACCCCCCGCTCCCTCCCCTTTTAGTTGCCTTCTACGACACGCAGGGAATACGTGGGAAGTATTCTTTCTCCCCTATCCCCAGGGATATATATATTATATTATATATTATAGTATACTTTGTCACTGTCTCCTGCGTTAGCAAGGTACTGCAAGGAAACAGACAAAAGAATGGCCCAACCCACCCACATACACATGTATATACATACACAACCACACAAGCACATATACATACCTATACATATATATATACATACAGACATATACACATATAAACATGTACATAATTCATACTTGCTGCATTTATTCATTCCCGTCACCACTCCACCAAACATGAAATGACAACCCCCTCCCCCCAAATGCGTGCGAGGTAGGTCTAGAAAAAGACAACAAAGGCCACATTCGTTCACACTCAGTCTCTAGATGTCATGTATAATGCACCAAAACCACAGCTCCCTTTCCACCTCCAGTTTCCACAAAACTTTCCATGGTTTACCCTAGACGCTTTACATGCCCTGGGTCAATCCAATGACTGCACGTTGACCCCAGTATACCACATCGTCCCAATTCACTCTATTCCTTGCACACCTTTCACCCTACTGCATGTTCAGGCCCCGATCGCTCAAAATCTTTTCCCTCATCTTTCCACCTCCAATTTGGTCTCCCACTTCTCGTTCCCTCCACCTCTGACACATATATTCTCTTTGTCAATCTTTCCTCACTCATTCTCTCCATGTGACCATTTCGAAAACACCCTCTTCTCCTCTCTCAATCACACTTACTTACTCAATCAAACCACCTCACACATCATATTGTCCTCAAACATCTCATTTCCAAAACATCCACCATCCTCCACACAACTCCATCTATAGCCCACGCCTTGCAACCATATAACATTGTTGAAACCACTATTCCTTCAAACATATCCATTTTTGGTTTCCGAGGTAACGTTCTCACCTTCCACACATTTTTCAATGCTCCCAGAACTTTTGCCCCCTCCCCACCCTGTGACTCACTTCCACTTCCAAGGTTCCATCTGCTGCCAAATCCACTCCCAGATGTCTAAAACACTTCACTTCCTCCAGTTTTTCTTCATTCAAACTTACCTCCCAAATGACTTGTCCCTCAACCCTACTGTACCTAATAACCTTGCTCTTATTCACATTTACTCTCAGCTTTCTTCTTTCACACATTTTACCAATCTCACTCACCAGCTTCTGCAGTTTCTCACCCGAATCAGCCACCAGCGCTGTATCATCAGCAAACAACAACAGACTCACTTCCCAAGCTCTCTCATCCACAACAGATTGCATAGTTGCCCCTCTCTCCAAAACTCTTGCATTCACCTCCCTAGCAACCCCATCCATAAACAAACTAAACAGCCATGGAGACATCACACACCCCTGCCACAAACCAACATTCATTGACAACCAATCACTTTCCTCTCTTCCTACTCGCACACATGCCTTACATCCTCGATAAAACTTTTCACTGCTTCTTACAACTTGTCTCCCACACCATATATTCTTAATACCTTCCACAGAGCATCTCTATCAACTCTATCATATGCCTTCTCCAGATCCATAAATGCTACATACAAATCCATTTGCTTTTCTAAGTATTTCTCACATACATTCTTCAAAGCAAACACCTGATCCACACATCCTCTACCATTTCTGAAACCACACCACTCTTCCCTTATCTGATGTTCTGTGCATGCCTCCACCCTCTCAATCAATACCCTCCCACATAATTCCCAAGGAATACTCAACAAACTTATACCTCTGTAATTTGAACACTCACTTTTATCCCCTTTGCCCAAATACAAAGGCACTATACATGCATTCCACCAATCCTCAGGCACCTCACCATGACTCATACATACATTATATATCCTTACCAACCAGTCAACAACATAGTCATCCCCCTTTTTTTTAATAAATTCCATTCCAAACCATCCAAACCCGCTGCCTTCCCAGCTTTCATCTTATGCAAAGCTTTTACTACCTCTTCTCTGTTTACCAAATCATTCTCCCAAACCCTCTCACTTCGCACACCACCTCGACCAAAACACCTTATATCTGCCACACTATCATCTAACACATTGAACAAACCTTCAAAATACTTACTCCATCTCCTTCTCACATCACTACTACTTGTTATAACCTCCCCATTAGCTCCCTTCACCGATGTTCCCATTTGTTCTCCTATCTTACGCACTTTATTTACTTCCCTGAAATTTAATGATACTCTCTCACCCCAACTCTCATTTGCCTGCTTTTTCAGCTCTTGCACCTTCCTCTTGATCTCCTGCCTCTTTCATTTATACATCTCACAGTCATTTGCACTATTTCCCTGCAAAACTCATTGAAAAGTGCCTCTCTCTTCTCTTTCAGTAATAATCTTACTTCTTCATCCCACCATTCACTACCCTTTCTAAACTGCCCACCTCCCACGCTTCTCATGCCACAAGCATCTTTTGCGCAAGCCATCACTGCTTCCCTAAATACATCCCATTCCTCCCCCACTCCCCTTATGTCCTTTGCTCTCACCTTTTTCCATTCTGCACTCAGTCTCTCCTGGTACTACCTCACACAAGTCTCCTTCCCAAGCTCACTTACTCTCACCACTCTATTCACCCCAACATACTCTCTTCTTTTCTGAAAACCTCTACAAATCTTCACCTTCGTCTCCACAAGATAATGGTCAGACATCCCTCCAGTTGCACCTCTCAGCACATTAACATTCAAAAGTCGCTCTTTCTTGCGCCTATCAGTTAACATGTAATCCAATAACACTCTCTAGCCATCTCTCCTACTTACATATGTATACTTATGTATATCTCTATTTTCAAACCAGGTATTCCCAATCACCAGTCCCTTTTCAACACACAAATCTACAAGTTCTTCACCATTTCCAATAACAACACTGAACACCCCATGTACCAATTATTCCCTCAACTGCCACATTACTTACCTTTGCATTCAAATCACCCATCACTATAACCCCGTCTCATGCATCAAAACTACTAATGCACTCACTCAGCTGTTCCCAAAACAATTGCCTCTCATGATTTTTCTTCTCATGCCCAGGTGGATAGGCACCAATAATCACCCATCTCTCTCCATCCACTTTCAGTTTTACCCATATCAATCAAAAGTTTACTTTCTTACACTCTATCACATACTCCCACCACTCTTGTTTCAGTAGTGCTACTCCTTCCCTTGCTTTTGTCCTCTCACCAACCCCTGACTTTCTCCCAAAACATTCCCAAACCACTCTTCCCATTTACCCTTGAGCTTTGTTTCACTCACAGCTAAAACATCCAGGTTCCTTTCCTCAAACATACTACCTATCTCTCCTCTTTTGTCATCTTGGTTACATCCACACACATTTAGACATCCCAATTGGAACCTTTGAGGAGGATAAGCACTCCTCGCATGACTGCTTCTTGTTTCCCCTTTTAGAAAGTTGAAATATATGGAGGGGAGGGTTTCTAGCCCCTCGCTCCTATCCCCTTTAGTCGCCCTCTATGACACGTGAGGAATGCGTGGAAAGTATTCTTTCTCCCCTATCTACGGGGATATATATATATATATTTTTTTTTTCTTTTTTTATACTTTGTCGCTGTCTCCCGCGTTTGCGAGGTAGCGCAAGGAAACAGACGAAAGAAATGGCCCAACCCCCCCCATACACATGTATATACATACGTCCACATGCAAATATACATACCTACACAGCTTTCCATGGTTTACCCCAGACGCTTCACATGCCTTGATTCAATCCACTGACAGCACGTCAGCCCCAGTATACCACATCGCTCCAATTCACTCTATTCCTTGCCCTCCTTTCACCCTCCTGCATGTTCAGGCCCCGATCACACAAAATCTTTTTCACTCCATCTTTCCACCTCCAATTTGGTCTCCCTCTTCTCCTTGTTCCCTCCACCTCCGACACATAAATCCTCTTGGTCAATCTTTCCTCACTCATCCTCTCCATGTGCCCAAACCACTTCAAAACACCCTCTTCTGCTCTCTCAACCACGCTCTTTTTATTTCCACACATCTCTCTTACCCTTACGTTACTCACTCGATCAAACCACCTCACACCACACATTGTCCTCAAACATCTCATTTCCAGCACATCCATCCTCCTGCGCACAACTCTATCCATAGCCCACGCCTCGCAACCATACAACATTGTTGGAACCACTATTCCTTCAAACATACCCATTTTTGCTTTCCAAGATAATGTTCTCGACTTCCACACATTCTTCAAGGCCCCCAGAATTTTCGCCCCCTCCCCCACCCAATGATCCACTTCCGCTTCCATGGTTCCATCCGCTGCCAGATCCACTCCCAGATATCTAAAACACTTCACTTCCTCCAGTTTTTCTCCATTCAAACTCACCTCCCAATTGACTTGACCCTCAACCCTACTGTACCTAATAACCTTGCTCTTATTCACATTTACTCTTAACTTTCTTCTTCCACACACTTTACCAAACTCAGTCACCAGCTTCTGCAGTTTCTCACATGAATCAGCCACCAGCGCTGTGTCATCAGCGAACAACAACTGACTCACTTCCCAAGCTCTCTCATCCCCAACAGACTTCATACTTGCCCCTCTTTCCAAAACTCTTGCATTTACCTCCCTAACAACCCCATCCATAAACAAATTAAACAACCATGGAGACATCACACACCCCTGCCGCAAACCTACATTCACTGAGAACCAATCACTTTCCTCTCTTCCTACACGTATACATGCCTTACATCCTCGATAAAAACTTTTCACTGCTTCTAACAACTTTCCTCCCACACCATATATTCTTAATACCTTCCACAGAGCATCTCTATCAACTCTATCATATGCCTTCTCCAGATCCATAAATGCTACATACAAATCCCTTTGCTTTTCTAAGTATTTCTCACATACATTCTTCAAAGCAAACACCTGATCCACACATCCTCTAACACTTCTGAAACCACACTGCTCTTCCCCAATCTGATGCTCTGTACATGCCTTCACCCTCTCAATCAATACCCTCCCATATAATTAACCAGGAATACTCAACAAACTTATACCTCTGTAATTTGAGCACTCACTCTTATCCCCTTTGCCTTTGTACAATGGCACTATGCTCGCATTCCGCCAATCCTCAGGCACCTCACCATGAGTCATACATACATTAAATAACCTTACCAACCAGTCAACAATACAGTCACCCCCTTTTTTAATAAATTCCACTGCAATACCATCCAAACCTGCTGCCTTGCTGGCTTTCATCTTCCGCGAAGCTTTCACTACCTCTTCCCTGTTTACCAAATCATTTTCCCTAACCCTCTCACTTTGCACACCACCTCGACCAAAACACCCTATATCTGCCACTCTATCATCAAACACATTCAACAAACCTTCGAAATACTCACTCCATCTCCTTCTCACATCACCACTACTTGTTATCACCTCCCCATTTGCGCCCTTCACTGAAGTTCCCATTTGCTCCCTTGTCTTACGCACTTTATTTACCTCCTTCCAGAACATCTTTTTATTCTCCCTAAAATTTAATGATACTCTCTCACCCCAACTCTCATTTGCCCTTTTTTTCACCTCTTGCACCTTTCTCTTGACCTCCTGTCTCTTTCTTTTATACATCTCCCACTCAATTGCATTTTTTCCCTGCAAAAATCGTCCAAATGCCTCTCTCTTCTCTTTCACTAATACTCTTACTTCTTCATCCCACCACTCACTACCCTTTCTAATCAACCCACCTCCCACTCTTCTCATGCCACAAGCATCTTTTGTGCAATCCATCACTGATTCCCTAAATACATCCCATTCCTCCCCCACTCCCCTTACTTCCATTGTTCTCACCTTTTTCCATTCTGTACTCAGTCTCTCCTGGTACTTCCTCACACAGGTCTCCTTCTCAAGCTCACTTACTCTCACCACCCTCTTCACCCCAACATTCACTCTTCTTTTCTGAAAACCCATACAAATCTTCACCTTAGCCTCCACAAGATAATGATCAGACATCCCTCCAGTTGCACCTCTCAGCACATTAACATCCAAAAGTCTCTCTTTCGCACGCCTGTCAATTAACACGTAATCCAATAACGCTCTCTGGCCATCTCTCCTACTTACATAAGTATACTTATGTATATCTCGCTTTTTAAACCAGGTATTCCCAATCACCAGTCCATTTTCAGCACATAAATCTACAAGCTCTTCACCATTTCCATTTACAACACTGAACACCCCATGTATACCAATTATTCCCTCAACTGCCACATTACTCACCTTTGCATTCAAATCACCCATCACTATAACCCGGTCTCGTGCATCAAAACCACTAACACACTCATTCAGCTGCTCCCAAAACACTTGCCTCTCTTGATCTTTCTTCTCATGCCCAGGTGCATAAGCACCAATAATCACCCACCTCTCTCCATCAACTTTCAGTTTTACCCATATTAATCGAGAATTTACTTTCTTACACTCTATCACATACTCCCACAACTCCTGTTTCAGGAGTATTGCTACTCCTTCCCTTGCTCTTGTCCTCTCACTAACCCCTGACTTTACTCCCCAGACATTCCCAAACCACTCTTCCCCTTTACCCTTGAGCTTCGTTTCACTTAGAGCCAAAACATCCAGGTTCCTTTCCTCAAACATACTACCTATCTCTCCTTTTTTCACATCTTGGTTACATCCACACACATTTAGGCACCCCACTCTGAGCCTTCGAGGAGGATGAGCACTCCCCGCGTGACTCCTTCTTCTGTTTCCCATTTTAGAAAGTTAATACAAGGATATATATATATATTATTTTATATAATCTATTTCTTATACTTTGTCGCTGTCTCCCACATTAGTGAGGTAGCACAAGGAAACAGACAAAAGAATGGCCTAACCCACCCACATACACATTTATATAAATACACGTCCACACACAGCACATATACATACCTATATATCTCAACGTATACATATATATACACACGCAGATATATACATATATACACATGTACATAATTCATACTGTCTGCCCTTATTCATTCCCGTCACCACCCTTCCACACATGAAATGACAACCCCCCTCCCCCGCAGTGTGTGAGGTAGCACTAGGAAAAGACAACAAAGGCCACATTCGTTCACACTCAGTTTCTAGCTGTCATGTATAATTCACCGAAACCACAGCTCCCTTCCCACATCCAGGCCTCACAAAACTTTCCATGGTTTACCCCAGACGCTTCACATACCCTGGTTCAATCCACTGACAGCACGTCGACCCCGGTATACCATATCGTTCCAATTCACTCTATTCCTGGCATGCCTCTCACCCTCCTGTATGTTCAGGCACCGATTACTCAAAATCTTCTTCACTCCATCTTTCTACCTCCAATTTGGTCTCCCACTTCTCGTTCCCTCCATCTCCGACACATATATCCTCTTTGTAAATCTTTCCTCACTCAATCTCTCCATGTGACCAAACCATTTCAAAACACCCTCTTCTGCTTTCTCAACCACACTCTTTTTATTACCACAAATCTCTCTTACCCTTTCATTACTTACTCGATCAAACCACCTCACACAGCATATTGTCCTCAAACATCTCATTTCCAGCACATCCACCCTCCTCCGCACAACTCTATCCATAGCCCACGCCTCGCAACCATATAGCATTGTTGGAACCACTATTCCTTCAAACATACCCATTTTTGCTTTCCAAGATAACGTTCTCGGCTTCCACACATTTTTCAACGCTCCCAGAACTTTCACCCCCTCCCCCACCCTATGATTCACTTCCACTTCCATGGTTCCATCCACTGCCAAATCCACTCCCAGATATCTAACACACTTCACTTCCTCCAGTTTTTCTCCATTCAAACTTACCTCCCAATCGACTTGTCCCTCAACCCTACTGTACCTAAATACCTTACTCTTATTCACATTCACTCTCATCTTTCTTCTTTCACACACTTTACCAAACTCAGTCACCAGCTTCTGCAGTTTCTCACACGAATCAGCCACCAGCGCTGTATCATCAGCGAACAACAACTGACTCACTTCCCGAGCTCTCTCATCCACAACAGACTGCATACTTGCTCCTCTTTCCAAAACTCTTGCATTCACCTCCCTAACATCCCCATCCATAAACAAATTAAACAACCATGGAGACATCACACACCCCTGCCACAAACCAACATTCACTGAGAACCAATCACTTTCCACTCTTCCTACGCGTACACATGCCTTACATCCTTGATAAAAACTTTTCACTGCTTCTAACAACTTACCTCCCACACCATATATTCTTAATACCTTCCACAGAGCATCTCTATCAACTCTATCATATGCCTTCTCCAGATCCATAAATGCTACATACAAGTCCATTTGCTTTTCTAAGGATTTTTCACATACATTTTTCAAAGCAAACACCTGATCCACACATCCTCTACCACTTCTAAAACCACACTGCTCTTCAACAATCTGATGTGCTGTACATGCCTTCACCCTCTCAATACCCTCGCATATAATTTCACAGGAATACTCAACAAACTTATACCTCTGTAATTTGAGCACTCACTTTTATCCCCTTTGCCTTTGTACAATGGCACTATGCAAGCATTCTGCTAATACTCAGGCACCCCACCATGAGTCACATATACATTAGATAATCTTACCAACCAGTCAACAATACAGTCACCCCCTTTTTTAATAAATTCCACTGCAATACCATCCAAACCTGCTGCCTTGCTGGCTTTCATCTTCCACAAAGCTTTTACTACTTCTTCTATGTTTACCAAATCATTTTCCCTAACCCTCTCACTTTGCACACCACCTTGACCAAAACACCCTATATCTGCCACTCTATCATCAAACACATTCAACAAACCTTCAAAATACTCACTCCATCTCCTTCTCACATCAACACTACTCGTTATCACCTCCCCATTAGCCCCCTTCAATGATGTTCCCATTTGTTTCCTTGTCTTACGCACTTTATTTACCTCCTTCCAAAACATCTTGTTATTCTCCCTATAATTTAATGATACTCTCTCAACCCAACTCTCATTTGCCCTCTTTTTTGCCTCTTGCACCTTTCTCTTGACCTCCTGCCTCTTTCTTTCATACATCTCCCACTCATTTGCATTATTTCCCTGCAAAAATCATCCAAATGCCTCTCTCTTCTCTTTCACTAACAATCTTGCTTCTTCATCCCACCACTCACTACCCTTTCTAATCTGCCCACCTCCCATGCTTCTCATGCCATAAGCATCTTTTGCACAAGCCATCACTGCTTCCCTAAATACATCCCATTCCTCCCCCACTCCCCTTACGTCCTTTGTTCTCACCTTTTTCCATTCTGTACTCAGTCTCTCCTGGTACTTCCTCATACAAGTCTCCTTCCCAGGCTCACTTACCCTCACTACTCTCTTCACCCCAACATTCTCTCGTCTTTTCTGAAAACCTGTACAAATCTTCACCTTCATCTCCACAAGATAATGATCAGACATCCCTCCAGTTGCATCTCCCAGCACATTAACATCCAAAAGTCTCTCTTTCACATGCCTATTAATTAATACGTAATCCAATAATGCTCTCTGGCCATCCCTCCTACTTACATACGTATACTTATGTATATCTCTCTTTTTAAACCAGGTATTCCCAATCACCAGTCCTCTTTCAGCACATAAATCTACAAGCTCTTTACCATTTCTATTTACGACACTGAACACCCCATGTACACCAATCATTCCCTCAACTGCCACATTACTCACCTTTGCATTCAAATTACCCATCACTATAACCTGGCCTCGTGCATCAAAACTACTAACACACTCACTCAGCTGATCCCAAAATACTTGCCTCTCATCTTTCTTCTCATGCCCAGGTGCATATGCACCAATAATCACCCATCTCTCTCCATCCACTTTCAGTTTTACCCATATTAATCGAGAATTTACTTTCTTACACTCTATCACATACTCCCACCACTCCTGTTTCAGGAGTAGTGCTACCCTTTCCCTTGCTCTTGTCCTCTCACTAACTCCCGACTTTACTCCCAAGACATTCCGAAACTACTCTTCCCCTTTACCCTTGAGCTTCGCTTCACTCAGAGCCAAAACATCCAGGTTCCTTTCCTCAAACATACTACCTATCTCTCCTTTTTTGTCATCTTGGTTACATCCACACACATTTAGACACCCCAATCTGAGCCTTCGAGGAGGATGAGCACTCCCCACGTGACTCCTTCTTCTGTTTCCCCATTTAGAAAGTTAAAGTACTAGGAGGGGAGGGTTTCTAGCCCCCACTCCCGTCCCCTTTAGTCGCCTTCTACGACACATGAGGAATGCGTGGGAAGTATTCTTTCTCCCCTATCTCCAGGGGATACGGGGATACACATGTATATACATATGTATATACATACACTCAACACACGCACATATTCATACCTATACATCTCAACGTGTACATATATATGCACACACAGACATATACATATATACACATGTACATAATTCATACTATCTGCCCTTATTCATTCCTGTTGCCACCCCGCCACACATGAAATGACAACCCCCTTCCCCTGCATGTGCGCGAAGTAGAGCTAGGAAATGACAACAAAGGCCACATTCGTTCTCACTCAGTCTCTAGCTGTCATGTATAATGCACCGAAACCACAGCTCCCTTTTTACATCCAGGCCCCACAGAACTTTCCATGGTTTACCCCAGATGCTTCACATGCCCTGGTTCAATCCATTGACAGTACATCAACCCTGGTATACCACATCGTTCTAATTCACTCTATTCCTTGCACGCCTTTCACTATCTTGTATGTTCAGGCCCCGATCGCTGAAAATCTTTTTCATTTCATCCTTCCATTTCCAATTTGGTCTCCTGCCTCTCCTCATTCTCTCTACCTCTGACACATATATCCTCTTTGTCAATCTTTCCTCACTCATTCTCTCCATGTGACCAAACCATTTCATCACAACCTCTTCTGCCTTCTCAACTACACTGTTTTTATTACCACACATCTCTGTTACCCTTTCATTACTTACTAGATCAAACCACCTCACACCACATATTGTCTTCAAACATTTCATTGCCAACACATCCACCCTCCTCCACACAACCATATCTATAGCCCATGCCTCACAACCATATAACATTGTTGGAACCACTATTCCTTCAAACTACCCATTTTTACTCTCCGAAATAAAGTTCTCACCTTCCATACATTCTTCAATGCTTCCACAACCTTTGCCCCATCTCCCACCCTGTGACTCACTTCCGCCTCCATGGTACCATCCACTGCTAAATCCACTCCCAGATATCTAAAACACTTCACTTCCTCCAGTTTTTCTCCATTCAGACTTACCTCCCAGTTGATTTGTCCCTCAACCTTACTGAACCTAATTACCTTGCTCTTATTCACATTTACTCTTAGCTTTCTTCTTTCACATACTTTACTAAACTCAGTCACCAGCTTCTGAAGTTTCTCACCCAAGTCAGCCACCAGCGATGTATCATCAGCGAACAACTACTGACACTTCCCAAGTCCTCTCATCCACAACAGACTGCATACTTGCCCCTCTCTTCAAAATTCTTGTATTCACCTCCCTAACCACACCATCCATAAACAAATTAAACACGATATATATATACAGGTACACCACTGAATTTCCAGCAGCTGATGGTTTGGCACCTCCTTTAGTCTGGACAAAATCACGTGAGCGAACTTGAAATTACCACGGCCACCAGACTAGTTTACTGGGTGGCCACAGATGGCATTGTGTGTATGGCGTGCATATTTACATTAGCTATGGCTTCTAAGACATATGAGACTGTCAGTTGTGGTGTCAAACATAAACACCAGTCCATATCGATCCAAGATAAAGTAGAGCTGTTGAAAAAATGGACCGTGGTGTTTTGGTGCATAAGCTGTGTGACATCTACAGTATTGGTTCATCAACTGTTTACGATATAAAGAAGCAAAGGGAGAAAATATTGAAATTCTATGCAGACAGTAATTCCAAGAAGCAAATGACGATTAGAAAAATTATGAAAGATGGTAAGAGTACTGAGCACAACTGAGTGATAATGGAATGGTTTCGACAGCGTCGGTGTGATGGAGTGGACTTGTCAGGTAGCATAATAATGGACCAGGCTTAGTTGTTAAATAAAGAACTTAAATTACAACATGAGCGTGACTATAGTGAAGGATGGCTTCAAAGATTCAAGAAGCGTCATGGAATTTCCATGAATAAAGTGTGCTGAGAAAAGCAGTCTGCATACCACAAAGGAGTTGCTGAGTATTAGACATATTTGCAAAACTCATGGCTGATGAGCACCTCAGTCCTGATCAAGAGTATACTGCAGACAAAACTGCATTATTCTGGCAATGCACACCTAAGAAAACACTAACAATGGAAGACGAAGAAAACCCCACAGGATTTAAATAGAAGCATATCCAAGGGAAATAGTGCCTTTGGCAAGCACTGAAATCGCGCCCCTTTTCCACATATGACACCAATATTTTTCATTTTGATTACCTCCGCCAAGGAGATAATATTTTTACCGGCATTTGTTTGATTGTCTGTGAGCAACTTTCAAAAAAAGTTATAAACAAATTTTGATGAAATTTTAAGGAAAGGTCAGGAATGAAACAAGTACCAATTGGTTAGATTTTGGGAGTGATCCGAATCATAGTCTGCATCCAGGACGCCATTACGGAAATATCCATTTTTGTGAATAACTATTGAAGTAATGATGATATTAATATAATTCTAAATGCCAAAGATATGTTTTCATGGTCAAAAATCAAAATCTTTAAGATAGGTGATCAAATCATTGTCTGGATCTAGGACGCCATTATGCCACTGGTGCCCCCCTTCAAGTGGCACCCAGGGCACCTGCCCTACATGCCCTGGATATGCCACTTGATTCAAACAATCTACGGACAGACTTACCATTGTAGGGTGCTCAAACATTTAATATTAATTTAATTAAAATTTCTAGCAGTCCATGGTATATTTTAGGCACAAGGGAGATGTATGATTAGTGGATTAGAGGTGTGTTAATGAATTATTATTATGTGACCATGGTTGGTCTATCAAAATGGTTAATCCGGTAAGACTTTGGAACCAACAGTGCCGGAAAATCGGTGTTGTACCTATATATATATATATATATATATATATATATATATTTATCCCTGGGGATAGGGGAGAAAGAATACTTCCCACGTACTCCCTGCGTGTCGTAGAAGGCGACTAAAAGGGAAGGGAGCGGGGGGCTGGAAATCCTCCCCTCTCGTTTTTTTTTTTTTAATTTTCCAAAAGAAGGAACAGAGAAGGGGGCCAGGTGAGGGTATTCCCTCAAAGGCCCAGTCCTCTGTTCTTAACGCTACCTTGCTATCGCGGGAAATGGCGAATAGTATGAAAAAAAAAAAAATATATATATATATCCCTAGGGATAGGGGAGAAAGAATACTTCCCACGCATTCCTCACATGTTGTAGAACGCGACTAAGGAGGACGGGAGCAGGGTACTAGAATCCCTCCCCTCCTTGTATTTTAACTTTCCTAAAGGGGACACAGAAAGAGGAGTCACACGGGGAGTGCTCATCCTCCTCGAAGGCTCAGATTGGGGTGTCTAAATGTGTGTGGATGTATCCAAGATGAGAAAAAAGGAGAGATAGGTAGTATGTTTGAGGAAAGGAGCCTGGATGTTTTGGCTCTGAGTGAAATGAAGCTCAAGGGTAAAGGGGAAGAGTGGTTTGGGAATGTTTTGGGAGAAAGTCAGGGGTTGGTGAGAGGACAAAAGCAAGGGAAGGAGTAGCACTACTCCTGAAACAGGAGTGGTGGGAGTATGTGATAGAGTGTAAGAAAGTAAACTCTAGATTGATATGGGTAAAACTGAAAGTGGATGGAGAGAGATGGGTGATTATTGGTGCCTATGCACCTGGGCATGAGAAGATAGATCATGAGAGGCAAGTGTTTTAGGAGTAGCTGAGTCAGTGTGTTGGTAGTTTTGATGCACAAGACCAGGTCATAGTGATGGGTGATTTGAATGCAAAGGTGTGTAATGTGGCAGTTGAGGGCATAATTGGTGTACATGGGGTGTTCAGTGTTGTACATGGAAATGGTGAAGAGCTTGTAGATTTGTGTGCTGAAAAAGGACTAGCGAATGGGAATGTCTGGTTTGAAAAGAGAGATATACATAAGTATACGTAGGAGTATGAGTAGGAGAGATGGTGAGAAAACATTATTGGATTGCATGTTAATTGATAGGCATGCAAAAGAGAGACTTTTGGATGTTAATGAGTTGAAAGGTATGACTGGAGGGATGTCTTATCATTATCTTGTGGAGGCGAAGGTGAAGATATGTAGAGGTTTTCAGAAAAGAAGAGAGAATGCTGTGCTGAAGAGAGTGGTGAGAGTAAGTGAGCTTGGGAAGGAGACTTATGTGAGGAAGTACCAGGAGAGACTGAGTGTGGAATGGAAAAAGGTGAGAGCAAAGGACGCAAGGGAAGTTGGGAAGGAATGGGATGTATTTAGGGAAGCAGTGATGGCTTGTGCAAAAGATGCTTGTAGTATGAGAAGCATGGTAGGTGGTCAGATTAGAAAGGGTAGTGAGTGGTGGGATGAAGAATTAGGAGAGGCATTTGGATGAGTTTTGCAGAGATATAGTGCAAATGACTGGGAGATGTATAAAAGAGAGAAGCAGGAGATCAAGAGAAAGGTACAAGAGGTGAAAAAGAGGGAAATGAGAATTGGGGATGAGAGAGGATCATTAAATTTTAGGGAGAGTGAAAATATGTTTTGGAAGGAGGTAAATAAAGTGCGTAAGACAAGAGAACAAATGGGATCATCAGTGAAGGTGGGCAAAAGGCGAGGTAATAATAAGTAGTGGTGATGTGAGAAGGATATAGAGTGAGTATTTTGAAGGTTTGTTGAATGTGTTAGATGATAGAGTGGTAGATATAGGGTGTTTTGGTCGAGGTGGTGTGTGAAGTGAGAGGGTTAGGGAGAATGATTTGGTAAACAGACAAGAGGTAGTAAAAGCTTTCTGGAAGATGAAAGCTGGCAAGGCAGCAGGTTTGGATGGTATTGCAGTGAAATTTATTGAAAAAGGGGATGACTGTGTTCTTGACTGGTTGGTCAGGATATTTAATGTATGTATGACTCATGGTGAGGTGTCTGAGGATTGGCAGAATGCATGCATAGTGCCAATACACAAAGGCAAATGGTTTGGTCACATAGAGAGAATGAGTGAGGAAAGATTGACAAAGAGGATATATGTGTCAGAGGTGAAGGGAACAAGAAGAGGGAGACCAAATTGTAGGTGGAAAGATGGAGTGAAAAAGATTTTCAGCGATTGGGGCCTGAACATGCAGTAGGGTGAAAGGCGTGCAAGGAATAGAGTGAATTGGGATGATGTGGTATACCAGGGTCGACATGCAGTCAGTGGATTGAACCAGGGCATGTGAGGCATCTGGGGTAAACCATGGAAATTTTGGGGGGGACTGGAGGTGGAAAGGGAGCTGTGGTTTCAGTGCATTTTACAAGACAGCTAGAGACTGAGTGTGAACGAATGTGGCTTTTGTTGTCTTTTCCTAGCGCTACGTTGTGCGCATGTGGGGGAAGGGGGTTGTCATTTCATGTGTGGCGGGGTGGCGACAGGAAGAAATAGGAAACAAGTATGAATTATGTACATGTATATATATATATATATATATATATATATATATATATATATATATATATATATATATATATATATATATATATATCATATGCCTTCTCCAGATCCATAAATGCTACATACAAATCCATTTGCTTTTCTAAGTATTTCTCACATGCATTCTTCAAAGCAAACACCTGATCCACACATCCTCTACCACTTCTGAAACCACACTGCTCTTCCCCAATCTGATGCTCTGTACATGCTTTCACCCTCTCAATCAATACCCTCCCATATAATTTACCAGGAATACTCAACAAACTTATACCTCTGTAATTTGAGCACTCACTCTTATCCCCTTTGCCTTCGTACAATGGCACTATGCAAGCATTCCACCAATCCTCAGGCACATCACCATGAATCATGCATACATTAAATAACCTTACCAACCAGTCAACAATACAGTCACCCACTTTTTTAATAAATTCCACTGCAATACCATCCAAACCGGCTGCCTTGCCAGTTTTCATCTTCCGCAAAGCTTTTACTACCTCTTCTCTGTTTACCAAATCATTTTCCCTAACCCTTTCACTTTGCTAAGCACCTCGACCAAAACACCCTATATCTGCCACTCTATCATCAAACACATTCAACAAACCTTCAAAATACTCACTCCATCTCCTTTTCACATCACCACTACTTGTTCTGACCTCACCATTAGCCCCCTTTGCGCAAGCCATCACTGCTTCCCTAAATACATCCCATTCCTCCCCAACTCCCCTTACCTCCTTTGTTCTCACCTTTTTCCATTCTGTACTCAGTCTCTCCTGGTACTTCCTCACACAAGTCTCCTTCCCAAGCTCACTTACTCTCACCACCCTCTTCACCCCAACATATATATATATATATATATATATATATATATATATATATATATATATATATATATATATATATATATTCTTTTTTTTTTTTTGCTTTGTCGCTGTCTCCCGCGTTTGCGAGGTAGCGCAAGGAAACAGACAAAAGAAATGGCCCAACCCACCCCCATACACATGTATATACATACGTCCACACACGCAAGCTTTCTATGGTTTACCCCAGACGCTTCACATGCCCTGATTCAATCCACTGACAGCACGTCAACCCCGGTATACCACATCGATCCAATTCACTCTATTCCTTGCCCTCCTTTCACCCTCCTGCATGTTCAGGCCCCGATCACACAAAATCTCTTTCACTCCATCTTTCCACCTCCAATTTGGTCTCCCACTTCTACTCGTTCCCTCCACCTCCGACACATATATCCTCTTGGTCAATCTTTCCTCACTCATTCTCTCCATGTGCCCAAACCATTTCAAAACACCTTCTTCTGCTCTCTCAACCACGCTCTTTTTATTTCCACACATCTCTCTTACCCTTACGTTACTTACTCGATCAAACCACCTCACACCACACATTGTCCTCAAACATCTCATTTCCAGCACATCCATCCTCCTGCGCACATCTCTATCCATAGCCCACGCCTCGCAACCATACAACATTGTTGGAACCACTATTCCTTCAAACATACCCATTTTTGCTTTCCGAGATAATGTTCTCGACTTCCACACATTCTTCAAGGCTCCCAGGATTTTCGCCCCCTCCCTCACCCTATGATCCACTTCCGCTTCCATGGTTCCATCCGCTGCCAGATCCACTCCCAGATATCTAAAACACTTTACTTCCTCCAGTTTTTCTCCATTCAAACTTACCTCCCAATTGACTTGACCCTCAACCCTACTGTACCTAATAACCTTGCTCTTATTCACATTTACTCTTAACTTTCTTCTTTCACACACTTTACCAGACTCAGTCACCAGCTTCTGCAGTTTCTCACATGAATCAGCACCAGCGCTGTATCATCAGCGAACAACAACTGACACTTCCCAAGCTCTCTCATCCACAACAGACTGCATAATTGCCCCTCTTTCCAAAACTCTTGCATTCACCTCCCTAACAACCCCATCCATAAACAAATTAAACAACCATGGAGACATCACACACCCCTGCCGCAAACCTACATTCACTGAGAACCAATCACTTTCCTCTCTTCCTACACGTACACATGCCTTACATCCTCGATAAAAACTTTTCACTGCTTCTATCAACTTGCCTCCCACACCATATATTCTTAATACCTTCCACAGAGCATCTCTATCAACTCTATCATATGCCTTATCCAGATCCATAAATGCTACATACATATCCATTTGCTTTTCTAAGTATTTCTCACATACATTCTTCGAAGCAAACACCTGATCCACACATCCTCTACCACTTCTGAAACCACACTGCTCTTCCCCAATCTGATGCTCTGTACATGCCTTCACCCTCTCAATCAATACCCTCCCATATAATTTACCAGGAATACTTAACAAACTTATACCTCTGTAATTTGAGCACTCACTCTTATCCCCTTTGCCTTTGTACAATGGCACTATGCACGCATTCCGCCAATCCTCAGGCACCTCACCATGAGTCATACATACATTAAATAACCTTACCAACTAGTCAATAATACAGTCACCCCCTTTTTTAATAAATTCCACAGCAATACCATCCAAACCTGCTGCCTTGCCGGCTTTCATCTTCCGCAAAGCTTTTACTACCTCTTCTCTGTTTACCAAATCATTTTCCTTAACCCTCTCACTTTGCATACCACCTCGACCAACACACCCTATATCTGCCACTCTATCATCAAACACATTCAACAAACCTTCAAAGTACTCACTCCATCTCCTTCTCACATCACCACTACTTGTTATATATATATATATATATATATATATATATATATATATATATATATATATATATATATATATATATATATATATTATTCTTTTTAATTTTGCTTTGTCACTGTCTCCCACATTAGCAGGGTAGCACAAGGAAACAGACGAAACAATGGCCCAACCCACCAACATACACATGTATATACATACACGTCCACACACGCAAATATACATACCTATACATCTCAATGTATACATATACATATATACAAATGTACATAATTCATACTGTCTGCCTTTATTCATTCCCATCCCCATCTCGCCACATATGAAATAACAACCCCCTCCCCCCTCGTGTGTGCGAGGTAGCGCCAGGAAAAGACAATAAGGGCCCCATTCGTTCACACTTAGTCTCTAGCTGTCATGTAATAATGCACTGAAACCACAGCTCCCTTTCCACATCCAGGCCCCACAAAACTTTCCATGGTTTACTCCAGACGCTTCACATGCCCTGGTTCAATCCATTGACAGCACGTCGACCCCGGTATACCACATCGTTCCAATTCACTCAATTCCTTGCACGCCTTTCACCCTCCTGCATGTTCGGGCCCCAATCACTCAAAATCTTTTTCACTCCATCTTTCCACCTCCAATTTGGTCTCCCACTTCTCGTTCCCTCCACCTCTGACACATATATCCTCTTTGTCAATCTTTCCTCACTCGTTTTCTCCATGCGACCAAACCATTTTAAAACACCCTCTTCTGCTCTCTCAACTCCACTCTTTTTATTACCACAAATCTCTCTTACCTTATTATTACTTAATCAATCAAACCACCTCACACCACATATTGTCCTCATACATCTCATTTCCAGCACATCCACCCTCCTGTGCACAACTCTATCCATATCCCACACCTCGCAACTATACAACATTGTTGGAACCACTATTCCTTCAAACATACCCATTTTTGCTTTCCGAGATAATGTTCTTGACTTCCACACATTCTTTAAGGCTCCCAGAATTTTCGCCCCGTCCCCCACCCTATGATTCACTTCTGCTTCCATGGTCCATCCGCTGCCAAATCCACTCCCAGATATCTAAAACACTTCACTTCCTCCAGTTTTACTCCATTCAAACTTACCTCCCAATTGACTTGACCCTCAACCCTACTGTACCTAATAACCTTGCTCATATTTACATTTATTCTCAACTTTCTTCTTTCACACACTTTACCAAACTCAGTCACCAGCTTCTGCAGTTTCTCACATGAATCAGCCACCAGTGTTGTGTCATCAGCGAACAACAACTGACTCACTTCCCAAGCTCTCTCATCCACAACAGACTGCATAATTGCTCCTCTTTCCAATACTCTTGCATTCACCTCTCTAACAACCCTATCCATAAACAAATTAAACAACCATGGAGACATCACTCACCCCTGCCGCAAACCTACATTCACTGAGAACCAATCACTTTCCTCTCTTCCTACACGTACACACGCACACACACACACACACACACATATATATATATATATATATATATATATATATATATATATATATATATATATTCCCTGGGGATAGGGGAGAAAGAATACTTCCCACGTATTCCCTGCATGTCGTAGAAGGCGACTAAAAGGGAAGGGAGCGGGGGGCTGGAAATCCTCCCCTCTCATTTTTTTTTTTTCTTTTATCCAAAAGAAGGAACAGAGAAGGGGGCCAGGTGATGATATTCCCTCGAAGGCCCAGTCCTCTGTTCTTAACGCTACCTCGCTAATGCGGGAAATGGCGAATAGTATGAAAAAAAAAAAATATATATATATATATATATATATATATATATATTTTTTTTTTTCATACTATTCGCCATTTCCCACGACAGCGAGGTACCGTTAAGAACAGAGGACTGGGCCTTTGAGGGAATACCCTCACCTGGCCCCCTTCTCTGTTCCTTCTTTTGGAAAATTAAAATAAAAAAATGAGAGGGGAGGATTTCCAGCCCCCCGCTCCCTTCCCTTTTAGTCGCCTTCTACAACACACAGGGAATACGTGGGAAGTATTCTTTCTCCCCTATATATATATATATATATATATATATATATATCTCATATTTTTTTTTTATACCTAATGCTGTCTCCTGCCCTAGCGAGGTAGCACAATGAAACAAATGAAAGAATGGCCCAACCCACTCACCTATACATGCATATATATAAATGCCCACACATTCACATATACATGCATGTACATTTCAATGTATACATACATATACCTACACAGACATATACATACATAAACATGTACATACTCATACCTGCTGCCTTCATCTATTCTCGACACTGCCCTGCTACATATGAAATGGCATCCCTACCCCCGCACATGTGCACTCGGAAAAAATAAAAAAGTCACATTCGTTCACACTCAGTCTCTAGATGTCATGTGTAACACACCATGTGACTCACTTTCCACATACAGGCCCCACAAAGCTTTCCATGGTTTACCCCAGACGCTTCACATGCCCTGGTTCAATCTATTGACAGCACATCGACCCAGTATACCATATCGTTCCAATTCACTCTATTCCTTGTACGCCTTTCACCCTCCTGTTCACTCAGGCCACAATCACTTCCATCTTTCCACCTCCAATTTGGTCTCCCGCTTCTCCTCATTCCCTCCACCTCTGACACATATATTCTCTGTGTCAATCATTCCTAACTCATTCTCTCCATGTGACCAAACCATTTCAACACATTCTCTTCTGCTCTCTCAACCACACTCTTTTCATTACCACATATCTCTCTTACCCTTTCATTCCTTACTCTATCAAACCACCTCATACCACATATTGTCTTCAAACATCTCATTTCCCACACATCCACCCTCCTCTGCACAACCCTACCTATAGCCCATGCCCCACAACCATATAACATTGTTGGAACCACTATTCCTTCAAACATACCCATTTTTGCTCTTTGAAATAACGTTCTCACCTTCCACACATTCTTCAACATTTCCAGAACCTTTGCCCCCTTCCCCACCCTGTGACTCACTTCCGCTTCCATGGTTCCATCCGCTGCTAAATCCACTCCCAGATATCTAAAACACTTCACTTCTTCCAGTTTTTCTCCATTCAAACTTACCTTCCAATTACCTTGTCCCTCAACCCTACTGAACCTAATGACCTTGCTCTTATTCACATTTACTCTCAGCTTTCTTTCACACACTCTACCAAACTCCAGTCACCAACTTCTGCAGTTTCTCACGCAAATCATCCACCACAGCTGTAACACCAGCGAACAACAACTGACTCACTTCCTAAGCCCTCTCATCTACAACAGACTGCATGCTTGCCTCTCTCCAAAGTTCTTCCATTTACAATCCTTAGAGATGCTTTAATCCTTAGTGACAACTTTTCACTGCTTCTAGCAACTTACCTCCCACACCATATACTCTTAATATCTTCCACAAAGCATCTCTATCAACACTATCATGTGCCTTCTCCAGAACCATAAATGCTATATACAAACCCATCTGTTATTCTAAATATTTCTTACATACATCTTCAAAGCAAACACCTGATCCACACATCCTCTTCCACTGCTCTTCCCCAATCTGATGCTCTGTACATGCCTTTACCCTCTCAATCAGTTCCCTCTCATGTGCTTTCCCAGAATACTCAACCAACTAATACCTCTGTAATTTGAACATTCACCTTTATCCCATTTGCCTTTGTACTATGGCCCTATGCATGCATTTCACCATTCTGGGTTATAGTGATGGGTAATTTGAATGCAAAGGTGAGTAATATGGCAATTGAGGGTATAACTGGTGTACATGGGGTGTTCAGCGTTGTAAATGGAAATGAAGAGCTTGTAGATTTGTGTGCTGAAAAAGGACTGGTGATTGAGAATACTGGTTTAAAACTAGAGATATACATGAATATACGTATGCAAGCAGGAAAGATGGCCGAAGAGCATTATTGGATTAGGTGTTAATTGATAATCGTGTGAAAGAGAGACTTTTGGATGTTATTGTGCTGAGAAGGGCAACTGGAGAGATATCTGATCATTATCTTGTAGAAGCGAAGGTGAAGATTTGTAGAGGTTTTCAGAAAAGAAGAGAGAATGTTGGGGTGAAGAGAGTGGTGAGAGTAAGTGAGCTTGGAAAGGAGACTTGTGTGAGGAAGTAGCAGGAGAAGAATGGCAAAAGGTGAGAGCAAATGACGAGAGGGGGAGTGGGGAGGAATGGGACGTATTTAGAGAAGCAGTGATAGCTTGCACAAAAGATGCTTGTGGTATGAGAAAGGTGGGAGGTGGGCAGATTAGAAAGGATAGTGAGTGGTAGGAAGGAAAAGTAAGATTGTTAATGAAAGAGAAGAGAGAGGCATTTGGATGATTTTTGAAGGGAAGTAGTGCAAATGACTGGGAGATGTGAAAAAGAAAGCGGCAGGAGGTCAAGACAAAGGTGCAAGAGGTGAAAAAGAGGACAAATGAGAGTTAGAGTGAGAGAGTATCATTAAATTTTAGGGAGAATAAAAAGATGTTTTGGAAGGAGGGAAATAAAGTGCGTAAGACAAGAGAACAAATGGAAACATGGGTGAAGGGGGCAAATGGGGAGGTAATAACAAGTAGTGGTGAAGTGAAGAGATGGAGTGAGTATTTTGAAGGTTTGTTTAATGTGTTTGATGATAGAGTGCTAGATATAGGGTGTTTGGTTGAGGTAGTGTGCAAAGTGAGAGGGTCAGGAAGAATGGTTCTGTAAACAGAACCTCTTATCTGTAAACAGATAAGAGGTTATCTGTAAACAGATAAGAGGTAGCTTTAAGAACAGAAGACTGGACCTTTAAGGGAATATCCTCACCTGGCCCCCTTCTCTGTTCCTTCTTTTGGAAAATTAAAAAAAATGAGGGGGAGGATTTCCAGCCACCCGCTCCTTCCCCTTTTAGTCGCCTTCTACAACATGCAAGGAATGTATATATATATATATATATAAATCTTACAATTTTTTTACATTATACTTTGTCACTGTCTCCCGCATCAGCGAGGCAGTGCTACGAAACAGACGATAGAATGGCCCAACCCAACAACATACACATGTATATTCATACATGCCCACACACACACACACACACACACACACACACACACACACACACACACACACACACATATACATACCTATACTTTTCAAAGTATACATACATATACACACAGATTCATACACATATACACATGCACACACCCACACCTGCCACCTTCATCCATTCCTGTTACCACCCCGCCACACATGAAATAGAACCCCCCTCCCCCCAAGCGCACACAAGGTAGCGCTAGGAAAAGACAAGAGAGGCCACATTCATTGAAACTCAATCTCTGGCTGTCATGTGTAATTCACTGAAACCACAGCTCCCTATCCACATTTGGGCCCCACAAAATTTTCCATGGTTTACCCCAGATGCACATCTAGGTCAGTGGTGGAGGGAAGAAGCAGAAGCGGGAGACCAAATTGGAGGTAGAAGGATGAAGTGAAAATATTTTGACTGATTGGGGCCTGAACATACAGGAGGGTGAAAGGTGTCCAAGGAATAGAGTGAATTGGAATGATGTGGTATACTGGGATCAACGTTCTACCAATGAATTCAACCAGGGCATATGAAGCATCTGGGGTAAACAATGGAAAGGTCTGTGGGGCTTGGATGTGGAAAGGGAGCTGTGGTTTTGGTGCATTAGACATGACTGCTAGAGACTGAGTGTGAACGAATGTGGCCCTTTTGTCTGTTTCTGGTGCTACATCGCTGGAGGGGGGATGCTATTTCATGTGTGGTGGGGTGGCGACAGCAATGGATGAAGGCAGCAAGTATGAATGTATACATGTGCGTGAAAGGAGAAAGTTGAGAGTAAATGTGAATAAGAGCAAGGTTATTAGGTTCAGAAGGGTTGAGGGACAATTTAATTGGGAAGTAAGTTTGAATGGAGAAAAACTGGAGGAAGGGAAGTGTTTTAGATATCTGGAAGTGGATTTAGCAGCAGATGGAATCATGGATGTGGAAGTGAGTCACAAAGTGGGGGAGGGGGCGAAAGTTCTGGGAGCGTTAAAGAATGTGTGGAAGGTAAAAATGTTATCTCTCAGAGCAAAAAATGGGTTGGGTGGATGTGTTGGAAATGAAATGTCTGATGACACTATGTGGTGTGATGTAGTTTGATCGAGTAAGTAATGAAAGGGTAAGAGAGATGTGTGGTAGTAAAAAGAGTGTGGTTGAGAGAGCAGAAGAGAGTGCGTTGAAATGGTTTGAACACATGGGGAGAATGAGAGGGGAAAGATTGACAAAAGATATATGTGTCAGAGGTGGAGGGAAGAAGAAGCAGGAGACCAAATTGGAGGGGGAAGGATGGAGTAAAATAGATTTTGAGAGATTGGGGCCTGAACATACAGGAGGGTGAAAGGCATGCAAGGAATAGAGTGAATTGGAATGATGTGGTGTACTGGGGTCATTGTGCTGTCAATGGATTGAAACAGGGCTTGTGAAGCATCTGGGGTAAACCATGGAAATGTCTGTGGGGCCTGGATGTGGAAAGTAAGCTGTGGTTTCAGTGCATTAGACATGACAGCTAGAGACTGAGTGTGAACGAATGTGGCCTTTTTTGTCTTTTCCTAGCACTACCTTGTGTGTGTGTGTGTGTGTGTGTGTGTGTGTGTGGGGGGGGGGGGGGGGTGCTATTTCATTCATGTGTGGGGGGGTGGCAACGGGAATGGCTAAGGGCAGCAAGTATGAATATATACATCTGCGTATATGTATATGTCTGTGCATGTATATGTATGTATATGTTGAAATGTATAGGTATGTATATGTGTGTGGGTGGGCGTTTATATACAAACATGTGTACATATATCTATATTATACTTAACTGCTATTTCCCGCATCAGCGAGGAAGCACAAGAAAACAGATGAAGAATGGCACAACCACTCACATACACATTTTTTTTTTTTTTTTTTGCTTTGTCGCTGTCTCCCGCGTTTGCGAGGTAGCGCAAGGAAACAGACGAAAGAAATGGCCCAACCCACCCCCATACACATGTATATACATACGTCCACACACGCAAATATACATACCTACACAGCTTTCCATGGTTTACCCCAGACGCTTCACATGCCTTGATTCAATCCACTGACAGCACGTCAACCCCGGTATACCACATCGCTCCAATTCACTCTATTCCTTGCCCTCCTTTCACCCTCCTGCATGTTCAGGCCCCGATCACACAAAATCTTTTTCACTCCATCTTTCCACCTCCAATTTGGTCTCCCTCTTCTCCTCGTTCCCTCCACCTCCGACACATATATCCTCTTGGTCAATCTTTCCTCACTCATTCTCTCCATGTGCCCAAACCATTTCAAAACACCCTCTTCTGCTCTCTCAACCACACTCTTTTTATTTCCACACATCTCTCTCACCCTTACGTTACTTACTCAATCAAACCACCTCACACCACACATTGTCCTCAAACATCTCATTTCCAGCACATCCATCCTCCTGCGCACAACTCTATCCATAGCCCACGCCTCGCAACCATACAACATTGTTGGAACCACTATTCCTTCAAACATACCCATTTTTGCTTTCCGAGATAATGTTCTCGACTTCCACACATTCTTCAAGGCTCCCAGAAATTTCGCCCCCTCCCCCACCCTATGATCCACTTCCGCTTCCATGGTTCCATCCGCTGCCAGATCCACTCCCAGATATCTAAGACACTTCACTTCCTCCAGTTTTTCTCCATTCAAACATACACATATATATACAAAAACACCCATACACACATACATACACATTTCAACATATACGTATATATACATATATACACATGTACATATACTTGCTGCCTTCATCCATTCCTGTCACCACCCTTCCACACATGAAATAGCATCCCCCAATTCTTCCAGCAAGGTAGTGCCAGGAAAAGAAAAATGGCCACATTCACTCACACTCAGTCTCTAGCTGTCATTTCTAATGCACCGAAACCACAGCTCCCTTTCCACATAAGGGCCCCACAGACCTTTCCATGGTTTACCCCAGACACTTCACATGCCCTGGTCAAATCCAATGACAGCATGTCGACCCCGGTATACCACATCGATCCATTTCACTCAGTTCCTTGCACACCCTTCACCCTCCTGTATGTTCAGGTCCCAATTGCTCAAATCTTTTTCACTCCATCCTTCCACCTCCAATTTGATCTCCTGCTTCTCTTTCTTCTCTCCAACTCTGACAAATATATCCTCTTTCTCAATCTTTCCTCACTCATTCTCTTCATGTGTTCCATCTGTTTCATACACCCTCTTCTGCTCTCTCAACCACACTCTTTCTATTACCCCACATCTCTCTTACCCTTTCATTACTTACTCGATCAAACCACCTCACACCACATGTTGTCCTCATACATTTCATTTCCAACACATAAACCCCCTCAGCACAACCCTATCTATGGCACATGCCTCGTAACCATAAAACATTCTTGGAAGCACTATTCCTTCAAACATCCCCATTTTTGCTCTCCAAGGTAACGTTCTCACCTTCCACACATTCTTCAATGCTCCCAGAACCTTTGCCCCCTCTCCCACCCTGTGACTCACTTCCACTTCCATGGTTCCATCCACTGCCAAATCCACTTCATTTCCTCCAGTTTTTCTCCATTCAAACTTACCTCCCAATTAACTTGTCCCTCAACCCTGCTGAACCTGATAACCTTGCTCTTATTCACATTTACTCTCAAGTTTCTTCGTTCACACACTTTACCAAACTCAGTCACCAACTTCCCCGTTTCTAACCTCAATCAGCCACCAGCGCTGTATCATCACCAAACAACAACTGACTCACTTCCCAAGCTCTTTCATCCACAACAGATTGCATACTTGCCCCTCTTTCCAAAACTCTTGCATAACCACCCCATCCATAAACAAATTAAACAACATGGAGACATCACGTACCCCTGCCACAAACCGATATTCACCGGGGACTAATCTCTTTCCTCTCTTCCTACTCGAACACATGCCTTACAGCCTTGGTAAAAACTTTTCACTGCTTCTAGCAACTTACCTCCCACGATATATACTCTTAATACTTTCCACAAAGCATCTCTATCAACCCTATCATATGCCTTCTCCAGATAGTCGCAACCATATAACAGTGTTGGAACCGCTATTCCTTCAAACATACCCATTTTTGCTTTCCAAGATAATGTTCTTGACTTCCACACATTCTTCAATGCTCCCAGAATTTTCGCCCCCTCCCCCACCCTATGATTCACTTCCACTTCCATGGTTCCATCCGCTGCCAAATCCACTCCCAAATATCTAAAACACTTAACATCCTCCAGTTTTTCTCCATTCACACTTGCCTCCCAATTGACTTGTCCCTCAACCCTACTGTACCTAATAACCTTGCTCATATTCACATTTACTCTCAGCTTTCTTCTTTCAAACACTTTACCAAACTCAGTTACCAGCTTCTGCAGTTTCTCACATGAATCAGCCATCAGCGCTGTATCATCAGCGAACAACAACTGACTCACTTCCCAAGCTTTTTCATCCACAACAGACTGCATACTTGCCCCTCTTTCCAAAAGAGGGGCAAGTATGCAAGTGATGCAAAAGTCACTTCCCCACAAACATAACAAAAGTTATCTACACCATTCACACACTTACAAGGCATCCTTGTTTATGTTTGGCAAAGAAATCACTCAGTAGTCAGTCACCTGTAGCCCTTTGCACAACCAGAGCTATACATTTCAGCAGAATAACAGAAAATTAGCACATGGCAATGGAAGTATTGTATTTGTAAAAAGAAACTGGTCTGAACTCAGATTACAGTATTAAAGCACACTCCAATTCCAACAAAGACTTAGGTATATGAAACAACAACTGCATGACATAAGTAAGACATTGGATAGAAATGTCAGGGTACGAAAAAAGACTTCAGGAAATGAGTATGTCATGTGTACACTGAGCAGCTCCCCTGAAGGAGATGATAAGCAGCAAGTAATAAGATGCAGTGCCTGGATGCTTATTGTATCATCTACTTCCTGTGCTCAAGTTTGCCTGATCTTGCATCAAAGTCATACTACACCAAAACCAGTGCAAATAATACATATTATATATCTTCAAAACTAGAGCCAATTTACAATTCTAAGCATTATCTTTGTGCTCAACACCCCAAAACTAGTAAAGAAACAAGAAAACATGTGCAGTGGCAACCCATTTGACACTCAGGGCTTTACTCGCACAATTTTTAGCACATTGTACTGAAACACCTACAGAACTCCTACACATAAGAATGAAAGTACTGGAATACATATGCTTCTGAAGTGACCGTTTTCATTGTTATATGAATGTCTTTGAAACTGAAAGTTAAGTAAGTTAAATATATTTTCTAGAGAAATTAAAGAACTAAATTTTGAGGGTTGGAAAGGAAACCTTGGGTAAGAGTTAAAGGGTTAAATCAAGAATAGTCCAAGTAATCCACATTCTAAACCCATGAAATAAAATTTGAGGGAATCGCAAAGTTTTTCATAATTTCTTTTTTTTAAAGCTGACTTATATATAAACTACTAAACTTTATCTTGATAATCTGTCACCTCTGGAAACTATATAAAAGATTTTAGGATTCCCCCTTTCTCCTGCTAATGGTTTTGTTTAGATACATTCATGAAGCAGCCCAACATGATGTCTGCTACACTTTCTGAAATAATTCATCTTTTAAAAATAGCTGTACATAATTTTTTCATCATTTATTTCTTTCCCTACTAACTATATTTTCTATCCCTTCTTGGCTCTGCTTTCCCCTTGCACATCCTTACAAAGGCAACCCCCATTCTCTTCAAACATTCTTAATTCTACTGCAAGATAATAACATCTTCAGTTAATGTAACTGCTAAACAAATAGTACAAATTCCTCAGTAAATGCTCAGAATGTTTGTGGATGGTGGGTTTCTGACATTATAAGTAAACGTAATGTTAACAAAAATTTTCTCAAGGAAATTCTGTATGCTCCCCTGTACTCTGCTGTTGGAGGAAATGCACAATATCATAAACTAAATCTAAAATTTACTCTTCAAATTGTCTTAGTATACATTTTACAACATTCCTGAAAAGGCCAGCTATTCACCTTATCAAAGTCTGAATTTCAAATATCTAAATATATACATCAACCTTTAGACAGTATGAGTATTTGTCTTATGTGTCATTAAATGTGCTTTCAAAGTTGACTTCTGAGTGGCTCGATATGGGCAGAAGGAGCATGCATAAGGCTTTTCACCAGTATGCCTACGAATGTGAGCCCTCAGAATATTCTTTTGTGAAGCACTGTAGGGACAATAGGGACAAGCATGGGGCCTTTCCCCAGTGTGTGTATGAACATGTTCCTTCAAAAGGTCTTTTCTTGCAGATTTGTAGGAACAAAATGGACAAGAAAATGGCTTCTCTCCAGTATGTTTCAGATTATGTCTCTTGAGAGAGTGAACATCAGCAGTATTAAATGCACAGTGAGAACACTGATGCAGCTTGTTGAAGGAGGTGAGGCTCTGCCATTCTCCTGTAGTTCTTCTTCCATCAGTCCATTGACAGTTAGTCTCCCGGTCCATCTGTAGAGGAGGCTTCATCTTACTTGTTGATATATGGTGAGAAACAAAGATAGCACTTCTGATTAACATACTGTGTTCTCTACATCAAAGTTTCTGGATAATAATGTTAATTAAACAGCATAAAAAGTTCTTCAAAGTATTTACCTAAGAAAACTAATTCCTACCTCTTTTTTTTTTTACCTCTCTTCGCTTACACTCTATAGAGTCAGGGATCTATCATCTTTAGCTTTCTTACAAAAAATTACTCACATCTGAGAGAAATCCACCATTTAAATCAAGATTGCTAATCAATAATCATGAACAGCAATAAATCAATACAAAATATGAATAATGAATTCACAAAAATTTTCAAAATTAAAGTTTCACCTAAAGCATAATACTGTAATCATTTTCACTGACAACTTTTGCAAAAAATTATAATGTTGAAACTGATTATAAAGAAATAACTTTCCCATGATTAATCATTATTCAAGAGCTAACATATCTATCTACAATTGCTCCAGGAATTTTTGCAACTCCAAAGCTGTGCTACTTCCAGTAGCAGAGAAATGACAGACTCATTTGGAGTGAGTTCCTTGACAAAACTGACCTCACTTTCATCAAGAAATGTAATACATCCTCACTGAAGGTGACTTTTCATTTGCTGTGTAACCACAGGCATGTGGAGTCCAATAACACCAGAGCTATCATATTCAAACATGTACACAAAGTCTCACATAAATGCAAATTCATACATCAATTTAGTTAAATCTAACTTCATATGTTTATATAAAACATTAAATTTATGTATGTATGGAACTGTCCTTAAACAATGAACTGGGGTTATAAAAAATTTCACTTAAGTAATTTTTCGTAATGAACTTCATTTTGGATAATTTTCATACCATTATCAAAAGCAACGTTTTACCTACATGCATGAAACAATAGGACTGGTAAACAGTCATAGCCAGAGTAGTCCTTGACATTTTCAAATTGGGTGTCAATATTTTTCACCCCAGAATAAATAAATAAATATAAAAAAAGATTGTTCGCTGATGATACAGCACTGGTGGCTAATTCATGTGAAAAACTGCAGAAGCTGGTGACTGAGTTTGGTAAAGTGTGTGAAAGAAGAAAGTTAAGAGTAAATGTGAATAAGAGCAAGGTTATTAGGTACAGTAGGGTTGAGGGTCAAGTCAATTGGGAGGTAAGTTTGAATGGAGAAAAACTGGAGGAAGTAAAGTGTTTTAAATATCTGGGAGTGGATCTGGCAGCAGATGGAACCAAGGAAGCGGAAGTGGATCATAGGGTGGGGGAGGGGGCGAAAATCCTGGGAGCCTTGAAGAATGTGTGGAAGTCGAGAACATTATCTCGGAAAGCAAAAATGGGTA
Source organism: Panulirus ornatus (assembly GCF_036320965.1). Classification (NCBI taxonomy): domain Eukaryota; kingdom Metazoa; phylum Arthropoda; class Malacostraca; order Decapoda; family Palinuridae; genus Panulirus; species Panulirus ornatus. Next base: position 38,797,196 of record NC_092243.1, on the reverse strand, counting down.
TGTCTGAAGGAATAGTGGTTCCAACAATGTTATATGGTTGCGAGGCATGGGCTATGGATAGAGTTGTGCGCAGGAGGATGGATGTGCTGGAAATGAGATGTTTGAGGACAATGTGTGGTGTGAGGTGGTTTGATCGAGTAAGTAACGTAAGGGTAAGAGAGATGTGTGGAAATAAAAAGAGAGTGGTTGAGAGAGCAGAAGAGGGTGTTTTGAAATGGTTTGGGCACATGGAGAGAATGAGTGAGGAAAGATTGACCAAGAGGATATATGTGTCGGAGGTGGAGGGAACGAGGAGAAGTGGGAGACCAAATTGGAGGTGGAAAGATGGAGTGAAAAAGATTTTGTGTGATCGGGGCCTGAACATGCAGGAGGGTGAAAGGAGGGCAAGGAATAGAGTGAATTGGATCGATGTGGTATACTGGGGTTGACGTGCTGTCAGTGGATTGAATCAGGGCATGTGAAGCGTCTGGGGTAAACCATGGAAAGCTGTGTAGGTATGTATATTTGCGTGTGTGGACGTGTATGTATATACATGTGTATGAGGGTGGGTTGGGCCATTTCTTTCGTCTGTTTCCTTGCGCTACCTCACAAACGCGGGAGACAGCGGGCAAAAAAAAAAAAAAGATTTAATTTTGAGTTGTGTCAAAATCCCCATCTCACACTAAGCATCATCCCTGAAGACAGAAACTTTTCTTTTTGTACATGTATCATCATTCTTTTATTAAAGTTTGTCAATACCTGTATGTCAAATATTGGAATACTGTTATCTAAACATAATCAGTGTAACAGGCCTATTTGGTATTTAGCAGAGTGAATGAAAATAATCCTCTAGCCTGTAATGACAATATAGAAATATGTTTCTTGAAAGAGTGGTCCTAATTTAATTTTCCCAGGGTCTGCAAGCATATGCTATGAAAAAAGATAGTATATCTCTAATCATGTTGGTCGTTCTGTCCCAGATAGAATTGGAATATGAACTAGAAAAAACATGCTAAAGCATTCATATTTTGGCTAAATAATCATGGCTACTCAACTTGGATGCAGAAATCAGAATTTCTCATTTATCTGAGTTAGTTCTTTAGTAGTTTGAAGCTGACACAATAGTTGTTAATAATGGTTCACCTCAGGAATTCACACATTTTATTCTTCCTTTACTGTCTTCCTATTTGAAATAAGCTGATGATGACTCAACATTTCTGACACTTTAACCCCTCTACACAAGTATAATAATAATGGTCTTCCTTTAAAGCACTAACTAAGTCTGAGAAAAAGAATTTATAGGTAGATGAAAGCAGTCACTGTCAATTCTAAGTTCACTGTATACTGCATGTGTATTATCTCATGCCTTGTTGATATGGTTATTCAGTACCCAGTAAATATCCAGAAAAGTGAAGAAAGAAAATGTTATTTTTGTATGCCCTTCAATGACAACACAAGCATGCCAATACACACAAAGGAAGGCAAGGAATGAGTATAGAAAGATAGGAAAAGAGGAGCAGAGAAACTTTTGAAAATAATATTGTAGACTTGTAGAAAGACAGGGAAAGAGGAGCAGAAAAACTTTTGAGAAACTTTTGAAAATAATATTGTAGACTTGTAGAAAGATAGGGAAAGAGGAGCAGAACTTTTGAAAATGATATTGTAGACTTGACCTCTTTGCCCTAAGCCAAAATGTTGGTTCACTTTCCCACATCTATAGGTATTACTTTGGTTTCTGCTCCCAAGAGCTGGCTGCTTGTGTGCCCCCACCACTAGCTAGACCACACAATACTTGGAAAGCTGCCACATCACACGATTATTGTGTGGCCTTCAGCAACTCAAGGGTGGGCCAATTTGATACCTTCTTCATTTTTCTGCACATTGACATTTTGGAACTCTCTACCTTCCCATGTTTTTCCGAATAACTATGACCTGGCACATTTCAGATGACAGGTCTTTCACTTCCTCCAAAATTCATAAATACTTTCCCTTGTCTTTTCCTTTTTCACTTCATAATTCTCTCTATATTTCAGTTAAGGCTCAGCCTTGATGTGGACTCTTGTCCATGACTGGAGCCATCAACATTGAAAAAAAGACAAGACTTGGGATAATCCAAAATTTTTCCTAATTGATGATTAACCCATTAAACTACAGGGTGTTGCAATAGCAGCACCTAAAATAATTCACATTTTGACTGTAGGGTACCCTCTTAAATTCATGCCTGAGGTATTGCAGAGAAGAAAAATGGTGACAGTATCAAGAAATGGCAACAGAGGAAACTGATGCCAATTGTTTTAGAGTACAGATGCTCCCTGACATACGTCCAAGTTCCATTCTGATTGACCAATCAGATCTTAAAATGGACATAAGTCAGATGTATGTCAGCATGGCATGTAGAGTTTGTTTACCTGTACAGCATTTTTTATTCTATTCAGTTTCTATCATGATCATCTCATTCTTCATTAACTAACTTTATTACAAATTCTGTAGTTTTTTCTACCTTTTATTTAAGATTCTTTAGTTCATGGATTGATTCATCCAAACTTTCAATGAACTTTTTGGCAGTTCCTTTGGTTGCACTTGCTGCTTCATCTGTGACTTAAACGATGTGCAAGCTTTATCTTCTTTAAATCTATTGAACCAATCATGACTTGCTGTGAAGTTCTCAATGTAATCATCTCCCACTCGCTCTTTCAAAGTCTTAAAAAAAGACTTCTGGCCTTTGCCTGAATTGTTAGTAAGCTTAGTGGTACACATCTTTTAATTTCATCTTCCATCCACAGCATTAAAAACTTTTCCATTTCTTGGATGGGCCTGTGCCAATGCTTTGTTATCATTGTAGACTTCATACTTGCCCAAACTTTCACTGCTTCATGTATTTTTCTTTGTCCTTCAAAATTGTGGAAACCATCAAATGGGACAACTGTAGGTCACATGCAATCACATTAACTTCTCTTCCTCCTTCATAATGGGTAATTACCTTTATTTTCAATTCGAAATCAAGTGCCTTCCTCAGCTTCTTGCAAGATCTATCAACATGTGATAGGTTTTTTCCTCTTGCTCTTTATCTTCTTTGGGGTTTGATACAAAAATGGTTTACTCCAGCATGAAAATCTGTTAGATTTATTTGAATAACAAGCACTTTCTGAATGGTAACTCTGAGCAAGAACTGAGAGATACTGTGATGTACAAAATGCCAGGATTGTATGACATTCACTATTGTATACACGCAGCCGTTAGCACTGGCGGACGTATGATTAAGCATAATCTTTATATTTATGTATATTTTTCAATTCATATTTTTTCTTGGTCATATGTACAATGGTCATAAGTCGCACAGGTTCTAAGTCAGGGAGCATCTGTATATAGGCCAGTAGCCTTCAAAATGCTGGAAGACGGAGTATGATATCCATTGGCTGTCAGACCATCTTGAGCCATCTAAAGTCTGGGAGATGGACACCATAAAAGCAGTTGATTTACTGGATGCAACTGACTCTGATGAACTCATTTGCTAAGAAGTCAAGAAGAAACAGAGAAAAGTGAAAAACATGACAATCACAGCTAAAATGTGACAATCCAGAAGCCGCTCATTAACAACAAAAACAGATGCAGATCAGCTGGTAGTAGCTGTCCATGCAATACTGAAAAATCAATATACACATATGTAAAACGACACACACACACACACACACACACACACACACACACACACACATATATATATATATATATATATATATATATATATATATATATATATATATATATATGTGATTTTTTTTTCTTTTTTTTTGCTTTGTCGTCTCGTGTTAGCAAGGTAGCGCAAGGAAACAGGCAAAAGAATGGCCCAAACCTCCTACATACACATGTATATACATACACGTCCACACACGCAAATATACATACCTATACATCTCAACATATACATATATATATATATATATATATATATATATATATATATATATATATATACACACACACAAATATATACATATATACACAAGTACATAATTCATAGTCTGCCCTTATTCATTCCCGTCACCACCCTGCCACATATGAAATGGCAACCCCCTCCCCTGGCATGCGTGCGAGGTAGCAGCACTAGGAAAAGACAACAAAGGCCACATTCTTTTACACTCAGTCTCTAGCTATCATGTATAATGCACTGAAACATCAGCTCATTTCCACATCCAGGCCCCACAAAACTTTCCATGGTTTACCCCAGATGCTTCACATGCCGTGGTTCAATCCACTGACAGCACATCGACCATGGTATACCACATCATTCCAATTCACTCTATTCCTTGCATGCCTTTCACCCTCCTGCATGTTCAGGCCCCGATGACTCAAAATCTTTTTCACTTCATCGTTCCACCTTCAATTTGGTCTCCCAATTCTCCTCATTCCCTCCACCTCTGAAGCATATATCCTCTTTGTCAATCTTTCATCACTCATTCTCTCCATGAGACCCAACCATTTCAAAACACCCTCTTCTGCTCTCTCAACCACTCTCTTTATTACCACACATCTCTCTTACCCTTTCATTACTTACTCGATCAAACCACCTCACACCACATATTGTTCTCAAACATCTCATTTCCAGCACATCCACCCTCCTCCGCACAACTCTATCTATAGCCCACACCTTGCAACCATATAACATTGTTGGAACCACTATTCCTTCAAACATACCAATTTTTGCTTCCCGAGATAATGTTCTCGCCTTCCACATATTTTTCAACGCTTCCAGAAATTTCGCTCCCTCCCCCACCCTATGACTCACTTCCACTTCCATGGATCCATCTGCTACCAAATCCACTCCCACATATCTAAAACACTTCTTCCTCCAGTTTTTCTCCATTCAAACGTACCTCCCAAATGACTTGTCCCTTAACCCTACTGTACCTAATAACCTTGCTCTTATTCACATTTACTCTCAGACTTATTCTTTCACACACTTTACCAAACTCAGTCACAAGCTTCTGCAGTTTCTCACCTGAATCAGCCACCAGCGCTGTATCATCAGCGAACAACAACCGATTCACTTCCCAAGCTCTCTCATCAACAACAGACTGCATACTTGCCCCTCTGTCCAAAACTCTTGCATTCACCTCCCTAACAATCCCATCCATAAACAAATTAAACAACTATGGAAACATCACGCACCCTTGCCGCAAATCGACATTCACTGAGAACCAATCACTTTCCTCTCTTCCTACCCGTACTTATGCCTTACAGCCTCGATAAAAACTTTTCACTGCTTCTAACAACTTGCCTCCCACACCATATATTCATAATACCTTCCACAGAGCATCTCTATCAACTCTATCATATGCCTTCTCCAGATCCATAAATGCTACATACAAATACATTTGCTTTTCTAAGTATTTCTCACATACATTCTTCAAAGCAAACACCTGATCCACACATCCTCTACCACTTCTGAAACCACACTGTTCTTCCCCAGTCACCCTCTCAATCAACACCTTCCCATATAATTTCCAAGGAATACTCAACAAACTTATACCTCTGTAATTTGAGCACTCACCTTTATCCCCTTTGCCTTTGAACAATGGCACTATGTAAGCATTCCGCCAATCCTCAGGCACCTCACCATGAGTCATACATACATTAAATAACCTTACCAACCAGTGAACAACACAGTCACCCCCTTTTTTAAACTGCAATACCATCCAAACCTGCTGCCTTGCCAGCTTTCATCTTCCGCAAAGCTTTTACTACCTCTTCTCTGTTTACCAAATCATTCTCCCTAACTCTCTCACTTTGCACACCACCTCGATCAAAACACCCTATACTTTGCATTCTATCATTAAACACATTCAACAAACCTTCAAAATACTCACTCCATCTCCTTCTTACATCACCACTACTTGTTATCACCACCCCATTAGCCCCCTTCACTGATGTTCCCATTTGTTCCCTTGTTTTACACACTTTATTTATCTCCTTCCAAAACATCTTTTTATTCTCCTTAAAATTTAATGAAACTCTCTCACCCCAACTCTCATTTGCCCTCTTTTTCACCTCTTACACCTTTCTCTTGACCTGCTTTTCTATAATACATCTCCCAGTCATTTGCATTATTTCCCTGCAAAACTCGTACAAATGCCTCTCTCTTCTTTTTCACTAATAATCTTACTTCTTCATCCCACCATTCACTACCCTTTCTAACCTCCCAACCTCCCACGCTTCTCATGCCACAAGCATTTTTATACTTTGTCGCTGTCTTCTGCATTAGCGAGGAAGGGCCAGGAAACAGACGAAAGAATGGCCAAACCCAACCACATACACATGTATATACATAAACGCCCACACACGCACATATACATACCTATACATTTCAACGTATACATACATATACATACACAAACATATACATATATACACATGCACATATTCATACATGCTGCCTTCATCCACTCCCGCCACCACCCTGCCATACATGAAATGATACCACCCTCCCCCTGTGTGCGCGCAAGGTAATGCTAGGAAAAAACAACAAAGGCCACATTCATCCACACTCAGACTCTTGCTGTCATATGTAATGCACTGAAATGACAGCTCCCTTTCCACATCCAGGCCCCACACAACTCTCCATGGCTTACCCTAGACACTTCACATGCCCTGGTTCAATCCATTGACAGCACATCTACCCCAGTATACCACATCATTCCAATTCACTCTATTCCTTGCATGCCTTTCATCTTCCTGTATGTAAAGGCCCCAATCACTCAAAATCTTTTTCACTCCATCCTTCCACCTCCAATTTGGTCTCCCACTTCTTCTCATTCCCTCCACCTCTGACACATATATCCTCTTAATCAATCTTTCCTCACTCATTCTCTCCATGTGACCAGACCATTTCAATGCACCCTCTTCTGCTCTCTCAACCGCACTCTTTATATTACCACACACCTCTCTTACCCTTTCCTTACTTACTCGATTAAACCACCTCACACCACATATTGTCCTCACACATCTAATTTCTAACACATCCACCCTCCTCCACACAACCCTATCTGTCGCCCATCCCTCAGAACCATTTAACATTGTTGGAACCACTATCTCTTCAAACATACCCATTATTGCTTTCCAAGATAACGTTCTCGACTTCCACACATTCTTCAGTGCTCCCAGAACCTTCGCCCCATCCCCCATCCTGTGACTCACTTCCGCTTCCATGGTTCCATCCGCTGCCAAATCCACTCCCAGATATCTAAAACACTTCACTTCCTCCAGTTTTTCTCCATTCAAGCTTACCTTCCAGTTGACTTGTCCCTCAACCCTACTGAACCTAATAACCTTGCTCTTATTCACATTTACCTTTCTTCTTTCACACACTTTACCAAACTCAGTCACCAGCTTCTGCAGTTTCTCACCTGAGTCAGCCACCAGTGCTGTATCATCAGCAAACAACAACTGACTCACTTCCCAAGCCCTCTCATCCCCAACAGACTCAATACTTGCCCCTCTCTCCAAAACTCTTGCATTTCCAAGAAGTGGTGAAGTGAGAGGGAGATGAAGTGAGTATTTTGAAGGTTTGCAGAATGTGTTTCATGATAGCGTGGGAAATATAGGGTGCTTTGGTTGAGGTGGTGTGCAAAGTGAGAGGATCAGGGAGAATGATTTGGAAACAGAGAAGAGGTAGTGAAAGCTTTGCGAAAGATGAAAGTCGGCAAGGCGGCAGGTTTGGATGATATTATTGCTGTGGAATGTATTAAAAAAGGGGATGACTGTGTTGTTGACATCGAAGAGATGAAGCTAGGATGCCATTTGGTAAACGCACACTTTCCATGGTTTACCCCAGACGCTTCACATGCCCTGGTTCAATCCATTGACAGCACGTCGACCCCGGTATACCACATCGTTCCAATTCACTCTATTCCTTGCCCTCCTTTCACCCTCCTGCATGTTCAGGACCCGATCACTCAAAATCTTTTTCACTCCATCCTTCCACCTCCAATTTGGTCTTCCACTTCTCCTCGTTCCCTCCACCTCTGACACATATATCCTCTTGGTCAATCTTTCCCCACTCATTCTCTCCATGTGACCAAACCATTTCAAAACACCCTCTTCTGCTCTCTCAACCACACTCTTTTTATTTCCACACATCTCTCTCATCCTTACATTACTTACTCGATCAAACCACCTCACACCACATATTATCCTCAAACATCTCATTTCCAGCACATCCTCCCTCCTGCGCACAACTCTATCCATAGCCCACGCCTCGCAACCATACAACATTGTTGGAACCACTATTCCTTCAAACATACCCATTTTTGCTTTCCGAGATAATGTTCTCGACTTCCAAACATTCTTCAAGGCTCCCAGAATTTTCACCCCCTCCCCCACCCTATGATTCACTTCCGCTTCCATGGTTCCATCCGCTGCCAGATCCACTCCCAGATATCTAAAGCACTTTACCTCCTCCAGTTTTTCTCCATTCAAACTTACCTCCCAAATGACTTGACCCTCAACCCTACTGTACCTAATAACCTTGCTCTTATTCACATTTGCTCTCAACTTTCTTCTTTCACACACTTTACCAAACTCAGTCACCAGCTTCTGCAGTTTCTTACATGAATCAGCCACCATCGCTGTATCATCAGCGAACAACAACTGACTCACTTCCCAAGCTTTCTCATCCACAACAGACTTCATACTTGCCCCTCTTTCCAAAACTCTTGCATTCACCTCCCTAACAACCCCATCCATAAAGAAATTAAACAACCATGGAGATATCACACATACAAATCTATTTGTTTTTCTAAGTATTTCTCACATACATTCTTCAAAGCCAACACCTGATCCACACATCCTCTACCACTTCTGAAACCACACTGCTCTTCCCCAATCTGATGCTCTGTACACGCCTTCACCCTCTCAATCAATACCCTCCCATATAATTTACCAGGAATACTCAACAGACTTATACCTCTGTAATTTGAGCACTCACTCTTATCCCCTTTGCCTTTGTACAATGGCACTATGCAAGCATTCCGCCAATCCTCAGGCACCTCACCATGAATCATACATACATTAAATAACCTTACCAACCAGTCAACAATACAGTCACCCCCTTTTTTAAAAAATTCCACTGCAATACCATCCAAACCTGCTGCTTTACTGGCTTTCATCTTCCATAAAGCTTTTACTACCTCTTCTCTATTTACCAAATCATTTTCCCTAACCCTCTCACTTTGCACACCACCTCGACCAAAACACCCTATATCTGCCACTCTATCATCAAACACATTCAACAAACCTTCAAAATACTCACTCCATCTCCTTCTCACATCACCACTACTTGTTACCACCTCCCCATTAGCCCCCTTCACTGATGTTCCCATTTGCTCCCTTGTCTTACGCACTTTATTTACTTCCTTCCAGAACATCTTTTTATTCTCCCTGAAATTTAATGATACACTCTCACCCCAACTCTCATTTGCCCTCTTTTTCACCTCTTGCACCTTTCTCTTGACCTCCTGCCTCTTTCTTTTAAACCTCTCCCACTCATTTGCACCCTTTCCCTGCAAAAATCGTTCAAATGCCTCTCTCTTCTCTTTCACTAATAATCTTACTTCTTCATTCCACCACTCACTACCTTTCTAATCAACCCACCACCCACGCTTCTCATGCCACAAGCATCTTTTGTGCAAGCCATCACTGCTTCCCTAAATTCATCCCATTCCTCCCCCACTCCCCTTACCTCCTTTGTTCTCACCTTTTTCCATTCTGTACTCAGTCTCTCCTGGTACTTCCTCACACAAGTCTCCTTCCCAAGCTCACTTACTCTCACCACTCTCTTCACCCCAACATTCTCTCTTCTTTTCTGAAAACCCCCACAAATCTTCACCTTCGCCTCCACAAGGTAATGATCAGACATCCCTCCAGTTGCACCTCTTAGCATATTAACATCCAAAAGTCTCTCTTTCGTGCGTCTATCAATTAACACATAATCCAATAACGCTCTCTGGCCATCTCTTCTACTTACATATGTATACTTATGTATATCTCGCTTTTTAAACCAGGTATTCCCAATCACCAGTCCTTTTTCAGCACATAAATCTACAAGCTCTTCACAATTTCCATTTACAACACTGAACACTCCATGTATACCAATTATTCCCTCAACTGCCACATTACTCACCTTTGCATTCAAATCACCCATCACTATAACCCAGTCTTGTGCATCAAAACCACTAACACACTCGTTCAGCTGCTCCCAAAACACTTGCCTCTCATGATCTTTCTTCTCATGCCCAGGTGCATATGCACCAATAATCACCCATCTCTCTCCATTCACTTTCAGTTTTACCCATATCAATCTAGAGTTTACTTTCTTACACTCTATCACATACTCCCACAACTCCTGATTCAGGAGTAGTTCTACTCCTTCCCTTGCTCTTGCCCTCTCACTAACCCCTGACTTCACTCCCAAGACATTCCCAAACCACTCTTCCCCTTTACCCTTTAGCTTCGTTTCACTCAGAGCCAAAACACCCAGGTTCCTTTCCTCAAACATACTACCTATCTCTCCTTTTTTCTCATCTTGGTTACATCCACACACATTTAGACACCCTAATCTGAGCCTTCGAGGAGGATGAGCACTCCTCATGTGACTCCTTCTTCTGTTTCCCCCTTTAGTTGCCTTCTACGACACGTGAGGAATGCGTGGGAAGTATTCTTTCTCCCCTATCCCCAGGGATATATATATATATATATATATATATTTTTTTTTTTTTATACTTTGTCGCTGTCTCCCGCGTTTGCGAGGTAGCGCAAGGAAACAGACGAAAGAAGTGGCCCAACCCCCCCCATACACATGTATATACATACGTCCACACACGCAAATATACATACCTACACAGCTTTCCATGGTTTACCCCAGACGCTTCACATGCCTTGATTCAATCCACTGACAGCACGTCAACCCCGGTATACCACATCGATCCAATTCACTCTATTCCTTGCCCTCCTTTCACCCTCCTGCATGTTCAGGACCCGATCACTCAAAATCTTTTTCACTCCATCCTTCCACCTCCAATTTGGTCTTTCCACTTCTCCTCGTTCCCTCCACCTCCGATACATATATCCTCTTGGTCAATCTTTCCTCACTCATTCTCTCCATGTGCCCAAACCATTTCAAAACACCCTCTTCTGCTCTCTCAACCACGCTCTTTTTATTTCCACACATCTCTCTTACCCATACATTACTTACTCGATCAAACCACCTCACACCACACATTGTCCTCAAACATCTCATTTCCAGCACATCCACCCTCCTGCGCACAACTCTATCCATAGCCCACACCTCGCAACCATACAACATTGTTGGAACCACTATTCCTTCAAACATACCCATTTTTGCTTTCCGAGATAATGTTCTCGACTTCCACACATTCTTCAAGGCTCCCAGGATTTTCGCCCCCTCCCCCACCCTATGATCCACTTCCGCTTCCATGGTTCCATCCGCTGCCAGATCCACTCCCAGATATCTAAAACACTTTACTTCCTCCAGTTTTTCTCCATTCAAACTTACCTCCCAGTTGACTTGACCCTCAACCCTATTGTACCTAATAACCTTGCTCTTATTCACATTTACTCTTAACTTTCTTCTTTCACACACTTTACCAAACTCAGTCACCAGCTTCTGTAGTTTCTCACATGAATCAGCCACCAGCGCTGTATCATCATATATATATATATATATATATATATATATATATATATATATATATATATATATATATATATATATATATATATATTTCTATATTTATTATACTTTGTCGCTGTCTCCCGCGTTTGCGAGGTAGCGCAAGGAAACAGACGAAAGAAATGGCCCAACCCCCCCCATACACATGTGTATACATACGTCCACACACGCAAATATACATACCTACACAGCTTTCCATGGTTTACCCCAGACGCTTCACATGCCTTGATTCAATCCACTGATAGCACGTCAACCCCGGTATACCACATCGCTCCAATTCACTCTACTCCTTGCCCTCCTTTCACCCTCCTGCATGTTCAGGCCCCGATCACACAAAATCTTTTTCACTCCATCTTTCCACCTCCAATTTGGTCTCCCTCTTCTCCTTGTTCCCTCCACCTCCGACACATATATCCTCTTGGTCAATCTTTCCTCACTCATCCTCTCCATGTGCCCAAACCACTTCAAAACACCCTCTTCTGCTCTCTCAACCACGCTCTTTTTATTTCCACACATCTCTCTTACCCTTACGTTACTCACTCGATGTTGGGGTGAAGAGAGTGTTGAGAGTAAGCGAGCTTGGAAAGATGTGTGAGGAAGTACCAGGAGGGATTGAGTGCAGAATGGAAAAAGGTGAGACCAAATGCCGGAAGGGGAGTGGGGATGAATGAGATGTATTTAGGGAAGCAGCGATGGCTTGTGCGAAAGATGCCTCTGGCACGAGAAAGGTGGGAGGTGGGCAGATTAGAGAGGGTAGTGAGGGGTGGGATAAAGAAGTAAGATTGTTAGTGAAAGAGATGAGAGGCATTTGGACAATTTTTGCAGGGAAAGAGTGCGAATGACTGGGAGGTCAAAAGAAAGGTGCAAAAGGTGAAAAAGAGGGTAAATGAGAGTTCGGGTGAGACAGCATCATTAAATTTTAGGGGGAATAAGAATATGTTTTGGAAGGAGGTAAATAAAGTGCATAAGACAAGAGAACAAATGGGAACATCGGTGAAGAGGGCTAATGGGGAGGTAATAACAAGTAGTGGTGAGGTGAGAAGGAGACGGAGTGAGCATTTTGAAGGTTTGTTGAATGTGTTTGATAATAGAGTGGCAGATACAAGGTGTTTTGGGTGAGGTGGTGTGCAAAGTGAGAGGGTTAGGAAGAATGGTTTGGTAAACAGAGAAGAGGTAGTGAAAGCTTTATGGAAGATGAAAGCTGGCAAGGCCGCTGGTTTGGATGGTATTGCAGTGGAACTTATTAAAAAGGGGGTGACTGTGTTGTTGACTGGTTGGAAAAGATATTCAATGTATGTATGGTTCATGGTAAAGTGCCTGAGGATTGGCAGAATGCATGCTTAGAGCCATTGTACAAAGGCAAAGGGAATAAAGGTGAGTGTTCAAATTACAGAGGTATAACTTTGTTAAGTATTCCTGGGAAATTATATGGGAGGGTATTGATTGAGAGGGTAAAGGCATGTACAGAGCATCAGACTGAGGAAGAGCAGTGTGGTTTCAGTAGTGGTAGAGGATGTGTGGATCGGGTGGTTGCTTTGAAGCGTGTACGTGAAAAAACTGAGAAAAACAGATGGATTTGTATGTAGCATTTATGGATCTGGAGAAGGCACATGATAGAGGTGGTAGAGATGCTTTGTGAAAGGTATTAAGAGTATATAGTGCAGGAGGTAAGTTGCTAGAACCAGTGAAAAGTTTTTATCAAGGATGTAAGGCATGGGTACGAGTAAAAAATGAGGAAAGTGATAGGTTTCCAGTGAATGTTGGTTTGCGGCAGGGGGCATGTGATATCTCCATGGTTGTTTAATTTGTTTATGGAAGGGGTGTTAGGGAGGTGAATGCAGGATTTTTTAAGAGAGGAGCAAGTATGCAATCTGTTGTGGATGAGAGGGCTTGGGAAGTGAGACAGTTGTTGTTCACTGATGATACAGCGCTGGTAACTGATTCAGGTAAAAAACTGCAGAAGTTGGTGACTGAGTTTAGTAAAGTGTGAGAAAGAAGACAGCTGAGAGTAAATGTGAATAAGAGCAAGGTTATTAGGTTCAGTAGTGTTGAGGGACAAGTTAAATGGGAGGTAAGTATGAATGGAGAAAACTGGAGGAAGTGAAGTGTTTTAGATATCTGGGAGTGGATTTAGCAGTGGATGGAACCATGGAAGAAGAGGTGAGTCACTGGGTGAGGGAGGGGGCGAAGTTTCTGGAAGCATTGAAAAATTTGTGAAAGGCAAGAACGTTATCTTGGAGAGCAAAATTGGATATGTTTGAAAGAATAGTGCTTCCAACAATTTTATATGGTTGTGAGGCATGGGCTATAGATAGGATTGTGCGGAGCAGGGTGGATGTGTTGGAAATGAAATGTTTAAGGACAATATGTGGTGTAAGGTGGTTTGATCAAGTAAGTAATGAAAGGGTAAGAGAGATGTCTGGTAATAAAAAGAGTGTGGTTGAGAGAGCAGAAGAGGGTGTATTGAAATGGTTTGGTCACATGGAGAGAATGAGTGAGGAAAGACTGACAAAGAGGATATATGTGTCAGAGGGGGAGGGAAAGAAAAGAAGTGGGAGACCAAATTGGAGGTGGAAGGATGAAGTGAAAAAGATTTCGAGTGATCGAGGCCTAAACATACAGGAGGGTAAAAGCCATGCAAGGAATGGAGTGAATTGGAATGATTTGGTACACCGCGGTTGATGTGCTGTCGATGGATTAAATCAGGGCATGTGAAGCATATGGGGTAAACCGTGGAAAGTTTTGTGGGGCCTGGATGTGGAAAGAGAGCAGTGTTTTTGGTGCATTACACATGACAGTTAGAGACTGATTATGAACGAATGTGGCCTTTGTTGTCTTTTCCTAGCACTACCTCACACACATGGGGGGGAGCGAGACCATTTCATGCGTAGCGGGGTAGCAACGCGATTGGATGAAAGCAGCAAGTATGGATATGTACATGTGTATATATGTATATATTTGTGTATGTATATGATGAAATGTATAGGTTTGTATATGTGCGGGTGTTTATGTATATGCATGTGTATGTGTTGGGTCATTCTTTCGTCTGTTTCCTTGCGCTAACTCGCTAACGTGGGAGACAGTGACTAAGTATAATAAAACAAAATATATATATATATATATATATATATATATATATATATATATATATATATATATATATATATATATATATATTCATTTTTATTATTATTTTGCTTTGTCGCTGTATCCCGCGATTGCGAGGTAGCGCAAGGAAACAGACGAAAGAAATGGCCCAACCCACCTACACATGTATATACATACACGTCCACACACGCAAATAAATTTATCCATACATCTCAATGTACACATATATATACACACACAGACACATACATATATACACATGCACACAATACACACTGTCTGCCTTTATTCATTCCCATCGCCACCTTGCCACACATGGAATAACATCCCCCTCCCCCTCATGTGTGCGAGGTAGCGCTAGGAAAAGACAACAAAGGCCCCGTTCGTTCACACTCAGTCTCTAGCTGTCATGCAATAATGCCTGAAACCACAGCTCCCTTTCCACATCTAGGCCCCACACAACTTTCCATGGTTTACCCCAGATGCTTCACATGCCCTGATTCAATCCATTGACAGCACGTCGACCCCGGTATACTACATCGATCCAATTCACTCTATTCCTTGCCCACCTTTCACCCTCCTGCATGTTCAGGTCCCGATCACTCAAAATCTTTTTCACTCCATCTTTCCACCTCCAATTTGGTCTCCCACTTCTCCTCCTTCCCTCCACCTCCGACAAATATATCCTCATGGTCAATCTTTCCTCACTCATTCTCTCCATGTGCCCAAACCATTTCAAAACACCCTCTTCTGCTCTCTCAACCATGCTCTTCTTATTTCCACACATCCCTCTTACCCTTACATTACTTACTCGATCAAACCACCTCACACCACATATTGTCCTTAAACATGTCATTTCCAGCACATCCACCCTCCTGCGCACAGCTCTATCCATAGCCCACGCCTCACAACCATACAACATTGTTGGAACCACTATTCCTTCAAACATACCCATTTTTGCTTTCGGAGATAATGTTCTCGTCTTCCACACATTCTTCAAGGCTCTCAGGATTTTCGCCCCCTCCCCCACCCTATGATTCACTTCCGCTTCCATGGTTCCATCTGCTGCCAGATCCACTCCCAGATATCTAAAACACTTTACTTCCACCAGTTTTTCTCCATTCAAACTTACCTCCCTAATTGACTTGACCCTCAACCCTACTGTACCTAATAACCTTGCTCTTATTCACATTTACTCTTAACTTTCTTCTTTCACACACTTTACCAAACTCAGTCACCAGCTTCTGCAGTTTCTCACATGAATCAACCACCAGCGCTGTATCATCAGCGAACAACAACTGACTCACTTCCCAAGCTCTCTCATCCCCAACAGACTTCATACTTGCCCCTCTTTCCAAAACTCTTGCATTCACCTCCCTAACAACCCCATCCATAAACAAATAAAACAACCATGGAGACATCACACACCCCTGCCACAAACCTACATTCACCGAGAACCAATCACTTTCCTCTCTTCCTACACATACACATGCCTTACATCCTCGATAAAAACTTTTCACTGCTTCTAACAACTTGCCTCCCACACCATATATTCTTAGTACCTTTCACAGAGCATCTCTATCAACTGTATCATATGCCTTCTCCAGATCCATAAATGCTACATACAAATACATTTGCTTTTCTAAGTATTTCTCACATACATTCTTCAAAGCAAACACCTGATCCACACATCCTCTACCACTTTCGAAACCACAGTGCTCTTCCCCAATTTGATGCTCTGCACATGCCTTCACCCTCTCAATCAATACCCTCCCATATAATTTACCAGGAATACTCAACAAATTTATACCTCTGTAATTTGAGCGCTCACTCTTATCCCCTTTGCCTTTGTACAATGGCACCATGCATGCATTCCGCCAATCATCAGGCACCTCACCATGAATCATCCATACATTAAATAACCTTACCAACCAGTCAACAATACAGTCACCCACTTTTTTAATAAATTCTCCACTGCAATACCATCCAAACCTGCTGCCTTGCCGGCTTTCATCTTCCGCAAAGCTTTTACTACCTCTTCTCTGTTTACCAAATCATTTTCCCTAACCCTCTCACTTTGCACACTACCTGGACCTATATCTGCCACTCTATCATCAAACACATTCAACAAACCTTCAAAACACTCACTCCATCTTCTCACATCACCACTACTTGTTATCACCTCCCCATTAGCCCCTTCACTGACGTCCCCATTTGCTCCCTTGTCTTACGCACTTTATTTACCTCCCAGAACATCTTTTTATTCCCCCTAAAATTTAATAATACTCTCTCACCCTAACTCTCATTTGCCCTCTTTTTCACCTCTTGCACCTTTCTCTTGACCTCCTGTCTCTTTCTTTTATACATCTCCCACTCATTTGCATTTTTTCCCTGCAAAAATCGTCCAAATGCCTCTCTCTTCTCTTTCACTAATAATCTCACTTCTTCATCCCTCAGGGGCTCGGTCTTCTGTTCTTAGCGATACCTCGCTGATGCGGGAAGTTGTGAATAGTATGAAAAAAAAGTATATATATATATATATATATATATATATATATATATATATATATATATATATATATATATATATATATATATATATTATCCCTGGGGATAGGGGATTAAGAATACTTCCCATGTATTCCCTGCGTGTCGTAGAAGGCGACTAAAAGGGGAGGGAGCGGGGGGCTGGAAATCCTCCCCTCTCATTTTTTTTTTTTTTTTTTTCCCAAAAGAAGGAACAGAGGGGGCCAGGTGAGCATATTCCAAAAAAGGCCCAGTCCTCTGTTCCTAACGCTTCCTCGCTAACGCGGGAAATGGCGAATAGTTTAAAAGAAAATAATATATATATATATATATATATATATATATATATATTTTTTTTTTTGACGCTGTCTCCCGCGTCATATATATATATATATATACATATATATATATCAGGAGTTGTTGGAGTATGTGATAGAGTGTAAGAAAGTAAATTCTAGATGGATATGGGTAAAATTGAAAGTGGATGGAGAGAGATGGGTGATTTTTTATTGGTGCAAATGCACCTGGGCATGAGAAGAAAGATCATGAGAGGCAAGTGTTTTGGTAGCAGATGAGTGAGTGTGTTAGTAGTTTTGATGCACGAGACCAGGTTATAGTGATGGGTGATTTGAATGCAAAGGTGAGTAATGTGGCAGTTAAGGGAATGACTGGTGTAAATGGGGTGTTCAGTGTTGTAAATGGAAATGGTGAAGAGCTTGTAGATTTATGTGCTGAAAAAGGACTAGTGATTGGGAATATCTGGTTCAAAAAGAGAGATATACATAAGTATACATATGTAAGTAGGAGAGATGGCCAGAAAGTGTTATTGGATTACATGTTAATCGACAGGTGCGCGAAAGAGAGACTTTTGGGTGTTAATGTGCTGAGAGGTGCAACTGGAGAGATGTCTGATCATTATCCTGTGGAGGCGAAGGTGAAGATTTGTAGAGGTTTTCAGAGAAGAAGAAAGAATGTTGGGGTGAAGACAGTGGAGAGAGTAAGTGGCTTGGGAAGGAGACTTGTGTGAGGCAGTACCACAAGAGACTGAGTACAGAATGGAAATAGGCAAGAACAAGGGATGTAAGGGGAGTGGGGGAAAAATGGAATGTATTTAGGGAAGCAGTGATGGCTTGCGCAAAAGATGCTTGTGGCATGAGAAGCGTGGGAGGTAGACAGATTAGAAAGGGTATTGAGAGGTGGGATGAAGAAGTAAGATTATTAGTGGAAGAGAAGAGAGAGGCATTTGGACGATTTTTGTGGGGAAATAATGCAAATGACTGGGAGATGTATAAAAGAAAGAGACAGGAGGTCAAGAGAAAGGTGCAAGAGGTGAAAAAGAAGGCAAATGAGAGTTGGGGTGAGATAGTATCGTTAAATTTTAGGGAGAATAAGATGTTTTGGAAAGAGGTAAATATAGTGCGTAAGACAAGGGAACAAATGAGAACTTCAGTGAAGGGGGCTAATGGGGAGGTGATAAAAAGTAGTGGTGATGTGAGGAGATGGAGTGAGTATTTTGAAGGTTTGTTGAATGTGTTTGATGATAGAGTGGCAGTTATAGGGTGTTTTGGTCGAGGTGGTGTGCAAAGTGAGAGGGTTAGGGAAAATGATTTGGTAACCAGAGGAGAAGAAGTAGTAAAAGCTTTGCGGAAGATTAAAGCCAGCAAGGCAGCGGGTTTGGATACATTGCAGTGGAATTTATTAAAAAAGAGGGGGGGCTGTATTATTGACTGGTTGGTAAGGTTATTTAATGTATGTATAACTCATGGTGAGGTGCCTGAGGATTGGTGAAATGCTTGCATAGTGCCATTGTACAAAGGCAAAGGGGATAAAAGTGAGTGCTCAAATTACAGAGGTATAAGATTGTTGAGTATTCCTGGGAAATTATATGGGTGGGTATTGATTGAGAGGGTAAAGGTATGTACAGAACATCAGATTGGGGGAGAGCAGTGTGGTTTCAGAAGTGGTAGAGGATGTGTGGATCAGGTGATTTCTTGGAAGAATGTATGTGAGAAATACTTAGAAAAGCAAATGTATTTGTATGTAGCATTTATGGATCTGGAGAAGGCATATGATAGAGTTGACAGAGATGCTTTGTGGAAGGTGTTAAGAGTATATGGTGTGGGAGGCAAGTTGTCAGAAGCAGTGAAAAGTTTTTATCGAAGTTGCAAGGCATGTGTACGTGTAGGAAGAGAGGAAAGTGATTGATTCTCAGTGTGAATGTTGGATTGCGGCAGGGGATGTGGTCTCCATGGTTGTTTAATTTGTTTATGGATGGGGTTGTTAGGGAGGTGAATGCAAGAGTTTTGGAAAGAGGGGCAAGTATGCAGTCTGTTGTGGATGGGAGAGCTTGGGAAGTGAGTCAGTTGTTGTTCACTGATGATACAGCGCTGGTGGCTGATTCGGGTGAGAAGCTGCAGAAGCTGGAGACTGACTTTGGTAAAGTGTGTGAAAGAAGAAAGCTGAGAGCAAATGTGAATAAGAGCAAGGTTATTTGGTACAGTAGGATTGAGGGACAAGTCAACTGGGAGGTAAGTTTGAATGGAGAAAAACCAGAGGAAGTGAAGTGTTTTAGTTATCTGGGAGTGGTTTTGGTAGCAGATGGAACCATGGAAGAGGAAGTGAATCATAGGATGGGGGAGGGAGTGAAAGTTCTGGGAGCGTTGAAGAAAGCTGAGAGTAAATGTGAATAAGAGCAAGGTTATTAGGTACAGTAGGATTGAGGGACAAGTCAACTAGGAGGTAAGTTTGAATGGAGAGAAATTGCAGGAAGTGAAGTGTTTTATATATCTGGGAGTGGATTTGGCAGCAGATGGAACCATGGAAGAGGAAGTGAAACATAGGTTGGGGGAGGGGGTGAAAGTTCTGGGAGCGTTGAAGAATGTGTTGAAGTCGAGAACATTATCTCAGAAAGCAAAAATGAGTATGTTTGAAGGAATAGTGCTCCCAACAATGTTATATGGTTGCGAGGCGTGGGATATAGATAGAGTTGTGCAGAGGAAGGTGGATGTGCTGGAAATGAGATGTTTGAGGACAATATGTGGTGTCAGGTGGTTTGATCGAGTAACTAATAATAGGGTAAGAAAGATGTGTGGTAATAAAAAGAGAGTGGTTGAGAGAGCAGAAGAGGGTGTTTTGAAATGGTTTGGTAACATGGAGAGAATGAGTGAGGGAAGATTGAACTAGAGGATATATGTGTCAGAGGTGGAGGAAATGAGGAGAAGTGCAAGACCAAATTGGAGGTGGAAAGATGCAGTGAAAAAGATTTTGAGTGGTCGAGGCCTGAACATGCAGGAGGGTGAAAGGCGTGCAAGGAATAGAATGAATTGGAACGATGTGGTATTCCGGGGTCGACGTGCTGTCAATGGATTGAACCAGGGCATGTGAAGCATCTGGGGTAAACCATGGAAAGTTCTGTAGGGTCTGGATGTGGAAAGTGAGCTGTGGTTTTGGTGCATTATACATGACAGCTAGAGACTGAGTGTGAACGAATGTGGCCTTTGTTGTCTTTTCCTAGCGCTACCTCGTGCACATGCGGGGGCAGGGTTTGCTATTTCGTGCGTGGCGGGGTGGCGATGGAAATGAATAAAGGCAGACTGTATGAATTATGTACATGTGTATATATGTATGTGTCTGTGTGTGTATATATATGTATATGTTGAGATGTATAGCTTTGTATATTTGCGTGTGTGGACTTGTATATATAAGCATGTGTATGTGGGTCGGTTGGGGTATTCTTTCAACTGTTTCCTTGCGGTACCTCACTCACGCAGGAGACAGCGACAAAGTAAAATAAATAAATGAATAATAATAATAATAATAATGATAATAACAATAATAATGATGATAATAATAATAATAGTAATATAAATAAAAATATACAGAAAAGAGGTTGTAAAAGTTTGTGGAAGATGAAAGCTGGCAAGGTAGCAGGTTTGGATGGTACTGCAGTGGAATTTATTAAAAAAGGGGGTGACTGTGTTGTTGACTTGTTGGTAAGGATATTTAATGTATGTATGACTCATGGTGAGGTGCCTGAGGATTGGCAGAATGCATGCATAGTGTAAGTGTATAAAGGCAAATGGGATAAAGGTGAGTACTCAGATTACAGAGGTATAAGTTTGTTGAGTATTCCTGGAAAATTATGTGGGAGGGTATTGCCTGAGCATCAGACTGGGGGAAGAGCAGTGTGGTTTCATAAGTGGTAGAGGATGTGTGGATCAGGTGTTTGCTTTGAAGAATGTATGTGAGAAAAACTTGAAATATCAAATGGATTTTTATGTAAAATTTATGGACTTGGAGAAGGCATATGATAGAGTTGATAGAGATGCTGTGGAAGGTATTAAGAATATATGGTGTTGGAGGCAAGTTATTAGAAGCAGTGAAAAGTTTTTATCGAGGCTGTAAGGCATGTGTACGAGTAGGAAGAAAGGAAAGTGATTGGTTCTCAGTGACTGTTAGTTTGTGGCTGGGGTGCGTGATGTCTCCATGGTTGTTAAATTTGTTTATGGATGGGGTTATTAGGGAGGTGAATGCAAGAGTTTTGGAGAGAGGTGCAAATATGCAGTCTGTTGTGGATGAGAGAGCTTGGGAAGTGAGTCAGTTGTTGTTCGCTGATGATACAGCGCTGGTGGCTGATTCGGATGAGAAACTGTAAAAGCTGGTGACTGAGTTTGGTAAAGTGTGTGAAATAAGAAAGCTGAGACTAAATATGAATAAGAGCAAGGCTATTAGGTACAGTAGGGTTGAGGGACAAGTCAAGTGGGAGATAAATTTGAATGGAGAAAAACTGGAGGAAGTGAAGTGTTTCAGATATCTCGGAGTGCATTTGGCAGCAGATGGAACCATGAAAGCAGAAGTGAGTCACAGGGTGGGGGAGGGGACGAAAGTTCTGGGAGCATTGAAAAATGTGTGGAAGGCGAGAACATTATCAAAGAAAGCAAAAATGGGTATGTTTGAATGAATAGTGGTGCCAATAATATTATATGGCTGTGAG
This sequence comes from Panulirus ornatus, assembly GCF_036320965.1. Classification (NCBI taxonomy): domain Eukaryota; kingdom Metazoa; phylum Arthropoda; class Malacostraca; order Decapoda; family Palinuridae; genus Panulirus; species Panulirus ornatus. Next base: position 38,774,844 of record NC_092243.1, on the reverse strand, counting down.
GTGTGGGCTATAGATAGAGTTGTACGGAAGAGGGTGAATGTGTTGGAAATGAGATAAATGAGGACAATATGTGGTGTGAGGTGGTTTGATTGAGTAACTAATGAAAGGTTAAGAGAGATGTGTGGAAATAAAAAGAGTGTGGTTTAGAAATCAGAAGAGGGTTTTTGAAATGGTTTGGTCACATGGAGAGAATGAGTGAGGAAAGTTTGACAAAGGGGATATATGTGTCAGAGGTGGAGGGAACGAGGAGAAGTGGGGGACCAAATTGGAGGTGGAAAGATGTAGTGAAAAAGATTTTGAGCAATCGGGGCCTGAACATGCAGGAGGGTGAAACGCATGCAAAGAATAGAGTGAATTGAAACAATGCGGTATACCGGGGTCGACGTGCTGTCAATTGATTGAACCAGGGCATGTGAAACATCTAGGGTAAACCCTGGAAAGTTTTGTGGGGCTTGGATGTGGAAAGGGAGCTATGGTTTCGGTGCATTATACATGACATCTAGAGACTGAGTGTGAATGAATGTTGCCTTTGTTGTCGTTTCCTAGTGCTACCTCGCGCAAATGCTGGGAGAGGGGGCTGTTATTTCATGTGTGGCGGGGTGGCGATGGGAATGAATAAGGGCAGACAGTATGAATTATGTACATGTGTATGTATGTATATGTCTGTGGGTGTATATATATTTATACATTGAGATGTATGGGTGTGTATATGTGCGTGTGTGGACGTGTATGTATATACATGTGTATGTGGGTGGGTTGGGTCATTTTTTCGTCTGTTTCCTTGCGCTACCTCACTAAGGCAGGAGACAGCGACAAAGTATAATATAATTATATTATATATATATATATATATATATATATATATATATGATATATATACATATATTCCTATGAGTCCACAGGGAAAAATGAAACACGATAAGTTCCCAAGAGCACTTTCTTGTAATAATCACAAGAGAAAAATATAAGTCAGTTGATATACATCGAAGAGACGAAGCTAGGATGCCATTTGGTAAACATGCGATTGTTTACTAAATTGTTTACCAAATGGCGTCCTAGCTTTGTCTCTTCGATGTATATCAAGTGACTTATATTTCTCTCTTGTATCTCCCCTGATGATGTGATCCCTTGTATCTCCCCTGATGATGTGATTATTACACAAGAGTGCACTTGGGAACTTATTGTGTTTCATTTTCTCCCATGGACTCATAGGAATATCTTGATCATGCACAAAATTGTGATCCTTTCTGATATATATATATATATATATATATATATATATATATATATATATAAGGGAGGGGGGGCCAGAAATCCTCCCCTCCTTGTATTTTTAACTTTCTAAAAAAAAATGGGAAACAGAAGGAGTCACGCGGGGAGTGCTCATCCTCCTCGTAGACTCAGGTTGGGGTGTCTAAATGTGTGTGGATGTAACCAAGATGTGAAAAAAGGAGAGATAGGTAGTATGTTTGAGGAAACGAACCTGGATGTTTTCGCTCTGAGTGAAACGAAGCTCATGGGTAAAGGGGAAGACTGGTTTGGGAATGTTTTGGGAGTAAAGTCAGGGGTTAGTGAGAGGACAAGAGCAAGGGAAGGAGTAGCAGTACTAGTACTCCTGAAACAGGAGTTGTGGGAGTATGTGATAGAATGTAAGAAAGTAAATTCTCGATTAATATGGGTAAAACTGAAAGTTGATGGAGAGAGATTGGTGATTATTGGTGCATATGCACCTGGGCATGAGAAGAAAGATCATGATAGGAAAGTGTTTTGGGAGCAGCTGAATGAGTGTGTTAGTGGTTTTGATGCACGCAACCGGGTTATAGTGATGGGTGATTTGAATGCAAAGGTAAGTAATGTGGCAGTTGAGGGAATAATTGGTATACATGGGGTGTTCAGTGTTGTAAATGGAAATGGTGAAGAGCTTGTAGATTTATGTGCTGAAAAAGGACTGGTGATTGGGAATACCTGGTTTAAAAAGCGAGATATACATAAGTATACGTATGTAAGTAGGAGAGATGGCCAGAGAGCGTTATTGGATTATGTGTTAATTGAAAGGCGCGCGAAAGAGAGACTTTTGGATGTAAATGTGCTGTGAGGTGCACCTGGAGGGATGTCTGATCATTATCTTGTGGAGGCTAAGGTGAAGATTTGTAGGGGTTTTCAGAAAAGAAGAGTGAATGTTGGGGTGAGGAGGGTGGTGAGAGTGAGTGAGCTTGGGAAGGAGACTTGTGTGAGGAAGTACCAGGAGAGACTGAGTACAGAATGGAAAAAGGTGAGAACAATGGAAGTAAGGGGAGTGGGGGAGGAATGGGACGTGTTTAGGGAATCAGTGATGGATTGCGCAAAAGATGCTTGTGGCATGAGAAGCGTGGGAGGTGGGTTGATTAGAAAGGGTAGTGAGTGGTAGGATGAAGAGGTAAGATTATTAGTGAAAGAGAAGAGAGAGGCATTTGGACAATTTTTGCAGGGAAAAAATGCAATTGAGTGGGAGATGTATAAAAGAAAGAGACAGGAGGTCAAGAGAAAGGTGCAGGAGGTGAAAAAGAGGGCAAATGAGAGTTGGGGTGAGAGAGTATCATTAAATTTTAGGGAGAATAAAAAGATGTTCTGGAAGGAGGTAAATAAAGTGCATAAGAGAAGGGAGCAAATGGGAACTTCAGTGAAGGGCGCTAATGGGGAGGTGATAACAAGTAGTGGTGATGTAAGAAGGAGATGGAGTGAGTAATTTGAAGGTTTGTTGAATGTGTTTGATGATAGAGTGGCAGATATAGGGTGTCTTGGTCGAGGTGGTGTGCAAAGTGAGAGGGTTGGGGAAAATGATTTGGTAAACAGAGAAGAGGTAGTAAAAGCTTTGAGGAAGATGAAAGCTGGCAGGGCAGCAGGTTTGGATGGAATTGCAGTGGAATTTATTAAAAAAGGGGGGGACTGTATTGTTGACTGGTTGGTAAGGTTATTTAATGTATGTATGACTCATGGTGAGGTGCCTGAGGATTGGAGGAATGCGTGCATAGTGCCATTGTACAAAGGCAAAGGGGATAAAAGTGAGTGCTCAAATTACAGAGGTATAAGTTTGTTGAGTATTCCTGATAAATTATAGGGGAGGGTATTGATTGAGAGGGTAAAGGCATTTACAGAGCATCAGATTGGGTGAAGAGCGGTGTGGTTCAAGAAGTGGTAGAGGATGTGTGGATCAGGTGTTTGCTTTGAAGAATGTATGTGAAAAATACTTAGAAAAACAGAGGGATTTGTATGTAGCATTTATGGACATGGAGAAGGCATATGATAGGGTTGATATAGATGCTTTGTGGAAGGTCTTAAGAGTATATAGTGTGGGAGGTAAGTTCCTAGAAGCAGTGAAATTGTTTTACTAAGGATGTAAGGCATGTGTACGAGTAGGAAGAGAGGAAAGTAATTGGGTCCCATTTAATATTGGTTTGCGGTAGGGGTGCATGATGCCTCCATGATTGTTTAATTTTTTCACAGAAGGGGTGGTTAGGGAGGTAAATGCAAGAGTTTTCGATAGAAGGGCAAGTATGCAGCCTGTTGTCGATGAGAGGGCCTTGGAAGTGAGTCAATTGTTGTTCACTGATGATACAGCACTGGTGGTTGATTCAGGTGAGAAACTGCAGAAGTTGGAGACTAGGTTTAGTAAAGTGTGTGAAAGAACAGTTGTGAATAAGAGCAAGGTTATTAGGTTCAGTAGGGTTGAGGGACAAGTTAACTGGGAAGGTAAGTTTGAATGGAGAGAAATTGGAGTGAAGTGTTTCAGATATCTGGGAGTGGACTTAGCAGCGGATGGAACCATGGAAGTGGAAGTGAGTCACAGAGGAGGGGGCAAAGGCTCTGGAAGAGTTGAAGAATGTGTGGAAGGTGAGAAAGTTATCTTGGAGAGCAAAAATGCGTATGTTTGAAGGAATAGTAGTTCCAACAATGTTATGTGGTTGCGAGGCATGAGCTATAGATAGGGTTGTGCGGAGGAGGGTGGATTTGATGGAAATGAAATGCTTGCGGACAATATGTGGTATAAGGTGGTTTCATCGAGAAAGTGATGAAATGGTAAGAGAAATGTGTGGTAATGAAAAGAATGTAGTTGAGAGAGCAGAAGAAGGTATGTTGAAATGGTTTGGACATATAGAGAATGAGCAAAGACAGATTGACAAAGGGGATATATGTGTCAGAAGTGGGGAAGAAGAAGTGGGAGACCAAATTGGAGGTGGAAGGATGAAGTGAAAAAGATTTTTGAGCGATCAGGGCCTGAACATACACAAGGGTGAAAGGTGTGGAAGGAATAGAGTGAATTGGAATGATGTGGTATACCAATGTCGACGTGCTGTCAATGGATTGAACCAGGGCATGTGAAGCATCTGGGGCAAACCATGGAAAGTTTTGTGGAGCCTGGATGTGGAAAGGGAGCTTTGGTTTTGGTGCATTACACATGACAGCTAGAGACTGAGTGTGAATGAATGTGGCCTTTTTTGCCTTTTCCTAGCACTACCTTGCTGTGGGTGGGGATGCTATTTTATGTGTGGCGGGGTGGCGACAGTAATGGATGAAGGCAGAAAGTATGAATATGTACATGTGTATACATGTATATGTCTGTGTATGTATATGTATGTATGAGTTTAAATGTATATATACGTATATGTGCATGTATGGGTAGGGAAGTAAAGTGTTATAGATATCTGAGAGTGGATCTGGCAGCGGATGAAACCATGGAAGCAGAAGTAAATCATAGGGTGGGGGAGGGGGGGAAAATCCTGGGAGCCTTGAAGAATGTGTGGAAGTCGAGAACATTATCTCAGAAAGCAAAAATGGCTATGTTTGAAGGAATAGTGGTTCCAACAATGTTGTATGGTTGCGAGGCATGGGCTATGGTTAGAGTGTGTGCAGGAGGGTAGATGTGCTGGAAATGAGATGTTTGAGGACAATATGTGGTGTGAGGTGGTTTGATCAAGTAAGTAATGTAAGGGTAAGAGAGATGTGTGGAAATAAAAAGAGTATGGTTGAGAGAGCAGAAGAGGGTGTTTTGAAATGGTTTGGGCACATGGAGAGAATGAGTGAGGAAAGATTGACCAAGAGGATATATGTGTCGGAGGTGGAGGGAACGAGGAGAAGTGGGAAACCAAATTGGAGGTGGAAAGATGGAGTGAAAAAGATTTTGAGTGATTAGGGCCTGAACATGCAGGAGGGTGAAAGGCGGGCAAGGAATAGAGTGAATTGGATCGATGTGGTATACCGGGGTCGACGTGCTGTCAATGGATTGAATCAGGGCATGTGAAGCGTCTGAGGTAAACCATGGAATGTTCTGTGGGGCCTGGATGTGGAAAGGGAGCTGTGGTTTTGGGCATTATTGCATGACAGCTGGAGACTGAGTGTGAGCGAATGGGGCCTTAGTTGTCTTTTCCTGGCACTGCCTCGTGCACATGAGGGGGGAGAGGGATGTTATTCTGTGTGTGGCGGGGTGGCGATGGGGGTGAGTAGGGGCAGACAGTGTGAATTGTGTGCATGTGTGTATATGTGTGTGTCTGTGTGTGTATATATGTGTGTACGTTGGGATGTGTGGGTGTGTATGTTTGCGTGTGTGGACGTGTGTGTGTGTGCATGTGTGTAGGGGTGGGATGGGCCATTTCTTTCATCTGTTTCCTTGCACTACCTCGCAGGCGCGGGAGACAGCAACAAAACAAAAATGAATATATATATATATATATATATATATATATATATATATATATATATATATATATTTTTCATACTATTTGCCATTTCCCGCGTTAGCGAGGTAGCGTTAAGAACAGAGAACTGGGCCTTAGAGGGAATATCCTCACCTGACCCCCTTCTCTGTCCCTTCTTTTGGAAAATTAAAAAAAAACAAGAAAGGGGAGGATTTCCAGCCACCCGCTCCCTCCCCTTTTAGTCGCCTTCTACGACATGCAGGGAATACGTGGGAAGTATTCTTTCTCCCCTATCCCCAGGGATAATATATATATATATATATATATATATATATATATATATATATATATATATATATATATATATATATATATATATATATGTGTGTGTGTGTGTGTGTGTATTTGTATTTTGAAGGTTTGTTGAATGTGTTTGATGATAGAGTGGCAAATATAGGGTGTTTTGGTCGAGGTGGTGTGCAAAGTGAGAGGGTTGGGAAAATGATGTGGTAAACAGAGAAGAGGTAGTAAAAGCTTTGCGGAAGATAAAAGCCGGCAAGGCAGCAGGTTTGGATGGTATTGCAGTGGAATTTATTAAAAAAGGGGTGACTGTATTGTTGACTGGTTGGTAAGGTTATTTAATGTATGTATGATTCATGGTGAGGTGCCTGAGGATTGGCGGAATGCTTGCATAGTGCCATTGTACAAGGCAAAGGGGATAAGAGTGAGTGCTCAAATTACAGAGGTATAAGTTTGTTGAGTATTCCTGGTAAATTATATGGGAGGGTATTCATCGAGAGGGTGAAGTCATGTACAGAGCATCAGATTGGGGAAGAGCAGTGTGGTTTCAGAAGCAGTAGAGGATGTGTGGATCAGGTGTTTGCTTTGAAGAATGTATGTGAGAAATACTTAGAAAAGCAAATGGATTTGTATGTAGCATTTATGGATCTGGAGAAGGCATATGATAGAGTTGATAGAGATGCTCTGTGGAAGGTATTAAGAATATATGGTGTGGGAGGCAAGTTGTTAGAAGCAGTGAAAAGTTTTTATCGAGGATGTAAGGCATGTGTACGTGTAGGAAGAGAGGAAAGTGATTGGTTCTCAGTGAATGTAGGTTTGTGGCAGGGGTGTGTGATGTCTCCATGGTTGTTTAATTTGCTTATGGATGGGGTTGTCAGGGAGATGAATGCAAGAGTTTTGGAAAGAGGGGCAAGTATGCAGTCTGTTGTGGATCAGAGAGCTTGGGAAGTGAGTCAGAGGTCAAGTCAATTGGGAGGTAAGTTTGAATAGAGAAAAACTGGAGGAAGTAAAGTGTTTTAGATATCTGGGAGTGGATCTGGCAGCAGATGGAACCATGGAAGCAGAATTGAATCACAGGGTGGGGGAGGGGGCAAAAATTCTGGAAGCCTTGAAGAATGTTTGGAAGTCGAGAACATTATCTCAGAAAGCAAAAATGGCTATGTTTGAAGGAATAGTGGTTCCAACAATGTTGTATGGTTGCGAGGCGTGGGCTATGGATAGAGTTGTGCGCAGGAGGGTGGATGTGCTGGAAATGAGATGTTTGAGGACAATATGTGGTATGAGGTGGTTTGATTGAGTAAGTAATGTAAGGGTAAGAAAGATGTGTGGAAATAAAAAGAGTGTGGTCGAGAAAGCAGAAGAGGGTGTTTTGAAATGGTTTGGTAACATGGAGAGAATGAGTGAGGAAAGATTGACCAAGAGGATATACGTGTCAGAGGTGGAGGGAACAAGGAGAAGTGGGAAACCAAATTGGAGGTGGAAAGATGGAGTGAAAAAGATTTTGAGTGATTGGGGCCTGAACATGCAAGAGGGTGAATGGCGTGCAAGGAATAGAGTGAATTGGAACGATGTGGTATACCAGGGTCGACGTGCTGTCAACGGATTGAACCAGGGCATGTGAAGTGTCTGGGGTAAACCATGGAAAGTTCTGTGGGGCCTGGATGTGGAAAGGGAGCTGTGGTTTCGGTGCATTATTACATGACAGCTAGAGACTGAGTGTGAACGAATGGGGCCTTTGTTGTCCTTTCCTAGCACTACCTCGCACACATGAGGGGGGGAGGGGGTTGTTATTCCATGTTTGATGAGGTGGCGATGGGAATAAATAAAGGCAGACAGTATGAATTATGTATAAGTGTATTTATGTATATGTCTGTGTGTGTATATATATGTGTACACTGAGATGTATAGGTATGTATATTTGCGTGTGTAGATGTGTATGTATATACATGTGTATGTGGGTGGGTTGGGCCATTCTTTTGTCTGTTTCCTTGCGCTACCTCGCTAACACGGGAGACAGCGACAAAGCAAAATAAATAAATAAATAAATGTGTGTCTATGTGGGTGGGTTGGGCCATTCCTCGTGTTTCCTTGCACCACCTCACTGAAGAAGGAGATAGCAAATAAGAAAAATGATATATTCATTTATTTATATTTATTATACTTTGTCGCTGTCTCCCGTGTTAGCAAGGTAGCGTAAGGAAAGAGACGAAAGAATGGCACAACCCACCCACATACATATGTATATACATACATGCCCACACATGCACATATACATACCTATACATTTCAATGTATACATACAGATACATAAAGAGACATATACATATATACACATGTACATATTCATACTTGCTGCCTTCATCCATTCCTGGTACCAACCTGCCACACATGAAATGGTACCCCCTTCCCCTCGCACATGTGCGAGGTAGCAAGACAATAAAGGACACATTCGTTCACACTCAGTCTCTAGCTGTCATGTGTAATGCACCGAAACCACAGATCCTTTTCCACATCCAGGCCCCAGAAAACTTTCCATGGTTTACCCCAGCCGCTTCACATGCCCTGGTTCAATCCATTGACAAAATGTCGAACCCGGTATACCACACTCTTCCAATTCACACTATTCCTTGCATGCCTTTCACCCTCCTGTATGTTCTGGCCCTAATCACTCAAAATCGTTTTTATTTCATCCTTCCAACTCCAATTTGGTCTTGCACTTCTCCTCGTACCCTCCACCTCTGATACATATATCCTCTTTGTCAATCTTTCCTCACTCATTCTCTCCATGTGAACAAACCATTTCAATAACCCTCTTCTGCTCTCTCAACCACACTTTTTATTACCACACATCTCTCTTACCCTTTCATTAATTACTTGATCAAACCACCTCGAACATCTCATTTCCAACACATCCATTCTCCTCCACACAACCCTATCTATAGCCCATGCTTCGCAACCATATATCATTGTTGGAATCGCTTTTCCTTCAAACATATTCATTCTTGCTCTCCGAGATACTGTTCTCGCCTCCCAAACATTTTTCAACGCTCCCATCACCTTCACCTGCTTTTCTACCCTGTGAGTCACTTCTGCTTCCATGGTTCCAGTTGCTACCCAATCCACTCCCAGATATCTAAAACACTTCACTTCCTCCAGTTTTTCTCCATTCAAACTTATCTCCCAATTGACTTGTCCATCAACCCTACTGAGCCTAATAACCTTGCTCTTATACACATTTACTCTCAGCTTTCTTCTTTCAAACACTTTACCAAACTGAGTCACCAGCTTCTGCAGTTTCTCACCTGAATCAGCCACCAGCACTGTATCATCAGCAAACAACAACTTACTTGCTTCCCAAGGTCTCTCATCCACAACAGACTGCATACTTGCCCCTCTCTCCAAAACTCCTGCATTCACCTCTCTAATATCCTCATCCATAAACAAATTAAACAACCATAGAGACATCACGCACGCCTGCAGCAAACCGACATTCACTGGGTACCAATCACTTTCCTCTCATCCCACTTGTACACATGCCCTACACCCTTGATAAAAACTTTTCACTGCTTCTAGCAACTTACCTTCCACACCATATGCTCTTAATACCTTCCACAGAGTATCTCTATTAACTTTACAATATGCCTTCTTCAGATCCATAAATGCCACACACAAATCCATCTGTTTTTCAAAGTAATTCTCACATGCATTCTTGAAAGCAAACACCTGATCCACACATTCTCTACCAATTCAAAAACCACACTGCTCTTCCCCAATCTGATGCTCTCAATCATTTAAACACTCACCTTCATCCCCTATGCCTTTGTACAATGGCACTATGCATGCATTCCGCCAATCCTCAGACACCTCACCATGAACCATACATACATCGAATATCCTCACCAACCAGTCAACAACACAGTTACCCCCTTTTTTAGTAAATTCCACAGCAATACCATCCACACCCGCTGACTTGCCGGCTTTGATCTTCCACAAATCTTTCTCTACCTCTTCTCTGTTTACGAAATCATTCTCCCTGACCCTCTCACTTCGCACACCACCTTGACCAAAACACCCTACATCTGTCACTCTTAACATCAAACACATGAAACAAACCTTCAAAATATTCACTCCATCTCCTTCTCACTTCACCACTCCTTGTTATTACCTCCCCATTATCCCCCTTCACCAATGTTCCCATTTGTTCTCTTGTCTTACTTTATTTGCCTCCTTCCAAAACATCTTTGCATTCTCCCTAAATTCAACGATATTCTTTCACCTAAGCTCTCATTTTCCCTCTTTTTCACCTCCTTCACCTTTCTCTTGACCTCTGCCTCTTTCTTTTATACATCTCCCACTCATTTGCACTATTTCCCAGCAAAAATCATCAAAATGCCTCCCTCTTCTCTTTCACTAACAATCTTACTTCTTCATCCCATCACTTACTACCCTTTGTAATCTGCCCACCTTCCACCTTTTTCATGCCACAAGCATGTTTTGCACAAGCCATCACTGCTTCCCTAAATACATCCCATTCCTCCTCCTCTCCTCTTACGTCATTTGCCTAACCTTTTTCCATTCTGCACTCAGTCTCTCCTGATACTTCTTCACACGAGTCTCCTTACTCTCACCACTCTCTTCACCCCAACATTCTCTATTCTTTTCTGAAAACCTCTACAAATCTTCACCTTTGCCTCCACAAGAAAATGATCAGACATCCCTCCAGTTGCCCCTCTCAGCACATTAACATCCAAAAGGCTCTCTTTCATGCGCCTATCAATCGACACATAATCCAATAACACGCTCTAACCATCTCTCTTACTTACATGGGTATACTTATATATATCTCTTTTTTTTTTAAACCAGGCATTCCCAGTCACCAGTCCTTTTTCAGCACACAAATCTACAGGCTCTTCATCATTTCCATCTAAAACACTGAACACCCCATGTACACCAATTATACCCTCAACTGCTACATCACTCACCTTTGCATTCAAGTCACCCATCACTATAACCTGGTCTCATGCATCAAACCTACTGCCACACTCACTCAGCTGATCCCAAAACACTTGCCTCTCATGATCTTTCTTCTTATGACTAGGTGCATAGGCACCAATAATCCCCCATCTCTCTCCATATTTATATATTTATATATATATTTTTTTTTTTTTTTTGCTTTGTCGCTGTCTCCCGCGTTTGCGAGGTAGCACAAGGAAACAGACGAAAGAAATGGCCCAACCCACCCCCATACACATGCCTTGATTCAATCCACTGACAGCACGTCAACCCCGGTATACCACATCGCTCCAATTCACTCTATTCTTTGCCCTCCTTTCACCCTCCTGCATGTTCAGGCCCCGATCACACAAAATCTTTTTCACTCCATCTTTCCACCTCCAATTTGGTCTCCCTCTTCTCCTTGTTCCCTCCACCTCTGACACATATATCCTCTTGGTCAATCTTTCCTCACTCATTCTCTCCATGTGACCAAACCATTTCAAAACACCCTCTTCTGCTCTCTCAACCACACTCTTTTTATTTCCACACATCTCTCTTACCTTTACGTTACTTACTCGATCAAACCACCTCACACCGCACATTGTCCTCAAACATCTCATTTCCAGCACATCCATCCTCCTGCGCACAACTCTATCCATAGTCCACGCCTCGCAACCATACAACATTGTTGGAACCACTGTTCCTTCAAACATACCCATTTTTGCTTTCCGAGATAATGTTCTCGACTTCCACACATTCTTCAAGGCTCCCAGAATTTTCGCCCCCTCCCCCACCCTATGATCCACTTCCGCTTCCATGGTTCCATCCGCTGCCAGATCCACTCCCAGATATCTAAAACACTTCACTTCCTCCAGTTTTTCTCCATTCAAACTCACCTCCCAATTGAATTGACCCTCAACCCTACTGTACCTAATAACCTTGCTCTTATTCACATTTACTCTTAAGTTTCTTCTTTCACACACTTTACCAAACTCAGTCACCAGCTTCTGCAGTTTCTCACATGAATCAGCCACCAGCGCTGTATCATCAGCGAACAACAACTGACTCACTTCCCAAGCTCTCTCATCCCCAACAGACTTCATACTTGCCCCTCTTTCCAAAACTCTTGCATTCACCTCCCTAACAACCCCATCCATAAACAAATTAAACAACCATGGAGACATCACACACCCCTGCTGCAAACCTACATTCACTGAGAACCAATCACTTTCCTCTCTTCCTACACGTACACATGCCTTACATCCTCGATAAAAACTTTTCACTGCTTCTAACAACTTGCCTCCCACACCATATATTCTTAATACCTTCCACAGAGCATCTCTATCAACTCTATCATATGCCTTCTCCAGATCCATAAATGCTACATACAAATCCATTTGCTTTTCTAAGTATTTCTCACATACATTCTTCAAAGCAAACACCTGATCCACACATCCTCTACCACTTCCGAAACCACACTGCTCTTCCCCATATATATATATATATATATATATATATATATATATATATATATATATATATATATATATATATATATATATATGCAACTGGAGGGATGTCTGATCATTATCTTGTGGAGGCTAAGGTGAAGATTTGTATGGGTTTTCAGAAAAGAAGAGTGAATGTTGGGGTGAAGAGGGTGGTGAGAGTAAGTGAGCTTGGGAAGGAGACTTGTGTGAGGAAGTACCAGGAGAGACTGAGTACAGAATGGAAAAAGGTGAGAACAATGGAAGTAAGGGGAGTGGGGGAGGAATGGGATGTATTTAGAGAATCAGTGATGGATTGCGCAAAAGATGCTTGTGGCATGAGAAGAGTGGGAGGTGGGTTGATTAGAAAGGGTAGTAAGCGGTGGGATGAAGAAGTAAGATTATTAGTGAAAGAGAAGAGAGAGGCATTTGGACAATTTTTGCAGGGTAAAAATTTTGCAGGGAGATGTATAAAAGAAAGAGACAGGAGGTCAAGAGAAAGGTGCAAGAGGTGAAAAAGAGGGCAAATGAGAGTTGGGGTGAGAGAGTATCATTAAATTTTAGGGAGAATAAAAAGATGTTCTGGAAGGAGGTAAATAAAGTGCGTAAGACAAGGGAGCAAATGGGAACTTCAGTGAAAGGCGCAAATGGGGAGGTGATAACAAGTAGTGGTTATGTGAGAGGAAGATAGAGTGAATATTTGAAGGTTTGTTGAATGTGTTTGATGATAGAGTGGCAGATATAGGGTGCTTTGGTCGAGGTGGTGTGCAAAGTGAGAGGGTTAGGGAAAATGATTTGGTAAACAGAGAAGAGGTAGTAAAAGCTTTGTGGAAGATGAAAGCCGGCAAGGCAGCAGGTTTGGATGGTATTGCTGTGGAATTTATTAAAAAAGGGGGTGACTGTATTGTTGACTAGTTGGTAAGGTTATTTAATGTATGTATGACTCATGGTGAGGTGCCTGAGGATTGGCGGAATGCGTGCATAGTGCCATTGTACAAAGGCAAAGGGGATAAGAGTGAGTGCTCAAATTACAGAGGTATAAGTTTGTTGAGTATTCCTGGTAAATTATATGGGAGGGTATTGATTGAGAGAGTGAAGGCATGTACAGAGCATCAGATTGGGGAAGAGCAGTGTGGTTTCAGAAGTGGTAGAGGATGTGTGGATCAGGTGTTTGCTTTGAAGAATGTATGTGAGAAATACTTAGAAAAGCAAATGGATTTGTACGTAGCATATATGGATATGGAGAAGGCATATGATAGAGTGGATAGAGATGCTCTGTGGAAGGTATTAAGAATATATGGTGTGGGAGGCAAGTTGTTAGAAGCAGTGAAAAGTTTTTATCGAGGATGTAAGGCATGTGTACGTGTAGGAAAAGAGGAAAGTGATTGGTTCTCAGTGAATGTAGGTTTGCGGCAGGGGTGTGTGATGTCTCCATGGTTGTTTAATTTGTTTATGGATGGGTTTTTTAGGAAGGTGAATGCAAGAGTTTTGGAAAGAGGGGCAAGTATAAAATCTGTTGGGGATGAGAGAGCTTGGGCAGTGAGTCAGTTGTCGTTCGCTGATGATACAGCACTGGTGGCTGATTCATGTGAGAAACTGAAGAAGCTGGTGACTGAGTTTGGTAAAGTGTGTGAAAGAAGAAAGTTAAGAGTAAATGTGAATAAGAGCAAGATTATTAGGTACAGTAGGGTTGAGAGTCAAGTCAATTGGGAGGTAAGTTTGAATGGAGAAAAACTGGAGGAAGTAAAGTGTTTTAGATATCTGGGAGTGGATCTGGCAGCGAATGGAACCATGGAAGCAGAAGTGAATCATAGGGTGGGGGAGGGGGCGAAAATCCTGGGAGCCTTGAAGAATGTGTGGAAGTCGAGAACATTATCTCGGAGAGCAAAAATGGGTATGTTTGAAGGAATAGTGGTTCCAACAATGTTGTATGGTTGCGAGGCGTGGGCTATGGATAGAGTTGTGCGCAAGAGGGTGGATGTGCTGGAAATGAGATGTTTGAGAACAATGTGTGGTGTGAGGTGGTTTGATTGAGTAAGTAATGTAAGGGTAAGAGAGATGTGTGGAAATCAAAAGAGCATGGTTGAGAGAGCAGAAGAAGGTGTTTTGAAATGGTTTGGGCACATGGAGAGAATGAGTGAGGAAAGATTGACCAAGAGGATATATGTGTCGGAGGTGGAGGGAACGAGGAGTAAAGGGAGACCAAATTGGAGGTGGAAAGATGGAGTGAAAAAGATTTTGTGTGATCGGGGCCTGAACATGCAGGAGGGTGAAAGGAGGGCAAGGAATAGAGTGCATTGGATTGATGTGGTATACCGGGGTTGATGTGCTGTCAGTGGATTGAATCAGGGCATGTGAAGCGTCTGGGGTAAACCAAGGAAAGTTGTGTGGGGCCTGGATGTGGAAAGGGAGCTGTGGTTTCGGGCATTATTGCGTGGCTGCTAGAGACTGAGTGTAAACGAATGGGGCCTTTGTTGTCTTTTCCTAGTGCTACCTTGCACACATGAGGGGGGAGGGGGAAGGTATTCCATGTGTGGCGAGGTGGCCATCTCCTTCTCACATCACCACTACTTGTTATCACCTCCCCATAAGCCCCTTCACCGAAGTTCCCATTTGCTCCCTTCTCTTACGCACTTTATTTACCTCCTTCCAAAACATCTTTTTATTCTCCCTAAAATTTAATGATACTCTCTCACCCCAACTCTCATTTGCCCTCTTTTTCACCTCTTGCACCTTTCTCTTGACCTCCTGTCTCTTTCTTTTATACATCTCCCACTCATTTGCATTTTTTCCCTGCAAAAATTGTCCAAATGCCTCTCTCTTCTCTTTCACTAGTAATCTTACTTCTTCATCCCACCACTCTACCCTTTCTAATCAACCCACCTCCCATGCTTCTCATGCCACAAGCATCTTTCGTGCAAGCCATCACTGCTTCCCTAAATACATCCCATTCCAGCCCCCACTCCCCTTACCTCCTTTGTTCTCACCTTTTTCCATTCTGTACTCAGTCTCTCCTGGTACTTCCTCACACAAGTCTCCTTCACAAGCTCACTTACTCTCACCACCCTCTTCACCCCAACATTCACTCTTCTTTTCTGAAAACCCCTACAAATCTTCACCTTCGCCTCCACAAGATAATGATCAGACATCCCTCCAGTTGCACCTCTCAGCACATTAACATCCAAAAGTCTCTCTTTCATGCGCCTGTCAATTAACATGTAATCCAATAACGCTCTCTGGCCATCTCTCCTACTTACATACGTATACTTACGCATATCTCGCTTTTTAAACCAGGTATTCCCAAACACCAGTCCTTTTTCAGCACATAAATCTACAAGCTCTTCACCATTTCCATTTACAACACTGAACATCCCATGTATACCAATTATTCCCTCAACTGCCACATTACTCATACCTATATATATATATATATATATATTTTTTTTTTTGCTTTGTTGCTGTCTCCCACGTTTGCGAGGTAGCACAAGGAAACAGACGAAAGAAATGGCCCAACCCACCCCCATACACATGTATATACATATGTCCACACACGCAAATATGCATACCTACACAGCTTTCCATGGTAAACCCCAGACGCTTCACATGCCCTGATTCAATCCACTGACAGCACGTCAACCCTGGTACACCACATCAATCCAATCCATTCTATTCCTTGCCCTCCTTTCACCCTCCTGCATGTTCAGGCCTCGATCACACAAAATCTTTTTCACTCCATCTTTCCACCTCCAATTTGTTCTCCCACTTCTCCTCGTTCCCTCCACCTCCGACACATATATCCTCTTGGTCAATCTTTCCTCACTCATTCTCTCCATGTGTCCAAACCATTTCAAAACACCCTCTTCTGCTCTCTCAACCACGCTCTTTTTATTTCCACACATCTCTCTTACCCTTCCGTTACTTACTCGATCAAACCACCTCACACCACACATTGTCCTCAAACATCTCATTTCCAGCACATCCATCCTCCTGCGCACAACTCTATCCATAGCCCACGCCTTGCAACCATACAACATTGTTGGAACCACTATTCTTTCAAACATACCCATTTTTGCTTTCCGAGATAATGTTCTCGACTTCCACACATTCTTCAAGGCTCCCAGGATTTTCGCCCCCTCCCCCACCCTATGATCCACTTCCGCTTCCATGGTTCCATCCGCTGCCAGATCCACTCCCAGATATCTAAAACACTTTACTTCCTCCAGTTTTTCTCCATTCAAACTTACCTCCCAATTGACTTGACCCTCAACCCTACTGTACCTAATAACCTTGCTCTTACTCACATTTACTCTTAACTTTCTTCTTTCACACACTTTACCAAACTCAGTCACCAGCTTCTGCAGTTTCTCACATGAATCAGCCACCAGTGCTGTATCATCAGCGAACAACAGCTGACTCACTTCCCAAGCTCTCTCATCCCCAACAGACTTCATACTTGCCCCTCTTTCCAAAACTCTTGCATTTACCTCCCTAACAACCCCATCCATAAACAAATTAAACAACCATGGAGACATCACACACCCCTGCCGCAAACCTACATTCACTGAGAACCAATCACTTTCCTCTCTTCCTACATGTACACATGCCTTACATCCTCGATAAAAACTTTTCACTGCTTCTAACAACTTGCCTCCCACACCATATATTCTTAATACCTTCCACAGAGCATCTCTATCAACTCTATCATATGCCTTCTCCAGATCCATAAATGCTACATACAAATCCATTTGCTTTTCTAAGTATTTCTCACATACACTCTTCAAAGCAAACACCTGATCCACACATCCCCTACCACTTCTGAAACCACACTGCTCTTCCCCAATCTGATGCTCTGTACATGCCTTCACCCTCTCAATCAATACCCTCCCATATAATTTACCAGGAATACTCAATAAACTTATACCTCTGTAATTTGAGCACTCACTCTTATCCCCTTTGCCTTTGTACAATGGCACTATGCGAGCATTCCGCCAATCCTCAAGCACCTCACCATGAATCATACGTACATTAAATAACCTTACCAACCAGTCAACAATACAGTCACCCCCTTTTTTAATAAATTCCACTGCAATACCATCCAAACCTGCTGCCTTGCCAGCTTTCATCTTCCGCAAAGCTTTAACTACCTCTTCTCTATTTACCAAATCATTTTCCCTAACCCTCTCACTTTGCACACCACCTCGACCAAAACATCCTATATCTGCCACTCTATCATCAAACACACTCAACAGACCTTCAAAATACTTCCTCCATCTCCTTCTCACATCACCACTAATTGTTATCACTTCCCCATTAGCCCCCTTCACTAAAGTTCCCATTTGCTCCCTTGTCTTACGCACTTTATTTACCTCCTTCCAAAATATCTTTTTATTCTCCCTAAAATTTAATGATACTCTCTCACCCCAACTCTCATTTGCCCTCTTTTTCACCTCTTGCACCTTTCTCTTGACCTCCTGTCTCTTTCTTTTATAAATCTCCTACTCATTCGCATTTTTTCCATGCAAAAATCGTCCAAATGCCTCTCTCTTCTCTTTCACTAATAATCTTACTTCTTCATCCCACCACTCGCTACCCTTTCTAATCAACCCACCTCCCACGCTTCTCATGCCACAAGCATCTTTCGCGCAAGCCATCACTGCTTCCCTAAATACATCCCATTCCTCCCCCACTCCCCTTACCTCCTTTGTTCTCACCTTTTTCCATTCTGTACTCAGTCTCTCCTGGTACTTCCTCACACAAGTCTCCTTCCCAAGCTCACTTACTCTCACCACTCTCCTTACCCCAACATTCTCTCTTCTTTTCTGAAAACCCCTACAAATCTTCACCTTCGCCTCCACAAGATAATGATCAGCCATCCCTCCAGTAGCACCTCTCAGCACATTAACATCCAAAAGTCTCTCTTTCATGTGCCTATCAATTAACATGTAATCCAATAACGCTCTCTGGCCATCTCTCCTACTTACATACATATACTTATGTATATCTCGCTTTTTAAACCAGTTATTCCAAATCACCAGTCCTTTTTCATTACACAAATCCACAAGCTCTTCACCATTTCCATTTACAACAATGAACACCCCATGTATACCAATTATTCCCTCAACTGCAACATTACTCACCTTTGCATTCAAATCACCCATCACTATAACCCGGTCTTATGCATCAAAACCACTAACACACTCATTCAGGTGCTCCCAAAACACTTGCCTCTCATGATCTTTCTTCTCATGCCTAAGTGCATATGCACCAATAATCACCCATCTCTCTCCATCAACTTTCAGTTTTACCCATATCAATCTAGAATTTACTTTCTTACACTGTGCATCAAAACCACTAACACACTCATTCAGCTGCTCCCAAAACACTTGCCTCTCATGATCTTTCTTCTCATGCCCAGGTGCATATCAATCAAGAATTTACTTTCTTACACTCTATCACATACTCCCACAACTCCTGTTTCAGGAGTAGTGCTACTCCTTCCCTTGCTCTTCTCCTCTCACTAACCCCTGACTTTACTCCCAAGACATTCCCAAACCACTCTTCCCCTTTACCCTTGAGCTTCGTTTCACTCAGAGCCAAAACTTCCAGGTTCCTTTCTTCAAACATACTACCTATCTCTACAAATGGATTTGTATGTAGCATTTATGGATCTGGAGAAGGCATATGATAGAGTTGATAGAGATACTCTGTGGAAGGTAGTAAGAATATATGGTGTGGGAGGCAAGTTGTTAGAAGCAGTGAAAAGCTTTTATCGAGGATGTAAGGCATGTGTGTGTTTAGGAAGAGAGGAAAGTGATTGGTTCTCAGTGAAAGTAGGTTTGTGGCAGGGGTGTGTGATGTCTCCATGGTTGTTTAATTTGTTTATGGATGGGTTGTTTGGGAGGTGAATGCAAGAGTTTTGGAAAGAGGGGCAAGCATGCAGTCTGTTGTGGATGAGAGAGCTTGGGAAGTGAGTCAGTTGTTGTTTGCTGATGATACAGCGCTGGTGGCTGATTCGTGAGAGAAACTGCAGAAGCTGGTGACTGAGTTTGGTGAAGTGTGTGAAAGTAGAAAGTTGAGAGTAAATGTGAATAAGAGCAAGGTTATTAGGTACAGTAGGGTTGAGGGACAAGTCAGTTGGGAGGTAAGTTTGAATGGAGAAAAACTGGAGGAAGTGAAGTGTTTTAGATATCTGGGAGTGGAATTGGCTGCGGATGGAACCATGGCAGGGAAGTGAATCATAGGGTGTGGGAGGAGGCGAAAGTTCTGGGAGCATTGAAGAATGTGTAGAAGTTGAGAACATTATCACAGAAAGCAAAAATGGGTATGTTTGAAGGAATAGTGGTTCCAACAATGTTATATGGTCGTGAGGCGTGGGCTATAGATAGAGTTGTGAAGAGGAGGGTGGATGTGCTGGTAATGAGATGTTTGAGGACAATATGTGGTGTGAGGTGGTTTGATCAAGTAAGTAATAATAGGGTAAGAAAGATGTCTGGTAATAAAAAGAGTATGGTTGAGAGAGCAGAAGAGGGTGTTTTGAAATGGTTTGGTCACATTGAGAGAATGAGTGAGGAAAGATTGACCAAGAGGATATATGTGTCAGAGGTGGAGGGAACGAGGAGAAGTGGGAGACCAAATTGGAGGTGGAAAGATAGAGTGAAAAAGATTTTGAGTGATTGGGGCCTGAACATGCAGGAGGGTGAAAGGCGTGCAAGGAATAGAGTGAATTGGAACGATGTGGTATACCAGGGTTGACGTGCTGTCAATGGATTGAACCAGGGCATGTGAAGCATCTGGGGTAAACCATAGAAAGTTCTGTGGGGCCTGGATGTGGAAAGGGAGCTGTGGTTTCGGTGCATTATTACATGACAGCTAGAGACTGAGAATGAACGAATGTGGCCTTTGTTGTCTTTTCCTAGCAGGGTGGGGATGGGAATGAATAAAAGCAGACTATGAATTACATACATGTGTATATATGTATGTGTCTGTGTGTGTATATATATATATATATATATATACGTTGTGATGTACAGGTATGTATATTTGTGTGTGTGGACGTGTATGTATACACATATGTATGTGGGTGGGTTGGGTCATTCTTTCATCTATTTCCTTGTGCTACCTCACTAACGTGGGAGACAGTGACAAAGCAAAATAGATAAAATGAATAAAATCTATATATATATATATTTATATTTATACTTTGTCACTGTCTCTCGCGTTAGCAAGGTAGCGCAAGGAAACAGACGAAAGAATGGCTCAACCCACCCATATACACAGATATATACATAAACAGCCACACATGCACATATGTATACTTATAAATTTCAATGTATACATACACAAACATATTCATATATACACACATACATATCCACTCTTGCTGCCTTTATCCATTCCCATCGTCTCCCTGCCACACATGGAAATGGCACCCCCCTCCCCCCCACCCGCATGTGAGGTAGCGCTAGGAAAAGACAACAAAGGCCACATTCGTTCATACTCGGTCTACAGCTCCCATGAGCAATGCACCGAAACAAGAGTTCACCCTCCACATTCAGGCCCCACAACAAATTCCATGGTCCACCCCAGACGCTGCACATGCCTTGGTTCAATCCATGGACAGCATATCAACCCCGGTATACCACATTGTTCCAATTGACTCCATTCCCTGCACACCTCACACCATCCTGTATGTTCAGGCCCCGATCGCTCAAAATCCCCTTCACTCCATCCTTCCACCTCCAATTTGGTCTCCCACTTATCCTCATTCCCTTCATCTCTCACACATACATCCTCTTTGTCAATCTTTCTCCACTTGTTCTCTCCATGTGACCAAACCATTTCAACACACCCTCTTCTGCTCTCTCAACCACACTCTCCCTACTACCACACATCTCTCTCACCCTTTCATTAATCATTTGATCAAACCACCTAACACCACATACTGTCCTCAACCACTTCACTTCCAACACATCCTCCCTCTTCTACACAACCCTATCTACAAGCCACACCTCCCAACCATACAACATTGTTGGAACCACTATTCCTTCAAACATACCCATTTTTGCTCTCCAGGTACGTTCTTGCCTTCCATACAATCTTCAATGCTCCCAGAACCTTCACCCCCTCCCCCGCCCTGTGACTCACTTCTGCTTCCATGGTTCCATCCGCTGCCAAATCCACTCCCAGATATCTGAAACACTTCCCTTCCTCCAGTTTTTTCCATTCAAACTTACATCCCTATCAACTTGTTCCTCAACCATACTGAACCTAATAGCCTTGCTCTTATTCACATTTACCCTCAACTTTCTTCTTTCACACACATTTTTTCCAAACTCATTCACCAACTTCTGTACTTTCTCACCTGAATCAGCTATCAGCACTGTATCATCAGCAAACAACAACTGACTCACTTCCCGAGCCAACTCATCCACAACAGACTGCATACTTGCCCCTCTCTCAAAAACTCTTACATTCACCTTCCTAACAACCCCATCCATGAACAAATTAGACAGCCATGGAGACATCACACACCCTTGCTGCAAACAGAAATTCACTGAGAACCAACCAGTTTACTCTCTTCTCATATATATATATATATATATATATATATATATATATATATATATATATATATATATATATATATCCCCAACAGACTTCATACTTGCCCCTCTTTCCAAAACTCTTGCATTCACCTCCCTAACAACCCCATCCATAAGCAAATTAAACAACCATGGAGACATCACACACCCCTGCCGCAAACCTACATTCACTGAGAACCAATCACTTTCCTCTCTTCCTACACGTACACATGCCTTACATCCTCGATAAAAACTTTTCACTGCTTCTAACAACTTGCCTCCCACACCATATATTCTTAATACCTTCCACAGAGCATCTCTATCATATGCCTTCTCCAGATCCATAAATGCTACATACAAATCCATTTGCTTTTCTAAGTATTTCTCACATACATACTTCAAAGCAAACACCTGATCCACACATCCTCTACCACTTCTGAAACCACACTGCTCTTCCCCAATCTGATGCTCTGTACATGCCTTCACCCTCTCAATCAATACCCTCCCATATAATTTGCCAGGAATACTCAACAAACTTATACCTCTGTAATTTGAGCACTCACTCTTATCCCCTTTGCCTTTGTACAATGGCACTATGCACGCATTCCGCCAATCCTCAGGCACCTCACCATGAGTCATACATACATTAAATTACCTTACCAACCAGTCAACAATACAGTCACCCCCTATTTTAATAAATTCCACTGCAATACCATCCAAACCTGCTGCCTTGCCGGCTTTCATCTTCCGCAAAGCTTTTACTACCTCTTCTCTGTTTACCAAATCATTTTCCCTAACCCTCGCACTTTGCACACCACCTCGACCAAAACACCCTATATCTGCCACTCTATCATCAAACACATTCAACAAACCTTCAAAATACTCACTCCATCTCCTTCTCACATCACCACTACTTGTTATCACCTCCCCATTTGCGCCCTTCACTGAAGTTCCCATTTGCTCCCTTGTCTTACGCACTTTATTTACCTCCTTCCAGAACATCTTTTTATTCTCCCTAAAATTTAATGATACTCTCTCACCCCAACTCTCATTTGCCCTTTTTTTCACCTCTTGCACCTTGGGAAGTGAGTCAGTTGTTGTTCGCTGATGATACAGCGCTGGTGGCTGATTCATGTGAGAAACTGCAGAAGCTGGTGACTGAGTTTGGTAAAGTGTGTGAAAGAAGAAAGTTAAGAGTAAATGTGAATAAGAGCAAGGTTATTAGGTACAGTAGGGTTGAGGGTCAAGTCAATTGGGAGGTAAGTTTGAATGGAGAAAAACTGGAGGAAGTAAAGTGTTTTAGATATCTGGGAGTGGATCTGGCAGCGGATGGAACCATGGAAGCGGAAGTGGATCATAGGGTGGGGGATAGGGCGAAAATTCTGGGAGCCTTGAAGAATGTGTGGAAGTCGAGAACATTATCTCGGAAAGCAAAAATGGGTATGTTTGAAGGAATAGTGGTTCCAACAATGTTGTATGGTTGCGAGGCGTGGACTATGGATAGAGTTGTGCGCAGGAGGATGGATGTGCTGGAAATGAGATGTTTGAGGACAATGTGTGGTGTGAGGTGGTTTGATCGAGTAAGTAACGTAAGGGTAAGAGAGATGTGTGGAAATAAAAAGAGCGTGGTTGAGAGAGCAGAAGAGGGTGTTTTGAAATGGTTTGGTCACATGGAGAGAATGAGTGAGGAAAGATTGACCAAGAGGATATATGTGTCGGAGGTGGAGGGAACGAGAAGAAAAGGGAGACCAAATTGGAGGTGGAAAGATGGAGTGAAAAAGATTTTGTGTGATCGGGGCCTGAACATGCAGGAGGGTGAAAGGAGGGCAAAGAATAGAGTATATGTGTATATAGGTATATGTCTATATGTGTATATAGGTATATGTCTATATGTGTATATAGGTATATGTCTATGTATGTATATGTATGTATACGTTGAAGTGTATAGGCATTTATATGTGGATGTGGGTGGGATGGGCCATACTTTTGTCTGTTTACTTACGCTAGCTCCCTAATGCGGGAGACAGCGACAAAGTATGATATATATCTTTCTTTTGTTCATACTATTTGCCATTTCCCGCATTAGCGAGGTAGCGTTAAGAACAGAGGACTAGGCCTTTGAGGGAATATCCTCATCTGGCCCCCTTCTCTATTCCTTCTTTAGAAAGGAATTCCTTCAAAAGAAGGAATATATATATATATATATATATATATATATATATATATATATATTTTTTTTTTTTTATACTTTGTCGCTGTCTCCCGCGTTTGCGAGGTATATATATATATATATATATATATATATATATATATATATATATATATATATATATATATGTTTCCTTGCGCTGCCTCGCTGGCGTAGGGGATGGCGACGGGGCAAAGTGAATAAATAGATAAATATATATAGGGGAGAAAGAATACTTCCCACGTATTCCCTGCATGTCGTAGAAGGCGACTAAAAGGGGAAGGGAGCGGGGGGCTGGAAATCCTCCCCTCTCATTTTTTTTTTAAATTTTCCAAAAGAAGGAACAGAGAAGGGGGCCATATGAGGATATTCCCTCAAAGGCCCAGTCCTCTGTTCTTAACGCTACCTCGCTAACGCGGGAAATGGCGAATAGTTTAAAAGAAAAAGAAAGAAAGATATATATATATTTTTTTTTTTTTTCATACTATTCGCCATTTCCCGCATTAGCGAGGTAGCGTTAAGAACAGAGGACTGGGCCTTTGAGGGAATATCCTCATATGGCCCCCTTCTCTGTTCCTTCTTTTGGAAAATTTAAAAAAAAAATGAGAGGGGAGGATTTCCAGCCCCCCGCTCCCTTCCCTTTTAGTCGCCTTCTACGACATGTAGGGAATACGTGGGAAGTATTCTTTCTCCCCTATATATATTTATCTATTTATTCACTTTGCCCCGTCGCTGTCCCCCGCGCCAGCGAGGCAGCGCAAGGAAACATATATATATATATATATATATATATATATATATATATATATATATATATATATATATATATATATATATATATTCCTTCTTTTGAAGGAATTCCTTTCTAAAGAAGGAATAGAGAAGGGGGCCAGATGAGGATATTCCCTCAAAGGCCTAGTCCTCTGTTCTTAACGCTACCTCGCTAATGCGGGAAATGGCAAATAGTATGAACAAAAGAAAGATATATATCATACTTTGTCGCTGTCTCCCGCATTAGGTAGCTAGCGTAAGTAAACAGACAAAAGTATGGCCCATCCCACCCACATCCACATATAAATGCCTATACACTTCAACGTATACATACATATACATACATAGACATATACCTATATACACATATACATATTCATACTTGCTGCAATCATTCATATCTGTCACCACCCTCCCACACATGAAATGGCAACCCCCTCCCCCTGTGCGCCAGTGTGAGGTAGCGCTAGGAAAAGACAGAAAAGGCTACATTCTTTTACAAACAGTCTCTAGCTGTCATGAGGATTGGCAGGATGCATGCAAAGTGCCATTGTACAAAGGCAAAGGGGATGGGGGTGAGTGTTGAAATTACAAAGGTATGGGTTTGTTGAATGTTCTTGGGAAATTATATAAGAGGGTATTGATTGAGAGGGTGAAGGCATGAACAGAGCATCAGATTGGGGAAGAACAGTGTGGTTTCAGAAGTGGTAGAGGATGTGTGGATCAAGTGATGCTTTGAAGACTGTATGTAAGAAATACTTAGAAAAACAAATGGATTTGTATGTAGCATTTATAGATCTGGAGACGGTATATGATAGAGATGCTCTGTAGAAGGTATTAAGAATATATGGGGTGGGAGGCAAGTTGCTAGAAGCAGTGAAAAGTTTTTATCGAGGATGTAAGGCATGTGTACAAGTAGGAAGAGGAAAGTGATTGGTTCCCAGTGAATGTTGATTTGCAGCGGGGGTGCTTGATGTCTCCATGGTTGTTTACTTTGTTTATGGATGGGGTTGTTAGGGAGGTGAATGCTAGAGTTTTGGAGAAAGGAGCAAGTATGCAGTCTGTTGTGGATGAAAGGGCTTGGGAAGTGAGTCAGTTGTTGTTCGCTGATGATACAGCACTGGTGGCTGATTCAGGTGAGAAATTGCAGAAGCTGGTGACTGAGTTTGGTAAAGTGTGTGAAAGAAGAGAGCTGAGAGCAAATGTAAATAAGAGCAAGGTTATTAGGTACAGTAGGGTTGAGGGTCAAGTCAATTGGGAGGTAAGTTTGAATGGAGAAAAACTGGAGGAAGTGAAGTGTTTTAGATATCTGGGAGTGGGTCTGGCAGTGGATGGAACCATGGAAGCGGAAGTGAGTCACAGGGTGGGGGAGGGGGCGAAAGTTCTTGGAACGTTGGTGAATGTGTGGAAGGCGAGAACATTATCCCGGAAAGCAAAAATGGGTTTGTTTGAAGGAATAGTGGTTCCAACAATGTTATATGGTTGCGAGGCGTGGGCTATAGATAGGGTTGTGCAGAGGTGAGTGGATGTGTTGGAAATGAGATGTTTGAGGACAATATGTGGTGTGAGGTGTTTTGATCAAGTAAGTAATGAAACGGTAAGAGAGATGTGTGGTAATAGAAAGAGTGTGGTCGAGAGAGCAGAAGAGGGTGTATTGAAATGGTTTGGTCACATAAAGAGAATGAGTGAGGAAAGATTGATAAAGAGAATATATGTGTCAGAGGTAGAGTGAACAAGTAGAAGTGGGACACCAAATTGGAGGTGGAAAGATGGAGTGAAAAAGATTTTGAGCGATCGGAGCCTGAACATGCTGGAGGGTGAAAGGTATGCAAGGAATAGGGTGAATTGGAATGATGTGTTATACCGGGGTCAATGTGCTGTTAATAGATTGAACCAGGGCATGTGAAGCATCTGGGGTAAACCATGGAAAGTTTTGTGGGACCTGGATGTGGAAAGGGAGCTGCGGTTTTGATGCATTATACATGACAGCTAAAGACTGAGTGTGAACAAATGTGGCCTTTGTTTTCCTTTCCTAGCACTACCTTGCATGCTTGTGGGGGGAGGGGGGTGTCATTTCAGGTGTGGCGGGGTGGCAATGGGAATGAATAGAGGCAGCAAGAATGAAGTATGTATATGTGTATATATGTATATGTCTGTGTATGCATACATATATGTATAAGTTGAAATGTATAGGTATGTATACGTGCATGTGTGGACATGTATGTATGTACATGTGTATGTGGGTGGGTTGGGCCATTCTTTCATCTGTTTCCTTGTGCTACCTCACTAACATGGGAGACAGCGACAAAGTATAATAAATAAATATATATTAATTTTAAATAAATACCTATCTATCTAAAAAATAAATAATAAATATTTATTCATTATGCTTTGTTGCTGTCTCCTGTGTTAGCCCACACATGCACATATACATACCAATACATTTCAATGTATACATACATATACATACACAGACCTATACATATATACACATGTACACACTCACACATGCTGCCTTCATGCATTCCCACCGCCACCCTGCCACACAAGAAATGGCACCCCTCCTCCCCCGCAGGCACGTGAGGTAGCGCTAAGAAAAGACAACAAAGGCCACATTCGTTCACACTTAGTCTCTAGCTGTTATGTGTAATGCACTGAAACCATAGCTCCCTTTCCACATCCAGGCCCTACAAAACTTTCCATGGTTTACCCCAGATGCTTCACATGCCCTGGCTCAATTCATTGACAGCACTTCGACCCTGGTATACCACATCGTTCCAATTCACTCTATTCCTTCCATGCTTTTTACCCTCCTATATGTTCAGGCCCAAATCGCTCAAAATCTTTTTCACTCCATCCTTCCACTTTCAATTTGGTTTCCCACTTCTCGTTACCTCCACCTCTGACACATATATCCTCTTTGTCAATCGTTCCTCACTCATTCTCTCGATGTGACCAAACCATTTCAATACACCCTCTTTTGCTCTCTCTATCATACTCTTTTCATTATCTCACATCTTTCTCTTACCCTTTCAATACCTACTCGATCAAACTGCCTCACACCACAT
This sequence comes from Panulirus ornatus, assembly GCF_036320965.1. Lineage (NCBI taxonomy): Eukaryota > Metazoa > Arthropoda > Malacostraca > Decapoda > Palinuridae > Panulirus > Panulirus ornatus. The sequence continues at coordinate 38,746,782 of NC_092243.1, read as the reverse complement.
ATTGTCCTCAAACATCTCATTTCCAACACATCCACCTTCCCCCACTAAACCGTATTCATAGCCCATGCCTGACAACCAAATAACATTATTGGAACCACTGTTCCTTCAAACATACTCATTTTTGCTCTGAGATATCGTTCTCACCTTCCACACATTCTTCAATGCTCCCAGAACTTTCGCCCCCTCCCCCACCCTGTGACTCACTTCTGCTTCCATGGCTGTTTCTGCTGCTAAATCCATTCACAGACATCTAAAACACTTCACTTCCTCCAGTTTTTGTCCATTGAAACTTATCTCCCAATTTACTTGTCCCTCAACCCAACTGAATTAATAGCCTTGCTCTTAATCACATTTACTCTCAGCTTTCTTCTTTCACACACCTTACCAAATTCAGTCAACAACTTTTGCAGTTTCTCACCCAAATCAGGCTACAGCGCTGTATCATCAGTGAACAACAATTGACTCACTTCCCAAGCCCTCTCACCCACAACAGACTGCATACTTGCCCCTCTCTCCAAAACTTTTGCATTCATCTCCTTAACAACCTCATCCATATATATATATATATATATATATATATATATATATATATATATATATATATTGGGAAGGATCACAATTTTGCGCGTGATCAAGATATTCCTATGAGTCCACGGGGAAAATAAAACAGGAAAAGTTCCCAAGTGCACTTTCGTGTAATAATCACATCATCAGGGGAGATACAAGAGAGATACAAGATTGTCCAAAACATGTTTTGGACAATCACATGTTTACCAAATGGCGTCCTAGCTTCGTCTCCTCGATGTATATCAACTGAATGTTATATATATATATATATATATTTTTTTTTTTTTTTTTCAAACTATTCGCCATTTCCCGCATTAGCGAGGTAGCGTTAAGAACAGAGGACTGGGCCCTTTTTCAGAATATCCCCACCTGGCCCCCTCTGTTCCTTCTTTTGGAAAATTAAAAAAAAAAACGAGAGGGGAGGATTTCCAGCCCCCCGCTCCCTCCCCTTTTAGTCGCCTTCTACGACACGCAGGGCATACGTGGGAAGTATTCTTAATCCCCTATCCCCAGGGATAATATATATATATATATATATATATATATATATATATATATATATATATATATATATATTTATTTTGCTTTGTCGCTGTCTCCCGCGTTTGCGAGGTAGCGCAAGGAAACAGACGAAAGAAATGGCCTAACCCACCCCAATACACAATGTATATACATACACGTCCACACACGCAAATATACATACCTATACATCTCAATGTACACATACATATACACACACAGACACATACATATATACCCATGCACACAATTCACACTGTCTGCTTTTATTCATTCCCATCGCCACCTCGCCACACATGGAATACCATCCCCCTCCCCCCTCATGTGTGCGAGGTAGCACTAGGAAAAGACAACAAAGGCCCCATTTGTTCACACTCAGTCTCTAGCTGTCATGCAATAATGCCCAAAACCACAGCTCCCTTTCCACATCCAGGCCCCACACAACTTTCCATGGTTTACCCCAGACGCTTCACATGCCCTGATTCAATCCACTGACAGCACGTCAACCCCGGTATACCACATCGATCCAATTCACTCTATTCCTTGCCCTCCTTTCACCCTCCTGCATGTTCAGGCCCCGATCACACAAAATCTTTTTCACTCCATCTTTCCACCTCCAATTTGGTCTCCCACTTCTCCTCGTTCCCTCCACCTCCGACACATATATCCTCTTGGTCAATCTTTCCTCACTCATTCTCTCCATGTGCCCAAACCATTTCAAAACACCCTCTTCTGCTCTCTCAACCACGCTCTTTTTATTTCCACACATCTCTCTTACCCTTACATTACTTACTCGATCAAACCACCTCACACCACACATTGTCCTCAAACATCTCATTTCCAGCACATCCACCCTCCTGTGGACAACTCCATCCATAGCCCACGCCTCACAACCATACAACATTGTTGGAACCACTATTCCTTTAAACATAGCCATTTTTGCTTTCGGAGGTAATGTTCTCGACTTCCACACATTCTTCAAGGCTCCCTGGATTTTCGCCCCCTCCCCCACCCTGTGATCCACTTCCGCTTCCATGGTTCCATCCGCTGCCAGATCCACTCCCAGATATCTAAAACACTTTACTTCCTCCAGTTTTTCTCCATTCAAACTCACCTCCCAATTGACTTGACCCTCAACCCTACTGTACCTAATAACCTTGCTCTTATTCACATTTAGTCTTAACTTTCTTCTTTCACACACTTTACCAAACTCAGTCACCAGCTTCTGCAGTTTCTCACATGAATCAGCCACCAGCGCTGTATCATCAGCGAACAACAACTGACTCACTTCCCAAGCTCTCTCATCCACAACAGACTTCATACTTGCCCCTCTTTCCAAAGCTCTTGCATACACCTCCCTAACAACCCCATCCATAAACAAATTAAACAACCATGGAGACATCACACACCCCTGCCGCAAACCTACATTCACTGAGAACCAATCACTTTCCTCTCTTCCTACACGTACACATGCCTTACATCCTCGATAAAAACTTTTCACTGCTTCTAACAACTTGCCTCCCATATATATATATATATATATATATATATATATATATATACATATATATATATATATATATATATATATATATATATATACATATATATATATATATATATATATATATATATATATATATATATATATTTATTTATTATACTTTGTCGCTGTCTCCCGCGTTTGCGAGGTACCGCAAGGAAACAGACGAAAGAAATGGCCCAACCCCCCCCCCATACACATGTATATACATACGTCCACACACGCAAATATACATACCTACACAGCTTTCCATGGTTTACCCCAGACGCTTCACATGCCTTGCTTCAATCCACTGACAGCACGTCAACCCCGGTATACCACATCGCTCCAATTCACTCTATTCCTTGCCCTCCTTTCACCCTCCTGCATGTTCAGGCCCCGATCACACAAAATCTTTTTCACTCCATCTTTCCACCTCCAATTTGGTCTCCCTCTTCTCCTTGTTCCCTCCACCTCCGACACATATATCCTCTTGGTCAATCTTTCCTCACTCATCCTCTCCATGTGCCCAAACCACTTCAAAACACCCTCTTCTGCTCTCTCAACCACGCTCTTTTTATTTCCACACATCTCTCTTACCCTTACGTTACTCACTCGATCACACCACCTCACATCACACATTGTCCTCAAACATACTGTACCTAATAACCTTGCTCTTATTCACATTTACTCTTAACTTTCTTCTTCCACACACTTTTCGAAACTCAGTCACCAGCTTCTGCAGTTTCTCACATGAATCAGCCACCAGCTCTGTATCATCAGCAAACAACAACTGACTCACTTCCCAAGCTCTCTCATCCCCAACAGACTTCATACTTGCCCCTCTTTCCCAAACTCATGCATTCACCTCCCTAACAACCCCATCCATAAACAAATTAAACAACCATGGAGACATCACACACCCCTGCCGCAAACCTACATTCACTGAGAACCAATCACTTTCCTCTCTTCCTACACGTACACATAACTTACATCCTCGATAAAAACTTTTCACTGCTTCTAACAACTTGCCTCCCACACCATATATTCTTAATACCTTCCACAGAGCATCTCTATCAACTCTATCATATGCCTTCTCCAGATCCATAAATGCTACATACAAATCCATTTGCTTTTCTAAGTATTTCTCACATACATTCTTCAAAGCAAACACCTGATCCACACATCCTCTACCACTTCTGAAACCACACCGCTCTTCCCCAATCTGATGCTCTGTACATGCCTTCACCCTCTCAATCAATACCCTCCCATATAATTTGCCAGGAATACTCAACAAACTTATACCTCTGTAATTTGAGCACTCACTCTTATCCCCTTTGCCTTTGTACAATGGCACTATGCACGCATTCCGCCAATCCTCAGGCACCTCACCATGAGTCATACATACATTAAATAACCTTACCAACCAGTCACTAATACAGTCACCCCCTTTTTTAATAAATTCCACTGTAATACCATCCAAACCTGCTGCCTTGCCGGCTTTAATCTTCCGCAAAGCTTTTACTACCTCTTCTCTGTTTACCAACTCATTTTCCCTAACCCTCGCACTTTGAGTCAGTTGTTGTTTGCTGATGATACAGCGCTGGTGGCTGATTCATGTGAGAAACTGCAGAAGCTGGTGACTGAGTTTGGTAAAGTGTGTGAAAGAAGAAAGTTAAGACTAAATGTGAATAAGAGCAAGGTTATTAGGTACAGTAGGGTTGAGGGTCAATTCAATTGGGAGGTGAGTTTGAATGGAGAAAAACTGGAGGAAGTGAAGTGTTTTAGATATCTGGGAGTGGATCTGGCAGCGGATGGAACCATGGAAGCGGAAGTGGATCATAGGGTGGGGGAGGGGGCGAAAATTCTGGGAGCCTTGAAGAATGTGTGGAAGTCGAGAACATTATCTCGGAAAGCAAAAATGGGTATGTTTGAAGGAATAGTGGTTCCAACAATGTTGTATGGTTGCGAGGCGTGGACTATGGATAGAGTTGTGCGCAGGAGGATGGATGTGCTGGAAATGAGATGTTTGAGGACAATGTGTGGTGTGAGGTGGTTTGATCGAGTAAGTAACGTAAAGGTAAGAGAGATGTGTGGAAATAAAAAGAGCGTGGTTGAGAGAGCAGAAGAGGGTGTTTTGAAATGGTTTGGTCACATGGAGAGAATGAGTGAGGAAAGATTGACCAAGAGGATATATGTGTCGGAGGTGGAGGGAACGAGGAGAAGAGGGAGACCAAATTGGAGGTGGAAAGATGGAGTGAAAAAGATTTTGTGTGATCGGGGCCTGAACATGCAGGAGGGTGAAAGGAGGGCAAAGAATAGAGTGAATTGGAGCGATGTGGTATACCGGGGTTGACGTGCTGTCAGTGGATTGAACGAAGGCATGTGTATGGGGGTGGGTTGGGCCATTTCTTTCATCTGTTTCCTTGCGCTACCTCGCAAACGCGGGAGACAGCGGCAAAAAAAAAAAAAAAAAAATATATATACATATATATATATATATATATATATATATATATATATATATATATATATATATATATAATATACATATATTATGATAGAGTGCAAGAAAGAAAACTCTAGATTGATATGGGTAAAACTGAAAGTGGATGGAAAGAGATGGGTGATTATTGGTGCCTATGCTCCTGGTCATAAGAAGAAAGATCATGAGAGGCAATTGTTTTGGGAGCAGCTGATTGAATGTGTTAGTAGCTTTGATCCACGAGACCAGGTTATAGTGATGGGTGATTTGAATGCAAAGGTGAGTAATGTGGCAGTTGAGGGTGTAATTGGTGTACATAGGATGTTCAATGTTGTAAATGGGGACTATGTGGGAAGAATTCTCTCCTCCCTATCTCCAGGGATGGGTATATACATATTATTATTATGATATGTCGCTGTCTCCTGTGTTAGCGGGGTGGCGCGGGGAAAGAGACGAAGGAGTGGCCCAGCCCACTCACATACACGTGTATATGCATGCGCGTCGGCACCCACACATGTGCATGCCTGTACATTTCAATGTATATGTGTATATATATATATATATATATATATATATATATGTATGTATATATATATATATATATATATATATATATAGGAGCGGGGGGCTGGAAATCCTCCCCTCTCGTTTTTTTTTTTATTTTCCAAAAGAAGGAACAGAGAACGAGGCCAGGTGAGGATATTCCCTCAGAGGCCCAGTCCTCTGTTCTTAACGCTACCTTGCTAACGCGGGAAATGGCGAATAGTATGAAAAAAAAAAAAAAAAAAAATATTATTAGGTACAGTAGGGTTGAGGGTCAAGTCAACTGGGAGGTAAGTTTGAATGGAGAAAAACTGGAGGAAGTAAAGTGTTTTAGATATCTGGGAGTGGATCTGGCAGCGGATGGAACCATGGAAGCGGAAGTGGATCATAGGGTGGGGGAGGGGGCGAAAATTCTGGGAGCCTTGAGGAATGTGTGGAAGTCGAGAACATTATCTCCGAAAGCAAAAATGGGTATGCTTGAAGGAATAGTGGTTCCAACAATGTTGTATGGTTGCGAGGCGTAGGCTATGGATAGAGTTGTGCGCAGGAGGATGGATGTGCTGGAAATGAGATGTTTGAGGACAATGTGTGGTGTGAGGTGGTTTGATCGAGTAAGTAACGTAAGGGTAAGAGAGATGTGTGGAAATAAAAAGAGCATGGTTGAGAGAGCAGAAGAGGGTGTTTTGAAATGGTTTGGGCACATGGAGAGAATGAGTGAGGAAAGATTGACCAAGAGGATATATGTGTCGGAGGTGGAGGGAAAGAGGAGAAGTGGGAGACCAAATTGGAGGTGGAAAGATGGAGTGAAAAAGATTTTGTGTGATCGGGGCCTGAACATGCAGGAGGGTGAAAGGAGGGCAAGGAATAGAGTGAATTGGATCGATGTGGTATACCGGGGTTGACGTGCTGTCAGTGGGTTGAATCAGGGCATGTGAAGCGTCTGGGGTAAACCATGGAAAGCTGTGTAGGTATGTATATTTGCGTGTGTGGACGTATGTATATACATGTGTATGGGGGTGGGTTGGGCCATTTCTTTCATCTGTTTCCTTGCGCTACCTCGCAAACGCGGGAGACAGCGACAAAGCAAAAAAAAAAAAATATATATATATCATAGAACATACAAACCTCCAACAGCCAGAACTGTGCAACAGGCGGGAGCACTACCACTAGGCTATGATCACCTCTAATAGGGAAATGACTATTTGAATACTATGTACTCAAATACCCTTCATCTCACATTGGTGAGCGACAGGGTCTACACCGGTCATTTCCCATCACGCTCACACAGCCAGCAGATAGCATTTTACCGAACCTAACTGTCCAATGTGGAGGTATATGAATACAAACAAAGTGCATATGAATGCGCACCTTCATAGAACGTACAAACCTTCAACAGCCAGGATCGAACCCGGGACCCCTGTGCAACATGTGGGAGCACTACGGCTAGGCTATGGTCACCCCTAATTGGGAAATAATTATTCGAATACTATGTAGCGGTACATATGTACATATGTATTTATTCATACTTGCTTGCCTTCATCCATTCCTGTCACTATCCTGTCCCACAGGAAACAGCATTGCTACCACCTGCTTCAAGCAAGGTAGTGCCAGGAAAACTGACAAAAAAATTCCACATTCGTTCACACTCAGTCTCTAGCTGTCATAAGTAATGCACCAAAACCACAGCTCCCGATCCAAATCCAGGCCCCACAGACCTTTCCATGATTCATCCCAAACGTTTCACATGCCTGGTTCAATCCACTGACAGCATGTCAACCCTGGTATACCACATCATTCCAATTCACTCTATTCCTTGCCGGCCTATCACCATCCTGTGTGTTCAGATCCAGATTGCTCAAAATCTTTTTCACTTCGTCCTTCCACCTCCAATTTGGTTCCCCACTTCTTGTTCCCTCCACCTCTGACACATATATCCTTTGTGTCAATCTTTCCACACTCATTCCCTCTATATGTCCAAATAATTTCAACACACCCTCTTCTGCTCTCTCAACCACACTCTTTTTATTTCCATAAATCTCTCTTACCCTTTCATTACTTACTCGATCAAACCACTTACACTACATTTTGTCCTCAAACATTTCAATTCCAATACATGCACCCTTCTCCGCACAACCCTATCCATAGTCCATGCCTCGCATCCATATAATATTGTTGGAAATACTATTCCTTCAAACATACCCATTTTTGCTCTCTGAGATAACGTTCTCTCCTTCCACACATTCTTAACCACTCCCAAAACTTCCCCCCTCCCTCCCCCACCCTGTGACACACTTCCGCTTCTATGGTTCCATTCACTGTTAAGACCACTTTTTTTGAGTTCATAAAATCTAGGAACAGGGATTTTAGATATTCTACCTGTACTGCCTTTTTCCTTTGATTTCTCTCTGTTTTTAAACCTTTTTCTAAGTTTTTATATTGCACCTTTATGGAAATTAAGAAGCTTATCTTTAAACAGTTTTAATGCAAGGTAGTTTCTAAATGTATCATCATAGTATGCATGTTAAAACTAGTAATACCTAACTGATCAATTAATCATCCCTATACCCATATACTCCGTCACCTCTATCTGCGTATTTCTAATTGGGAACACAATATAAAGTTCTAAGCAGCTTTGTATGAACAAAAAGTATGGCTTTTCTCTAGTATGTCTATGAATATGAACTATCAAAGTTGTTCTGTGAGGCATGATATGGGCATAATGAACATGTACATGGTTTCTCTCCAGTATGACCATTAATGTGATCTAAAAGTTGTTTACTAGCAGCCCTGTAAGAGCAGTGAGAGCAAGAAAACAGTTATGTCCCTATGTGTGTTAAATTATGTCTTCACTTTATGAGAAACAGGTGTGCTGTTGACACAGTAAAGACACTGGAGCACCTTTCTGGTAGGGGTGAAGCCTAGCCATTCTCCTGTGGCTCTTCTGTCTATTACTTGAGAATTAGTCTCTCGTTCAACCTGCATAGGAGGATTTATCTTACTTGAGATGATATAAATCATCCAATTTTATAAAGACTCCCTTAGAAAAAAGGAACAAAGTTTTGCAAAAATGGTTCTCCAGAAAAAGCACAAGGTGGTATATCCATAAGGTCAATATTTTAAGTCAAACAATTTGTGATTGGGAATGAAAACAAACCTTGGGGAATTAAAAAAAAGTCTCAATTTCGAAAAATTTATATAAAATCAGTGCACAATAGAAATACTAACATGATTTGATAAAATGGTTCATAATACAAACAGCTTACATAATCTATTTCTAGTTTGAAAAATGTAAAAGAAAATGTGAGTATAAAACTTCCAAATTTACATAAACTCCACATTAATTTTTCTCTCTGACAACTCCTGTTAAGTCCAAAATCAAATGAATAACTTTGGTGTGTAAAAGAAATACTTAAGGTTCCATTAACATTATTTATCATACTTAACTGCCTTCCCTACTTAAAAAAAAAAAATCTAATTTTACGGCATAAGGATATATCAGAGTTAGCTTCAAATTTATAAAATACTTATCTGAAACATCTGAAAAATCAAAGATTCTTCCTTAAACAAAGTAATGAATGGGAAAACAGAAAATGCTATAGGTTTCAAATCTTTAACTGTTAACTGTTTAGGATGGCTCCAATTCAAGGCAAAAATAATTTTACATTTGAGACATATCCTGATTTGTATTGCAAGTGTTACAATGACTGATCATCTACTTTGTGTTTAAGTAAATGAGTATTCAATGATGATTTTTGAGTTGCACGATAGGGGCAAAAGATGCATGCATATGGCTTTTCTCCTGTGTGCGTACGGATATGAGCCTTTAAAATACTTTTATGAGAAGAACTGTAGGAGCAGTATGGACAAGAAAATGGCCTCTCGCCTGTATGTGTGTTAATATGCTCTTGCAAAAGAGCTTTTCTTGTAGTACTATAAGAGCAATAGGGGCATGAAAATGGTTTTTCTCCAGTATGCCTGAAAACATGTCTCTTGAGAGTCTGAATACTGGAAGTGTTGTAGGTACAGTGGGGACACTGATGCACCTTGCTGGCAGAAGTGAGGCCTTGCCATTCTCCTGTGGTCCTTCTCTCATCAGTCCACTGACAGTTAGTCTCCCGCTCCACCTGTAGAGGAGGCTTCATCTTACTCTTGATGATATTTAAAAGGTATGGCTTCTTTATACAGTCTACAATCAAAGTGGCTGAGATTTACAACGCACCATACTGACCTAAAAATCAATTAGAAGTAACTATATTTAGGACTTTACATGAATCTTCAACACTGCTTTTTTCATTACATCTTTCTTTAAGCTTTTTCAAGCCACAGATTCCTTCTGATACCAGTCTGTAAATTTTCACATTGTGAAGGGAAAAAATGAATTATAAAGAAACTTTTAAGAAAATAATTCTAACCAAATGTTCCTTTTCAGAAGGCTGACATCCATTCAAAATACATCTACTTTCAATTTTCACTTCTCTATCTGGATCTGAAAGTATATGTCCTGATATAACTATCTACCTCTTAATTCATTCTCTACTCCTCTCTAAACATTTGGATATCACAGTACTGAAATGCCAAATCCTAAGTTAACTTTCACTGAACTTTGAATGCTAGCTTCTCAGACAATGGGTTAATTATAAACCCTCTTTAAATTATGAGGAGATTGCACATACTTAAAAAATCTCACTTCTGAATGATGTGACATTATGTATAGTATAATCAGTACAGTGAAATACTCTACTCCAGTGAAGGTAAAACTGAAAATGCTGATAGTTATAGTAACAAGATAATAATGAAGAATATCACTTATGAACATCACAAGCAAAGATTAACTTTGTTCATATTACTATTATGAACAAAAGAAGCAACTGCGATTTTTTGTACATTCCACTATGTCCAGTTACAAAACACCTATATCTTATAGTTCTTCTTGTGAGTCAACATATGAGTATTTAAGTTTGACTTTTGGGCAGCCCGATAGGGACAATAGGTGCAAGCATATGGCTTCTCCCCAGTATGTCTCCGAATATGAGCCCTCAAGATATTTTTATGAGATGACCTGTAAGAGCAGAAAGGGCAAGGAAATGGTCTTTCCCCAGTATGTGTATTGATATGCTCTTTCAAGAGCGCTTTTCTTGAGGCACTATATGAACAGAATGAGCACGAAAATGGCTTCTCTCTTGTATGTGTGGAGTTGTGTGACTTGAGATGGCTGGCATTTCTTGTGGTGTAGGAACAATGAGGACATCGAAGAATCTTGGTTAAGGTAAGTACCTGCGAGGTCCTTGTCACATCTCTTTCATCAGTCTTGTGACCTTCATACTGGAGCTCCACCTGTTGGGTGATGCTCAACATACTGTTGGTTGTCTTTCATGAACAAAAAAGAGAAAAATACCATAAAACACACCCTGCTTCAACAACTGCTTTTCAGCAGTATAGTGAATGCAAAACATCATTCCTAAACTTAAACTATCTTAAAACTGGGAAATGTAACAAAGTTCAGACAACTTGGCAACAGTTCCCAGTATTTTGTCTATAAAAAGTTTTATATTTCAGATGATCATAATTAGACGAAAAGAAGCTGTTCATATGGATATAACTGATTTTTTCCAATATTTACTTTAAAAGGAATAATACCTCATAAATACACAGAATATGAACTAAACTTCCTAATACACTAGTAACTTATCTGCAGTTCAACCAGCCATAGTTTGTTATTATCCATACAGATTCCTAACACACAAGATGTTTAAAATTCTTGGATATCCTCAGAAAGCTCGAACACATACTAATAAGTAAGCATGTGAGTATCAAAAGTTTTTGAAGTTAAAGTAACATACGTCTGATATTCTGTCTGTCTCCCTATATGTATGTAAACAACGCCAAGTATAACTCTTAATCTTATAAATATGATTTAACACTGATTAATAACTGTTAACAATAATTTTTTCAATAAAAGCTACTACAATACAAACAAGGATAATATACTAAACAGAAAGTGAACCATTTCCACCAAACCTCACTGTCTTGTAAAGCTATAGCACAGCATTTCAGATGGTTCAGGGTTTACAGAATATGTTAATATTCAAATAATTTTCATTGATTTTACGGCTCAAGGGTCCCATTTATGGGGTATCAGCAGTGTCAAGTCTATTTTAAGCAGGAGAAAGGAAATTATGAACTTCTTTGGAGTGATGTCTTCCTTGACACTACTGGTGGTGCAGCTTCAAAGAAGCTGCTTTTCACTTGCAGTGAGGCCATTTAGGGATAGGGTTTGATTATATCCAATAAGTAATAGTTTCCTTGACTATATCTTACTCTGATGATACAACTTTGTTGGAGATGACTCTTACTCTTTGTGTAGCCTTAAGCAGGTGGAATCTGAGGTGAGTATGCAGTCTGTTTGGGATGAGAGGCCCTGGGATGTGAGTCAGTTGCTGTTTGACAATGATACAGTATTGGTGTCTAATTCAAGTGAGAAACTGCAAAAGTTGGTGGCTGAGTTTGGAAAAGCGTATGAAAAGAGAAAATTGAGAGAAAATCTGAATAAGAGCAAGGTTATTAGGTTCAACAGGAATGATGAACAAGTTAACTGAGATGTAAGTTTGAATGGAGAAAAATTGGAGGAAGTGAAGTGTTTTAGATATCCAGCTGGGAATGGATGTAACAGTGAATGGAACCATGGAACCAGAAGCAAGTCATAGGATGGGGGAGGTGGCAATGAGAAATGTGTGGAAAGAGAGAATGTTATCTCAGAGAGCAAAGATAGGTATGCCTGGTTACAAGACATGGGCTATAGATAGGGTTGTAATGAGGAGGGTGGATGTGTTGGAAATGAAATGTTTGAGAACAATATGTGGTGTGAGGTGGTTTGATCTAATTAGTAATGAAAGTGTAAGAGAGATGTGTTGAATTACAATGAAAGTGTAAGAGAGATGTGTTGAATTACAAAGAATATGGTTGAGAGAGAAAAAGGTGTGTTGAAATGGTTTGGACATATGGAGAGAATGAGTGAAGAAAGATTGAGAAAGAGAATACATATGTCAAAGATGGAGGGAGACCAAACTGAAGGTGAAAGGATGGAGCGAAAAAGATTTTGAGCGATCAGGGCCTGAACGTATAAGACAGTGAGAGGTGTGCAAGGAATAGAATGAATTGGAATGATGAGGTATATTGGGGTTGACGTGCTGTCAATGGACTGAACCAGGGCATGGGAAGTGTCTGGGGTAAACCATGGAAAGCTTTGTGGGGCCTAGATGTGGAAAGGGAGCTTTGGTTTTGGTGCATTACACATGACAGCTAGAGACTGAGTGTGAATGAATGCGGCATTTGTTGTCTTTTCCTAGCGCCACCTCACATGCATGCCGGTGGAAAAGGGTTATTATTTCATGTGTGGCAGGGTGGTGAAGGAAATGAATAAAGGGAGCTAGTATGAAGTATGTACATGTGTATATATGTATATGTCTGTATAGGTATATATATGTATACGTTGAAATGTATAGGTATGTATATGTGTGTGTGTGTGTAGACGTATATGTATATACATGTGTATGTGGGTGGGTTGGGCCATTCTTTCGTCTGTTTCCTTGCGCTACCTCGCTAACCTGGGAGACAGTGACAAACTATGATAGAATATGAATAAATGTATATATATATATATATATATATATATATATATATATATATATATATATTGGAAAGGATCACAATTTTGCGCGTGATCAAGAGCTTCGTCTCTTCGATGTATATCAACTGACTGTTATATTCCTCTCTTGTGTCTCCCCTGATGATGTGATTATTACACGAAAGTGCACTTGGGAACTTTATGTGTTTCATTTTCCCCGTGGACTCATAGGAATATATATTTTTTTTTTTTTTTTTTTTTTATACTTTGTCGCTGTCTCCCGCGTTTGCGAGGTAGCGCAAGGAAACAGACGAAAGAAATGGCCCATATATATATATATATATATATATATATAGGGTGTTAAAAAACGATAGGTACAAAATTTGACAGTAGACAGGGACACCCAAAACAAACACTTTTTCAAGAATACCAAAAATTGCAAAACTGGTTAGTTTTCGAGATACTGAGCTTTAAAGTTTTAACTTGACACCTGTTCACAAGCATTTTCGTTTCTAACAGATGATATAGTGAAAAATGAAACAAATATTGTGTAAACAGATGTATTATCGATCACAATCTACAATAGCTGTTCGAGTGTCTGCCTTCTGCTTCAATGCAGACCTGACACCTCCTCTGAAAGGACTACTGGACACGAGACAACATTCTTGAATCTTCTGCAATGATTTCTTGATTAGAGAAATGTGCCATGTTGTCACCACGACGTGCAACGGTGAACTAATACATAAACACCGAGTGTTGCCACACCTTAATCAACCGAGAGTTGCCAGATTGTAAGCTAATATTACCTTTAAAGTTTACAGTTCAGACATACCAAAGTTAAAATTTTAAAGCTCGGTATCTCGAAAACTAACTAGTTTTGCAATTTTTGGTATTCTTGAAAAAGTGCTTGCTTTGGGTGTCCCTGTCTACTGTCAAATTTTGTACCTATTGTTTTTTAACACCCTGTATATATATATATATATATATATATATATATATATATATATATATATATATATATATTTATCTATTTATTATACTTTGTCGCTGTCTCCAACATTAGCGAGGTAGCACAAGGAAACAGACGAAAGAATGGCCCAACCCACCCACATATACATACACGTCCACACACGCACATATACATACCTATATATCTCAACGTATACATATATACACACACAGACATATACATATATACACATGTACGTAATTCATACTGTCTGCCCTTATTCATTGCCGTCGCCACCCCACCACACATGAAATAACTCACTCCCCCCACACGTGCGCAAGGTAGCGCTAGGAAAAAACAACAAAGGCCACATTCGTTCACACTCAGTCTCTAGCTGTCATGTGTAATGCACAGAAACCACAGCTCCCTTTCTACATCCAGGCCCCACAGAACTTTCCATGGTTTACCCCAGACGCTTCACATGCCCTGGTTCAATCCATTGACAGCACGTCGACCCCATCAAACCACATCATTCCAAATTCACTCTATTCCTTGCATGCCTTTCACCCTCCTGCATGTTCAGGCCCTGATCACTCAAAATCTTTTTCACTCCATCTTTCAACCTCCAATTTCATCTTCCACTTCTCCTCGGTCCCTCCACCTCTGACACATATATCCTCTCGGTCAATCTTCCCTCACTCATTCTCTCCATGTGACCAAACCATATCAACACACCCTCTTCTGCTCTCTCAACCACACTCTTTTTATTACCACACATCTCTCTTACTCTTTCATTACTTACTCGATCAAACCACCTCACACCACATATTGTCCTCAAATATCTCATTTCCAGTACATCCACCCTTCTCCGCACAACTCTATCTATAGCCCATGCCTCGAAACCATATATCGTTGTTGGAACCACTATTCCTTCAAACATACCCATTTTTGCTTTCCAAGATAACGTTCTTGACATTCACACATTCTTCAATGCTCCTAGAACGTTCATCCCCTCCCCCACCCTATGATTCACTTCTGCTTCCATGGTTCCATCCGCTGCTAAATCCACTCCCAGATATCTAAAACACTTCACTTCCTCCAGTTTTTCTCCATTCAAACTTACCTCCCAGTTGACTTGTCCCTCAACCCTACTGTACCTAATAACCTTGATCTTATTCACAATTACTCTCACCTTTCTTCTTTCACACACTTTACCAAACTCAGTCACCAGCTTCTGCAGTTTCTCATCTGAATCAGCCACCAATGCTGTATCATCAGCAAACAACAACTGACTCACTTCCCAAGCTCTCTCATCACAACAGACTGCATACTTGCCCCACTTTCCAAAACTCTTGCATACACCTCCCTAACGACCCCATCCATAAACAAGTTAAACAACCATGGAGACATCACGCACCCCTGCCGCAAACCAACGTTCACTGAGAACCAATCACTTTCCTCTCTTCCTACTCGTACACAAGCCTTACATCCTCGATAAAAACATTTCACTGCTTCTAACAACTTGCCTCCCACACCATATATTCTTAATACCTTCCACAAAGCATATCTGCCTTCTCCAGATGCATAAATGCTACATACAAATCCATCTGTTTTTCTAAGTATTTCTCATACATTCTTCAAAGCTAACACCTGACCAACACATCCTCTACCACTTCTGAAACCACATTGTTCCTCCCCAATCTGATGGTCTGTACGTGCCTTGACCCTCTCAGTCAATATCCTCCAATATAATTTCCCAGGAATACTCAACAAACTTATACCTCTGTAATTTGAACACTCACCTTTATCCCCTTTGCCTTTGTACAATGGCACTATACATACATTCTGCCAATCCTCAGGCACTTCATCATGTGAGTAAGTGCAAGATTATTAGGTTCAGTAGGGTTGAGGGACAAGTAAATTGGGAGGTAAGTTTGAATGGAGAAATACTGGAGGAAGTGAAGTGTTTTAGATATCTGGTAGTGGATTTGGAAGCGGATGGAACCATGTGAGTCACAGGGTGGGGAGGGGGCAAAGGTTCTGGGAGCATTGGAGAATGTGTGGAAGGTGAGAACGTTATCTGGGAAAGCAAAAATGGGTGTTTGAAGGAATGTGGTTCCAACAATGTTATATGGTTGTGAGCATAGGCGATAGATCGGGTTGTGCGGAGGAGGGTGGATGTGTCAGAAATGAGATGTTTGAGGACGCTATGTGGTGTGAGGTGGTTTGATCGAGTAAGTAATGAAAGGGTAAGAGAGATGTGTGGTTATAAAAAGAGTGTGGTTGAGAGAGCAGAAGCGGGTGTATTGAAATCATCTGAGTCACATGGAGAGAGTGAGTGAGGAAAGATTGACAAAGAGGATATATGAGTCAGAGGTGAGGGAACGAGGAGAAGTGGGAGACCAAATTGGAGGTTGAAGGATGGAGTGAAAAAGATTTTGAGCGATCGGGGCCTGAACATGCAGGAGGAATAGAGCAACTTGGAATGATGTGGTATACTGGGGTCAATGTGCTGTCAATGGATTGAACCAGGGCATGTAAAGTGTTTATGGGGCAAACCATGAAAGTTTTGTGGGTCCTAGATGTGGAAAGGGAGCTGTGGTTTCGGTGCATTACACATGACAGGTAGAGATGGAGTGTAAACGAATGTGGCCTTTGTTGTCTTTTCCTAGCAGGGGGGAGGAAGGGGGGTGCCATTTCATTTGTGGCACAGTGGTGATGGGAATGGCTGAGCGAAATAAGTATGAATATGTACGTGTATATATTGCATTTGTCTGTGTATGTATATGTATGTATATATTGAAATGTATAGGTATGTATATGTGCGTGTGTGGGGGTGTATGTATATACATGTGTATGTGGGTGAGTTGGGCCATTCTTGCATAAGACAAGGGAACAAATAGGAACATCAGTGAAGGGGGCTAATGGGGAAGTGATAACAAGTAGTGGTGATGTGAGAAGGAGATGGAGTATTTTGAAGGTTTGTTGAGTGTGTTTGATGATAGAGTGGCATCTAGATATAGGGTGTTTTAGTTGAAGTGGTGTGCAAAGTGTGAGGGTTAGGGAGAATGATTTGGTAAACAGAGAAGAGGTAGTAAAAGCTTTGCGGAAGATGAAAGCTGGCAAGGCAGCGGGTTTGGATGGTATTGCAGTGGAATTTATTAAAAAAGGGGGAGACTATATTGTTGACTGGTTGGTAAGGTTATTTAATGTATGTATGACTCATGGTGAGGTGCCTGAGGATTGGCAGAATACTTGCATAGTGCCATTGTACAAAGGCAAAGGGGATAAAAGTGAGTGCTCAAATTACAGAGATATAAGTTTGTTGAGTATTCCTGGGAAATTATATGGGAGGGTATTGATTGAGAGGGTGAAGGCATGTACAGAGCATCAGACTGGGGAAGAGCAGTTTGGGTTCAGAAGTGGTTTAAGATGTTTGGATCAGGTGTTTGCTTCGAAAAATGTATGTGAGAAGTACTTAGAAAAGCAAATGGATTTGTATGTAGCATTTATGGATCTTGAGAAGGCATATGATAGAGTTGATAGAGATACTCTGTGGAAGGTGCTAAGAGTATATGGTGTGGGAGGCAAGTTGTTAGAAGCAGTGAAAAGTTTTTACGACGATGTAAGGCATGTGTGCGGGTTGGAAGAGAGGTAAGTGATTGGTTCTCATTGAATGTTGGTTTGCAGCAGGGGTGCGTGATGTCTCTATGGTTGTTTAATTTGTTTATGGATGGGGTTATTAGGGAGGTGAAAGCAAGAGTTTTGGAAAGAGGGGCAAGTATGCAGTCTGTTGTGGATGAGAGAGCTTGGGAAGTGAGTCAGTTGTTGTTCACTGATGATACAGCGCTGGTGGCTGATTCATGTGAGAAACTGCAGAAGCTGGTGACTGAGTTTAGTAAAGTGTGTGAAAGAAGAAAGTTGAGAGTAAATGTGAATAAGAGCAAGGTTATTAGGTACAGTAGGGTTGAGGGACAAGTTAATTGGGAGGTAAGTTTGAGTGGAGAAAAACTGGAGGAAGTGAAGTGTTTTAGATATCTGGGAGTGGATTTGGAAGCGGATGGAACCATGGAAGCGGAAGTGAATCATAGGGTGAGGGAGGGGGTGAAAGTTCTGGGAGCGTTGAAAAAGTTGAAAGGTTATTAGGCACAGTAGGGTTGAGGGACAAGTTAATTGGGAGGTAAGTTTGAGTGGAGAAAAACTGGAGGAAGTGAAGTGTTTTAGATATCTGGGAGTGGATTTGGAAGCGGATGGAACCATGGAAGAGGAAGTGAATCATAGGGTGAGGGAGGGGGTGAAAGTTCTGGGAGCGTAGAAAAATGCGTGGAAGTTGAGAATGTTATCTTGAAAAGCAAAAATGGGTATGTCTGAAGGAATGGTGGTTCGAAGAATGTTATATGGTTGCGAGGCGTGGGCTATAGATACAGTTGTGCGGAGGAGGGTGGATGTGTCAGAAATGAGATGTTTGAGGACAATATGTGGTGTGAGGTGGTTTGATCGAGTAAGTAATGAAAGGGTAAGAGAGATGTGTGATAATAAAAAGAGTGTGGTTGAGAGAGAAGAGGGTGTACTGAAATGGTCTAGTCACATGGAGAGAATGAGAGAGGAAAGATTGACAAAGAGGATATATGTGTCACAGGTGGAGGGAACAAGAAGTGGGAGACCTTATTGGAGGTTGAAGGATGGAGTGAAAAAGATTTTGAGCGATCGGGGCCTGAACATGCAGGAGGGTGAAAGGCATGCAAGGAATAGAGTGAATTGGAACAATGTGGTATACTGAGGTTGATATGCCGTCATTGAATTGAACCAAGGCATGTGAAGTGTCTGGAGTAAACCATAGAAAGTTTTGTGGGGCCTAGATGTGGATAGGGAGCTGTGGTATCGGTGCATTACACATGACAGGTAGAGACTGACTGTGAACGAATGTGGCCTTTGTTGTCTTTTCCTAGCGGGGGGAGAGGGGTGCCATTTCATTTGTGGCAGAGTGGTGACAGGAATGGCTGAGGGCAGCAAGATGAATATGTACGTGTATATATGTAAAGCTTGGGAAGTGAGTCAGTTGTTGTTCGCTGATGATACAGCGCTGGTGGCTGATTCATGTGAGAAACTGCAGAAGCTGGTGACTGAGTTTGGTAAAGTGTGTGGAAGAAGAAAGTTAAGAGTAAATGTGAATAAGAGCAAGGTTATTGGGTACAGTAGGGTTGAGGGTCAAGTCAATTGGGAGGTGAGTTTGAATGGAGAAAAACTGGAGGAAGTGAAGTGTTTTAGATATCTGGGAGTGGATCTGGCAGCGGATGGAACCATGGAAGCGGAGGTGGATCATAGGGTGGGGGAGGGGGCGAAAATTCTGGGGGCCTTGAAGAATGTGTGGAAGTCGAGAACATTATCTCGGAAAGCAAAAATGGGTATGTTTGAAGGAATAGTGGTTCCAACAATGTTGTATGGTTGCGAGGCGTGGGCTATGGATAGAGTTGTGCGCAGGAGGATGGATGTGCTGGAAATGAGATGTTTGAGGACAATGTGTGGTGTGAGGTGGTTTGATCGAGTGAGTAACGTAAGGGTAAGAGAGATGTGTGGAAATAAAAAGAGCGTGGTTGAGAGAGCAGAAGAGGGTGTTTTGAAGTGGTTTGGGCACATGGAGAGGATGAGTGAGGAAAGATTGACCAAGAGGATATATGTGTCGGAGGTGGAGGGAGCAAGAAGAGGGAGACCAAATTGGAGGTGGAAAGATGGAGTGAAAAAGATTTTGTGTGATCGGGGCCTGAACATGCAGGAGGGTGAAAGGAGGGCAAGGAATAGAGTGAATTGGAGCGATGTGGTATACTGGGGTTGACGTGCTGTCAGTGGATTGAATCAAGGCATGTGAAGCGTCTGGGGTAAACCATGGAAAGCTGTGTAGGTATGTATATTTGCGTGTGTGGACGTATGTATATACATGTGTATGGGGGGGGGTTGGGCCATTTCTTTCATCTGTTTCCTTGCGCTACCTCGCAAACGCGGGAGACAGCGACAAAGTATAAAAAAAAAAAAAAAAAAAAAAATATATGTAAAGTTTCCATGGTTTACTCCAGATGCTTCACATGCCCTGGTTCACTCCAGTGACAGCAAGTCAACCCTGGTATACCACATCGTTCCAGTTTACTCTATTCTTTGCATGCCTTTCACTCTCCTGTATGTTCAGGCCCCAATCACTCAAAATCTTTTTCACTCCATCCTTCCACCTCCAATTTGGTCTCCCACCCATTACAATACACCCTCTTCTGCTCTCTCAACCACTCTTTTTATTACCACATATCTCTCTTGTCCTTTCATTACTTACTCGATCAAACCACCTCATGCCACATATTGTCCTCAAACATCTCATTTCCAACACATCCACCCTCCTCTGCACAACCCTATCTATAGCCCATGCCTCACAACCATATAGCATTGTTGGAAACACTATTCCTTCAGACATGCCCACTTTTGCTCTCCGAGCCTTCAACACATTCTTCATTGCTCCCAGAACCTTCACCCCCTCCCCCATCCTGTGACTCACTTCTGCTTCAATGGTTCCATCTGCTGCCAAATCCACTCCCAGATATCTAAAACACTTCACTTCCTCCAGCTTTTCTTCATTCAAACTTACCTCCCAATTTACATCTCCCTCAAGCCTACTGAACCTAATAACCTTGATCTTATTCACATTTACTCTCAGCTTTCTTCTTTCACACACTTTATCAAACTCAATCACCAACTTTTGCAGTTTCTCACTCGAATCAGCCACCAGCGTTGTATCATCAGCAAAGAACAAATGACTCATTTCCCAAACCCTCTCATCCACAACAGGCTGCATACTTGCCCCTCTCTCCAAAACTTACATTTGCCTCCCTAACAACCTCATCCATAAACATATTAAACAACCATGGAGACATCATGCACCCCTGCCGCAAACTGACACTCACTGGGAACCAATCACTTTCCTCTCTTCCTACTCTTACACATACCTTACATCCTTGATAAAAACTTTTCACTCCTTCTAGCAACTTACCTCCCACACCATATACTCTTAGTACCTTCTACAGAGCATTTCTATCAATGCTATCATATGCTATCTCCAGATACATAAGTGCTACATACAAATCCATCTGTTTTTCTAAGTATTTCTCACATACATTCTTCAAAGCAACTTCTGAAACCACATTGCTCTTCCCCAATCTGATGCTCTGTACATGCCTTGACCCTTTCAATCAATACCCTCCCATATAATTTCCCAGGAATGCTCAAACAAACTTATACCTCTGTAATTTGAGCACTCACCTTTATCCCCTTTGCTTTGTATAATGGCACTATGCATGCATTTCGCCAATCCTCAAGCACTTCATCATGAACCATACATACAGTGAATATCCTCACCAACCAGTCAACAACACAGTCACACCCTTTTTTTTAACAAATTCCACGGCAATACCATCCAAACCTGCTGCCTTGCCGGCTTTCATCTTCCGTAAAGCTTTCACTACCTCTTCTCTGTTTACCAAATCATTCTGCTTGACCCTCTCACTTTGTACACCACCTCGACCAAAACACCCTATATCTCCCATTCTTATCATCAAACACATTCAACAAACCTTCAAAATACTCACTCCATCTCCCTCTCACTTCACTACTTGTTATTACCTCCCCATTTGCCCCCTTCACCGATGTTCCCATTTGTTCCCTTGCCTTATGCACTTTATTTACCTCCTTCTAAAGCATTTTTTTATTCTCCCTAAAATTTAATGATACTCTCTCACCCCAACTCTCATTTGCCCTCTTTTTCCCCTCTAGCACATTTCTCTTGACCTCTTGCCTCTTTCTTTTATACATCTCCCAATCATTTGCACTATTTCCCTGCAACAACCGTCCAAACGCCACTCTCTTCTCTTTCACGAACAAACTTACTTCTTCATCCCACAACTCACTACCCTTTTTAATCTGCCCACCTCCCACCTTTCTCATGCCACAGGCATCTTTTGCACAAGCCATCACTGCTCCCCTAAATACATTCCATTCCACCCCCACTACCCTTACATCATTTGCTCTCACCTTTTTCCATTCTGCACTCAATCTCTCCTGGTAATTCCTCACATAAGTCTCCTTTCCAAGCTTACTTACTTTCACCACTCTCTTCACCCCAACATTCCCTCTTTTTTCTGAGAACTCTGCATATCTTCACCTTTGCCTCCACAAGATAATGATTAGACATCCCTCTAGTCGCCTCTCTCAGCACATTAACACTCCAAAGTCTCTCTTTCAGGCTCCTATCAATTAACACATAATCCAGTAACGCTCTCTGACCATCTTTCCTACTAACATACGTACACCTATGTATATCTCTCTTCCCAATCACCAGTCCTTTTTCTGCACACAAATCTACAAGCTCTTCACCATTTCCGTTTACAACATTGAACACCCCATGTACACCAATTATACCCTCAACTGCCACATTCCTCACCTTTGCATTCAAATCACCCACACTATAACCCGGTCTCGTGCATCAAAGCAGTTATCACATTCACTCAGCTGCTCTCAAGACACTTGCCTCTCATGACCAGGTGCATAGGCACCAATAATCACCCATCTCTCTCCATCCACTTTCAGTTTTACACATATCAATCTAGAGTTTACTTTCTTACACTCTATCACATACACAACTACTGCTTCAGGAGTAGTGCTACTCCTTCCTTTGCTACTCCTGACTTTACTCCCAAGACATTCCCAAACCACTCTTCCCCTTTAGCCTTCAGCTTTGTTTCACTCGGAGCCAAAACATCCAGTTTCCTTTCCTCAAACATACCACCTATCTCTCCTATTTCATCATCTTGGTTATATCCAAACATATATAGGCACCCCAATCTAAGCCTTCGAGGAGAATGAGCACTCTCTGCATGACTCCTTCTTCTGTTTCCCCTTTTAGAAAGTTAAAATACACAGAGGGGAAGGTTTCTAGCCCCCCCCTATTCCCAAACAACTCTTCCCCTTTACCCTTCAGCTTCGTTTCACTTGGAGCCAAAACATCCACTTTTCTTTCCTCAAACATACCACCTATCACTCCTATTTTATCATCTTGGTTACATCCACACATATTTAGGCACCTCAATCTGAGCCTTCGAGGAGGATGAGCACTCTCTTCATGATTCCTTCTTCTGTTTCCCCTTTTAGAGTTAAAATACACCCCCCCGTCCCCATTAGTC
Organism: Panulirus ornatus; assembly: GCF_036320965.1. Taxonomy (NCBI): domain Eukaryota; kingdom Metazoa; phylum Arthropoda; class Malacostraca; order Decapoda; family Palinuridae; genus Panulirus; species Panulirus ornatus. Next base: position 38,723,358 of record NC_092243.1, on the reverse strand, counting down.
GCCTTCTATGCCATACAGGGAATGTGTGGGAAGTATTGTTTCTCCCCTATCCCCAAGGGATATATATATATATATATATATATATATATATATATATATATATATATATATATATATATATATATATATATATATATATATTTATTTATTTTCCTTTGTCGCATTTGCGAGGTAGCGCAAGGAAACAGACGAAAGAAATGGCCAAACCCACCCACATACATATGTATATACATACACGTCCACACACGCAAATGTACATACCTATACATCTCAATGTACACATATATATACACACACACAGACATATACATATATACACATGTACATAATTCATACTGTCTGCCTTTATTTATTCCCATCGCCACCCCGCCACACATGGAATAACATCCCCCTCCCCCCTCATGTGTGTGAGGTAGCGCTAGGAAAAGAAAACAAAGGCCCCATTCGTTCACACTCAGTCTCTAGCTGTCATGTAATAATGCCCGAAACCACAGCTCCCTTTCCACATCCAGGCCCCACAGAACTTTCCATGGTTTACCCCAGACGCTTCACACGCCCTGATTCAATCCATTGACAGCATGTCGACCCCGGTATACCACATCGATCCAATTCACTCTATTCCTTGCCCGCCTTTCACCCTCCTGCATGTTCAGGCCCCGATCACTCAAAATCCTTTTCACTCCATCTTTCCACCTCCAATTTGGTCTCCCACTTCTCCTCATTCCCTCCACCTCCGACACATATATCCTCTTGGTCAATCTTTCTTCACTCGTTCTCTCCATGTGCCCAAACCATTTCAAAACACCCTCTTCTGCTCTCTCAACCACGCTCTTTTTATTTCCACACATCTCTTACCCTTACATTACTTACTTGATCAAACCACCTCACACCACATATTGTCCTCAAACATCTCATTTCCAGCACATCCACCCTCCTGCACACAACTCTATCCATAGCCCATGCCTCGCAACCATACAACATTGTTGGAACCACTATTCCTTCAAACATACCCATTTTTGCTTTCCAAGATAATGTCCTCGACTTCCAAACATTCTTCAAGGCTCCCAGAATTTTCGCCCCCTCCCCCACCCTATGATTCCCTTCCGCTTCCATGGTTCCATACGCTGCCAGATCCACTCCCAGATATCTAAAACACTTTACTTCCTCCAGTTTTTCTCCATTCAAACTTACCTCCCAACTGACTTGACTCTCAACCGTACTGTACCTAATAACCTTGATCTTATTCACATTTACTCTTAACTTTCTTCTTTCACACACTTTACCAAACTCAGTCACCAGCTTCTGCAGTTTCTCACATGAATCAGCCACCAGCGCTGTATCATCAGCGAACAACAACTGACTCACTTCCCAAGCTCTCTCATCCACAACAGACTGCATCCTTGCCCCTCTTTCCAAAACTCTTGCATTCACCTCCCTAACAACCCCATCCATAAACAAATTAAACATTCTTCAAAGCAAACACCTGATCCACACATCCTCTACCACTTCTGAAACCACACTGCTCTTCCCCAATCTGATGCTCTGTACATGCCTTCACCCTCTCAATCAATACCCTCCCATATAATTTACCAGGAATACTCAACAAACTTATACCTCTGTAATTTGAGCACTCACTCTTATCCCCTTTGCCTTTGTACAATGGCACTATGCAAGCATTCCGCCAATCCTCAGGCACCTCACCATGAATCATACGTACATTAAATAACCTTACTAACCAGTCAACAATACAGTCACCCCCTTTTTTAATAAATTCCACTGCAATACCATCCAAACCTGCTGCCTTGCCGGCTTTCATCTTCCGCAAAGCTTTTACTACCTCTTCTCTGTTTACCAAATCATCCTCCCTAACCCTCTCAATTTGCACACCACCTCGACCAAAACACCCCTATATCTGCCACTCTGTCATCAAACACATTCAACAAACCTTCAAAATACTCACTCCATCTCCTCACATCACCACTACTTGTTTTCACCTCCTCATTAGCCCCCTTCACTGAAGTTCCCATTTGTTCCCTTGTCTTACGCACTTTATTAACCTCCTTCCAAAACATCTTTTTATTCTCCCTAAAATTTAATGATACTCTCTCACCCCATCTCTCATTTGCCCTCTTTTTCACCTCTTGCACCTTTCTCTTGACCTCCCGCCTCTTTCTTTTATACATCTCCCACTCATTTGCATTATTTCCCTGCAAAAATCGTCCAAATGCCTCTCTCTTTTCTTTCACAAATAATCTTACTTCTTCATCCCACCACTCACTACCCTTTCTAATCTGTCCACCTTTCACACTTCTCATGCCACAAGCATCTTTTGCGCAAGCCATCACTGCTCCCCTAAATACATCCCATTCCTCCCCCACTCCCCTTACCTCCTTTGTTCTCACCTTTTTCCATTCTGTACTCAGTCTCTCCTAGTACTTCCTCACACAAGTTACCTTCCCAAGCTCACTAACTCTCACCACTCTCTTCATCCCAACATTCTCTCCTCTTTTCTGAAAACTTTTACAAATCCTCACCTTCGCCTCCACAAGATAATGATCACACATCCCTCCAGTTGCACCTCTCAGCACATTGACATCCAAAAGTCTCTCTTTCGCGTGCCTATCAATTAACACGTAATCCAATAACGCTCACTGGCCATATATATTATTTTATTATACTTTGTCGCTGTCTCCCGCGTTTGCGAGGTAGCGCAAGGAAACAGACGAAAGAAATGGCCCAACCTCCCCCCATACACATGTATATACATACGTCCACACACGCAAATATACATACCTACACAGCTTTCCATGGTTTACCCCAGATGCTTCACAAGCCTTGATTTAGTCCACTGACAGCACGTCAACCCCGGTATACCACATCGCTCCAATTCACTCTATTCCTTGCCCTCCTTTCACCCTCCTGCATGTTCAGGCCCCGATCACACAAAATCTTTTTCACTCCATCTTTCCACCTCCAATTTGGTCTCCCTCTTCTCCTCGTTCCCTCCACCTCCGACACATATATCCTCTTGGTCAGTCTTTCCTCACTCATTCTCTCCATGTGCCCAAACCACTTCAAAACACCCTCTTCTGCTCTCTCAACCACGCTCTTTTTATTTCCACACATCTCTCTTACCCTTACGTTACTCACTCAATCAAACCACCTCACACCACACACTGTCCTCAAACATCTCATTTCCAGCACATCCATCCTCCTGCGCACAACTCTATCCATAGCCCACGCCTCGCAACCATACAACATTGTTGGTACCACTATTCCTTCAAACATACCCATTTTTGCTTTCCGAGATAATGTTCTCGACTTCCACACATTTTTCAAGGCCCCCAGAATTTTCGCCCCCTCCCCCACCCTATGATCCACTTCCGCTTCCATGGTTCCATCTGCTGCCAGATCCACTCCCAGATATCTAAAACACTTCACTTCCTCCAGTTTTTCTCCATTCAAACTCACCTCCCAATTGACTTGACCCTCAACCCTACTGTACCTAATGACCTTGCTCTTATTCACATTTACTCTTAACTTTCTTCTTCCACACACTTTACCAAACTCAGTCACCAGCTTCTGCAGTTTCTCACATGAATCAGCCACCAGCGCTGTATCATCAGCGAACAACAACTGACTCACTTCCCAAGCTCTCTCATCCCCAACAGACTTCATACTTGCCCCTCTTTCCAAAACTCTTGCATTTACCTCCCTAACAACCCCATCCATAAACAAATTAAACAACCATGGAGACATCACACACCCCTGCCGCAAACCTACATTCACTGAGAACCAATCACTTTCCTCTCTTCCTACCTGTACACATGCCTTACATCCTCGATAAAAACTTTTCACTGCTTCTAACAACTTTCCTCCCACACCATATTTCTTAATACCTTCCACAGAGCATCTCTATCAACTCTATCATATGCCTTCTCCAGATCCATAAATGCTACATACAAATCCATTTGCTTTTCTAAGTATTTCTCACATACATTCTTCAAAGCAAACACCTGATCCACACATCCTCTACCACTTCTGAAACCACACTGCTCTTCCCCAATCTGATGCTCTGTACATGCCTTCACCCTCTCAATCAATACCCTCCCATATAATTTACCAGGAATACTCAATTTGAGCACTCACTCTTATCCCCTTTGCCTTTGTACAATGGCACTATGCACGCATTCCGCCATTCCTCAGGCACCTCACCATGATTCATACATACATTAAATAACCTTACCAACCAGTCAACAATACAGTCACCCCCTTTTTTAATAAATTCCACTGCAATACCATCCAAACCTGCTGCCTTGCTGGCTTTCATCTTCTGCAAAGCTTTCACTACCTCTTCTCTGTTTACCAAATCATTTTCCCTAACCCTCTCACTTTGCACACCACCTCGACCAAAACACCCTATATCTGCCACTCTATCATCAAACACATTCAACAAACCTTCAAAATACTCACTCCATCTCCTTCTCACATCACCACTACTTGTTATCACCTCCCCATTTGCGCCCTTCACTGAAGTTCCCATTTGCTCCCTTGTCTTACGCACTTTATTTACCTCCTTCCAGAACATCTTTTTATTCTCCCTAAAATTTAATGATACTCTCTCACCCCAACTCTCATTTGCCCTTTTTTTCACCTCTTGCACCTTTCTCTTGACCTCCTGTCTCTTTCTTTTATACATCTCCCACTCACTTGCATTTTTTCTCTGCAAAAATCATCCAAATGCCTCTCTCTTCTCTTTCACTAATACTCTTACTTCTTCATCCCACCACTCACTACCCTTTCTAATCAACCCACCTCCCACTCTTCTCATGCCACAAGCATCTTTTGCGCAATCCATCACTGATTCCCTAAATACATCCCATTCCTCCCCCACTCCCCTTACTTCCATTGTTCTCACCTTTTTCCATTCTGTACTCAGTCTCTCCTGGTACTTCCTCACACAGGTCTCCTTCCCAAGCTCACTTACTCTCACCACCCTCTTCACCCCAACATTCACTCTTCTTTTCTGAAAACCCATACAAATCTTCACCTTAGCCTCCACAAGATAATGATCAGACATCCCTCCAGTTGCACCTCTCAGCACATTAACATCCAAAAGTCTCTCTTTCGCATGCCTGTCAATTAACACATAATCCAATAACGCTCTCTAGCCATCTCTCCTACTTACATAAGTATACTTATGTATATCTCGCTTTTTAAACCAGGTATTCCCAATCATCAGTCCTTTTTCAGCACATAAATCTACAAGCTCTTCACCATTTCCATTTACAACACTGAACACCCCATGTATACCAATTATTCCCTCAACTGCCACATTACTCACCTTTGCATTCAAATCACCCATCACTATAACCCGGTCTCGTGCATCAAAACCACTAACACACTCATTCAGCTGCTCCCAAAACACTTGCCTCTCATGATCTTTCTTCTCATGCCCAGGTGCATATGCACCAATAATATATATATATATATATATATATATATATATTTCTTTTTTTATACTATTCGCCATTTCCCACATAAGTGAGGTAGCATTCAGAACAGAGGACTGAGCCTTTGAGGGAATATCCTCTCTTAGCCCCCTTCTCTGTTCCTTCTTTTAGAAAATTAAAAATGAGAGGGGAGGATTTCCAGCCTCCCACTCCCTCCCCTTTTAGTCACCTTCTACGATACTCAGGGAATACATGGGATGTATTCTTTCTCCCCTATCCCTAGGGATAAGTTTATTGACATATGACTAAAATCTGAGAAACACCTCAGTTAAGAAACACTAATGAATCTTGGAATTCGTCATTACCACTTATGGGGTGGAAGACCCGAGATCTGCTGTTAACAGTTACTTAAAAATAACTTAACAAGTGCATGGACTGGTTGCTTTCTACTTCCTGCACACAAGCATAAAATAAGGAAATTGCTTAATTTTCTTTTATATATGATGAGAGTTGGGGTGAGAGAGTATCATTAAATTTTAGGGAGAATAAAAAGATGTTCTGGAAGGAGGTAAATAAAGTGCGTAAGACAAGGGAGCTAATGGGAACTTCAGTGAAGGGCACAAATGGGGAGGTGATAACAAGTAGTGGTGATGTGAGAAGGAGATGGAGTGAGTATTTTGAAGGTTTGTTGAATGTGTTTGATGATAGAGTGGCAGATATAGGGTGTTTTGGTCGAGGTGGTGTGCAAAGTGAGAGGGTTAGGGAAAATGATTTGGTAAACAGAGAAGAGGTAGTAAAAGCTTTGCGGAAGATGAAAGCCGGCAAGGAAGCAGGTTTGGATGGTATTGCAGTGGAATTTATTAAAAAAGGGGGTGACTGTATTGTTGACTGGTTGGTAAGGTTATTTAATGTATGTATGACTCATGGTGAGGTGCCTGAGGATTGGCGGAATGCGTGCATAGTGCCATTGTACAAAGGCAAAGGGGATAAGAGTGAGTGCTCAAATTACAGAGGTATAAGTTTGTTGAGTATTCCTGGTAAATTATATGGGAGGGTATTGATTGAGAGGGTAAAGGCATGTACAAAGCATCATACTGGGGAAGAGAAGTGTGGTTTCAGAAGTGGTAGAGGATGTGTGGATCAGGTGTTTGCTTTGAAGAATGTATGTGAGAAATACTTAGAAAAGCAAATGGATTTGTATGTAGCATTTATGGATCTGGAGAAGGCATATGATAGAGTTGATAGAGATGCTCTGTGGAAGGTATTAAGAATATATGGTGTGGGAAGCAAGTTGTTAGAAGCAATGAGAAGTTTTTATCGAGGATGTAAGGCATGTGTACGTGTAGGAAGAGAGGAAATTGATTGGTTCTCAGTGAATGTAGGTTTGTGGCAGGGGTGTATGATGTCTCCATGGTTGTTTAATTTGTTTATGGATGGGGTTGTTAGGGAGGTGAATGCAAGAGTTTTGGAAAGAGGGGCAAATATGAAGTCTGTTGTGGATGAGAGAGCTTGGGAAGTGAGTCAGTTGTTGTTCGCTGATGATACAGCGCTGGTGGCTGATTCATGTGAGAAACTGCAGAAGCTGGTGACTGAGTTTGGTACAGTGTGTGAAAGAAGAAAGTTAAGAGTAAATGTGAATAAGAGCAAGGTTATTAGGTACAGTAGGGTTGAGGGTCAGGTCAATTTGGAGGTAAGTTTGAATGGAGAAAAGTAAGGAGGAAGTAAAGTGTTTTAGATATCTGGGAGAGGATCTGGCAGCAGATGGAACCATGGAAGCGGAAGTGAATCATAGGGTGGGAGAGGGGGCGAAAATCCTGGGAGCCTTGAAGAATGTGTGGAAGTCGAGAACATTATCTCCGAAAGCAAAAATGGGTATGTTTGAAGGAATAGTGGTGACAACATTGTTGTATGGTTGCAAAGCATCGGCTATGGATAGAGTTGTGCGCAGGAGGGTGGATGTGCTGGAAATGAGATGTTTGAGGACAATGTGTGGTGTGAGGTGGTTTGATCGAGTAAGTAATGTAAGGGTAAGAGAGATGTGTGGAAATATAAAGAGCGAGGTTGAGAGAGCAGAAGAGGGTGTTTTGAAATGGTTTGGGCACATGGAGAGAATGAGTGAGGAAAGATTGACCAAGAGGATATATGTGTCGGAGGTGGAGGGAACAAGGAGAAGTGGGAGACCAAATTGGAGGTGGAAAGATGGAGTGAAAAAGATTTTGTGTGATTGGGGCCTGAACATGCAGGAGGGTGAAAGGAGGGCAAGGAATAGAGTGAATTGGATCGATGTGGTATACCGGGGTTGACGTGCAGTCAGTGGATTGAATCAGGGCATGTGAAGCGTCTGGGGTAAACCATGGAAAGTTGTGTGGGGCCTGGATGTGGAAAGGGAGCTATGGTTTTGGGCATTATTGCATGACAGCTAGAGACTGAGTGTGAACGAATGGGGCCTTTGTTGTCTTTTCCTAGTGCTACCTCGCACACATGAGGGGGGAGGGGGATGGTATTCCATGTGTGGCGAGGTGGCGATGGGAATGAATAAAGGCAGACAGTGTGAATTGTGTGCATGGGTATATATGAATGTGTCTGTGTGTGTATATATATGTGTACATTGAGATGTATAGGTATGTATATTTGCGTGTGTGGACGTGTATGTATATACATTGTGTATGGGGGTTGGTTGGGCCATTTCTTTCGTCTGTTTCCTTGCGCTACCTCGCAAACGCGGGAGACAGTGACAAAGCAAAATAAATAAAAATAAATAAATAAATATTTTTTCTTTTATCATACTTAACCGCCATCTCCCGCATTAGCGAGTTAGTGCAAGGAAACAGATGAGAATGGCCCAACCCACCCACATACACATGTATATGTATATACATTTCAACGTATACATACATATACATACACAGACATATACATACATACAGATGTACGTATCCATGCTTGCTGCCTTCATCCATGCCCATCGTCACCCTGCCACACACAAAATAGCATCCCCCTCCCCTCCAGCAAGGCAGCACTAGGAAGAGGGGAAATAACGTGCGTAAGACAAGAGAACAAATGGGAACATCAATGAAGGGGACAAGGGGGATGTGATAACAGGTAGTGATGAAGTAAGAAGGAGATGGAGTGAGTATTTTGAAGGTTTGTTGAATATGTTTGATGACAGAGTGGTGGATGTGGGGTGTTTTTGTCAGGGTGGTGTGAGAAGTGAGAGGATCAGGGAGAACAGTTTGGTTAAGAGAGAAGAAGTAATGAAAGCTTCTTCATCCCACCACTCACTACCCTTATCAATCTGCCCACCTCCTACCTTTCTGATGCCACATGCATCTTTTGCACACTGCTTCCCTAAATACATCCCATTCCTCAATCACTCCCCTCATGTCATGATAATAATACTGTTAATAATAATAATAATAATAATAATAATAACTAAGATATTGATATTCGTGGAGTACAACCAACCAACTAAGATATTCGTGGAGTACAACCAAGCCAAGCACTGGTACTGTTAGTATAACATAGACAGTCATCACAACCACAGACGAATTGGTGTCGGGCATCACTTCAAATCGCATAAGCATTACACTGTGTGTCCAGTCTGACATCATTTGGTATTGTTTAATCTGAGAAAGAGAACAGGAGCTGCAAAGGTAACCCTCTCCAGCGAACGTGATGGGCATAAGATGTCTCCCCGTTGAGCGACAGGCGAATATTGCACGACAAAGGAACACACCAGAGAACTCCCGAGAGGAATGAACGCCTGAGGGAACAGCACACATCCCGAGCGAAACTTAGATTCTGGTGATGTGTGTATCCAACTCTCATGGCAAGGTTCACTGATGGAGGAGGAACTGTACCAGGCACAAATGACCGAGCCAACATGAGCGAGGAGGCCCGTTCATGTCACTTTACCTGCTGCATCTAGAGGGTAGTGACATTACATGGCCTGGGTGACGTTTTCAACATTGGAGGTGGCTTTACTGCAACGACTGTAGCAGTAACTGCTGGAGGAACGTTTCTTGCCGTCTCTCCGGGCGAGGGGTTTACCTCTCCATGCCGGGCCTGTCATTTCTATTAACGACAGGTGCCCCGTCCACACTGCTCGTGTTGGTCAACGCTGGTCCCTAGGAACAAGACACCCTACAGCTCCTGGACTAGGCCAGCAAAGGAGTGGACCTGATCGTCATTGAACATATTTGGGCAGAAATGGCGTGCACCTGGCCACCAGGATACAAGAAGTGTAGCCATCAACTACTGAACCATGTCCACGCCCTTCTGGGGGAACTCTGCAAGGTGGACGGTGTATCAAACTGTAACTAAAAATTGAATTTCATTCGGCTTTTTGAATTGATAGGTTTATTATTGCTTAATAAACATTAGTGTCAATAATAAGAAGAGAAGCTTATTGATACAGTGGTTAAATTGATGAGAACTACTAGTGACGTTTGTGTAAATAAATCATTTTTTTTTTTTTTTTTTTTTTTTTTTTTATACTTTGTCGCTGTCTCCCGCGTTTGCGAGGTAGCGCAAGGAAACAGACGAAAGAAATGGCCCAACCCCCCCCCCCCCCCATACACATGTACATACACACGTCCACACACGCAAATATACATACCTACACAGCTTTCCATGGTTTACCCCAGACGCTTCACATGCCTTGCTTCAATCCACTGACAGCACGTCAACCCCTGTATACCACATGACTCCAATTCACTCTATTTCTTGCCCTCCTTTCACCCTCCTGCATGTTCAGGCCCCGATCACACAAAATCTTTTTCACTCCATCTTTCCACCTCCAATTTGGTCTCCCTCTTCTCCTCGTTCCCTCCACCTCCGACACATATATCCTCTTGGTCAATCTCTCCTCACTCATTCTCTCCATGTGCCCAAACCATTTCAAAACACCCTCTTCTGCTCTCTCAACCACGCTCTTTTTATTTCCACACATCTCTCTTACCCTTACGTTACTTACTCGATCAAACCACCTCACACCACACATTGTCCTCAAACATCTCATTTCCAGCACATCCATCCTCCTGCGCACATCTCTATCCATAGCCCACGCCTCGCAACCATACAACATTGTTGGAACCACTATTCCCTCAAACATACCCATTTTTGCTTTCCGAGATAATGTTCTCGACTTCCACACATTTTTCAAGGCTCCCAAAATTTTCGCCCCCTCCCCCACCCTATGATCCACTTCCGCTTCCATGGTTCCATCCGCTGACAGATCCACTCCCAGATATCTAAAACACTTCACTTCCTCCAGTTTTTCTCCATTCAAACTCACCTCCCAATTGACTTGACCCTCACCCCTACTGTACCTAATAACCTTGCTCTTATTCACATTTACTCTCAACTTTCTTCTTCCACACACTTTACCAAACTCAGTCACCAGCTTCTGCAGTTTCTCACATGAATCAGCCACCAGCGCTGTATCATCAGCGAACAACAACTGACTCACTTCCCAAGCTCTCTCATCCCCAACAGACTTCATACTTGCCCCTCTTTCCAGGACTCTTGCATTTACCTCCCTTACAACCCCATCCATAAACAAATTAAACAACCATGGAGACATCACACACCCCTGCCGCAAACCTACATTCACTGAGAACCAATCACTTTCCTCTCTTCCTACACGTCCACATGCCTTACATCCTCGATAAAAACTTTTCACTGCTTCTAACAACTTGCCTCCCACACCATATATTCTTAATACCTTCCACAGAGCATCTCTATCAACTCTATCATATGCCTTCTCCAGATCCATAAATGCTACATACAAATCCATTTGCTTTTCTAAGTATTTCTCACATACATTCTTCAAAGCAAACACCTGATCCACACATCCTCTACCACTTCTGAAACCGCACTGCTCTTCCCCAATCTGATGCTCTGTACATGCCTTCACCCTCTCAATCAATACCCTCCCATATAATTTACCAGGAATACTCAACAAACTTATACCTCTGTAATTTGAGCACTCACTCTTATCCCCTTTGCCTTTGTACAATGGCACTATGCACGCATTCCGCCAATCCTCAGGCACCTCACCATGAGTCATACATACATTAAATAACCTTACCAACCAGTCAACAATACAGTCACCCCCTTTCTTAATAAATTCCACTGCAATACCATCCAAACCTGCTGCCTTGCCGGCTTTCATCTGAGGTTTTGGAAATATTGTTGACGGGAGAAGTTGCTTTTGAAGGAGATGATCGAGTACTCATCCTCTCCACTGTGGTCACCTCCAGTCTACTCAGCCTCACAGACCAGAGCGAGCGAGCAGTGTGGGGAACCACGAGCAAGAGAGGCTTTTACCAGACTTTGTGGTCGTCTGGTTGAATACAAGCCTTCATGTTTGGGTCCCCAGCGACCCGCCCTTGGGTGGGGGAGACCCAGCCACGCCACACGGTCGCATCGCAAGCGCAGCTGTAAGGATGGCTCTGGGGCGTCCTGGAATACGATAATGAAGGTTACTAACCAAGGGAGTATAGCTACGTCTTGCCCTTTCCACGCCGACAAGAACGTAGGCACCATCTACACCCAGACCAACCACGTCACCCTCCGCTACGTCACGGACCAGTGGGGCCCAGAGAAGAACGGCTTCAAGCTCCTCATCACCGCCTTCAAGGACAGGAAGCACTCTTGCCTGCATTTCCGATGTGAGACAACAGCCTTCTGTGTGGATCGTGAGCTGACCTGTGATGGGGTCAACCATTGTGGTGATGGCAGTGATGAGTCCACCAACCTTGCTCGCTGCCCACTTCAACACCAGCGGCAGCGGCAACAGCACCACTAAGAGCAGCAGTAGCAGCAGCACCAGCAGCAGAGTACCAAGACAAGAGACTTCGTCTTCTATTGTGTTATTGGAGTGATAGTTTTCATGCATGGTGTTTTTGACAAGAAAATAGTGAAGTTGGAGAAAAATGTAGCTTAGACATTGAAGCTTATTGACACAGTGGTGAAATTGATGAGAACTGCTATTGACGTTTGTGTGAATAAATTGTACATTTCCTTTTCCATAGACAGAGGTTGAACCATTATGTGACATTCATTTTTTTTCATTCATTTCAAGCTAAAAGATTGTTTTCTAAATTGTTTCTTACATTTTTCATATGTATATATATGTATGTGTGTGTGTGTGTGTGTATGTGCATATGTGTGTGTGTGTGTGTGTGTGTGTGTATATGTATATATATATGTATATTATCCCTGGGGATAGGGGTGAAAGAATACTTCCCACGTATTCCTCGCGTGTCGTAGAAAGCGACTAGAGGGGACGGGAGCGGGGGGCCGGAAATCCTCCCCTCCTTGTATTAACTTTCTAAAATGGGAAACAGAAGTAAATAAATCATACATTTCCTTTTTCCATAGCCAGAGGTTAAACCATTATGTGACATTCATTTTTCATTTCATTTCAAGCTAGAAGTTTAAGTTTTCTAAATTGTTTCTTACATTTTTCATATGTATATATATGTATGTGTGTGTGTGTGTATATGTGCGTATGTGTGTGTATGTGTGTGTATGTGTATATATATATATATATATTTTTTTTTTTTTTTTTTTTTTTTTTTTTTTTTTTATACTTTGTCGCTGTCTCCCGCGTTTGCGAGGTAGCGCAAGGAAACAGACGAAAGAAATGGCCCAACCCCCCCCCCCATACACATGTACATACACACGTCCAGACACGCAAATATACATACCTACACAGCTTTCCATGGTTTACCCCAGACGCTTCACATGCCTTGCTTCAATCCACTGACAGCACGTCAACCCCTGTATACCACATGACTCCAATTCACTCTATTTCTTGCCCTCCGTTCACCCTCCTGCATGTTCAGGCCCCGATCACACAAAATCTTTTTCACTCCATCTTTCCACCTCCAATTTGGTCTCCCTCTTCTCCTCGTTCCCTCCACCTCCGACACATATATCCTCTTGGTCAATCTCTCCTCACTCATTCTCTCCATGTGCCCAAACCATTTCAAAACACCCTCTTCTGCTCTCTCGACCACGCTCTTTTTATTTCCACACATCTCTCTTACCCTTACGTTACTTACTCGATCAAACCACCTCACACCACACATTGTCCTCAAACATCTCATTTCCAGCACATCCATCCTCCTGCGCACATCTCTATCCATAGCCCATATATATATATATATATATATTATGACCTCCTGTCTCTTTCTTTTATACATCTCCCACTCAATTGCATTTTTTCCCTGCAAAAATCGTCCAAATGCCTCTCTCTTCTCTTTCACTAATACTCTTACTTCTTCATCCCACCACTCACTACCCTTTCTAATCAACCCACCTCCCACTCTTCTCATGCCACAAGCATCTTTTGCGCAATCCATCACTGCTTCCCTAAATACATCCCATTCCTCCCCCACTCCCCTTACTTCCATTGTTCTCACCTTTTTCCATTCTGTACTCAGTCTCTCCTGGTACTTCCTCACACAGGTCTCCTTCCCAAGCTCACTTACTCTCACCACCCTCTTCACCCCAACATTCACTCTTCTTTTCTGAAAACCCATACAAATCTTCACCTTAGCCTCCACAAGATAATGATCAGACATCCCTCCAGTTGCACCTCTCAGCACATTAACATCCAAAAGTCTCTCTTTCGCACGCCTGTCAATTAACACGTAATCCAATAACGCTCTCTGGCCATCTCTCCTACTTACATAAGTATACTTATGTATATCTCGCTTTTTAAACCAGGTATTCCCAATCATCAGTCCTTTTTCAGCACATAAATCTACAAGCTCTTCACCATTTCCATTTACAACACTGAACACCCCATGTATACCAATTATTCCCTCAACTGCCACATTACTCACCTTTGCATTCAAATCACCCATCACTATAACCCAGTCTCGTGCATCAAAACCACTAACACACTCATTCAGCTGCTCCCAAAACACTTGCCTCTCATGATCTTTCTTCTCATGCCCGGGTGCATATGCACCAATAATCACCCACCTCTCTCCATCAACTTTCAGTTTTACCCATATTAATCGAGAATTTACTTTCTTACATTCTATCACATACTCCCACAACTCCTGTTTCAGGAGTATTGCTACTCCTTCCCTTGCTCTTGTCCTCTCACTAACCCCTGACTTTACTCCCCAGACATTCCCAAACCACTCTTCCCCTTTAAGGGCAAATGAGAGTTGGGGTGAGAGAGTATCATTAAATTTTAGGGAGAATAAAAAGATGTTCTGGAAGGAGGTAAATAAAGTGCGTAAGACAAGGGAGCAAATGGGAACTTCAGTGAAGGGCGCAAATGGGGAGGTGATAACAAGTAGTGGTGATGTGAGAAGGAGATGGAGTGAGTATTTTGAAGGTTTGTTGAATGTGTTTGATGATAGAGTGGCAGATATAGGGTGTTTTGGTCGAGGTGGTGTGCAAAGTTAGAGGGTTAGGGAAAATGATTTGGTAAACAGAGAAGAGGTAGTGAAAGCTTTGCGGAAGATGAAAGCTGGCAAGGCAGCAGGTTTGGATGGTATTGCAGTGGAATTTATTAAAAAAGGGGGTGACTGTATTGTTGACTGGTTGGTAAGGTTATTTAATGTATGTATGACTCATGGTGAGGTGCCTGAGGATTGGCGGAATGCGTGCATAGTGCCATTGTACAAAGGCAAAGGGGATAAGAGTGAGTGCTCAAATTACAGAGGTATAAGTTTGTTGAGTATTCCTGGTAAATTATATGGGAGGGTATTGATTGAGAGGGTGAAGGCATGTACAGAGCATCAGATTGGGGAAGAGCAGTGTGGTTTCAGAAGTGGTAGAGGATGTGTGGATCAGGTGTTTGGTTTGAAGAATGTATGTGAGAAATACTTAGAAAAGCAAATGGATTTGTATGTAGCATTTATGGATCTGGAGAAGGCATATGATAGAGTTGATAGGGATGCTCTGTGGAAGGTATTAAGAATATATAGTGTGGGAGGAAAGTTGTTAGAAGCAGTGAAAAGTTTTTATCGAGGATGTAAGGCATGTGTACGTGTAGGAAGAGAGGAAAGTGATTGGTTCTCAGTGAATGTAGGTTTGCGGCAGGGGTGTGTGATGTCTCCATGGTTGTTTAATTTGTTTATGGATGGGGTTGTTAGGGAGGTAAATGCAAGAGTTTTGGAAAGAGGGGCAAGTATGAAGTCTGTTGGGGATGAGAGAGCTTGGGAAGTGAGTCAGTTGTTGTTCGCTGATGATACAGCGCTGGTGGCTGATTCATGTGAGAAACTGCAGAAGCTGGTGACTGAGTTTGGTAAAGTGTGTGGAAGAAGAAAGTTAAGAGTAAATGTGAATAAGAGCAAGGTTATTAGGTACAGTAGGGTTGAGGGTCAAGTCAATTGGGAGGTGAGTTTGAATGGAGAAAAACTGGAGGAAGTGAAGTGTTTTAGATATCTGGGAGTGGATCTGGCAGCGGATGGAACCATGGAAGCAGAAGTGGATCATAGAGTGGGGGAGGGGGCGAAAATTCTGGGGGCCTTGAAGAATGTGTGGAAGTCGAGAACATTATCTCGGAAAGCAAAAATGGGTATGTTTGAAGGAATAGTGGTTCCAACAATGTTGTATGGTTGCGAGGCGTGGGCTATGGATAGAGTTGTGCGCAGGAGGATGGATGTGCTGGAAATGAGATGTTTGAGGACAATGTGTGGTGTGAGGTGGTTTGATCGAGTGAGTAACGTAAGGGTAAGAGAGATGTGTGGAAATAAAAAGAGCGTGGTTGAGAGAGCAGAAGAGGGTGTTTTGAAGTGGTTTGGGCACATGGAGAGAATGAGTGAGGAAAGATTGACCAAGAGGATATATGTGTCGGAGGTGGAGGGAACGAGGAGAAGAGGGAGACCAAATTGGAGGTGGAAAGATGAAGTGAAAAAGATTTTGTGTGATCGGGGCCTGAACATGCAGGAGGGTGAAAGGAGGGCAAGGAATAGAGTGAATTGGAGCGATGTGGTATACCGGGGTTGACGTGCTGTCAGTGGATTGAATCAAGGCATGTGAAGCGTCTGGGGTAAACCATGGAAAGCTGTGTAGGTATGTATATTTGCGTGTGTGGACGTATGTATATACATGTGTATGGGGGGGGGTTGGGCCATTTCTTTCGTCTGTTTCCTTGCGCTACCTCGCAAACGCGGGAGACAGCGACAAAGTATAATAAAAAAAAAAAAAAAAAAAATAATATATATTATCCCTGGGGATAGGGGTGAAAGAATACTTCCCACGCATTCCTCGCGTGTCGTAGAAAGCGACTAGAGGGGACGGGAGCGGGGGGCCAGAAATCCTCCCCTCCTTGTATTTTTTTTAACTTTCTAAAATGGGAAACAGAAGAAGGAGTCACGCGGGGAGTGCTCATCCTCCTCGAAGGCTCAGATTGGGGTGTCTAAATGTGTGTGGATGTAACCAAGATGTGAAAAAAGGAGAGATAGGTAGTATGTTTGAGGAAAGGAACCTGGATGTTTTGGCTCTGAGTGAAACGAAGCTCAAGGGTAAAGGGGAAGAGTGGTTTGGGAATGTCTTGGGAGTAAAGTCAGGGGTTAGTGAGAGGACAAGAGCAAGGGAAGGAGTAGCAGTACTCCTGAAACAGGAGTTGTGGGAGTATGTGATAGAATGTAAGAAAGTAAATTCTCGATTAATATGGGTAAAACTGAAAGTTGATGGAGAGAGGTGGGTGATTATTGGTGCATATGCACCTGGGCATGAGAAGAAAGATCATGAGAGGCAAGTGTTTTGGGAGCAGTTAAATGAGTGTGTTAGTGGTTTTGATGCACGAGACCGGGTTATAGTGATGGGTGATTTGAATGCAAAGGTGAGTAATGTGGCAGTTGAGGGAATAATTGGTATACATGGGGTGTTCAGTGTTGTAAATGGAAATGGTGAAGAGCTTGTAGATTTATGTGCTGAAAAAGGACTGATGATTGGGAATACCTGGTTTAAAAAGAGAGATATACAAAAGTATACTTATGTAAGTAGGAGAGATGGCCAGAGAGCGTTATTGGATTACGTGTTAATTGACAGGCGCGCGAAAGAGAGACTTTTGGATGTTAATGTGCTGAGAGGTGCAACTGGAGGGATGTCTGATCATTATCTTGTGGAGGCTAAGGTGAAGATTTGTATGGGTTTTCAGAAAAGAAGAGTGAATGTTGGGGTGAAGAGGGTGGTGAGAGTAAGTGAGCTTGGGAAGGAGACTTGTGTGAGGAAGTACTAGGAGAGACTGAGTACAGAATGGAAAAAGGTGAGAACAATGGAAGTAAGGGGAGTGGGGGAGGAATGGGATGTATTTAGGGAATCAGTGATGGATTGCACAAAAGATGCTTGTGGCATGAGAAGAGTGGGAGGTGGGTTGATTAGAAAGGGTAGTGAGTGGTGGGATGAAGAAGTAAGAGTATTAGTGAAAGAGAAGAGAGAGGCATTTGGACGATTTTTGCAGGGAAAAAATGCAATTGAGTGGGAGATGTATAAAAGAAAGAGACAGGATGTCAAGAGAAAGGTGCAAGAGGTGAAAAAAGGGCAAATGAGAGTTGAGGTGAGAGAGTATCATTAAATTTTAGGGAGAATAAAAAGATGTTCTGGAAGGAGGTAAATAAAGTGCGTAAGACAAGGGAGCAAATGGGAACTTCAGTGAAGGGCGCAAATGGGGAGGTGATAACATGTAGTGGTGATGTGAGAAGGAGATGGAGTGAGTATTTTGAAGGTTTGTTGAATGTGTTTGATGATAGAGTGGCAGATATAGGGTGTTTTGGTCGAGGTGGTGTGCAAAGTGAGAGGGTTAGGGAAAATGATTTGGTAAACAGAGAAGAGGTAGTAAAAGCTTTGCGGAAGATGAAAACCGGCAAGGCAGCAGGTTTGGATGGTATTGCAGTGGAATTTATTAAAAAAGGGGGTGACTGTATTGTTGACTGGTTGGTAAGGTTATTTAATGTATGTATGACTCATGGTGAGGTGCCTGAGGATTGGCGAAATGCGTGCATAGTGCCATTGTACAAAGGCAAAGGGGATAAGAGTGAGTGCTCAAATTACAGAGGTATAAGTTTGTTGAGTATTCCTGGTAAATTATATGGGAGGGTATTGATTGAGAGGGTGAAGGCATGTACAGAGCATCAGATTGGGGAAGAGCAGTGTGGTTTCAGAAGTGGTACAGGATGTGTGGATCAGGTGTTTGCTTTGAAGAATGTATGTGAGAAATACTTAGAAAAGCAAATGGATTTGTATGTAGCATTTATGGATCTGGAGAAGGCATATGATAGAGTTGATAGAGATGCTCTGTGGTAGGTATTAAGAATATATGGTGTGGGAGGCAAGTTGTTAGAAGCGATGAAAAGTTTTTATCGAGGATGTAAGGCATGTGTACGTGTAGGAAGAGAGGAAAGTGATTGGTTCTCAGTGAATGTAGGTTTGCGGCAGGATTGTGTGATGTCTCCATGGTTGTTTAATTTGTTTATGGATGGGGTTGTTAGGGAGGTGAATGCAAGAGTTTTGGAAAGAGGGGCAAGTATGAAGTCTGTTGGGGATGAGAGAGCTTGGGAAGCGTGTCAGTTGTTGTTCGCTGATGATACAGCGCTGGTGGCTGATTCATGTGAGAAACTGCAGAAGCTGGTGACTGAGTTTGGTAAAGTGTGTGGAAGAAGAAAGTTAAGAGTAAATGTGAATAAGAGCAAGGTTATTAGGTACAGTAGGGTTGAGGATCAAGTCAATTGGGAGGTGAGTTTGAATGGAGAAAAACTGGAGGAAGTGAAGTGTTTTAGATATCTGGGAGTGGATTTGGCAGCGGATGGAACCATGGAAGTGGAAGTGGATCATAGGGTGGGGGAGGGGGCGAAAATTCTGGGAGCCTTGAAGAATGTGTGGAAGTCAAGAACATTATCTCGGAAAGCAAAAATGGGTATGTTTGAAGGAATAGTGGTTCCAACAATGTTGTATGGTTGCGAGGCGTGGGCTATGGATAGAGTTGTGCGCAGGAGGATGGATGTGCTGGAAATGAGATGTTTGAGGACAATGTGTGGTGTGAGGTGGTTTGATCGAGTAAGTAACGTAAGGGTGAGAGAGATGTGTGGAAATAAAAAAGAGCGTGGTTGAGAGAGCAGAAGAGGGTGTTTTGAAATGGTTTGGGCACATGGAGAGAATGAGTGAGGAAAGATTGACCAAGAGGATATATGTGTCGGAGGTGGAGGGAACGAGGAGAAGAGGGAGACCAAATTGGAGGTGGAGAGATGGAGTGAAGAAGATTTTGTGTGATTGGGGCCTGAACATGCAGGAGGGTGAAAGGAGGGCAAGGAATAGAGTGAATTGGAGCGATGTGGTATACCGGGGTTGACGTGATGTCAGTGGATTGAATCAAGGCATGTGAAGCGTCTGGGGTAAACCATGGAAAGCTGTGTAGGTATGTATATTTGCGTGTGTGGACGTATGTATATACATGTGTATGGGGGTGGGTTGGGCCATTTCTTTTGTCTGTTTCCTTGCGCTACCTCGCAAATGCGGGAGACAGCGGCAAAAAAAAAAAAAGATAAATATAATAATGATGATAATCACTACCTGTTACCACTTCCATATTTACCCTCTTCACCAGTGTTCCCATATGTTCTTTTGTTTTTCACCCACTATAAACCAAATTCTAAAACACCTTATTATCCCTGAATTTTGCGGATACTCTATCTATCTATATCTCTGATGCCTGTTGCAATTGGAACTCCTCAAAAGGTTGGCCACAGCAACAGAGTCTCCATAACTAAAGAACTCCAGTGCTGCTTCTTAGCCTTTATTGCCTCACCCTTAAACTGGCAGGGGGCAAGTCTAGCACATTGTTTGCAGAAGCTTCTACCAAATGTTCTACCTAATGCTCCTACCTACTACTCTACCTAATGCTTCAATAATGTTCTACCTAATACTCCTACCTAAATGTTTCTATCTACTGCTCCTACCATTTTGCCAAAAGGCAGGGCCAGCACACAGTGCTTACCACTGGAAAATCTAGAGTTACAAAGAATGAGCTGCATGAGTTAAGTGTTGACAAGTGTTACATATGACAAGGAGAGATTGTATGTTTGTGAACAGAGTGCCAATAGTCCACATGTTAGTGAGGCAGAAAGAAAGACAGCTACCTGGGTCAGAGGAGTGCAACTTGGCAACCATTAAAGTACTGACTCACTAAGCAGATGTCACAAACCCTCCTGATACCCAGGCAAGTTGAACTATTAACGTAATTCCAAAACACCTCATTGTTCCTGAATTTTGTTGATACTCACCCAAACCCTCTTTTGCCTTCTTTTTCAGCCCTACACCTTTCTCTTGACCTCCTGTTGTTTTCTCTGTACATATCCCAATCACCCTTTCTGAAAGTACCTCCCATACAACTTTCCTTTCTCTTTCATCAGCAAATTTACCTCATCATCCCCTCACTCACTACCCTTTCTCACCTGCTCATCTACCACCTCCTGCATGCCACTCACTTCTTTCACACATGCCAACACTGCTTCCTTAAATACCTCCCATTCCTCACCCACTTCCTAGCTTCATTTACTTTCATCTTTTGCTATTCTATACTTCCCATTCCTCATCCACTTCTGAGCTTCATGTACTCTCATCTTTTGGTATTCTAATCTCAGTTTCTCCTACTAGTTCTTCACATGACTCTTTTCCAGGCTCACATCCTTTCACCACCCTTTTTACACTCATATCCTCTCTTTTTGAAAAACCTCAACAAATATTCACCATAACCACCAGCTGCACCTCTTAGAACATTCACATCCACAAGTTTCTCTTTTGCACACCTATCACTTAGTATGTAATCAAATAATGCTTTCTTACTATCTTTCCTACTCATTCACTAATTCTTTTATAAGTTCTGTTTTGAACAAGGTATTACCAATCACCAGTCCATTTTCAGCACACAACTCCACAAGTTGTTCACCATTTCCATCCATCTTACTGAATACCCCCATGCCTCCCAATTAAACTCTCAACTGCCACATTACTCACCTTCCATTTAAATCACCCATCACTGTTACCCAGCACCAAGGTGCTGATGCACTCACTCAGCTACTCCCAAAACACCCACTTCTCATTAATTTTCTTTTCATGGTCAGTGCTTATTCACCTAGCCATGAGAAGAAAGAGCAGCTGAGTGAGTACATCAGCAGTTTTGATGCAAGGGACTAAGTAATGTGATATAATTCAAAGGTGAGTAATGTGGCAGTTGGAGTTGAGAGATGGGTTATAACCCATCTCCTGTAACCCACTTCCATTTTTACGCAGACAGGGAGTGTGCTACCTTGCCATCTTTCACACATTCCCACAACTTTTGCCTTAGCGATAGAGCTACTCCTTCCTTAGCTCTCATCCCCTCACTACTCCCAGCCTTTACTCCAGAGATATTCCCAAACGATTCTTTCCCCTTGCTCTTGAGCTTTGTTTCACTCAGCACGAGAACATCCAGGTTCCTTACCCCAGACATACTACCTGTCTCTCCTTTTCTCATTGCGGTTACATCCACACACATTCAGACACCCTAGGCTGATACTTTGAGGAGGATGAACACTCCTTGCATGGTTCTTTTTTCTGTTCCATCTTTTAGAAATAGAAATACAAGAATGCATTGGACTATCAGGTGTCAGATGTAGAGTATTGGGATTAGGGAGTTATGCAAATTAAGACTCATGGCAAGGGATCTGGTGAAAAAAGAAGAGGTGGTGAAGCCTTGCATAAGATAAAATGTGGCAAGGTAGCAAGGTAGTGGATGGTGATGGAATTGAATTTCACGGGGAGGTACTGTGTTCTTTATTGGTCATTTAGGATTTTCACATTTTATGGATTGTGTCGAATTGCCGGAAGATTGGTGGAATGCATGTACAGAGCCACTGAGAGGATGATGGCATGTCCAGAGCATCAGCATGGGGACTAATGATGTGGTTTCAGGAGTGGTAGAGGATGTGTAGATCAGGTGTTTGTTGTGAAGAATTTGTGATAAATAACTAGAGAAATGGAAGGATTTGTTTGTGGCATTTATGGATCTAGAGAAAGCATATGATAAGGTTTGATAGGGATGCTTTGTGGAATGTGTTACGAATATATATTGTTTGGGAGGAAAGCTATCAGAATGAGTGTGAAGTTTTCATTCAGAGTAAAAAGCATGTGTATGAGTTGGAAGAAAGGAAAGTGAGTGGTTCCAGGTGGTTGGTCTGCAGCATGAGTGTGTGATGTCTTCATGGGTGTTTGATTTGTTCATTGATGGGGTAATGAGGGAGGTAAATGCAAGTTTCTTGGGGACAGGGGCAAGTATGCAATTTATAGGGCAGGGGTTGGCAACCTTTTTTGCCTCTGCAGGCCGGATCGCATATTAATGAGTGGACGGGTGGACCAGATATATGCCATAAAAAAAAGCTTGAAATATAGAAATTATCCATTTAAATACATCTATATATATTTTGCCTCAATTTAATGAATAATGCATGCTAGAAAATAATTTATGCTTAATGAAGTTGCCAAACAGTAATCAAAGAACTCATGTAGTTGCAATATAGTTCAGTCAAGGCATCTTTTGAATCTATTAAAAATACACAATAAATCCTTAATATATAAAAAGCATGAAAATGATGCACTGAAAGATGGTGAATTAAGTACAATAAAAAAGATCAGCTAATTCTAGTGCAAACAGTCTATGAATCAATGTGAAACTTGTTGTTTGTCATTGAAAACTTCTCAATATTGGTTCTCAAACTTGTTGATGCAAAGAGCAAGATATCATCCAGATGGGCATCTGTCAGTCTTATTCTCAAATGGTTCTCGGTATGTTTACTTTTGAAATTAATTGCTCACACAGATAAGTACTACTAAACAATGATGTCTTCTTTTTTGCATGGTGCACTAAGTTAGGATACTTTCCACTTACATGAATGTATTTTCTTTTGAAGTAAAGCACTGACACATCTTGAGAATGAAATTTCAATCTCAATATGTCGTCACACTGCATCTCAATCAATTTCATTTGAAATATTTCTGATGCAGTGTCCACTTCCACATCAAATGGAGTAGCAAACAGCTTGAACTCATTTGCATGCAGGCACAGATCAGCAAAATGGAATGAAAACTTTTCTCAATTCTTGGACAATATTCATAAAAATGCCTGGATCTTGTGCTTTACTTTTTTGAAAAGTAAGAAAATGTGCACAATATCGTTTATGAAGCTTGTATGCCCACTGTTGCAGTTTTCTTTCAAAGGCCTCAATATGACTTACATCTCATGTATCAGCTGATTTTTTCCTTGAAGTTGTACATTCAACTTATTCAAATGGCATGTAATGCCCACAAGAAATGCCAAGATTACCTCCCAATTAAACTCTCAACTGTCAAATAACTCACCTTTCATTTAAATCACCCATCACTGTCATCCACTTTTTTGCACCAAGGTCCTGATGCACTCACTCAGCTACTCCCAAAACACCCACTTCTCATTAATTTACTTTTCATGGTCAGTGCTTATCCACCTAGCCATGAGAAAAAAGAGCAGCTGAGTGAGTACATCAGCAGTTTTGATGAAGGGACTAAGTAATAGTGATATAATTCAAAGGTGAGTAATGTGGCAGTTGGAGTTGAAAGATGGGTTATAACCCATCTCCTGTAACTCAATTCCATTTTTACCCAGACAGGAAGTGCACTACCTTGCCATCTTTCACACATCCCCACAACTCTTGCCTTAGCGATAGAGCTACTCCTTCCTTCGCTCTTATCTTCTCACTACTCCCTGCCTTTACCTAAGAGATATTCCTAAACCATTCTTTCCCTTGCTCTTGAGCTTTGTTACACTGCGCACAAGTCTCCTTTCCAAGCTCACTTACTCTCACAACTCTCTTTTCCCCAACATTCTCTCTTCTATTCTGAAAACCTCTACAAATCTTCACCTTCGCCTCCACAAGATAGTGATCAGACATCCCTCCAGCTACCCATCTCAGCACATTAACATCCAAAAGTATCACTTTTACATGCTTATCAATTGACATGTAATCCAATAATGCCCTACTTCCCTCTTACTCACATATGTATACTTATGTATATCTCTCTTTTTAAACCACGTATTTTGTGTGATCGGGGCCTGAACATGCAGGAGGGTGAAAGGAGGGCAAGGAATAGAGTGAATTGGATCGATGTGGTATACTGGGGTTGATGTGCTGTCAGTGGATTGAATCAGGGCATGTGAAGCATCTGGGGTAAACCATGGAAAGCTGTGTAGGTATGAATATTTGCGTGTGTGGACGTATGTATATACATGTGTATGGGAGTGGTTTGGGCCATTTCTTTCGTCTGTTTCCTTGCGCTACCTCGCAAATGCGGGAGACAGCGACAAAGCAAAAAAAAAGAAAAAAAAAAAAATTCCTAATCACCAGTCCTTTTTCAGCACACAAGTCCACAAACCCTTCACCATTTCCTTTTACAACACTGAACACTCCATGTACACCAATCATACCCTCAACTGCCACATTACTTACCTCTGCATTCAAGTCACCCATCAGTATAACCTGGTCTCGTGCATCAAAGCTGCTAACACACTCACTTAGCAGCTCCCAAATCACTTGCCTCTCATGATCTTTCTTCTCACGACCAGGTGAATAGGATCCAATAATCACCCATCTCTCTCCATCCACTTTCAGTTTTACCCATATCAATCTAGAGTTTATTTTCTTACACCCTACCACATATCCCCACTACTTCTGCTTCAGGAGGAGTGCTACTCCTTCCTTTACTCTTGTCCTCTCACTAACCCCTGACTTTACTCCCATGACATTCCCAAACCATTCTTCTCTTTTACCCTTGAGCTTCATTTCATTCAGAGCCAAAACATCCAGGTTCCTTTCCTCAAACATACTACCTATCTCTCCTTTTTTCTCATCTTGGTTAAATCCATAATGACATTATTATTTCCTCTGTGGCAGGGTAGTTACAGGAATGGGTGAAGGCAGCAAGAATGAATATATACATGTGTATATATGTACATGTCTGTGTATGTATATATATATGTATACATTGATATATTCATGTATGTATATGTGTGTGTTTTGGTGTTTATGAATATATATATGTGTATATGAGTGGTTGCACCATTCTTCGTCTGTTTACTTGTGCTACCTCGTTGATGCGGGAAACAGCGGTTAAGTATAATGAATAAATAATGATAACAATAATCACTTTCTTTAACTTTCTAAAAGGAGAATAATAATAATAATAATAATAATTATAATAATAATAATAATAATAATTTTTTTTTTTTTTTGTCGCTGTCTCCTGCGTTTGCGAGGTAGCGCAAGGAAACAGACGAAAGAAATGGCCCAACCCACCCCCATACACATGTATATACATACGTCCACACACGCAAATATACATACCTACACAGCTTTCCATGGTTTACCCCAGACGCTTCACATGCCTTGATTCAATCCACTGACAGCACGTCAACCCCGGTATACCACATTGCTCCAATTCACTCTATTCCTTGCCCTCCTTTCACACTCCTGCATGTTCAGGCCCCGATCACACAAAATCTTTTTCACTCCATCTTTCCACCTCCAATTTGGTCTCCCTCTTCTCCTCGTTCCCTCCACCTCCGACACATATATTCTCTTGGTCAATCTTTCCTCACTCATTCTCTCCATGTGCCCAAACCATTTCAAAACACCCTCTTCTGCTCTCTCAATCACGCTCTTTTTATTTCCACACATCTCTCTTCCCCTATTATTACTTACTCGATCAAAGCACCTCACACCACACATTGTCCTCAAACATCTCATTTCCAGCACATCCATCCTCCTGCGCACAACTCTATCCATAGCCCACGCCTCGCAACCATACAACATTGTTGGAACCACTATTCCTTCAAACATACCCATTTTTGCTTTCCGAGATAATGTTCTCGACTTCCACACATTCTTCAAGCTCCCAGAATTTTCGCCCCCTCCCCCACCCTATGATCCACTTCCGCTTCCATGGTTCCATCCGCTGCCAGATCCACTCCCAGATATCTAAAACACTTCACTTCCTCCAGTTTTTCTCCATTCAAACTCACCTCCCAAATGACTTGACCCTCAACCCTACTGTACCTAATAACCTTGCTCTTATTCACATTTACTCTTAACTTTCTTCTTTCACACACTTTACCAAACTCAGTCACCAGCTTCTGCAGTTTCTCACATGAATCAGCCACCAGCGCTGTATCATCAGCGAACAACAACTGACTCACTTCCCAAGCTCTCTCATCCCCAACAGACTTCATACTTGCCCCTCTTTCCAAAACTCTTGCATTCACCTCCCTAACAACCCCATCCATAAACAAATTAAACAACCATGGAGACATCACACACCCCTGCCGCAAACCTACATTCACTGAGAACCAATCACTTTCCTCTCTTCCTACACGTACACATGCCTTACATCCTCGATAAAAACTTTTCACTGCTTCTAACAACTTGCCTCCCACACCATATATTCTTAATACCTTCCACAGAGCATCTCTATCAACTCTATCATATGCCTTCTCCAGATCCATAAATGCTACATACAAATCCATTTGCTTTTCTAAGTATTTCTCACATACATTCTTCATAGCAAACACCTGATCCACACATCCTCTACCACTTCTGAAACCACACTGCTCTTCCCCAATCTGATGCTTTGTACATGCCTTCACCCTCTCAATCAATACCCTCCCATATAATTTACCAGGAATACTCAACAAACTTATACCTCTGTAATTTGAGCACTCACTCTTATCCCCTTTGCCTTTGTACAATGGCACTATGCACGCATTCCACCAATCCTCAGGCACCTCACCATGAGTCATACATACATTAAATAACCTTACCAACCAGTCAACAATACAGTCACCCCCTTTTTTAATAAATTCCACTGCAATACCATCCAAACCTGCTGCCTTGCCGGCTTTCATCTTCCGCAAAGCTTTTACTACCTCTTCTCTGTTTACCAAATCATTTTCCCTAACCCTCTCACTTTGCACACCACCTCGACCAAAACACCCTATATCTGCCACTCTATCATCAAACACATTCAACAAACCTTCAAAATACTCACTCCATCTCCTTCTCACATCACCACTACATGTTATCACCTCCCCATTTGCGCCCTTCACTGAAGTTCCCATTTGCTCCCTTGTCTTACGCACTTTATTTACCTCCTTCCAGAACATCTTTTTATTCTCCCTAAAATTTAATGATACTCTCTCACCCCAACTCTCATTTGCCCTTTTTTTCACCTCTTGCACCTTTCTCTTGACCTCCTGTCTCTTTCTTTTATACATCTCCCACTCAATTGCATTTTTTCCCTGCAAAAATCGTCCAAATGCCTCTCTCTTCTCTTTCACTAATACTCTTACTTCTTCATCCCACCACTCACTACCCTTTCTAATCAACCCACCTCCCACTCTTCTCACGCCACAAGCATGTTTTGCGCAATCCATCACTGATTCCCTAAATACATCCCATTCCTCCCCCACTCCCCTTACTTCCATTGTTCTCACCTTTTTCCATTCTGTACTGTCTCTCCTGGTACTTCCTCACACAAGTCTCCTTCCCAAGCTCACTTACTCTCACCACCCTCTTCACCCCAACATTCACTCTTCTTTTCTGAAAACCCATACAAATCTTCACCTTAGCCTCCACAAGATAATGATCAGACATCCCTCCAGTTGCACCTCTCAGCACATTAACATCCAAAAGTCTCTCTTTCGCGCGCCTGTCAATTAACACGTAATCCAATAACGCTCTCTGGCCATCTCTCCTACTTACATAAGTATACTTATGTATATCTCGCTTTTTAAACCAGGTATTCCCAATCATCAGTCCTTTTTCAGCACATAAATCTACAAGCTCTTCACCATTTCCATTTACAACACTGAACACCCCATGTATACCAATTACTCCCTCAACTGCCACATTACTCACCTTTGCATTCAAATCACCCATCACTATAACCCGGTCTCGTGCATCAAAACCACTAACACACTCATTCAGCTGCTCCCAAAACACTTGCCTCTCATGATCTTTCTTCTCATGCCCAGGTGCATATGCACCAATAATCACCCATCTCTCTCCATCAACTTTCAGTTTTACCCATATTAATCGAGAATTTACTTTCTTACATTCTATCACATACTCCCACAACTCCTGTTTCAGGAGTACTGCTACTCCTTCCCTTGCTCTTGTCCTCTCACTAACCCCTGACTTTACTCCCAAGACATTCCCAAACCACTCTTCCCCTTTACCCTTGAGCTTCGTTTCACTCAGAGCCAAAACATCCAGGTTCCTTTCCTCAAACATACTACCTATCTCTCCTTTTTTCACATCTTGGTTACATCCACACACATTTAGGCACCCCAATCTGAGCCTTCGAGGAGGATGAGCACTCCCCGCGTGACTCCTTCTTCTGTTTCCCATTTTAGAAAGTTAAAAAGAATACAAGGAGGGGAGGATTTCTGGCCCCCCGCTCCCGTCCCCTCTAGTCGCTTTCTACGACACGCGAGGAATACGTGGGAAGTATTCTTTCACCCCTATCCCCAGGGATAATATATATATATATATATATATATATATATATATATATATATATATATATATATATATATATATATATATATATATATGGGAGGGTATTGATTGAGAGGGTGAAGGCATGTACAGAGCATCAGATTGGGGAAGAGCAGTGTGGTTTCAGAAGTGGTAGAGGATGTGTGGATCAGGTGTTTGCTTTGAAGAATGTATGTGAGAAATACTTAGAAAAGCAAATGGATTTGTATGTAGCATTTATGGATCTGGAGAAGGCATATGATAGAGTTGATAGAGATGCTCTGTGGAAGGTATTAAGAATATATGGTGTGGGAGGAAAGTTGTTAGAAGCAGTGAAAAGTTTTTATCGAGGATGTAAGGCATGTGTACGTGTAGGAAGAGAGGAAAGTGATTGGTTCTCAGTGAATGTAGGTTTGCGGCAGGGGTGTGTGATGTCTCCATGGTTGTTTAATTTGTTTATGGATGGGGTTGTTAGGGAGGTAAATGCAAGAGTTTTGGAAAGAGGGGCAAGGATGAAGTCTGTTGAGGATGAGAGAGCTTGGGAAGTGAGTCAGTTGTTGTTCGCTGATGATACAGCGCTGGTGGCTGATTCATGTGAGAAACTGCAGAAGCTGGTGACTGAGTTTGGAAAAGTGTGTGGAAGAAGAAAGTTAAGAGTAAATGTGAATAAGAGCAAGGTTATTAGGTACAGTAGGGTTGAGGGTCAAGTCAATTGGGAGGTGAGTTTGAATGGAGAAAAACTGGAGGAAGTGAAGTGTTTTAGATATCTGGGAGTTGTTCTGGCAGCGGATGGAACCATGGAAGCGGAAGTGGATCATAGGGTGGGGGAGGGGGCGAAAATCCTGGGGGCCTTGAAGAATGTGTGGAAGTCGAGAACATTATCTCGGAAAGCAAAAATGGGTATGTTTGAAGGAATTGTGGTTCCAACAATGTTGTATGGTTGCGAGGCGTGGGCTATGGATAGAGTTGTGCGCAGGAGGATGGATGTGCTGGAAATGAGATGTTTGAGGACAATGTGTGGTGTGAGGTGGTTTGATCGAGTGAGTAACGTAAGGGTAAGAGAGATGTGTGGAAATAAAAAGAGCGTGGTTGAGAGAGCAGAAGAGGGTGTTTTGAAGTGGTTTGGGCACATGGAGAGGATGAGTGAGGAAAGATTGACCAAGAGGATATATGTGTCGGAGGTGGAGGGAACAAGGAGAAGAGGGAGACCAAATTGGAGGTGGAAAGATGGAGTGAAAAAGATTTTGTGAAAAAGATATATATATATATATATATATATATATATATATATATATATATATACACACACACACACCCATACACATACATATGCACATATACACACACACACACATACATATATATACATATGAAAAATGTAAGAAACAATTTAGAAAACTAAAACTTCTAGCTTGAAATGAAATGAGAAAATGAATGTCACATAATGGTTCAACCTCTGGCTATGGAAACAGGAAATGTATAATTTATTTACACAAACGTCAATAGTAGTTCTCATCAATTTAACCACTGTATCAATAAGCTTCAATGTCTAAGCTACATTTTTTTTTTTTTTCCAATTTCACTATTTTCTTGTCAGAGCACCATGTATGAAAACTCACTCCAGTAACACAACTATAAACATTTACTTCCCCTTTAATAAAATAATAATAATGATAATAATAATAATAATAATAATAATAATAATAATAATAATAATAATGGAGAAAAACTGGAGGAAGTGAAGTGTTTTAGATATCTGGGAGTGGATTTGGCAGCGGATGGAACCATGGAAGCGGAAGTGAGTCATAGGGTGGGGGAGGGGGCGAAAATTCTGGGAGCGTTGAAGAATGTGTGGAAGTCGAGAACATTATCTCGGAAAGCAAAAATGGGTATGTTTGAAGGAATAGTGGTTCCAACGATGTTGTATGGTTTTGAGGTGTGAGCTATGGATAGAGTTGTGCGCAGGAGGGTGGATGTGCTGGAAATGAGATGTTTGAGGACAATATGTGGTGTGAGGTTGTTTGATCGAGTAAGTAATAATAGGGTAAGAGAGATGTGCGGTAATAAAAAGAGTGTGGTTGAGAGAGCAGAAGAGGGTGTCTTGGAATGGTTTGGTCACATGGAGAGAATGAGTGAGGAGAGGTTGACAAAGAGGATATATGTGTCAGAGGTGGAGGGAAGAAGTGGGAGACCAAACTGGAGGTGGAAGGATGGAGTGAAAAAGATTTTGAGTGATTGGGGCCTGAACATGCAGGAGGGGGAAAGGCATGCAAGGAATAGAGTGAATTGGAACGATGTGGTATACCAGGGTCGACGTGCTGTCAGTGGATTGAACCAGGGCATGTAGAGCGTCTGGGGTAAACCATGGAAAGTTCTGTGGGGCCTGGATGTGGAAAAGGAGCTGTGGTTTCGGCGCATTATTACATGACAGCTAGAGACTGAGTGTGAACGAATGTGGCCTTTATTGTATTTTCCTAGCGCTACCTCACACACATGAGGGGGGAGGGGGTTGTTATTTCATGTGTGGTGGGGTGGCGATGGGAATTAATAAGGGCAGACAGTATGAATTATGTATATGTGTATATATGTATATGTCTGTGTGTGTATATATATGTGTATAGGTATGTATATTTGCCTGTGTGGACGTGTATGTATATACATGTGTATGTTGGTGGGTTGGGCCATTCTTTCGTCTGTTTCTTTGTGCTACCTCGCTAACGTGGGAGACAGCGACAAAGCAAAATAATGATAATAATAAAATAATAATAATAATAACAGTCCTTCCATCAATCTTATGCTCATAGAAGATGGTCTTCATTTTGGAATTAGATGTGGCGGGGATCTTTATAAAGGTGGCCATGTGAATAATATATAACTAAAAAATTTTGGCAACCACTGGTCTATCACCTCTGATGATGACCCTAATGAATTCCTCCATTTTTCACAGTTTCTTAGCCTGCCCAAATACCTAACATAACTTTTACTGGTTATCTGCTTATATCTTATTTTCATACACCAATTTTCCTCATTTTTTTATATCACTGTGCTTGGCATGCTTATGGCCTCTTGCAATCTTTTGATCAACATTTTTCCTTCTCCACTCTTTTCTCTTTGTAATACAATTTTTCGTCCCAAAATCATCATGTTACCCATCTATCTGCTGAATCCCCAAGTGTTCTTCCATCAACCTCCATGTCTCTGGCTCTGTCTAAAACCTCTTCTTTTGCCAGCAAGCACTGACTGTGGATGCTCTAATTTTCTATCTACAAAATCATAAATCTCCCTGTTTGCTCTTTCTCTGATAATGCTTATCACTCTCACTACAGCTTTATGCAAAAGTTTATTGTGTAACTCTTTATCAGGGACCCCAGGTCTCTGCTCCAATGCCTTGGTGTTGTATTCTGTTTCTTTTCATCAGTCCCAGATTTTGCTACTAATCCCTGACCTATTTCTCTGATGTTTTTCACTTGTGGCATCTTCTTTCCTCTGATTCCATTCCTTCTGAATCCCTTCAACTGATTCAGTTCTGTGTTCATGCCCTTTTGATTATATTCTTTAATTCCCTAATTTCCTCTTTCGCCTAATGACCCTTTTCATGAATCTTCATTTGATTCCTCAATTTCTTATTTTCTCCTCCAACAGCATTAACTTATGATCCTGTTTCTCATTAATTTCCCAGCGCCATGCTTTCAGATGTTTCATTCTTTATTTCTTCATTGCTTTTATCTCCATTTACTGAAAGCCCCACATACTCCTCTTTCACAAATCTCTTTCTTATGGATCCAGTCACCACTGGGTGGTCATGGTGATGGGTGGTCATCTAAATACATTTCTAATAAACAATACCAAAGTACCTCCCAAACTTGGCCCCGGATTTACAACTTAGTTAACTGGTTTTCAGGTTTTATATTTTCATTTAAGATGATATGTATCCTCACACAAAAATCTAAAACCTGTTTACTTATAAAGACGTGGAATTACAAAAAATAAAATCTTATCCAGAACACTAAATACTGGTCTGCTGGTAAACACACAGGAGCTGGGTGAGTTACCTATTATGAATAAACACCTTTTTTAGTTACTGTTGCACTTTACTATTAATTTTCTTCTATAAATTTCTTTACTCACTGTATGTAAGTTACTCACATTATCCCTTGGTTACATTCTTTATATAAATGATCACTGAAAAAATTCTACATTAATGAACTTGCCATCACTCCTTAAACATTCAATTTGAAGTAACTGTCCTTCTGACGCCCACAATGAAAAGAAATACTCTTGAAATATTTCATTTATGGGCCCCTCTACAATCTACTCCCTCCCCTTACTTGTACAAAAAGGCTGGAGATGCTGTAATCCATCCAGTTCTTGACCAAGGTGGGAGGCACATCTGTCTTCTGCTACTGCTGGCTGCTGTTGCTGCTGTATGTGTGTGTGTGTATGCATATGTGTGTGTGTGTTTGTGTGTGTGTGTGTGTGTGTAATTACCTATTTGTACTGTGTGGGGCCCCATCTCTTGTACCTTTTGTAATAACCAGATATTTTGCTACATCTGTCTTAACCACTTTCTCAGCTTCTATTGAAAGCCTCCAGTAACTCTGGTACTGTACTTCAAGAAGGACTGTTTACTGTCAAAGTCATCCAGTCGATTACGAAACTTAAGTCATTAGGTCACCCCTCTCTTCCCTCCTCCAAGGTGGACCGCTGTGTAATCCTCAACCTTTCATTGTAGCTCAGCTGCTCTTCTGTGGACCTCTCAATCATATCCTTGTACTTCTTTGGGTGTGGTGACCAGACTTAAAAAGCATAATCCAGCTTCAGTCCAATATATGTCATGAATAGCTTACCAAGCTATTGCACCACGTGATTACTGTGAGGCAGTTGGCACCTAAAGGGTGGGCTATTTTGATAACAGTTTCTTTCTCTGCATTTCAAAGCTTTGGAACTCTCTATGCTCTCATTCCCTTCCCAGTAACTATGACTTGGCACTTTTTAAAAGACCAGTTTTCCATTTCCATAAAAATTTGTAAATACTTTTCCTCATCTCTTATTTTTCTGTTTCATGAATCTCTCTTTATTTCAATTAAGGCCTGGGCTTGATGTGGACTTCTGTCTTTGACTGGAGCTTCTAACATAAAAAAAAAATTCCTTCATAGTCTTAACCTTAACATCTTAAGCCAAGAAACTTTTTACCTTTTTAACATTTCTCTAGATGTAAAGAGCTAGCAAAAAATTAGGTACAATGTAAACCCAAGGTTGTTCTCTTTCACACATTGGTTACAACAGCATATTTCTCACAACTAATAGCTATAATGTGGTCTTCTTTTGCTGAGCCCAATCCTCGTTACCTTACACAAACTTGGATTGAATCTCATCATCCATATATCAGACTAACTTTGGACTTTGTCCAGGTCCCCCTGTAAGCTGACACTATCATTTTCATTCCTCATTTCTCTCAAATGTTTAGGTATGAGTCTGGTCCTTCTAGCATTCCAATAACATACACCAAGAATAGCAGTTGGCCCGAGACTGGGCCTTGTGTTATACCACTAGTTACTACAGCCTATTTTGAGAATGTGACTCTTACCTACATACTTTATTTCCTTCCACATAGGTAACCCTTAATCCTTTCATTCCTCCCTGTAGGTCTAGCTTCTTTATAGGTCTTAAAAGGGGTAGAGCATCAAAGGCTTTCTAGAAGGCATTCAAGGAACACGCATTCTATTCATCCATCTCTTTGCTCTAAATCACTTAGTTGTACTGTTGAAGGAGTCTAACAGGTTCGTGATGCAGGACCTCTTTTCTCTGAAGCAGTATTGTCTCTCACTTGAGAAATTTCTTCTTTTCAAGTATTCATTCTTTTGTTTTTTTTTAATCTTTTGCAATATAATACAAACCACATTCATCAACAAAACAGGCCTGTGAGTCAGAGCAATTTCCTGGTCTCCTATTTCAAAGGTACGCATGACATCTGCCCCTTTTTCATCTTTGAAACCACCTCTTCTTCTAGTGTCCTTTTCACAGTACTTCAAGAAGCCTTGCAAGTGCCTCAGCACATTCCTTTAGCATGCCTATCAGGTCCATATGCCTTATATAAGTCAAACTCTTTAAATAAAATGATTGTATTATTTCTGTTAAATCTTTATACTTACCAAGAGTATTTCCTCATCCTAAGTTTCTAACACTGGTGTAGAATCATCCTCCAACATGAAAACATTTTCAAAATTGTCATCTAGCTCTTCACATACTTTGTGCTCTTCTTCAAGGTTTCTTGCCTCTGGGTCCCTAAGCCTGATGAGCTGTTCTTTAACTGAGAGTTTGCTTCTGATGAACTTTTGGAAGTTTTGGGTTGTCTTTTACTTTGTTCACAATACCTATTCAAAACCTTTCTCCTTACCTAACATTTCTCAGTTCTCACTCATCTGTAACTTTCTATATGTTTCTGCATGTGTGTATGGTTACAATTTTGGTGCTACAAGGTGAGAGTTTTACGCTCATGTTGCTCCTCCTTCTAGCCTTGTACATGTATTTTGCCTACTTTGATGTATTTATGCACACACACACACACACACACACACACACACACACACACACACAACACACACAACACACACACACACACACACACACACACACACAAACATACACACACACACACACACCCTAGCCTAAGCCATGTATTCATTGACTGACCAGCCCCAAAGGAAGGATGAACACCTGGGTGGGGTGTGTACAGACAGCTTTGCCTAGAATTTGAAACCAAGTGGGTTCAAGCTCGGGCTGATCCATGCTGATTCCTGGCCAATAATGCTAACCAGTACACTATGGAGGTTTGTACATGCATGTGTGTGTGTGTAATTATTTTTACCTATTTGTACATTATGGGAAGCTTTACACTCATAGGAACCCATCTCTTGTACTTTATGTGCCCTTAAAAAGAGTTTTAAATCTTTGTAAACTGCTGGCATTCACAGTCTTCTTGCTTAAGACTATTCCAACCATCCACTACCCTTACACTAAACCAGCATTTCTTTAAATCCTTCTTAAGCATCCTCTTTCTCAGCTTCTGATGATCTCAGGTAACTCAGGTACTGCATTTTGTGAAAAACTTTACAGTTAACATCATCCAGTTGATTCAAGAACACAAGGTCACCACTTTCTCTTTTCTAAGGTGGCAAGTTGTGTAGCCTTTCTTTCATGGTGTGTGTGTGTGTGTGAGTATAATTACCTATTTGAACTGTATGGGGGAGGGAGTTTAACACTCATGGTGTGTGTGTGTGTGTGTGTGTGTGTGTGTGTGTGTGTGTGTGTGTGTTAATTCGTAATTACCCTTGATTTACTCTTCTTCCCAAAGAGTTGCATGAAGAACAGAATAATCACTTAGTAAAACTGTTTGTTTTATGCTTCAACATATGAAAATTCAAATTTGCCTTTTGTGCTGCACAGTAAGAGCAATAAGAACAAGTATACGGCTTTTCTCCAGTGTGCCTACGAATATGCGTTCGTAAGTTTGTTTTCTGATTACTACTGTAGGAGCAATATGAACAAGAAAATGGCTTCTCTCCTGTATGCCTATACTGATGTGTCCTGAGATGGCTGGCATGTGTTGTAGTATAGGAACAATAGGAACACTGCAGAATCTTGCGTACAGGAAGTACTTGCGAGCGTCTTGTGGCATCACTCCCACCAGTCCTCTGACCGACAGTCTGCATCTCCACCTGTGGAGTGATGCTTATCATACTCTTCAGTGCCTTACAACAGCAGGAAAGATTAAAATATCTCATCTTATTTTGTGTAACAGCTTCATATAAAGAACACTATAATAAGATACAAGTTTCTTCCCTAACTCTAACACAGCTGAATTACATTATAATTCATCATAAAACCACCCCAATAAAAGTTTAAGCAGGATTTTCTCACAGGGAATTAGCATAAAGAAAGTCTTTACATTTTAAATCTAACATATCCATCTAAAGAATATCTAGTATCCAAAGACTGAAGCTGGGCATTCCTTCCATTATGTTACACATTTCTGGCCACTGCCTATTAACATGTTTTCTCTAGTTACTTAGAGATGGGTTTTCGTTAGGATATCATAGATTCAACAAATCAAGAACGAAAAATTTACAGTTATTCAACAAAACAAAATGCTCATCTCGGTCATAATTAATAATGTAGCTACTGATGAAAATTATGCCCTTATCCAGCTCCAAGCATAGCTTGTTATGCTGTTCAGTCCATCCATGTGCTTTTCAATCACTTTGCTGCTAACATTTTTATACTTATTTGCCTTTTCCTATGAAAGTGAGGTAATACCAGGACAAATACTCACATCCACTCTTTAGCTATCATGTATAATACACTGAAACCAAGGCCCCGTATCCACAGCTGAGCCGTACAAATCTTTCCATGGTTTCCCCTGATACCTTCATATGTGTCCATGTTCAGCTCACTGGTATCACAATGCCCTGTGTTCCACATCACACCAATTTGCTCTAATTCATGCATGCCTCAAACCTTCCTGCATAATTAGGCTCCATTTACTCAAAGTGCCTTACACTCCTTCCTTCCATCTCATCCTTGATCTCCCCACTCATCCTTGTTCCCTCCACTTCAGCCATACATATTCTCTTAGTCAGTCCTCATTTATCCTGTCCATGTGTCCAGATCATTTCCGTACACCCTGCTCAGCTCTTTCAAACATAATCTACTCATTACCACACTTCTCTTTAACAATGTCACTCCTTACTTGATCAGTCCTCCACCTTTGTCTGTACTTTTGCATTTAGGGCCCACAACTTGCATATCCATGCTACACCTTAGGACTACAATACTATTAAATATACCCATCTTTGCCCTCATAGTCAGTGACCTCTCTTTCCTCCACATTTCTCAATTCACCCATGAAGTTTGACCCCTCACCCACCTTATGGTTCATTTGTACTTTCATAATTCCAATCACTGCCATGTTCATTCCCAGGTACCCAAATGCCTGACTTCCTCCAAGTTCACTCCATTCAAACTCATATTTAATGCAACTTGTCTCTTCCCTGCTAAACCTCATTACCTTACTTTACTCATTTCAATTCTCAACTTCCTTCTTTCACACACTTTTCAAAACTTAGACAAATACTCACATCCAAATGAGTTTGCTACCAGAGCCATGACATAAGCAAACAGCAACTGACTCATCTCCCATACCCCCTCACCTAAAACAGACTACAAACCTACCCCTCTCTCTAAGACACTCACATTTACCTCCCTTATCTATACATTAATGAAAAGAATAACAATCCAGGTGATGTCACACACCTTTGATGTAGAACCACCTTCACCTGGAACCATTCACCCTAATCTCTTGACTGATTTGCTTGATAAAAGCTCCTCACTGCTTCTATAGCTTTCTTCTGGTACCATATATCAGGCTCCTTCCACAAAGTATCAGTCGCACACAAATCCTTCTCTTTCACTAAAAATTTATCACAAGGATTCCTAAAATCACAGCCCTGGTCCATATTTTCTCTTACACAACTGTGAAGCCACATTATTCCTTCCCAATCTGATCTGTGCATTTCACCATTCTCTCACTCTCCACTCCCTTGTGTAACTTCCCAGGTATACTAAACATTCTTGTATCTCTGTAATTTGAATGTTTACTTCTGTCCAAATGCCCTGATATAATGGTAATATATTGACATTCCATCAATCCCAAGGCACTTCACCTTGTGCTCTCCATATAATGAAAATTGACTATGCAACAAAATTATCTCCCCATTTCTTGAAAAATAAACTGCAATCTGACCCACTCCAACCAGCCCTTTGCAACATTTCATCTTACAAAACACTCACTACCTTTTCTCTTCCAATCAAACCATTTATTGTGACTCTCTCACTTCATGTGACTTTCTTGCTCCATGTCCCAAACACCCCCTTAGCTGCTACTATAACATTGAGCACATTAAAGTCCTCCAAAATATTAATTCTATCTCCTCTTCAACTTTTCTTTGCCTGTTACCACTTTCCCATCTGCTTCCCTCACTGCTGCTCCTCTTTGTTCTCTTATTCTCCTCCTCACATTACTGACATTCACATTCCTTTATCCTTCCTGAAGTTTGCTGATACTCTCTTACCCGATCTCTTATTAGCCCTCTTATTTTTTCTAACTCCACCTTCCTCTTGACCTACTGCCACTTCCCTTTTGTATGTTTCAAAATCCCCAGCTTTCTTTTTCTATAAGCAATGACCATCTACCTCATTTTCTTCTTTCACTAGCATCTCAACTTCCTTATCCCACATATCACTACCTTTTCTCACGTGCCCACATCACACTTCCCATGTGCCACACTTTAGCACATGTAAACACTGCTCCCCTAGATACCTCCCATTCTTTGCACATTCAAGTTTTGTTTACTCTCACCATTTGCCATTCTTCACCTAATCTCTCCTGGTATCTCCTCACACAATCCTCTTTTCCAAACTCACTCCCTTCACCATTCTCTTCCTACCCATATCATTTTCTATTTTCCTAAAGCCTCTACAAATTTACATCCTTGCCTCCACCATTAAAGGATCTGACATCCCACCAGCTTCCCCTCTTAGCACATTTACATCTATAAGATTCTCCTTAGCATGCCTGCTCAACCACATACACTGAAGTATGTCCCACTTCTAAAATCAGGTATTCCAAATCAACAGTCCTTTTTCAACACAACTCCATGAATTTTTCACAATTTTCATTTACACTGGGTAACCCATGTACCCTAATCATAACCGCAACTGCATTTTAATCATCCATCACAAATCCTAAACCCCCTTGTGTCAAAATTGCTGACAAACTCAGCAATATGCATCTCTTGATAACAGGTACATATGCACTAAAAATCACCCACCTTTTGCAATTCACTCTAATTTTCATCCACAATAGTCTGAAGGTCACTCTCTGATCTGGCTTCCTACTTTCCTTTAACATTTTGGCCTGCAACTTTCGTAAGTAACATTCCATAGTCTACTTTGTCAAATGCATTTATCTAAAAAAAAGTATCAAATCTCTTCCTTCTCATTAGAGTTTCATATGTGCCATTACAGGGAGCAAGTGGTTGTGTCGCTCTACTTTTACCTGGTACAAATCTGTGGTGCTGGCCATCATTTCTTTGTGCACTATTGATAAGTATGCCATTATATGTATATCTGCTCTTTTGAATCAGTCTATAGCTTGTCTCAAAAGCATTATGAGAAGCTTGTCTTTCATAAAAATACTGTTGCATTTCCAACAGGCTCTAATACTGGGTTCTCTTTCAGTCGATCAATTGGTTCAATTATATCTCTTTCTGATAAATCTACATCTGTAAGTATATGTTCATCACAGTCATTAAACATTTCCACATCAATCTTTTTTGTTCTCTTTGAACTAAATACTAACTTGTATCAGTCAATTAACACTTGGCAGATTCTTTCAGGGTGATTCACTTAAGTGTTACCTGTTTAAAAATGTCCAAGCTCTAAACTTTTTATTCTTTTCTTTGTTCACTTGTGCAAAGAGGGCTTTTGGTTTGAGATCCAAGCTTTGAATCATTTACTCTTCATTCAATCTTTGTACCCTTCTATGTAACTCTATTATTTCTGTCAGCATATTCTATTTTTTCTCTATTTGTTCTGCCTTATCTCTGCTTGTTGCATACTTTAATTTTCTTCCATTCCTTTCTTCTATTTATCCATTCTTTTCTATCTCTTGGTGTCCTTCTTTTCACACTATCATATTTTCTTTCATGTAGCTCTAATTCTGGAATCATGTGAATTACACATTGGTAGAAAATTGCTGTATGTATACATGTCTTAGCATTATTACTATTGAGAAATTAATTTCTTTTTGTATCAACTACATCTCATTTGCTACATCCTATTTCATTTCAGTAGTGTATATACTGAAGTTGTTTGTAATGCTTATGCCTTCTTTTATTTCATTCTGAAGGTCTTTGTCTATTTCAGTAGACACTTCTATGATGTTATGAACGTAGATATTCATTTTATGACTTCAAGATCTGTGATGAAAGCTTTGTCATTTTTAAAGAGGGGAATGTAGGGTGGAGGTGATGAAAGGGAGGGGGAAGAGAAGGTCAGTGGAAGTAGGAGGAAAAGGCAGGGGAGGGGGGAGGTAGGGGTAACTACCTACCTACAAGTATCTACAACAAGATTTTGCTACAGTGGCTCAGCTAGTTTGGGGCACTCACTGCACTACTTGCTTCTTTTACTAATCTTGTTTCACCCAATTGTCATCCCACTACTCGTCTGCCTTGTTTATTGTATGATGCTATCTGTCTTGGTGGCTATGCATCTGGCATACTTGTGAATTCAAGTTTCATTCAGTATTGTCTTTAATCAAGAATTTAGCGTTCTTTTAAATGTTTCTGTGGTTGCAACATATTTCTCAATCCTCTTGGTATGGCATTGAACAATCATTCCAGGTTCCTTGCTGGACATTTAATTATCTTTATCTGATATCTTTTTATTATATTTCATTTGATTTGATGGTTCTATATTTATCTTGCTGAGTTTCAGAATGTGTGTAGCTTTTTAAACCTTCTTCTTGTTGCCAAAATTACATTATCATATAACTTTCTCTATGCCTTTCTAAACCATACAGTTGAAGTTCTTGAAATCTTTCATGGTGGTTCATACGCCGTAGTCCACTGATCTTACTTGTAAATTATTTTTGAATTCTATCTTTTTCATTTACTATGATCTACTTAACTGAAGACCATACACCACAATAACAATCCCTATTACTTTGAAGGAATAGTAGTTCCAACAATATTATATGGTTGTGAGG
This sequence comes from Panulirus ornatus, assembly GCF_036320965.1. Lineage (NCBI taxonomy): Eukaryota > Metazoa > Arthropoda > Malacostraca > Decapoda > Palinuridae > Panulirus > Panulirus ornatus. Next base: position 38,681,503 of record NC_092243.1, on the reverse strand, counting down.
CATGGGCTATAGATAGGGTTGTACATAGGAGGGTGGAGGTGTTGGAAATGAGATGATTGAGGACAATATGTGGTAAGAGGTGGTTTGATTGAGTAAGTAATGAAAGGGTAAGAATGATGTGTGGAAATAAAAAAAAGTCTGGTTGAGAGGGCAGAAGAGAGTGTGTTAAATTGGTGTGGACATAAGGAGAGAATGAGTGAGAAAAGGTTGACAAAGACAATATATGTGTCAGAGGTAGAAGGAACAAGAAGCGGGAGACCAAATTGGAGGTGGAAGGATGGAGCGAAAAAGATTTTGAGTGATCAGGGCCTGCACATACGGGAGGGTGAATGGTGTGCAAGGAATAGAGTGAACTGGAATGATGAGGTATACTGGGGTCAATGTTATGTCAGTGGTGGACTGAACCAGGGCATGTGAAATGTTTAGGGTAAACCATGGAAAGGTCTGTGGGAGCTGTGGTTCTGGTGCATTACACATGACAGCTGGAGGCTGATTGTGAACAAATTGACCTTTTTTGTCTATTTTCCTGGCGCTACCTTGCTGAAGCAGGCGGTAGCGATGCTGTTTCCTGTGGGGTAGGGTAGTGCCAGGAATGGGTGAAGGCAAGCGAGTATGAATATATGTACATATGTATATATGTATGTATGTATATGTTGATAAGTATATGTATGTATGTGTACATATATGGGCATTTATGTATATATATGTTTATATGAGTGAATAGGCCATTCTTCCTCTGTTTCCTGGCGCAACCTTGCTGATGCAGGAAACAGCGATTAAGTATAATAATAATAATGAAATATATACATATTTCAGTTTCTAAAAGGGGAAACAGAAGGAGTCAAGCGGGGAGTTCTCATCCTCCTTGAAGGCTCAGATTGGGGTGTCTGAATGTGTGTGGATGTAACAAAAACAGGAAGAAAGGAGAGATAGGTAGTATGTTTGAGGAAGGAAACCTGGATGTTCTGGCTTAGAGGGGGAAGCTCAAGAGTAAAGGAGAAGAATGGTTTGGAAAAGTCTTGGGAGTAAAGTCAAGGGTTGGTGAGAGGACAAGAGCTATGGAAGTAGTAACACTACTACCAAAGCAGGAGTTGTGGGAGTGTGTGATGGAGTGTAAGAAAGTAAATTCTAGATTGATGTGGGTAAAACTGAAAGTGGATGGAGAGAGATGGGTGATTGTTGGTGCTTATGCACCTGGTCATGAGAAGAAAGATCATGAGAGGCAAGTGTTTTGGGAACAACTGAGTGAGTGTTTCAGCAGCTTTGGTGCACGAGACTGGGTATCAGTGATGGGTAATTTAAATGTGATGGTGAGTAATGTGGCAGCTGAGGCTACAATTGGTGTACATGAGGTATTCAGTGTTGTGAATGGAAATGGTGAAGAGCTTATGGATTTGTGTGCTGAAAAAAAGACTAGTGATTGGGAATACCTGGTTTAAAAAGAATAGGAGAGATGGTCAAAGAGCATTATTGGATTACGTGTTAATTGATAGACTTGTAAAAGAGAGATTTTTGGATGTTAATGCACTGAGAGGGGCAGCTGGAGGGATGTCTGACCACTATCTTGTGGAGGTGAGGGTGAAGATTTGTAGAGGTTTTCAAAAACAGAGAGAATGTTGGGGAAAAGAGAGTGGTGAGAGTAAGGACACTTGTGTGAGGAAGAACCAAGAGAAGTTGAATGTAGAATGGCAAAAGGTGAGAGCAAATGTGAGGGGAGTGGATGAGGAATGGAATGTATTTTGGGAAGCAGTGATGGCATGTGCAAAAGATGCATGTGGCATGAGGAAGGTGGGAGGTGGGCAGATTAGCAAGGATAGTGAGTAGTGGGATGAAGTAAAGTTGTCAGTGAAAGAGAAAATAGAGCAGTTTGGACAATACTTACAAGGAAGGAGTGCAAATGACTGGAAGATATAAAAGAGGAAGTGGCAGGAAGTCAAGAGAAAGGTTGAAAAAGAGGGCAAATGAGAGTTGGGATGAGAGAGTATCGCTAATTTTTAGGAAGAAAAAAAAATGTTTTGGAAGGAGGTAAATAATGTGTATAACACAAGAAAACAAATGGGAAACATTGGTGAAGGGGACATGGAGGGAAGTAATACTAGGTATGGATGAAGTGAGAAGGAGATGGTGAGTATTTTGAGGGTTTGTTAAATGTGTTTGACGACAGAGTGGCAGATGTAGGGTGTTTTGGTTGGGGTGGTATGTGAAGTGAGAGGGTCAGGGAGAATGGATTGGTTAAGAGAGAAGAGGTAGTAAAAGCTTTGTGGAGGATAAAATCTGGCAAGGCAGAGGGTTTGGATGGCATTACAATAGAATTTATTATGCAAGGAGGTGACTGTGTTGTTGACTGTATGGTAAGGATATTCAATGTATGTATGGATCAGGGTGAAGTCCCTGAGGATTGGTGGAATGCATGCATAGTGCCATTGTACAAAGGCAAAGAGGTAAAAGTGAGTGTTCAAACTGCAGGGGCATAAGTTTGTTGAGTATTACTGGGAAATTCTATAGGAGGGTAGTGATTATGAGGGTGAAGGCTTGTACAGAGCATCAGAATGGGGAGGAGCAGTGTGGTTTCAAAAGTGGTAGAGGATGTGTGGACCAGGTGTTTGCTTTGAAGAATGTGTGAGAGAAATACTTAGAAAAACAGATGGATTTGTATGTAGCATTTATGGATCTGGAGAAGGATACGGTTGATAGAAATGCTTTTTGGAAGGTCTTAAGGGTATATGGTGTGGGAGGTATGCTGCTAAAAGCAGTGAAGTTATTATCAAGGATGTAAGGCATGTTTACGAGTGAGATGAGAGAAGAGTGATTGGTTCCCAGTGAATGTCGGTCTGCGGCAGGGGCGTGTGAGGTCCCCATGGTTGTTTAATTTGTTTATGGATGGGGTGGTTAGGGAGGTAAATGCAAGAGTTTTGGAGATAGGGCTAGTATTTAGTCTGTTGGGAATGAGAGGGGACTGCAGAGGTTGGTGACTGTTTGGAAAAGTGTGTAAGACAAAGTTGAAAGTAAATGTGAATAAGAGCAAGGTTATTCGATTCAACAGGGTTGAGGGACAAGCTAGTTGTGATGTAAGTTTGAATAGAGAAAAATTAAGGAAAAGAAGTGTTTTGATATCTGGGAGTGGACTCAGCAGTGAAAAGAACCATGGAAGCGGAAGGGAGTCACAGGGTGGGGGGAGGGGGCAAAGGTCCTAAGCGCAATGTGGAGTGTGTGGAAGTTGAGAACGTTATCTCACAGAGCAAAAATGGGTATGTTTGAAGGAATGGTAGTTCCAACAATATCATATGGTTGTGAGGCATGGGGCTATAGATAAGGTTGTATGGAGGAGGGTGGAAGTGTTGGAAATGAAATGTTTCAGGACAATATGTGGTGAGGTGGTTTGATTGAGTGAGTAATGAAAGGGTGAGCGAGAAGTGTGGTGATAAAAAAAGTGATTGAGAGAGCAGAAGAGAGTATGTTGAAAAGGTTTGGACATATGGAGAGAATGAGCAAGGAAAGGTTGACAAAGAGGTAGAGGGAACAAGGAGTAGTGGGGGACCAATCTGGAGGTAGAAAGATGAAGTGAAAAAGATTCTGAGCGATCTGGGCCTGAACATAGAGGAGGGTGAGAGGCATGCGAGGAATAAAGTGAATTGAAATGATGTGGTATACGGAGGGTCGACATGCTGTCAAGGGATTGAACCAGGTCATATGAAACTTCCAGGATAAACCATGGAAAGGTCTGTGGGGCCCAGATGTGTGAATAGGGATCTATGGTTTTGATGCATTACACATGACAGCTAGAGACTGAGTATGAATGAATGTGGCTTTTTTTGTCTGTTTTCCTGGTACTACCTAACTGAAGCACAGGATAGAGATATTGTTACTTGTGGGGCGGGGTACCCCCAAGAATGGATGAAGGCAAGCAAGTAAGAATATGTCCATGTGAATATATGTATATGTCTGTGTATGTGTATGTATATGTCTGTATATATGTATATGAAGGCTCAGACTGGGGTGTCTAAATAAGTGTGAATGTAACCAAGATGAGAAAAAAGGAGAGATAGGTAGTTTGAGGAAAGGAACCTGGATGTTTTGGCTCTGAGTGAAACGAAGCTCAAGGGAAAAGAAGAGTGGTTTGGGAATGTTTGGGGAGTAAAGTCAGAAGTTGGTGAGAGGACAAGAGCAAAGGAAGGAGTAGCACTACTCCTGAAACAGGAGTTGTGGGAGTATAAGATAGAGTGTAACAAAGTAAACTCTAGACTGATATGGGTAAAACTGAAAGTGGATGGAGGGAGAACCCACCCACATACACATGTATATACATACACGTCCACACATGCACATATACATACCTATACATCTCAACGTATACATATAAATACATACACAGACCTATACATATATACACATGTACATAATTCATACTTGCTGCCTTTATTTGTTCCCGTCGCAACCCAACCACACATGAAATGACAACCCACTCCCACCTCATGCATGCGAGGCAGTGCTAGGAAAAGACAACAAAGGCCACATTCATTCACACTCACTCTCTAGCTGTCATGTATAATGCACCAAAACCATAGCTCCCGTTCCACATCTAGGCCTCACGAAGTTTTCCATGGTTTACACCAGATGCTTCACATGCCCTGGTTCAATCCATTGACAGCATATTGACCCCATTATACCACATCATTCCAATTCACACTATTCCTTGCATGCCTTTCATCCTCCTGCATGTTCAGGCCCCAGTCGCTCAAAATCTTTTTAACTCCATCTTTCCACCTCCAATTTGGTCTCTCACTTCTCGTTCCCTCCACCTCTGACACACATCCTATTGGTCAATCTTTCCTGACTCATTCTCTTCATATGACCAAACCATTTCAAAACACCCTCTTCTGCTCTCTCAACCACACTCTTTTTATTACCACACATCTCTCTTACCCTATCATTACTTACTCGATCAAACCGCCTCACACCACATATTGTCCTCAAACATCTCATTTCCAGCACATCCACCCTCCTCTCCATAACTCTATCCATAGCCCACGCCTCGCAACCATATAACATTGTTGGAACCACTATTCCTTCAAACATACCCATTTTTGCATTCCGAGATAATGTTCTCGACTTTCACACATTCTTCAATGTTCCTAGAACTTTCACCCCCTCCCCCACACTATGATTCACTTCTGCTTCCATGGTTCCATCTTCTGCCAAGTCCACTCCCATGTATCTAAAACACATCAAATAAAACACATCAAATATCCTTACCAACCAGTCGACAACACAGTTACCCCCTTTATTGATGAATTCCAATGCAATACCATCCAAACCCGCCATCTTGCCAGCCTTCATCTTCATCTTCATATATATATATATGTTTGCTGATGATACAGCACTGGTGGCTGATTCATAAGAGAAACTGCAGAAGCTGGAGACTGAGTTTGGTAAAGTGTGTGAAAGAAGAAAGTTAAGAGTAAATGTGAATAAGAGCAAGGTAATTAGGTACAGTAGGGTTGAGGGTCAAGTCAATTGGGAGGTAAGTTTGAATGGAGAAAAACTGGAGGAAGTAAAGTGTTTTAGATATCTGGGAGTGGATATGGCAGCGGATGGAACCATGGAAGCGGAAGTGGATCATAGGGTGGGGGAGGGGGCGAAAATTCTGGGAGCCTTGAAGAATGTGTGAAAGTCGAGAACATTATCTCGGAAAGCAAAAATGGGTATGTTTGAAGGAATAGTGGTTCCAACAATGTTGTATGGTTGCGAGGTGTGGGCTATGGATAGAGTTGTGCACAGGAGGATGGATGTGCTGGAAATGAGATGTTTGAGGACAATGTGTGGTGTGAGGTGATTTGATCGAGTAAGTAATGTAAGGGTAAGAGAGATGTGTGGAAATAAAAAGAGCGTGGTTGAGAGAGCAGAAGAGAGGGTTTTGAAATGGTTTGGGCACATGGAGAGAATGAGTGAGGAAAGATTGACCAATAGGATATATGTGTCGGAGGTGGAGGGAACGAGGAGAAGTGGGAGACCAAATTAGAGGTGGAAAGATGGAGTGAAAAAGATTTTGTGTGATCGGGGCCTGAACATGCAGGAGGGTGAAAGGAGGGCAAGGAATAGAGTGAATTGGATCGATGTGGTATACCGGGGTTGACGTGCTGTCAGTGGATTGAAGCAGGGCATGTGAAGCGTCTCGGGTAAACCATGGAAAGTTGTGTAGGTATGTATATTTGCGTGTGTGGACGCATGTATATACATGTGTATGAGGGAGGGTTGGGCCATTTCTTTCGTCTGTTTCCTTGCGCTACCTCGCAAACGCGGGAGACAGCGACAAAGCAAAAAAAAAAAAAAAAAAATATATATATATATATATATATATATATATATATATATATATCCCTGGGGATAGGGGAGAAAGAATACTTCCCACGTATTCCCTGCGTGTCGTAGAAGGCGACTAAAGGGGAAGGGAGCGGGTGGCTGGAAATCCTCCCCTCTCATTTTTTTTTTAATTTTCCTAAAGGAGGAACTGAGAAGGGGGCCAGGTGAAGATTTTCCCTCTAAGGCCCAGTCCTCTGTTCTTAGCGCTACCTCGCAAACGCGGGAAATGGCGAATAGTACGAAAAAATATATATATATATATATATATATATATATATATATATATATATATATATATATATATTATCCCTGGGGATAGGGGATTAAGAATACTTCCCACGTATTCCCTGCGTGTCGTAGAAGGCGACTAAAAGGGGAGGGAGCGGGGGGCTGGAAATCCTCCCCTCTCGTTTTTTTTTTAATTTTCCAAGGGAAGGAACAGAGGGGGCCTGGTGAGGATATTCCAAAAAAGGCCCAGTCCTCTGTTCTTGGCGCTACCTCGCTAACGCGGGAAATGGCGAAGGGTTTGAAAGAAAGAAAAGATATATATATATATATATATATATATATATATATATATATATATATATATATATATATATATATATATATATAAAGAGACAGGAGGTCATGAAAAAGGTGCAAGAGGTGAAAAAGAGGGCAAATGAGAGTTGGGGTGAGAGAGTATCATTAAATTTTAGGGAGAATAAAAAGATGTTCTGGAAGGAGGTAAATAAAGTGCGTAAGACAAGGGAGTAAATGGGAACTTCAGTGAAGGGGGCTAATGAGGAGGTGATAACAAGTAGTGGTGACGTGAGAAGGAGATGGAGTGAGTATTTTGAAGGTTTTGTTGAATGTGTTTGATGATAGAGTGGCAGATATAGGGTGATTTGGTCGAGGTGGTGTGCAAAGTGAGAGGGTTAGGGAAAATGATTTGGTAAACAGAGAAGAGGTAGTAAAAGCTTTGCGGATGATGAAAGCCGGCAAGGCAGCAGGTTTGGATGGTACTGCAGTGGAATTTATTAAAAAAGGGGGTGACTGTATTGTTGACTGATTGGTAAGGTTATTCAATGTATGTATGATTCATGGGGAGGTGCCTGAGGATTGGCGGAATGCTTGCATAGTGCTATTGTACAAAGGCAAAGGGGATAAGAGTGAGTGCTCAAATTACAGAGGTATAAGTTTGTTGAGTATTCCTGGGAAATTATATGGGAGGGTATTGATTGAGAGAGTGAAGGCATGTACAGAGCATCAGATTGGGGAAGAGCAGTGTGGTTTCAGAAGTGGTAGAGGATGTGTGGATCAGGTGTTTGCTTTGAAGAATGTATGTGAGTAATACTTAGAAAAGCAAATGGATTTGTATGTAGCATTTATGGATCTGGAGAAGGCATATGATAGAGTTGATAGAGATGCTCTGTGGAAGGTATTAAGAATATATGGTGTTTGAGGCAAGTTGTCAGAGGCAGTGAAAAGTTTTTATCGAGGATGTAAGGCATGTGTACGTGTAGGAAGGGACGAAAGTGATTGGTTCTCAGTGAATGTAAGTTTGCGGCAGGGGTGTGTGATGTCTCCATGGTTGTTTAATATTTATAGATGGGGTTGTTAGGGAGGTGAATGCAAGAGTTTTGGAAAGAGGGGCAAGTATGCAGTCAGTTGTGGATAAGAGAGCTTGGGAAATGAGTCAGTTGTTGTTCGCTAATGATACAGCACTGGTGGCTGATTCATGTGAGAAACTGAAGAAGCTGGTGACTGAGTTTGGTAAAGTGTGTGAAAGAAGAAAGTTAATAGTAAATGTGAATAAGAGCAAGGTTTTTAGGTACAGTAGAGTTGAGGGTCAAGTCAATTGGGAGGTAAGTTTGAATGGAGAAAAACTAGAGGAAGTAAAGTGTTTTAGATATCTGGGAGTGGATTTGGCAGCGGATGAAACCATGGAAGCGGAAGTGAATCATAGAGTGGAGGAGAAGGCGAAAATTCTGTGAGCCTTGAAGAATGTTCAGAAGTCGAGAACATTATCTTGGAAAGCAAAAATGGGTATGTTTGAAGGAATAGTGGTTCCAATAATGTTGTATGGTTGTGAGGCATGGGCTATGGATAGAGTTGTGCGCAGGAGAGTGGATGTGCTGGAAATGAGATGTTTGAGGACAATATGTGGTGTGAGGTGGTTTGATCGAGTAAGTAATGTAAGGGTGAGAGAGATGTGTGGAAATAAAAAGAGTGTGGTTGAGAGAGCAGGAGAGGGTGTTCTGAAATGGTTTGGTCACATGGAGAGAATGAGTGGGGAAAGATTGACCAAGAGGATATATGTGTCAGAGGTGGAGGGAACGAGGAGAAGTGGGAGACCAAATTGGAGGTGGAAAGGTGGAGTGACAAAGATTTTGAGTGATCGGGGCCTGAACATGCAGGAGGGTGAAAGGCGTGCAAGGAATAGAGTGAATTGGAACGATGTGGTATACCGGGGTCGACATGCTGTCAATGGATTGAGCCAGGGCATGTGAAGCGTCTGGAGTAAACCATGCAAAGTGTGTGGGGCCTGGATGTGGAAAGGGAGCTGTGGTTTCGGTGCATTATTACATGACAGCTAGAGACTGAGTTTGAACGAATGGGGCCTTTGGTGTTTTTCCTAGCGCTACCTCGCACACATGAGGGGGGAGGGGGTTGTTATTCCATGTGTGGCGAGGTGGCGATGGGAACAAATAAAGGCAGACAGTATGAATTATGTACATCTGTATTTATGTATATGTCTGTGTGTGTATATATATGTGTACACTGAGATGTATAGATATGTATATTGTGCATCGGTGGACATGTATGTATATACATGTGTATGTGGGCGGGTTGGGCCATTCTTTCGTCTGTTTCCTTGCGCTACCTCGCTAACGCGGGAGACAGCGACAAAGCAAAATAAATAAATAAAATAAATAAATAATAATATACATATACATATATATATATTTTTTTTTTTTTTTTTTTTTTTTTTTAGAATTTGTCGCTGTCTCCCGCGTTTGCGAGGTAGCGCAAGGAAACAGACGAAAGAAATGGCCCAACCCCCCCCATACACATGTACATACACACGTCCACACACGGAAATATACATACCTACACAGCTTTCCATGGTTTACCCCGGACGCTTCACATGCCTTGATTCAATCCACTGACAGCACGTCAACCCCTGTATACCACATCGCTCCAATTCACTCTATTCCTTGCCCTCCTTTCACCCTCCTGCATGTTCAGGCCCCGATCACACAAAATCCTTTTCACTCCATCTTTCCACCTCCAATTTGGTCTCCCTCTTCTCCTCGTTCCCTCCACCTCCGACACATATATCCTCTTGGTCAATCTTTCCTCACTCATTCTCTCCATGTGCCCAAACCATTTCAAAACACCCTCTTCTGCTCTCTCAACCACGCTCTTTTTATTTCCACACATCTCTCTTACCCTTACGTTACTTACTCGATCAAACCACCTCACACCACACATTGTCCTCAAACATCTCATTTCCAGCACATCCATCCTCCTGCGCACAACTCTATCCATAGCCCACGCCTCGCAACCATACAACATTGTTGGAACTACTATTCCTTCAAACATACCCATTTTTGCTTTCCGGGATAATGTTCTCGACTTCCACACATTTTTCAAGGCTCCCAAAATTTTCGCCCCCTCCCCCACCCTATGATCCACTTCCGCTTCCATGGTTCCATCCGCTGACAGATCCACTCCCAGATATCTAAAACACTTCACTTCCTCCAGTTTTTCACCATTCAAACTCACCTCCCAATTGACTTGACCCTCAACCCTACTGTACCTAATAACCTTGCTCTTATTCACATTTACTCTTAACTTTCTTCTTCCACACACTTTACCAAACTCCGTCACCAGCTTCTGCAGTTTCTCACATGAATCCGCCACCAGCGCTGTATCATCAGCGAACAACAACTGACTCACTTCCCAAGCTCTCTCATCCCCAACAGACTTCATACTTGCCCCTCTTTCCAAGACTCTTGCATTTACCTCCCTAACAACCCCATCCATAAACAAATTAAACAACCATGGAGACATCACACACCCCTGCCGCAAACCTACATTCACTGAGAACCAATCACTTTCCTCTCTTCCTACACGTACACATGCCTTACATCCTCGATAAAAACTTTTCACTGCTTCTAACAACTTGCCTCCCACACCATATATTCTTAATACCTTCCACAGAGCATCTCTATCAACTCTATCATATGCCTTCTCCAGATCCATAAATGCTACATACAAATCCATTTGCTTTTCTAAGTATTTCTCACATACATTCTTCAAAGCAAACACCTGATCCACACATCCTCTACCACTTCTGAAACCACACTGCTCTTCCCCAATCTGATGCTCTGTACATGCCTTCACCCTCTCAATCAATACCCTCCCATATAATTTACCAGGAATACTCAACAAACTTATACCTCTGCAATTGAGTGGGAGAAGTATAAAAGAAAGAGACAGGAGGTCAAGAGAAAGGTGCAAGAGGTGAAAAAAAGGGCAAATGAGAGTTGGGGTGAGAGACTATCAGTAAATTTTAGGGAGAATAAAAAGATGTTCTGGAAGGAGGTAAATAGGGTGCGTAAGACAAGGGAGCAAATGGGAACTTCAGTGAAGGGCGTAAATGGGGAGGTGATAACAAGTAGTGGTGATGTGAGAAGGAGATGGAATGAGTATTTTGAAGGTTTGTTGAATGTGTCTGATGACAGAGTGGCAGATATAGGGTGTTTGGGTCGAGGTGGTGTGCAAAGTGAGAGGGTTAGGGAAAATGATTTGGTAAACAGAGAAGAGGTAGTAAAAGCTTTGCGGAAGATGAAAGCCGGCAAGGCAGCAGGTTTGGATGGTATTGCAGTGGAATTTATTAAAAAAGGGGGTGACTGTATTGTTGACTGGTTGGTAAGGTTATTTAATGTATGTATGACTCATGGTGAGGTGCCTGAGGATTGGCGGAATGCGTGCATAGTGCCATTGTACAAAGGCAAAGGGGATAAGAGTGAGTGCTCAAATTACAGAGGTATACATATATATATATATATATATATATATATATATATATATATATATATATATATATATATATATTATCCCTGGGGATAGGGGATTAAGAATACTTCCCACGTATTCCCTGCGTGTCGTAGAAGGCGACTAAAAGGGGAGGGAGCGGGGGGCTGGAAATCCTCCCCTCTGGTTTTTTTTTTTTTTTTTTTTTTTTTTTTAAATTTTCCAAAAGAAGGAACAGAGGGGGCCAGGTGAGGATATTCCAAAAAAGGCCCAGTCCTCTGTTCTTAGCGCTACCTCGCTAACGCAGGCAATGGCGAATAGTTTAAAAGAAAAAGAAAGATATATATATATATATATATATATATATATATATATATATATATATATATATATATATATATATATATATATACATTTTTTTAATTCATTTATTTTGCTTTGTCGTTCTCTCCCATGTTAGTGAGGTAGCACAAGGAAACAGATGTAAGAATGGCCCAACCCATCCATATACACTTGTATATACATACACGTCCACACACGCAGATGCACATATCTATACATCTCAACGTATACATATATAGACACACACAGACATATACATATATACACATGTACATAATTCATACTGTCTGCCCTTATTCATTCCCATCGCCACCCCGCCATACACGAAATAATAACCCCCTCCCCCCTCATGTGCGCGAGGTAGCGCTAGGAAAAGACAACAAAGGCCCCATTCGTTCACACTCAGTCTCCAGCTGTCATGTAATAATGCACCGAAACAACAGCTCCCTTTCCACATCCAGACCCCACAGAACTTTTGATGGTTTACACCAGACGCTTCCATGCCCTGGTTCAATCCATTGACAGCACGTCCACCCCAGTATACCACATCATTCCAATTTACTCTAGTCCATGCACGCCTTTCACCCTCCTGCATGTTTAGGCCCCAATCACTCGAAATCTTTTTCACTCCATCTTTCCACCTCCAATTTGGTCTCCCACCTCTCCTCGTCCTCTCCATCTCTAATGCATATATCCTCTTGGTCAATCTTTCCTCACTCATTCTCTCCATGGGACCAAACCATTTCAAAACACCCTCTTCTGCTCTCTCAATCACACTCTTTTTATTACCACACACCTCTCTTACCCTATTATTACTTACTCGATCAAACCACCTCACACCACATACTGTCCTCAAACATCTCAATTCCAGTACATCCACCCTGCTCCACACAACTCTATCTATAGCCCACGCCTCACAACCATATAACATTGTTGGAACCCCTATTCCTTCAAACATACCCATTTTTGCTTTCCGAGAAAATGTTCTTGACTTCCAAACATTCTTCAATGCTCCCAGAACTTTCGCCCCCTCCCCCATCCAATGATTCACTTCCGCTTCCATGGTTCCATCTGCTGCCAAGTCCACTCCCATATATCTAAAACAACAGACTTCATACTTGCCCCTCTTTCCAAAACTCTTGCATTCACCTACCTAACAACCCCATCCATAAGCAAATTAAACAACCATGGAGACATCACACACCCCTGCCACAAACCTACATTCACTGGGAACGAATCACTTTCCTCTCTTCCTACACGTACATATGCCTTATATCCACGATAAAAACTTTTCACTGCTTCTAACAACTTGCCTCCCACACCACATATTCTTAATACCTTTCACAGAGCATCTCTTTCAATTCTATCATATGCCTTCTCCAGATCCATAAATGCTACATACAAATCCACTTGCTTTTCTAAGTATTTCTCACATACATTCTTTAAAGCAAACACCTGATCCACACATCCTCTACCACTTCTGAAACCACACTGCTCTTCCCCAATCTGATGCTCTGTACATGCCTTCACCCTCTCAGAGGTATGATATATATATATATATATATATATATATATATATATATATATATATATATATATATATATATATATATATTTTTTTTTTTTTATACCTCGTCGCTGTCTCCCGCGGTTGCGAGGTAGCGCAAGGAAACAGACGAAAGAAATGGCCCAACCCCCCCCATACACATGTACATACATACGTCCACACACGCAAATATACATACCTACACAGCTTTCCATGGTTTACCCCGGACGCTTCACATGCCTTGATTCAATCCACTGACAGCACGTCAACCCCTGTATACCACATCGCTCCAATTCACTCTATTCCTTGCCCTCCTTTCACCCTCCTGCATGTTCAGGCCCCGATCACACAAAATCCTTTTCACTCCATCTTTCCACCTCCAATTTGGTCTCCCTCTTCTCCTCGTTCCCTCCACCTCCGACACATATATCCTCTTGGTCAATCTTTCCTCACTCATTCTCTCCATGTGCCCAAACCATTTCAAAACACCCTCTTCTGCTCTCTCAACCACGCTCTTTTTATTTCCACACATCTCTCTTACCCTTACGTTACTTACTCGATCAAACCACCTCACACCACACATTGTCCTCAAACATCTCATTTCCAGCACATCCATCCTCCTGCGCACAACTCTATCCATAGCCCACGCCTCGCAACCATACAACATTGTTGGAACCACTATTCCTTCAAACATACCCATTTTTGCTTTCCGAGATAATGTTCTCGACTTCCACACATTTTTCAAGGCTCCCAAAATTTTCGCCCCCTCCCCCACCCTATGATCCACTTCCGCTTCCATGGTTCCATCTGCTGCCAGATCCAATCCCAGATATCTAAAACACTTCACTTCCTCCAGTTTTTCTCCATTCAAACTCACCTCCCAATTGACTTGACCCTCAACCCTACCGTACCTAATAACCTTGCTCTTATTCACATTTACTCTTAACTTTCTTCTTCCACACACTTTACCAAACTCCGTCACCAGCTTCTGCAGTTTCTCACATGAATCAGCCACCAGCGCTGTATCGTCAGCGAACAACAACTGACTCACTTCCCAAGCTCTCTCATCCCCAACAGACTTCATACTTGCCCCTCTTTCCAAGACTCTTGCATTTACCTCCCTAACAACCCCATCCATAAACAAATTAAACAACCATGGAGACATCACACACCCCTGCCGCAAACCTACATTCATTGAGAACCAATCACTTTCCTCTCTTCCTACACGTACACATGCCTTACATCCTCGATAAAAACTTTTCACTGCTTCTAACAACTTGCCTCCCACACCATATATTCTTAATACCTTCCACAGAGCATCTCTATCAACTCTATCATATGCCTTCTCCAGATCCATAAATGCTACATACAAATCCATTTGCTTTTCTAAGTATTTCTCACATACATTCTTCAAAGCAAACACCTGATCCACACATCCTCTACCACTTCTGAAACCACACTGCTCTTCCCCAATCTGATGCTCTGTACCTGCCTTCACCCTCTCAATCAATACCCTCCCATATAATTTACCAGGAATACTCAACAAACTTATACCTCTGTAATTTGAGCACTCACTCTTATCCCCTTTGCCTTTGTACAATGGCACTATGCACGCATTCCGCCAATCCTCAGGCACCTCACCATGAGTCATACATACATTAAATAACCTTACCAACCAGTCAACAATACAGTCACCCCCTTTTTTAATAAATTCCACTGCAATACCATCCAAACCTGCTGCCTTGCCGGCTTTCATCTTCCGCAAAGCTTTTACTACCTCTTCTCTGTTTACCAAATCATTTTCCCTAACCCTCTCACTTTGCACACCACCTCGACCCAAACACCCTATATCTGCCACTCTGTCATCAGACACATTCAACAAACCTTCAAAATACTCATTCCATCTCCTTCTCACATCACCACTACTTGTTATCACCTCCCCATTTACGCTCTTCACTGAAGTTCCCATTTGCTCCCTTGTCTTACGCACCCTATTTACCTCCTTCCAGAACATCTTTTTATTCTCCCTAAAATTTACTGATAGTCTCTCACCCCAACTCTCATTTGCCCTTTTTTTCACCTCTTGCACCTTTCTCTTGACCTCCTGTCTCTTTCTTTTATACTTCTCCCACTCAATTGCATTTTTTCCCTGCAAAAATCGTCCAAATGCCTCTCTCTTCTCTTTCACTAATACTCTTACTTCTTCATCCCACCACTCACTACCCTTTCTAAACAGCCCACCTCCCACTCTCCTCATGCCACAAGCATCTTTTGCGCAATCGATCACTGATTCCCTAAATACATCCCATTCCTCCCCCACTCCCCTTACTTCCATTGTTCTCACCTTTTTCCATTCTGTACACAGTCTCTCCTGATACTTCCTCACACAGGTCTCCTTCCCAAGCTCACTTACTCTCACCACCTTCTTCACCCCAACATTCACTCTTCTTTTCTGAAAACCCATACTAATCTTCACCTTAGCCTCCACAAGATAATGATCAGACATCCCTCCAGTTGCACCTCTCAGCACATTGACATCCAAAAGTCTCTCTTTCGCACGCCTGTCAATTAACACGTAATCCAATAACGCTCTCTGGCCATCTCTCCTACTTACATAAGTATACTTATGTATATCTCGCTTTTTAAACCAGGTATTCCCAATCATCAGTCCTTTTTCAGCACATAAATCTACAAGCTCCTCACCATTTCCATTTACAACACTGAACACCCCATGCACACCAATTATTCCTTCAACTGCCACATTACTCACCTTTGCATTCAAATCACCCATCACTATAACCCGGTCTCGTGCATCAAAACCGCTAACACACTCATTTAGCTGCTCCCAAAACACTTGCCTCTCATGATCTTTCTTCTCATGCCCAGGTGCATATGCACCAATAATCACCCACCTCTCTCCATCAACTTTCAATTTTACCCATATTAATCGAGAATTTACTTTCTTACATTCTATCACATACTCCCACAACTCCTGTTTCAGGAGTATTGCTACTCCTTCCCTTGCTCTTGTCCTCTCACTAACCCCTGACTTCACTCCCCAGACATTTCCAAACCACTCTTCCCCTTTACCCTTGAGCTTCGTTTCACTCAGAGCCAAAACATCCAGGTTCCTTTCCTCAAACATACTACCTATCTCTCCTTTTTTCACATCTTGGTTACATCCACACACATTTAGGCACCCCACTCTGAGCCTTCGAGGAGGATGAGCACTCCCCGCGTGACTCCTTCTTCTGTTTCCCATTTTAGAAAGTTAATACAAGGAGGGGAGGATTTCCGGCCCCCCGCTCCCGTCCCCTCTAGTCGCTTTCTATATATATATATATATATATATATATATATATATATATATATATATATATAAAGAATAAAAAGATGTTCTGGAAGGAGGTAAATAGGGTGCGTAAGACAAGGGAGCAAATGGGAACTTCAGTGAAGGGCGTAAATGGGGAGGTGATAACAAGTAGTGGTGATGTGAGAAGGAGATGGAATGAGTATTTTGAAGGTTTGTTGAATGTGTCTGATGACAGAGTGGCAGATATAGGGTGTTTGGGTCGAGGTGGTGTGCAAAGTGAGAGGGTTAGGGAAAATGATTTGGTAAACAGAGAAGAGGTAGTAAAAGCTTTGCGGAAGATGAAAGCCGGCAAGGCAGCAGGTTTGGATGGTATTGCAGTGGAATTTATTAAAAAAGGGGGTGACTGTATTGTTGACTGGTTGGTAAGGTTATTTAATGTATGTATGACTCATGGTGAGGTGCCTGAGGATTGGCGGAATGCGTGCATAGTGCCATTGTACAAAGGCAAAGGGGATAAGAGTGAGTGCTCAAATTACAGAGGTATAAGTTTGTTGAGTATTCCTGGTAAATTATATGGGAGGGTATTGATTGAGAGGGTGAAGGCATGTACAGAGCATCAGATTGGGGAAGAGCAGTGTGGTTTCAGAAGTGGTAGAGGATGTGTGGATCAGGTGTTTGCTTTGAAGAATGTATGTGAGAAATACTTAGAAAAGCAAATGGATTTGTATGTAGCATTTATGGATCTGGAGAAGGCATATGATAGAGTTGATAGAGATGCTCTGTGGAAGGTATTAAGAATATTTGGTGTGGGAGGCAAGTTGTTAGAAGCAGTGAAAAGTTTTTATCGAGGATGTAAGGCATGTGTACGTGTAGGAAGAGAGGAAAGTGATTGGTTCTCAGTGAATGTAGGTTTGCGGCAGGGGTGTGTGATGTCTCCATGGTTGTTTAATTTGTTTATGGATGGGGTTGTTAGGGAGGTAAATGCAAGAGTCTTGGAAAGAGGGGCAAGTATGAAGTCTGTTGGGGATGAGAGAGCTTGGGAAGTGAGTCAGTTGTTGTTCGCTGATGATACAGCGCTGGTGGCGGATTCATGTGAGAAACTGCAGAAGCTGGTGACGGAGTTTGGTAAAGTGTGTGGAAGAAGAAAGTTAAGAGTAAATGTGAATAAGAGCAAGGTTATTAGGTACAGTAGGGCTGAGGGTCAAGTCAATTGGGAGGTGAGTTTGAATGGTGAAAAACTGGAGGAAGTGAAGTGTTTTAGATATCTGGGAGTGGATCTGTCAGCGGATGGAACCATGGAAGCGGAAGTGGATCATAGGGTGGGGGAGGGGGCGAAAATTTTGGGAGCCTTGAAAAATGTGTGGAAGTCGAGAACATTATCCCGGAAAGCAAAAATGGGTATGTTTGAAGGAATAGTAGTTCCAACAATGTTGTATGGTTGCGAGGCGTGGGCTATGGATAGAGTTGTGCGCAGGAGGATGGATGTGCTGGAAATGAGATGTTTGAGGACAATGTGTGGTGTGAGGTGGTTTGATCGAGTAAGTAACGTAAGGGTAAGAGAGAGGTGTGGAAATAAAAAGAGCGTGGTTGAGAGAGCAGAAGAGAGTGTTTTAAAATGGTTTGGGCACATGGAGAGAATGAGTGAGGAAAGATTGACCAAGAGGATATATGTGTCGGAGGTGGAGGGAACGAGGAGAAGAGGGAGACCAAATTGGAGGTGGAAAGATGGAGTGAAAAAGATTTTGTGTGATCGGGGCCTGAACATGCAGGAGGGTGAAAGGAGGGCAAGGAATAGAGTGAATTGGAGCGATGTGGTATACAGGGGTTGACGTGCTGTCAGTGGATTGAATCAAGGCATGTGAAGCGTCCGGGGTAAACCATGGAAAGCTGTGTAGGTATGTATATTTGTGTGTGTGGACGTGTGTATGTACATGTGTATGGGGGGGGTTGGGCCATTTCTTTCGTCTGTTTCCTTGCGCTACCTCGCAATACGCGGGAGACAGCGACAAAGTATAAAAAAAAAAAAAAAAAAAAATATATATATATATATATATTATTGTTATCATTATACTTGATTGCTGTTTCCCGTATCAGGAAGGTAGCACCAGGAAAAACATGAAGAAAGAATGGCCCATCCACTCATATATATACATAAACACACATATACATACATATACGTATCAACATATATATATATATATATATATATATATATATATATATATATATATATTTTTTTTTTTCTTACTATTCGCCATTTCCCGCGATAGCGAGGTAGCGTTAAGAACAGAGGACTGGGCTTTTGAGGGAATATCCTCACCTGGCCCCCTTCTCTGTTCCTTCTTTTGGAAAAAAAAAAAAAAAAAAAAAAAATATATATATATACATACAGAGACATATACATATATACACATGTACATACTCATACTTGCTTGTCTTCATCCATTCCTGGCAGTACCCCATCCCACAGGAAACAGCATCACTACCCCCTCCCTCAGCGAGGTAGTGCCAAGAAAACAGACAAAAACGCCACATTTGTTCACACTCAGTCTCTAACTGTCATGCGTAATGCACCAAAACCACAGCTCCCAGTCCAGGACCCACAGACCTTTCCATGGTTTACCCAAGACATCTCACATGCCATGGTTAAGAAGTTGTTGGAGTATGTGATACAGTGTAAGAAAGACACTTCTTGATTGATGTACATAAAATTGAAAGTGGATGGAATGCACCTGGTCATGAGAAGAATGATCATAAGAGGCAAGTGTTTTGGGAACAGCGAGTGAGTGTGTTAGTAGCTTTGATGCACGAGACCGGGTTATAGTGATAGGTGATTTAAATGCGAAGGTGAGTAATAAGGCAGTTGATATAATTGGTGTACATGGGGTGTTCAGTGTTGTAAATGGAAATGGTGAAGAGCTTGTGGATTTGTGTGCTGAAAAAAGACTGGTGATTGGGAATACCTGGTCTAAAAAGAGAGATATTCAGAAGTATATGTATGTGAGTAGGAGAGATGATCAAAGGGCACTATTGGATTACGTGTTAATTGATGGGCATGTAAAAGACTAACTTTGGGATGTTAATAAGCAGAAAGGGGCAGTTGGAGGGATGTCTGATCGCTATCTTGTGGAGGCAAAGGTGAAGATTTGTAGAGGTTTTCAAAAAAGAAGAGTGAATGTTGGGGAGAAGAGAGTGGTAAGAGTAGGTGAGCTTAGAAAGGAGACTTGTGTGAGGAAGTACCAAGACAGATTGAGTATAGAATGGCAAAAGGTGAGAACAAATGACGAGGGGAGTGGGTTAGGAATGGGATGTATTTAGGGAAACAGTGATGGCTTGTGTAAAAGATGCATGTGGCATGAGAAAGGTGGGAGGTGGGTAGATTCGAAAGGGTAGTGAGTGGTGGGATGAAGAAGTAAGGTTGTTAATGAAAAAAAAAAAAAGAGGCATTTCAATGGTACTTGCAGAAAAGTAGTGCAAATGACTGGGGAGATGTATACAAGAAAGCGGCAGGTGGTCAAGAGAAAGGTGCAAGGGTTGAAAAAGAAGGCAAATGAGAGTTGGGTTGAAAGAGTATCATTGAATTTTAGGGAGGATAAAAAGATGTTTTGGAAGGTGGTAAATGACAAGCATAAGACAGGAGAATAAATAGGAACATCATTGAGGGGGGAAAGTGGGGAGGTAATACCAGGTAGTGATGAAGTGAGGAGATGGAGTGAGTATTTTGAAGCTCTGCTGAATGTGTTTGATTATAGAGTGACAGATATAGGGTGTTTTGGTCAGGGGGTGTGCGAAGTGAGAGGGTCAGGGAGAATGGTTTGGTAAAGAGAAAAGAGGTAGTGAAAGCTTTGCGGAAGATGAAAGCCAGCAAGGCAGTGGGTTTGGATGGTACTGCAGGAGAATTTATTAAGAAGAGGTGACTGTGTTGTTGCTTGGTTGATAAGGATATTCAGTGCATGTATGGACCATGGTGAAGTGCCTGAGGATTGGTGGAATGCATGCATAGTGCCATTGTAAAAAGGCAAAGGGAATAAAATAAAGGTGAGTGTTCAAACTAGAGGCATAAGTTTCTTGAGTATTCCTTGGAAATTATATGGGAGGGTATTGATTGAGAAGGTGAAAACATATACATGAGCATCAGACTGGGGAAGACCAGTGTGGTGTCAAAAGTGATAAAGGATGTGTGGATCAGGTGTTTGCTTTGAAGAATGTATGTGAGAAATACTTAGAAAGACAGATGGATTTGTATGTAGCATTTATGGATCTGGAGAAGGCATATGATAGGGTTGATAGAGAAGCCTTGTGGAAGATTTTAAGAGTATGTGGTGTGGGAGGTAATTTTCTAGAAGCAGCAAAAAGATTTTACGAAGGATGTAAGGCATGTGTACGAGTAGGAAGAGAGGAGAGTGATCAGTTCCCAGTGAATGTTAGTTTGTGGCAGGGGTGTTTGATGTCCCCATGGTTGTTAAATTTGTTTATGGATGGGGTGGTTAGGGAGGTAAATGCAAAGAGTTTTGGAGAGAGGGGCGAGTATACAGTTTGTTGGGACTGGGAAGTGAGTCAGTTGTTGTTTGCCAATGATACGGGTCTAGTGGCTTATACATGTGAGAAACTGCAGAAGTTGGTGACTGAGTTTGGAAAAGTGTGTGAAAGAAGAAAGTTTAGAGTAAATGTGAATAAGAGCAAGGATATTAGGTTCAGTAGGGCTGAGGGAAAAGAGAATTGGGATGTAAATTTAAATGGACAAAAATTGGATGAATTGAAGTATTTTAGATATCTGGGAGTGGACTTAGCAGCATATGGAACCACGAAAGCAAAGGTTAGTCACAGGGTGGGGGAAGGGGCGAAGGTTCTGGGAGCGATGAAGAATGTGTGGAAGGAGAGAACGTAACCTTGGAGAGTAAAAATGGGTATGTTTGAAGGAATAATATTTCCAACAATGATATATGGCTGCAAGGCATGGGATATCGATAGGGATGTATGGAGGAGGGTGGATGCGTTGGAAATGAAATGTTTGAGGACAATATGTGGTGTGAGGTGGTTTGATGGACTAAGTAATAAAAAGGGTAAGAGAGATGTGTGGAAATAAAAAGAGTGTGGTTGAGAGAGCAGAAGAGGGTATGTTGAAATGGTTTGGACATATGGAGAGAATGAGTGAAGTAAGATTGACAAATTAGATATATGAGGCAGAGGTGGAAGGAACAAGGAGAAGTGGTATACCAAATTGGAGGTGGAAAGATGAGGTGAAAAATTATTTTTAGCAATCAGGGCCTGTACATACAGGAGGGTGAGAGACATGCAAGGAATAGAGTGAATTGGAATGATGTCATATACCAAGATAGACATGCTGTCAATGGACTGAACCATGGCATGTGAAGCATCTGGGGTAAACCATGGAAAGTTTTGTGGGGCCTGGATGTGGATTGGAAGCTATGGTTTTGGGGCATTACACATGAGAGATAGAGACTGAGTGTAAATGAATATGGCTTCTTTTGTCAGTTTTCCTAGTGCTACCTCACTGAAGCCAGCGGAGAGATGCTGTTTCCTGTAGGGTGGGGTAGCAACAGGAATGGATGAAGACAAGCAAGTATGAGTATGAACATGTGTATATATGTATATGTATGTATAGTTTGATATGTACATGTGCGTATATAGGCATATATATATATATATATATATATATATATATATATATATATATATATATATATATATATATATATATATATATACTGGGGATGGGGAGAAAGAATACTTCCCATGTATTCCTTGCGTGTCGTAGAAGGCGACTAAAAGGGAAGGGAGCGGGGGGCTGGAAATCCTCCCCTCTCGTTTTTTTTAATTTTCCGAAAGAAGGAACAGAGAAGGGGGCCAGGTGAGGATATTCCCTCAAAGGTCAGTCCTCTGTTCTTAACACTACCTTGCTAATGCGGGAAATGGTGAAGTTTTTTTTTTTTTTTTTTTTTTTTTGCTTTGTTGCTGTCTCCCGCGCTTGCGAGGTAGCGCAAGGAAACAGACGAAAGAAATGGCCCAACCCACCCCCATACACATGTATATACATACGTCCACACACGCAAATATACATACCTACACAGCTTTCCATGGTTTACCCCAGACGCTTCATATGCCTTGATTCAATCAACTGACAGCACGTCAACCCCGGTATACCACATCGCTCCAATTCACTCTATTCCTTGCCCTCCTTTCACCCTCCTGCATGCTCAGACCCCGATCACACAAAATCTTTTTCACGCCATCTTTCCACCTCCAATTTGGTCTCCCTCTTCTCCTCGTTCCCTCCACGTCCGACACATATATTCTCTTGGTCAATCTTTCCTCACTCATTCTCTCCATGTGCCCGAACCATTTCAAAACACCCTCTTCTGCTCTCTCAACCACGCTCTTTTTATTTCCACACATCTCTCTTACCCTTACGTTACTTACTCGATCAAACCACCTCACACCACACATTGTCCTCAAACATCTCATTTCCAGCACATCCATCCTCCTGCGCACAACTCTATCCATAGCCCACGCCTCGCAACCATACAACATTGTTGGAACCACTATTCCTTCAAACATACCCATTTTTGCTTTCCGAGATAATGTTCTCGACTTCCACACATTCTTCAAGGCTCCCAGAATTTTCGCCCCCTCCCCCACCCTATGATCCACTTCCGCTTCCATGGTTCCATCCGCTGCCAGATCCACTCCCAGATATGTAAAACACTTCACTTCCTTCAGTTTTTCTCCATTCAAACTCACCTCCCAAATGACTTGACCCTCAACCCTACTGTACCTAATAACCTTGCTCTTATTCACATTTACTCTTAACTTTCTTCTTTCACACACTTTACCAAACTCAGTCACCAGCTTCTGCAGTTTCTCACATGAATCAGCCACCAGCGCTGTATCATCAGCGAACAACAACTGACTCACTTCCCAAGCTCTCTCATCCCCAACAGACTTCATACTTGCCCCTCTTTCCAAAACTCTTGCATTCACCTCCCTAACAACCCCATCCATAAACAAATTAAACAACCATGGAGACATCACACACCCCTGCCGCAAACCTACATTCACTGAGAACCAATCACTTTCCTCTCTTCCTACACGTACACATGCCTTACATCCTCGATAAAAACTTTTCACTGCTTCTAACAACTTGCCTCCCACACCATATATTCTTAATACCTTCCACAGAGCATCTCTATCAACTCTATCATATGCCTTCTCCAGATCCATAAATGCTACATACAAATCCATTTGCTTTTCTAAGTATTTCTCACTTACATTCTTCAAAGCAAACACCTGATCCACACATCCTCTACCACTTCTGAAACCACACTGCTCTTCCCCAATCTGATGCTCTGTACATGCCTTCACCCTCTCAATCAATATCCTCCCATATAATTTACCAGGAATATTCAACAAACTTATACCTCTGTAATTTGAGCACTCACTCTTATCCCCTTTGCCTTTGTACAATGGCACTATGCACGCATTCCGCCAATCCTCAGGCATCCCACCATGAGTCATACATACATTAAATAACCTTACCAACCAGTCAACAATACAGTCACCCCCTTTTTTAATAAATTCCACTGCAATACCATCCAAACCTGCTGCCTTGCCGGCTTTCATCTTCCGCAAAGCTTTTACTACCTCTTCTCTGTTTACCAAATCATTTTCCCTAACCCTCTAACTTTGCACACCACCTCGACCAAAACACCTTATATCTGCCACTCTATCATCAAACACATTCAACAAACCTTCAAAATACTCACTCCATCTCCTTCTCACATCACCACTACTTGTTATCACCTCCCCATTTGCGCCCTTCACTGAAGTTCCCATTTGCTCCCTTGTCTTACGCACTTTATTTACCTCCTTCCAGAACATCTTTTTATTCTCCGTAAAATTTAATGATACTCTCTCACCCCAACTCTCATTTGCCCTTTTTTTCACCTCTTGCACCTTTCTCTTGACCTCCTGTCTCTTTCTTTTATACATCTCCCACTCAATTTCATTTTTTCCCTGCATAAATCGTCCAAATGCCTCTCTCTTCTCTTTCACTAATACTCTTACTTCTTCATCCCACCACTCACTACCCTTTCTAATCAACCCATCTCCCACTCTTCTCATGCCACAAGCATATATTTTCTTTTTTTTTTTTATACTATTCGCCATTTCCTGCATTAGCGAGGTAGCGTTAAGAACAATGGACTGGGCATTTGAGGGAAATCCTCACCTGGCCCCCTTCTCTGTTCCTTCTTTAGGAAAATTAAAAAAAAAATGAGAGGGGAGGATTTCCAGCCCCCCGCTCCCTTTCCTTTTAGTCGCCTTCTACAACACGCAGGGAATACGTGGGAAGTATTCTTTCTCCCCTATCCCCAGGGACTACAAGCATATATGTATGTATATATATATATATATATATATATATATATATATATATATATATATATATATATAGTAATTTTATCCATGTATTATACATAATTACTGTTTCATGGTCAGAGGTAACACCAGGAAACAGACAAAAGAATGGCTCTTCCACTCCTATACACACACATAATATATATTCTTTCACATATATATATATATATATATATATATATATATATATATATATATATCTATTCATTTTGCTTTGTCGCTGTCTCCCGCGTTTGCGAGGTAGTGCAAGGAAACAGACAAAAGAAATGGCCCAACCCACCCCCATACACATGTATATACATACACGTCCACACACGCAAATATTCATACCTATACATCTCAATGTACACATATATATACACACACAGACACATACATATATACCCATGCATACAATTCATACTGTCTGCCTTTATTTATTCCCATCGCCACCTCGCCACACATGGAATACCATCCCCCTCCCCCCTCATGTGTGCGAGGTAGCGCTAGGAAAAGACAACAAAGGCCCCATTCGTTCACACTCAGTCTCTAGCTGTCATGCAATAATGTCCGAAACCACAGCTCCCTTTCCACATCCAGGCCCCACACAACTTTCTATGGTTTACCCCAGACGCTTCACATGCCCTGATTCAATCCGCTGACAGCACATCAACCCCTGTATACCACATCGATCCAATTCACTCTATTCCATGCCCGCGTTTCACCCTCTTGCATGTTCAGGCCCCGATCACTCAAAATCTTTTTCACTCCATCTTTCCACCTCCAATTTGGTCTCCCACTTCTCCTCGTTCCCTCCACCTCCGACACATATATCCTCTTGGTCAGTCTTTCCTCACTCATTCTCTCCATGTGACCAAACCATTTCAAAACACCCTCTTCTGCTCTCTCAACCATGCTCTTTTTATTTCCACACATCTCTCTTACCCTTACATTACTTACTTGATCAAACCACCTCACACCACACATTGTCCTCAAACATCTCATTTCCAGCACATCCACCCTCCTGCGCACAACTCTATCCATAGCCCACGCCTCGCAACCATAAAACATTGTTGGAACCACTATTCCTTCAAACATACCCATTTTTGCTTTCCGAGATAATGTTCTTGACTTCCAAACATTCTTCAAGGCTCCCAGGATTTTCGCCCCCCTCCCCCACCCTATGATTCACTTCCGCTTCCATGGTTCCATCCGCTGCCAGATCAACTCCCAGATATCTAAAACACTTTACTTCCTCCAGTTTTTCTCCATTCAAACTTACCTCCCAATTGACTTGACCCTCAACCCTACTGTACCCAATAACCTTGCTCTTATTCACATTTACTCTTAACTTTCTTCTTTCACACACTTTACCAAACTCAGTCACCAGCTTCTGCAGTTTCTCACATGAATCAGCCACCAGCGCTGAATCATCAGCGAACAACAACTGACTCACTTCCCAAGCTCTCTCATCCACAACAGACTTCATACTTGCCTCTCTTTCCAAAACTCTTGCATTCACCTCCCTAACAACCCCATCCATAAACAAATTAAACAACCATGGAGACATCACACACCCCTGCCGCAAACCTACATTCACTGAGAACCAATCACTTTCCTCTCTTCCTACACGTACACATGCCTTTGATCGAGTAAGTAATAATAGGGTAAAAGAGATGTGTGGTAATAAAAAGAGTGTGGTTGAGAGATCAGAAGAGGGTGTTTTGAAATGGTTTGGTCACATGGAGAGAATGAGTGAGGAAATATTGACCAAGAGGATATACGTGTCAGAGGTGGAGGGAACGAGGAGAAGTGGGAGACCAAATTGGAGGTGGAAAGATGGAGTGAAAAAGATTTTGATTGATCGGGGCCTGAACATGCAGGAGGGTGAAAGAAGTGCAAGGAATAGAGTGAATTGAAACGATGTGGTATACCGGGGTTGATGTGCTGTCAATGGATTGAACCAGGGCATGTGAAGCGTCTGGGGTAAACCATGGAAAGTTCTGTGGGGCCTGGATGGGGAAAGGGAGCTGTGGTTTCGGTGCATTATTACATGACAGCTAGAGACTGAATGTGAACGAATGTGGCCTTTGTTGTCTTTTCCTAGCACTACCTCGTGGACATGAGGGGGGAGGGGGTTGTTATTTCATGTGTGGCGGGGTGGTGATGGGAATGAATAAAGGCAGACATTATGAATTATGTACAAGTGTATAACTGTATATGTCTGTCTGTGTATATGTATGCATACGTTGAGATGTATAGGTATGTATATTTGAGTGTGGACGTGTATGTATATACATGTGTATGTGGGTGGGTTGGGCCATTCTTTCGTCTGTTTCCTTGTGCTACCTCACTAACGCGGGAGACAGCAACAAAGCAAAATAAATAATATAAATATACATATATTACATTTTCTATATCATATTTTGTTGCTGTCTGCAACATTAGCAAGGTAGCGCAAGGAAACAGACAAAAGAATGGCCCAACCTACCCACATACACATACATACACATAAACGCCTACACACGCACATATACATACCTATACATTTCATTGTATACATACATATACATACACACACATATACATATAAACACATGTGCATATTCATACATGCTGCCTTCATCCATTTCTGCAGCCACCCTGCCACACATGAAATGGCACCCCCTTCCCCCGCGTGTGCATGAGGTAGTGCTAGGAAAAGACAACAAAGGCCACATTCGTTCACACTCAGTCTGTAGCTGTCATGTGTAATGCACCGAAACTACAGCTCCCTTTCCAGATCCAGGCCCCACAAAGCTTTCCATGGTTTACCCCAGAGGCTTAACATTTAGACACCCCAATCTGAGCCTTCAAGGAGACTGAGCACTCCCCGCATGACTCCTTCTTCTGTTCCCCCTTTTAAAAAGTTAAAATACAAGGAGGGGGGTTTCTAGCCACCCCGCTCCCTTCCCCTTTAGCCGCCTTCTTTGACACATGGGGAATGCGTGGGAGGTATTCCTAAGAGTGCACGGGGAATGAAACAATAAGTCCCCAAGTGCACATTTGTGTAATAATCACATCATCAGGGAAGATAGAAGAGAGAAATATAACAGTCAGTTGATATGCAACGAAGAAATGTAGCTGGGATGCCACTTGGTAAACAAGTGACTACCCGAATGGGGGTTGGGTGCATCCAAGACTGGCAACAAGGGTATCATAAACTTATCATGTGGACAAGAAGGGGGACTGTATATAATTTTTATTATGAACAAAGCTATCCAATTTGTATAGACCTACACTAATATCAATTTTACAATTCTCTGTGTATTTCATAATAAAAGATTCATTGATATTTCTTGTGGTACTGGAGTTAGAGTTAATAGCCCAGATGGCATTACTCCAGTCAATACAATGATCATAATTCTAAACATGATTAACAAGACATTTGATTCTTGTCCTGTTCTTATACTATATTTATTTTGATTCAGTCTAACAGAAAGATCCTTACCAATCTACCCAACATAAAACTTACCAAAATTTCTACAAGGCACTCTACAGATGCATCCAGGAGAAATTTCTGGTGAGTTCCTAATTAAGATATTCTTTATAGTATTATTGTTGCCAAAGGTAACATTTACATGAAAGGATTTAAGCAACATGGGAAGTAAAATTATCATTAAAAGGGAGAATGAAAAAGGTTCGTGGTGTCAAGAGGAGGTTTGGGCTCAGCTCTATAAAATGATTTCTTTGCCATCTTAAGGGATTTATCAATGAACGATGAAGGATACTTTAACTTGGATCCAATAGAATATATCTTCTCAAACTCATCATAAATAAACTCTGGATTGCAAATACATAATGCCTTAAGGAAACTGGAGGGATCATACTTTAACTCAGTCATGTTGAGCATACACTGGTACGTATTTTTGTATATGCTAAACTTAAACTTATTTCCATCCCTATGGATCATGCAATCTAAAAATAGTAACATACCATTATTTTCATTTTCTATAGTGAGTTTTATGTTTGGCAGACTGGTAAGGATCTTTCTGTAAGACTGAAACAACATAAATATAGTATAAGAACACAACAAGAATCAAATGCCTTGTTTAATCATGTTGAAAATCATAATCATTGTACTGACTGGAGTAATGCCATCTCAGTTATTAACGCTAACTCCAGTACCACAAGAAGTATCACTGAATCTTCTATTATCAAATATACAGAGAATTGCAACCTTGATATTAGGGAAGGTCTATATAAATTGGATAGCTTTATTGTTGATAAAATTGATTAAGATTTCCCCTTCTTGTCCAAACAACAAGTTTATGATATGCTTGTTGCCAGTCTTGCACGCACCCGACCTTCATTCAGTACGTCATGTTTCTACCAAATGGTGCCCTAGCTATGTCTGATTGTTGTATATCAACTGACGATTATATTTCTTTCTCATATCTCCACTGATGATGTGATTATCACACAAAAGTGAACTTGGGATCTTATCGTGCTTCATTTCCCCGTGGACTCACAGGAATATATTTGATCACGCACTCAATTGTTTAATTTGTTTATGGATGGGTGGTTAGGGAGGTGAATGCCAGAGTTTTGGAGAGAGGGGCAAATATGCAGTCTGTTCTGGATGAGAGGGCTTGGGAAGTGAGTAAGAAAGAAAGAAAGAAAGAAAGATATTGTATATATATATATATATATATATATATATTTTTTTTTTTTTTTTTATACTTTGTCGCTGTCTCCCGCGTTTGCGAGGTAGCGCAAGGAAACAGACGAAAGAAATGGCCCAACCCCCCCCCCATACACATGTACATACACACGTCCACACACGCAAATATACATACCTACACAGCTTTCCATGGTTTACCCCAGACGCTTCACATGCCTTGATTCACTCCACTGACAGCACGTCAACCCCTGTATACCACATCGCTCCAATTCACTCTATTCCTTGCCCTCCTTTCACCCTCCTGCATGTTCAGGCCCCGATCACACAAAATCTTTTTCACTCCATCTTTCCACCTCCAATTTGGTCTCCCTCTTCTCCTCGTTCCCTCCACCTCCGACACATATATCCTCTTGGTCAATCTTTCCTCACTCATTCTCTCCATGTGCCCAAACCATTTCAAAACACCCTCTTCTGCTCTCTCAACCACGCTCTTTTTATTTCCACACATCTCTCTTACCCTTACGTTACTTACTCGATCAAACCACCTCACACCACACATTGTCCTCAAACATCTCATTTCCAGCACATCCATCCTCCTGCGCACAACTCTATCCATAGCCCACGCCTCGCAACCATACAACATTGTTGGAACCACTATTCCTTCAAACATACCCATTTTTGCTTTCCGAGATAATGTTCTCGACTTCCACACATTTTTCAAGGCTCCCAAAATTTTCGCCCCCTCCCCCACCCTATGATCCACTTCCGCTTCCATGGTTCCATCCGCTGCCAGATCCACTCCCAGATATCTAAAACACTTTACTTCCTCCAGTTTTTCTCCATTCAAACTCACCTCCCAATTGACTTGACCCTCAACCCTACTGTACCTAATAACCTTGCTCTTATTCACATTTACTCTTAACTTTCTTCTTCCACACACTTTACCAAACTCAGTCACCAGCTTCTGCAGTTTCTCACATGAATCAGCCACCAGCGCTGTATCATCAGCGAACAACAACTGACTCACTTCCCAAGCTCTCTCATCCCCAACAGACTTCATACTTGCCCCTCTTTCCAGGACTCTTGCATTTACCTCCCTAACAACCCCATCCATAAACAAATTAAACAACCATGGAGACATCACACACCCCTGCCGCAAACCTACATTCACTGAGAACCAATATATATATATATATATATATATATATATATATATATATATATATATATATATATATATATATATATATATATAAATACATAAATATATATATATATATATATATATATATATATATATATATATATATATATATATATATATATATATATTTTTTTTTTTTCATACTATTCGCCATTTCCCGCGATAGCGAGGTAGCGTTAAGAACAGAGGACTGGGCCTTTGAGGGAATATCCTCACCTGGCCCTCTTCTCTGTTCCTTCTTTTGGAAAATTAAAAAAAAAAAAAAAAAAAACGAGAGGGGAGGATTTCCAGCCCCCCGCTCCCTTCCCTTTTAGTCGCCTTCTACGACACGCAGGGAATACGTGGGAAGTATTCTTTCTCCCCTATCCCCAGGACACATATATACATATATATATTATCCCTGGGGATAGGGGACAAAGAATACTTCCCACGTGTTCCCTGCGTGTCGTAGAAGGCGACTAAAAGGGGAGGGAGCGGGGGGCTGGAAATCCTCCCCTCTCGTTTTTCTTTTTTTTTTTTTCTTCCAAAAGAAGGAACAGAGAAGGGGGTCAGGTGAGGATATTCCCTCAAAGGCCCAGTCCTCTGTTCTTAACGCTACCTCGCTAACGCGGGAAATGGCGAATAGTTTGAAAAAAAAAAAAAAAAAAAAAATATATATATATATATATATATATATATATATATATATATATATATATATATATATATATATATATATACATAAATATATATATATATATATATATATATATATATATATATATATATATATATATATATATATATATATATATATATATATATATCATATTCGCTGTCTCCTGCATTTGCGAGGTTGCACAAGGAAACAGACGAAAGACTGGCCCAACCCATCCAGATACACATGTATATACATAAACGCCCACACACGCACGTACGCATATCTATACATTTCAACATATAAATACAAATACATTGACATATACATATACACATGTACACAGCCATACTTGCTGCCCCCATCCATTTCTGTCACCATCCTGCCATGCATGAAACGGTACTCCCGTCCCCCCGCACACGTGTGAAGTAGTGCCAGGAAAAGACGACAAAGGCCACAATCGTTCACAATCAGTCTCTAGCTGTCATGTGTAATGCACTGAAACCACAGTTCCCTTTTCACATCCAGGCCCCACAAATCTTTCCATGGTTTATCCCAGACACTTCACATGCCCTGGTTCAATCCATTGACAGCACGTCAACCCTGGTATACCACATTGTTCCAATTCACTCTATTCCTTGCACGCCTTTCACCTTCCTATATGTTCAGGCCCCAATCGCTCAAAATCTTTTTCACTCAATCCTTCCACCTCCAATTTGGCCTCCTGTTTCTCCTTCCCTCCACCTCTGACACATATATCCTCTTTGTCAATCTTTCCTCACTCATTCTCTCCATGTGTCCAAACCATTTCAACACACTCTCTTCTGCTCTCTCAACCACGCTCTATTAATTACCACACATCTCTCGTTAAATTGATGAGAACTACTATTGACGTTTGTGTAAATAAATTATACATTTCCCTTTTCCATAGCCAGAGGTTGAACCATTATGTGACATTCATTTTCTCATTTCATTTCAAGCTAGAAGTTTCAGTTTTCTAAATCATTTCTTACTTTTTTCATATGTATATATATATGTATATGTGTATGTGTGTGTATATGTGCGTGTGTATGTGTATGTATATATATATATGTATATAAATGTATATCATCCCTGGGGATAGGGGTGAAAGAATACTTCCCACGCATTCCTCGCGTGTCGTAGAAGGCGACTAGAGGGGACGGGAGCGGGAGGCCAGAAATCCTCCCCTCCTTGTATTTCTTAACTTTCTAAAATGGGAAACAGAAGAAGGAGTCATGCGGGGAGTGCTCATCCTCCTCAAAGGCTCAGACTGGGGTGTCTAAATGTGTGTAGATCTAACCAAGATGTGAAAAAAGGAGAGATAGGTAGTATGTTTGAGGAAAGGAACCTGGATGTTTTGGCTCTGAGTGAAACAAAGCTCAAGGGTAAAGGGGAAGAGTGGTTTGGGAATGTCTTGGGAGTAAAGTCAGGGATTATTGAGAGGACAAGAGCAAGGGAAGGAGTAGCAGTACTCCTGAAACAGGAGTTGTGGGAGTACGTGATAGAATGTAAGAAAGTAAATTCTCGATTAATATGGGTAAAACTGAAAGTTGATGGAGAGAGATGGGTGATTATTGGTGCATATGCACCTAGGCATGAGAAGAAAGATCATGAGAGGCAAGTGTTTTGGGAGCAGCTGAATGAGTGTGTTAGTGGTTTTGATGCACGAGACCGGGTTATACTGATGGGTGATTTGAATGCAAAGGTGAGTAATGTGGCAGTTGAGGGAATAATTGGTATACATGGGGTGTTCAGTGTTGTAAATGGAAATGGTGAAGAGCTTGTAGATTTATGTGCTGAAAAAGGACTGGTGATTGGGAATACCTGGTTTAAAGAGCGAGATATACATAAGTATACGTATGTAAGTGGGAGAGATGGCCAGAGAGCGTTATTGGATTACGTGTTAATTGACAGGCGCGCAAAAGAGAGACCTTTGGATGTTAATGTGCTGAGAGGTGCAACTGGAGGGATGTCTGATCATTATCTTGTGGAGGTTAAGGTGAAGATTTGTATGGGTTTTCAGAAAAGAAGAGTGAATGTTGGGGTGAAGAGGGTGGTGAGAGTAAGTGAGCTTGGGAAGGAGACTTGTGTGACGAAGTACCAGGAGAGACTGAGTACAGAATGGATAAAGGTGAGAACAATGGAAGTAAGGGGAGTGGGGGAAGGAATGGGATGTATTTAGGGAATCAGCGATGGATTGCGCAAAAGATGCTTGTGGCATGAGAAGAGTGGGAGGTGGGTTGATTAGAAAGGGTAGTGAGTGGTGGGATGAAGAAGTAAGATTATTAGTGAAAGAGAAGAGAGAGGCATTTGGACGATTTTTGCAGGGAAAAAATGCAATTGAGTGGGAGATGTATAAAAGAAAGAGATAGGAGGTCAAGAGAAAGGTGCAAGAGGTGAAAAAGAGGGCAAATGAGAGTTGGGGTGAGAAAGTATCATTAAATTTTAGGGAGAATAAAAACATGTTCTGGAAGGAGGTAAATAAAGTGCGTAAGACAAGGGAGCAAATGGGAACTTCAGTGAAGGGCGCAACTGGGGAGGTGATAACAAGAAGTGGTGATGTGAGGAGATGGAGTGAGTATTTTGAAGGTTCGTTGAATGTGTTTGATGATAGAGTGGCAGATATAGGGTGTTTTGGTCGAGGTGGTGTGCAAAGTGAGAGGGTTAGGGAAAATGATTTGGTAAACAGAGAAGAGGTAGTAAAAGCTTTGCGGAAGATGAAAGCCGGCAAGGCAGCAGGTTTGGATGGTACTGCAGTGGAATTTGTTAAAAAAGGGGGTGACTGTATTATTGACTGGTTGGTAAGGTTATTCAATATATGTATGACTCATGGTGAGGTGCCTGAGGATTGGTGGAATGCGTGCATAGTGCCATTGTACAAAGGCAAAGGGGATAAGAGTGAGTGCTCAAATTACAGAGGTATAAGTTTTCTTGAGTATTCCTGGTAAATTATATGGGAGGGTATTGATTGAGAGGGTGAAGGCATGTACAGAGCATCAGATTGGGGAAGAGCAGTGTGGTTTCAGAAGTGGTAGAGGATGTGTGGATCAGGTGTTTCCTTTGAAGAATGTATGTGAGAAATACTTAGAAAAGCAAATGGATTTGTATGTAGCATTTATGGATCTGGAGAAGGCATATGATAGAGTTGATAGAGATGCTCTTTGGAAGGTATTGAGAATATATGGTGTGGGAGGCAAGTTGTTAGAAGCAGTGAAAAGTTTTTACCGAGGATGTAAGGCATGTGTACGTGTAGGAAGAGAGGAAAGTGATTGGTTCTCAGTGAATGTAGGTTTGCGGCAGGGGTGTGTGATGTCTCCATGGTTGTTTAATTTGTTTATGGATGGGGTTGTTAGGGAGGTGAATGCAAGAGTTTTGGAAAGAGGGGCAAGTATGAAGTCTGTTGGGGATGAGAGAGCTTGGGAAGTGAGTCAGTTGTTGTTCGCTGATGATACAGCGCTGGTGGCTGATTCATGTGAGAAACTGCAGAAGCTGGTGACTGAGTTTGGTAAAGTGTGTGAAAGAAGAAAGTTAAGAGTAAATGTGAATAAAAGCAAGGTAATTAGGTACAGTAGGGCTGAGGGTCAAGTCAATTGGGAGGTAAGTTTGAATGGAGAAAAACTGGAGGAAGTAAAGTGTTTTAGATATCTGGGAGTGGATCTGGCAGCGGATGGAACCATGGAAGCGGAAGTGGATCATAGTTTGGGGGAGGGGGCGAAAATCCTGGGAGCCTTGAAGAATGTGTGGAAGTCGAGAACATTATCTCGGAAAGCAAAAATGGGTATGTTTGAAGGAATAGTGGTTCCAACAATGTTGTATGGTTGCGAGGCGTGGGCTATGGATAGAGTTGTGCGCAGGAGGATGGATGTGCTGGAAATGAGATGTTTCAAGACAATGTGTGGTGTGAGGTGGTTTGATCGAGTAAGTAACGTAAGGGTAAGAGAGATGTGTGGAAATAAAAAGAGCGTGGTTGAGAGAGCAGAAGAGGGTGTTTTGAAATGGTTTGGGCACATGGAGAGAATGAGTGAGGAAAGATTGACCAAGAGGATATATGTGTTGGAGGTGGATGGAATGAGGAGAAGTGGGAGACCAAATTGGAGGTGGAAAGATGGAGTGAAAAAGATTTTGTGTGATCAGGGCCTGAACATGCAGGAGGGTGAAAGGAGGGCAAGGAATAGAGTGAATTGGATCGATGTGGTATACCGGGGTTGACGTGCTGTCAGTGGATTGAATCAAGGCATGTGAAGCGTCTGGGGTAAACCATGGAAAGCTGTGTAGGTATGTATATTTGCGTGTGTGGACGTATGTATATACATGTGTATGGGGGTGGGTTGGGCCATTTCTTTCGTCTGTTTACTTGCGCTACCTCGCAAACGCGGGAAAAAAAAAAACTCGTATCCTTTCATTACTTACTCGATCAAACCACCTCACACAACAAACTGTACTATCCTCAAACATTTCATTTCCAACATATCCATCCTTCTCCACACAACCCTATATATAGCCCATGCCTTGCAACCATATAACATTGCTGGAACCACTATTCCTTCAAACTTACCCATTTTTGCTCTACGATAACATTCTCGCCTTCCACACATTCTTCAATGCTCCCAGAACCTTCCACCCCTCCTCCACCCTGTGACTTACTTCCGCTGCCCTGTTCCATCCGCTGCCAAGTCCACTCCCAGATATCTAAAATATTTCACTTCCTCCAGTTTTTCTCCATTCAAACTTACCTCCGAATTAACTTGGCTCTTGCTCCTACTGAATCTAATAACCTTGCTCTTATTCACATTTACTCTCAACATTCTTCTTACACATATTTTACCAAACTCAGTCACCAACTTCTGCAGCTTCTCACCCGAATCAGCCACCAGAGCTGTATCATCAGTGAACAACAACTGACTCACTTCCCAAGCCTTCTCATCCCCAACAGACTGCATACTTGCCTCTCTCTCCAAAACTCTTGCATTCACCTCCCTAACAACCCCATCCATAAACAAATCAAACAGCCATGGAGAGATCACAACCTCTACTGCAAACTGACATTCACTTGGAACCAATCACCTTCCTCTCTTCCTACTCATACACATGCCTTACATCCTTGGTAAAAACTTTCCATCACTTCTAGAAACTTACCTCCCACACCATATACTCTTAAAACCTTCCACAACACATCTCTATCAACCCTATCATATGCCTTCTCCAGATCCATAAATGCTACTTACAAATCCGTCTGTTTTTTCTAAGTATTTCTCGCATACATTCTTCAAAGCAAACACCTGATCCATACATCCTCTACCACTTCTGAAACCACACTGCTCTTCCCAGGTCTGATGCTCTGTACATGCCTTTACCCTCTTAATCAATACCCTCCCATAGAATTTCCCAGGAATACTCAACAAACTTATGCCTCTGCAATTTGAACACTCACCTTTATCCCCTTTGCCTTTGTACTACGGCACTATGCATGCATTCCACCAATCCTCAGGCACTTCACTATGAGCCATACATACACTGAATATTCTTACCAACCAATCAACAACACAGTCACTCCCTTTTTTATAAATTCACTGCAATACCATCCAAACCCGACGCCTTGCCGGCTTTCATCTTCTGCAAAGCTTTCACTACCTCTTCTCTATTCACCAAACCATTCTACTTTACCCTCTCACTTCGCACACCACCCCGTGCCAAACACCCTATTTCTGCCACTCTATCATCAAACACATTCAACAAACCTTCAATATTCACTGCATCTTCTCACTTCATCATTACTTGTTATTACCTCCCCATTTGCCCCCTTCACTGAAGTTCCCATTCGTTCTCTTGTCTTACACACTTTATTTACCTCACTCCAAAACATCTTTTTATCCTCCCTAAAATTTAATGATAATCTCTCACCCCAACTCTCATTTGCCCTCTTTTTCACCTCTTGTCCTTTTTCTCTTGGCCTCCTGCTGCTTTCTTTTATACATTTCCCGGTCATCTGCACTACTTCCCTGTAAAAATCGTCCAAACACCCCTCTCTTCTCTTTCACTAACACTCTTACTTCATCCCACCATTCACTACCTTTTCTGATCTGCCCACCTCCTACCTTTCTCATTCCACATGCACCTTTTGCACAAGCCATCACCCTTGTTCCATTTATCTTTTCATGTCCTTTTCATGTCCAAGGCTCCAGTCACAAACAGAAATCCACATCAAGGCCAGGCCTTAATTGAATCAAAGAGGGAATTTTGAAATGGAAAAAGAAAAGACAAGGGAAAGTATTTTAAAATTTTGGAGAAAGTGAAAAACCTATCTTTTGAAATATGCTTTTGAAATATGGTCACAGCAGTCAGGGTGCAAGATAAATAATTGAGAATGGAGAACATGAGGGCTTCTAGCCCTTCACCATCTGTATGGGAGGAATTCAACTATTCCCTACAGCGAATGTTGAAATCCTCGAGGTAGAGGATCTCAGCTTGCGGGTAAGAGATGTCACAGTCTCATGGCAGGAGTTTAGATACTCAAAGAACGATACAAAATTCATAGAATTAGTAGAGCAATTGGCAAAACAGAGGAAAAGTGTGAAAGTAGGGAGACAGACTTTGAACCACATAACATCAAAGTTTGGAAACTCAAGGTCTTGGGATGTGCAACAGATGTCTTCAATGCTTCTGACGTGTACATAGTTTCATTATGAAACTCACTGTGTGGTTTTAGTTGGCATTTGGTGTTTTAGGAGATCCCAACATTTCTCTCCAGACATGTTTTAACACAGTATCGAATGGGATATTTCTATACTCTTCCCAACTCATTTTTCTCTCTTGTAAATTCATTGAAAATATTATAGATCAAAACTAATGCAAAACTTGAAATTTTGTTAATACACACAAACACTTTATTTCGATTCATTATATGATTAATGCCCTTCGAACATTGTTGCCAGATTTTCTGTTGTAAATTATTATATTTTTGTACCACTGTGGAATATCATATCCTAATCGATATTTCTGTTCACCACACACATTTCCTTAGTTAATATAGTTGAGAGATTAATAAACAACTACCTTCTGTAATAAACATTCAATAAAATGTTCAGCTTCTTAAATTACATAAGGTGCAAATGATGAGGCAGTGGCATAGTGTTCATCTGTCCATGCATTTGGATATAATGTACACTCATTTTTCTCTATAATAAATGTATCAAAAGCATTTCATTGTTGCAAAAATAACTTAAAAGTACTGGAATTATGTTAATACACACAAACGCACTTTCTTATTTTGATTTATTATATCCACAGCACCCTATGAACACTGTTGCATTATTTTCCATTGTAAGCTCTCATATTTTCATAACATCTGCAGCACTGTATTATGATTCATATCAATATTCACCACATGCTTTTTCTTAGGTCATAAAGACATTCTTAAACGAATAGTCCTAATTGCAAACATTCAATAAAATGTTCAACTTCTTAAACTACATTTTCAAATGATGAAGAGTTCACATAAAATTCATCTGTCTGTGCATCTGGATTTGATGTAAACCCATTTTTCTCTCAGATAAATGCAAAAGAAATATGTCTATTAACAAAAATAACTTAAAACTACTGGAATTACATTCATACACACAGACACTTTGATTCATTGAACCCATAGTGTCATATGAATACTGTTGCAAATCATCATATTTTCACAATGTTATGCAGTCTGTAACTTCATAGGTATCAATATTCACCATATGCTTTTCTGCAGGTCATAAAGTTAAAGAGTTCAAAAACATAAATACTTCCTATTGTAAACATTCATTAGAATATTCAAATTCTTAGATTACTTAGCTAGTAAAGATTGAAGCATATTGTGGTTGTCTGTCCATGCAGCCAGATTTGATGTCAACAAATATGGCAGTTCAGTTCTCCCATGCTTGTTCCCACCTATTACACTGGAGCTAAGCACTGAAAATTTTCTTCTTTATAGATAGTATCTATTGCAATTCTGCAATATGATGGTGGATGACATAATGTATAATACCCCATCAGTAGCAGTAAAGCATGTTGTTTTGTCATTCGATGATAACTTCAATGTAGTCAAGTAACACAGAGAACAGCATATATGAGGAAATATGACCAGAGATATCCACAGGAATATATTCCTGTTTCATAAAATTAAATCTTTGGTAAAGTTGGCTTTGTATATATTTCTTTTAGGGTAACACTTTTCATGAACACATACAATATCATAAAAAAGAAACTCCCTATAGTATAGAGTGCTGGGAATTAGATTAATGCCCTTTAATAACAGAAATACCTTGAATTTCTGGATTTTACACTTTGCTATACCATCTGAATCCTTGGAACTGCTCAGTAACCATACTTTAGAAAAATCTATCATTCAGCAATTGCTTTATCCTGACTATGCCAAACAAAACTGTAAAACGTTTTGAGTATTTCATCCTTACTTTTGCATGCTAAAACTGTAAAACTTTTTGAGTATTTTATCCTTACTTTTGCATGCTAAACAACCATTTCATAAAGGAATTTTTTTCTACTTTTTTACATATACAGTAACACCACAGAAATTAAATGGATAACACAGTGAAGTAAACATGCGCAGTGAATCAGTGAGTGAAAGTGCAGCACTGCCAAAGAGGAGTGTAATTTTCATTTTTAGTGTAACCAAAAGGCAACATCCTGGCAGTTGGACTTCTAAATTTTCTTCAGGTTGTAGGATAATTTACTCTTGTAATCTTCAATAAATGATACTAGCATTACTCTGGGGGATAACTCAAGGACCTCTAGCTCTGCCTATACCACAAATGAATAGTATGGATTTAGTTATGGGAACATACCATAACCAGTCAGTCAAAACAAGATTGGCAAGAAGACTAGACATAAAAACAAAGAAAAGGCCAAACATGAAAACACCAGACACCAAATGTTTTGAGATGCTTTGGGAACATGTGAAGGAGCAAGATTAGAAGTTAATGCAACTAGAGCTAGAGGAAAGTAGGCTGAAGAAGCAATTCAGTGACCAAGAAGGGAGTCATGAGACTAGAGAAGAACATAAAAAATATTTAGGGTAGAGGGGGGTCCAGGTGATACCAAATTAAAGGAAAGATGAAACCAATAATATGAAGGCAAAGTCTGATGTACTAGAGGCTGTGCAACCAGAGGAAAAATGTGATGACAATATTGGATGAGAAATTGTACAAGCATCACCAGGAGGAGACTTTCAAATTGAGAATACAACAAAAGTGCACACTGAAGCAAGTGAAATGATACTGAAAACAGATCATGTAGAAAAAAAGACAAAAACACAAAGAGACCAATGAAAGTAGAGAGTAGGTAAGATTGGGAGCAAACTTGGAAGCTGATCAACAATGTATTAAGAGTGAAGAAGAGGAACCTAACCTAAGGAGACACAAACAGAGGTACACAGGAAACTGAGCAAAGAAGTTGAAAAAGTAATATGCTCTGTCAGATATGAAGCAATCAAGGAAGTATTTGGGCTAGCTGATGGAAGATTTAGGGAAAACTGAGAATACAAGACCAGTGCTTGCTTACCAAATGAGAAATTACAAAGTTGGAGACACAGAGGTTGATACTACCATACTGAGGGAACCAGCTGAAAAGTGGGTAACACCAAAATTAGAAATATAGTACAGCAGGAGGCTGAAAAATGTAAATTACTGATTATTTTTGGATTGGAAAAAGATCATGCACCAGATAAAGAAGAAAGGGGAAAGAAGGAAGAAATGCATATTAAAAGAGAGCTCAAGGCTATGGGAATGCCAGAGGCAACTTCTGTGATAAAGGAAAGGAAAAGAATAGAAAGTTATAGCCAAGACATAAGGGGGCGACCAGTTATGGTTATGTTTGACCTGGAGTCATCTAGCCAGGATCTACTTAAAAAAGCTAAGAATCTTAAAGGATCGGTGGAATTCAACAGAATATTCATCAAGTGTGATAAATCTATGGAAGAAGGGAGAAAAGGAAAAAGTTCAGTCAGAAGATAAAAAACTGAACACACCACCCATGGCAAGAGGATTGAGCACCCCTGTTAAATTGCAGATGGAGTAGGAGAGTTAGGAGATGGTAATGTCAGATGGAAAGTAATGTACTTTAATGTGGACAGGTTAACATTTACTGTTAAAACCTGGAATTCAAGAATTGTAGAATGAAAAGTGCACCTGATATTATTAGAGTTGAGGAAAGTAAGCACAACAGAGAGATAAGCTTTCACCTGTTCTGCCCAGAGGGGTGCATGACAAGAAAGTAAAAGGAAGGTAAAGGAGAGGGACAGTCTGAAGTTTCATGATATAGTGAAAGATGGCCCACCCTGACAATACATAATGGGAATAGTAATTGTGGGGAAGAACAGCATTGTGGTATTATTAGCATACAATTCTCCAAAGAAATGCAACGAACTGGAACAAATACACAATGATAACGAAGGAAAAATCTGAATGGTTCATTTAACAGCATGACACTCACTTCTTAAAGATGGAAAACTACTGATAATGGGAAATTTCAATTAAAAATGTTAGACTGGGGACCTTGGATTCTCATTGTGTTACAAAGTCAGAAAGACACAAGTTTAAGAATATATATAAGAAAAATTTCTTGCACCAGCATGTTATGGAGCACTCTAGGATGCAAGGCATTGATACATCATTATTACTAGATCTTATCTTCACTCATACTAGCATGGGTATTGAGAACAATATGTATGAAACACCAGTTGGAAGAAGTGATCATGTAATGCTCAAGTTTAAATCTGTAGTAAAAGACGGCATTAAAAGAGCATATATGAGACAGAAAATAACGAGGCTATATATTCACAGAAATGGAATTTAATAGCCAGGGAACCAGGTCATTATGTTGAGAGGTTCTGTGAAATTTACACTGAGAGAATAGAGGCATGGATACCTCAAGCCTCAAATACAGATGGAGTAGTAAGAAAGAAGAAAAAAGGGTTTCATACAAGATGTCATAAAGTAAAGGACCTTCAGGATGTTCAGTGGCAAAGACACAGACAGCATTTCTAGCCATCTACCATTTGGAAGGTAAAAGGAAGCTCAAAATGAGTATAGCAGGACAAAAAAAGAGGAACAAACAAACTTTGAGGAAAATTTGCAGACATGGCAGTGGAAAATCCAAAACCATTCCCTAAATCTATCAGGAGCCAGTTTTCAATAAAGAGTTAAGAGATATATATTAAAGTTTTCAATAAAGGATTAAGAGACATAAAAAAAAAAAAAAAAAAAATATTATTTATCCATTTATTTTGCTTTGTCGCTGTCTCCTGCGTTTGCGAGGTAGCACAAGGAAACAGACGAAAGAAATGGCCCAAC
This sequence comes from Panulirus ornatus, assembly GCF_036320965.1. Lineage (NCBI taxonomy): Eukaryota > Metazoa > Arthropoda > Malacostraca > Decapoda > Palinuridae > Panulirus > Panulirus ornatus. Next base: position 38,638,635 of record NC_092243.1, on the reverse strand, counting down.
CCACCCCCATACACAAATGTATACACCCACACGTCCACACGTCAACCCCGGTATACCACACCGATCCAATTCACTCTATTCCTTGCCCTCCTTTCACCCTCCTGCATGTTCAGCCACCGATCACACAAAATCTTTTTCACTCCATCTTTCCACCTCCAATTTGGTCTCCCACTTCTCCTCGTTCCCTCCACCTCCAACACATATAGCCTCTTGGTCAATCTTTCCTCACTCATTCTCTCCATGTGCCCAAACCATTTCAAAACACCCTCTTCTGCTCTCTCAACCACGCTCTTTTTATTTCCACACATCTCTCTTACCCTTACATTACTTACTCGATCAAACCACCTCACACCACACATTGTCCTCAAACATCTCATTTCCAGCACATCCACCCTCCTGCGCACAACTCTATCCATAGCCCACGCCTCACAACCATACAACATTGTTGGAATCACTATTCCTTCAAACATAGCCATTTTTGCTTTCCGAGATAATGTTCTCGACTTCCACACATTCTTCAAGGCTCCCAGGATTTTCGCCCCCTCCCCCACCCTATGATTCACTTCCGCTTCCATGGTTCCATCCGCTGCCAAATCCACTCCCAGATATCTAAAACACTTTACTTCCTCCAGTTTTTCTCCATTCAAACTTACCTCCCAACTGACTTGACCCTCAATCCTACTGTACCTAATAACCTTGCTCTTATTCACATTTACTCTTAACATTCTTCTTTCACACACTTTACCAAACTCAGTCACCAGCTTCTGCAGTTTCTCACATGAATCAGCCACCAGCGCTGTATCATCAGTGAACAACAACTGACTCACTTCCCAAGCTCTCTCATCCACAACAGACTTCATACTTACCCCTCTTTCCAGAACTCTTGCATTCAACTCCCTAACAACCCCATCCATAAACAAATTAAACAACCATGGAGACATCACACACCCCTGCCGCAAACCTACATTCACTGAAACCAATCACTTTCCTCTTTTCCTACACGTACACATGCCTTACATCCTCGATAAAAACTTTTCACTGCTTCTAACAACTTGCCTCCCACACCATATATTCTTAATACCTTCCACAGAGCATCTCTATCAACTCTATCATATGCCTTCTCCAGATCCATAAATGCTACATACAAATCCATTTGCTTTTCTAAGTATTTCTCACATACATTCTTCAAAGCAAACACCTGATCCACACATCCTCTACCACTTCTGAAACCACACTGCTCTTCCCCAATCTGATGCTCTGTACATGCCTTCACCCTCTCAATCAATACCCTCCCGTATAATTTCCCAGGAATACTCAACAAACTTATACCTCTGTAATTTGAGCACTCACTCTTATCCCCTTTGCCTTTGTACAATGGCACTATGCACGTATTCCGCCAATCCTCAGGCACCTCACCATGAGTCATACATACATTAAATAACCTTAGCAACCAGTCAACAATACAGTCACCCCCTTTTTTAATAAATTCCACTGCAATACCATCCAAACCTGCTGCCTTGCCGGCTTTCATCTTCCGCAAAGCTTTTACTACCTCTTCTCTGTTTACCAAATCATTTTCCCTAACCCTCTCACTTTGCACACCACCTCGACCAAAACACCCTATATCTGCCACTCTATCATCAAACACATTCAACAAACCTTCAAAATACTCACTCCATCTCCTTCTCACATCACCACTACTTATTATCACCTCCCCATTTGCGCCCTTCACTGAAGTTCCCATTTGCTCCCTTGTCTTACGCACTTTATTTACCTCCTTCCAGAACATGTTTTTATTCTCCCTACAATTTAATGATACTCTCTCACCCCAACTCTCATTTGCCCTCTTTTCCACCTCTTGCACCTTTCTCTTGACCTCCTGCCTCTTTCTTTTATACATCTCCCACTCAATTGCATTTTTTCCCTGCAAAAATCGTCCAAATGCCTCTCTCTTCTCTTTCACTAATAATCTTACTTCTTCATCCCACCACTCACTACCCTTTCTAATCAACCCACCTCCCACTCTTCTCATGCCACAAGCATCTTTTGCGCAATCCATCACTGATTCCCTAAATACATCCCATTCCTCCCCACTCCCCTTACTTCCATTGTTCTCACCTTTTTCCATTCTGTACTCAGTCTCTCCTGGTACTTCCTCACACAAGTCTCCTTCCCAAGCTCACTTACTCTCACCACCCTCTTCACCCCAACATTCGCTCTTCTCTTCTGAAAACCCATACAAATCTTCACCTTAGCCTCCACAAGATAATGATCAGACATCTCTCCAGTTGCACCTCTCAGCACATTAACATCCAAAAGTCTCTCTTTCATGCGCCTGTCAATTAACACGTAATCCAATAACGCTCTCTGGCCATCTCTCCTACTTACATACGTATACTTATGTATATCTCGCTTTTTAAACCAGGTATTCCCAATCACCAGTCCTTTTTCATCACATAAATCTACAAGCTCTTCACCATTTCCATTTACAACACTGAACACCCCATGTATACCAATTATTCCCTCAACTGCCACATTACTCACCTTTGCATTCAAATCACCCATCACTATAACCCGGTCTCGTGCATCAAAACCACTAACACACTCATTCAGCTGCTCCCAAAACACTTGCCTCTCATGATCTTTCTTCTCATGCCCAGGTGCATATGCACCAATAATCACCCATCTCTCTCCATCAACTTTCAGTTTTACCCATATTAATTGAGAATTTACTTTCTTACATTCTATCACATACTCCCTCAACTCCTGTTTCAGGAGTACTGCTACTCCTTCCCTTGCTCTTGTCCTCTCACTAACCCCTGACTTTACTCCCAAGACATTCCCAAACCACTCTTCCCCTTTACCCTTGAGCTTTGTTTCACTCAGAGCCAAAACATCCAGGTTCCTTTCCTCAAACATACTACCTATCTCTCCTATATATATATATATATATATATATATATATTTTTTTTTTTTTTTTTTTTTTGCTTTGTCGCTGTCTCCCGCGTTTGCGAGGCAGCGCAAGGAAACAGACGAAAGAAAAGGCCCACCCCACCCCCATACACATGTATATACATACATCCACAAATGCAAATATACATACCTACACAGCTTTCCATGGTTTACCCCAGACGCCTCACATGCCTTGATTCAATCCACTGACAGCACGTCAACCCCGGTATACCACATCGCTCCAATTCACTCTATTCCTTGCCCTCCTTTCACCCTCCTGCATGTTCAGGCCCCGATCACACAAAATCTTTTTCACTCCATCTTTCCACCTCCAATTTGGTCTCCCTCTTCTCCTCGTTCCCTCCACCTCCGACACATATATTCTCTTGGTCAATCTTTCCTCATTCATTCTCTCCATGTGCCCGAACCATTTCAAAACACCCTCTTCTGCTCTCTCAACCACGCTCTTTTTATTTCCACACATCTCTCTTACCCTTACGTTACTTACTCGATCAAACCACCTCACACCACATATTGTCCTCAAACATCTCATTTCCAGCACATCCATCCTCCTGCACACAACTCTATCCATAGCCCACGTCTCGCAACCATACAACATTGTTGGAACAACTATTCCTTCAAACATACCCATTTTTGCTTTCCGAGATAATGTTCTCGACTTCCACACATTCTTCAAGGCTCCCAGAATTTTCGCCCCCTCCCCCACCCTATGATCGACTTCCGCTTCCATGGTTCCATCCGCTGCCAGATCCACTCCCAGATATCTAAAACACTTCACTTCCTCCAGTTTTTCTCCATTCAAACTCACCTCCCAATTGACTTGACCCTCAACCCTACTGTACCTAATAACCTTGCTCTTATTCACATTTACTCTTAACTTTCTTCTTTCACACACTTTACCAAACTCAGTCACCAGCTTCTGCAGTTTTTCACATGAATCAGCCACCAGCGCTGTATCATCAGCGAACAACAACTATATATATATTTTCTTCTTTTCTTTCAAACTATTCGCCATTTCCCGCATTAGCGAGGTAGCGTTAAGAACAGAGGCCTGGGCCTTTGAGGGAATACCCTCACCTGGCCCAATTCTCTGTTCCTTCTTTTGGAAAATTAAAAAAAATGAGAGGGGAGGATTTCCAGCCCCCCGCTCCCTCCCCTTTTAGTCGCCTTTTACGACACGCAGGGAATACGTGGGAAGTATTCTTTCTCCCCTATCCCCTATATATATATATATATATATATATATATATATATATATATATATATATATTTTTTTCATACTATTCGCTATTTCCCGCGATAGCGAGGTAGCGTTAAGAACAGAGGACTGGGCCTTTGAGGGAATATCCTCACCTGGACCTCTTCTCTGTTCCTTCTTTTGGGAAAAAAAAAAAAAAAAAACGAGAGGGGAGGATTTCCAGCCCCCCGCTCCCTTCCCTTTTAGTCGCCTTCTACGACACGCAGGGAATACGTGGGAAGTATATATATATATATATATATATATATATATATATATATATATATATATATATATATATATATATACATACATATATATATATATATATAGTGGATCATAGGGTGGGGGAGGGGGCGAAAATCCTGGGAGCCTTGAAGAATGTGTGGAAGTCGAGAACATTATCTTGGAAAGCAAAAATGGGTATGTTTGAAGGAATAGTGGTTCCAACAATGTTGTATGGTTGTGAGGCGTGGGCTATGGATAGGGTTGTGCAGAGGAGGGTGGATGTGCTGGAAATGTTTTAGACGCATGGAGAGAATAAATGAGGAAAGGTTGACAAAGAAGATATATGTGTCGGAGGTGGAGGGAACGAGGAGAAGTGGGAGACCAAATTGGAGGTGGAAAGATGGAGTGAAAAAGATTTTGTGTGATCGGGGCCAGAACATGCAGGAGGGTTAAAGGAGGGCAAGGAATAGAGTGAATTGGATCGATGTGGTATACCGGGGTTGACGTGCTGTCAGTGGATTGAATCAGGGCATGTGAAGCGTCTGGGGTAAACCATGGAAAGCTGTGTAGGTATGTATATTTGCGTGTGTGGACGTATGTATATACATGTGTATGGGGGTGGGTTGGGCCATTTCTTTCGTCTGTTTCCTTGCGCTACCTCGCAAACGCGGGAGACTGCGGCAAAAAAAAAAAAAAAAAAAAACATTATAGAGAATGTTGTAAGGATATAAGATGAACAGAACAGCAAGTCCAAAAGTGTTTTCGCATGAAAAAACACTGTAGACCCAACATCAATGAGATGGAATGGAAAGCAGGTTTTGGAAATCACCGAAATCTAGAAAAGATATTAAGAGAATACTAAAAGGACTTGACCCATCCAAGGCTCATAGTCCTAATCAAATTTCATCATATGTGCTAAAGAGGTGTGCAGATACACCTGATAGACCGCTTGAATTACTGTTTAAGACATCACTGCAGAGAGGAATGGTGCCATGGGAATGGAAAAGGGCAAATGTCATATGTATACATAAGAAAGAAAACCAAAAACAGGCACTGAACTATACACCAGTCTTACTAACAAGTTTAAAGAGTGTAAGGTTCTGGAAAAGATTACAACAAAGCAAGTGGATGACTTTCTGTGGAGGAAAAATATCCTACAGACCACTTGAATTACTATTAAAGATGTCACTAGAGAGAGACATAGTGCCACGGGAATGGAAAAGGGCAAATGTCATACCTATATATAAGAAGGGAGACCAAGGAGAGGCATTAAACTACACACTAGTCTCACTAACAAGTTTAGTGCGCAAGGTTGAGGAAATGATAATTAGAAAGCAAGTGGAGACTTTCTGTGGAGGAAAAATTTCCTTAGTGTGAGACAGCACAGTTTTAGGAAAAGGAGGTCACGTGCAACTAACCTCTTAGTGTTTTACGAGAGAGTGAGCTCAGTCCTGGACAACAGGGAAGGCTGGGTGGACCGTCTGTTTCAGGAATGCCAGAAGGCAATTGACACTGCCACATAGGAGGCTAATTATGAAGCTGAATCACCAAGCAGAAATAAGGAACAAACTCTTTCGCTGACTAGGTTATCTTGGTGGGAGGGAACAAACAACACATGTCTGAGGAGCCTTTCCCATATGGGATAAGGTGACCAGCAGAATGCCACAAGGTTTGGTTCTTGGACAATTAGCCTTCTTGATCTACATAAATGACTTGCCTGAAGGCACAGAATCCTACCTAAATATGTTTGCAGATGATGCAAACGTCATGAGGGGAAGTAAAAATTGAAGAGGATTGCATTGCTCACAAGGGGACCTAAACACACTCCATCACCCTAACAAATTAAAGTACTGAGGATGGGACAAAGCAAAAGATGGCCTCAATATCATTATTACCTAGCAGGAATTAAGCTTCAGGATTCTGTGTTAGGGACTTGGGAGGAGACATCATGTTAACTTGTCACCACAGTCCCACATTAGGAGAAAAGCTAAGGAGGCAAACTGTCTACTGGCAAATAGCAGAAAATCAAGGGCATGGATTAGAAAAAAATATTAAGCTATTCATATCCTTCATAAATTCAATACTGAAATATACTGCACCTAAAGAAGCACAAGGAATTCACAGAGAAGATCCAGAGGAGGGTACTATAGACTATAGCTAAGCTATAGGAAAATGCTGGACGCTTTAAAATTTGCTCACCTTAGAAGACAGAAGAGGGAGAGAGGTGACTTAATCACAACCATTACATTTTCAAAAGGGACTGATGAAGAGAAAAGTGGATAGTGCTATGAGATATGTAGGAAAGAGGAACCAAAAGACATAACATGAAATTAAGTAAGAAACTTGTAAATAGGAATGTAAAGAAATACTTTTATAGTATGAGAGTGGTAGATTACAGGAACAGATTGACTGAGGACATAGTTAATGCAGACAGTATACATAAATTCAAGAGGTTGTAAAAGAGAGTTTTCAAGAGATGCCCCCAAGGAGTGTAAAACTCCCACTCCTATACAGTATACATAGGTAGTTACAGGAGTAAATATTGATGTTCAGGGGGTTATAAGTAGCAATCAAATTAAAGAATCATAATCTAATTTATGTCTAATATGTCAGATAAACATTGTAAATAATTTACCATACATTTCCTTTTCCATTCTCTCAATTGTGGAACTCTTGATTCTAGAATCCCCTAGTAACTGGAAAAAGCTTCATTCCAGTACCTTTTATGGAAAATCCTCATGTTTCCAGTAACCATACATATGTTTCAAAACTTTGGGGTAAGCAGTTTTCACATCAAAGCTACACCTGGTCTCTGCTTTCTGGTGATTTAATTATCCATAGTTCATGGAAAAAATATTCACTTAATGTAGACATGGAAAAATGCAGAAAGTTTTAAAAAATGTGTATGGAAATATCTGGTAACTGCTTGCCCAAGCAATCATTCACATGTACTGTAACAGTAGCACTGTTTTCCTACTGATATGGAATCCACCACATTTATAGTTAACAAAAAATAATCTAGTTTACAAAAATTAAACAATCCCATGAGTGAGGATGAAAGCAAAAACTTTTGGTGATGGTGATGGAAAGGTGGGTGGAGGAGAAAACATCTCCTCTCACTTGTTCCTCAACAGAGTATTACCTTGTAATACTGTGTATATTAATATATCAAACAAATCAGTATTTCACTTCTATGCAAAAACAAAGAAAAAAGAAATGTATATTAAAAAAAGATGTTTGGATGAACAAAGGTAAAGGTGGGCACTGCCAAAGATTCTTCAACACACTGTCTTTCCATTTTTCTGGTGGGTATTTCACATTTTATCACCTTTTCCATCCTCCTCTCACAAGCCTCTAACTCTAGCTCAGGGTTTGCTGAAATTAGTTACAGAAAGTTCTTTTCCACTACTCCAATTATATACAAGTTTTTTGTATGTTTTGCTCCTTGAAATAGCTTTTACATTTACTACCATTCCATCTGTATCTAATAATTTTCAACTGAGACCCACATCACTTCGCATTATTGTCCTCCATGAGCTAGTAATGGAGCTGTTTTGCACTTCTGTCTCTACTGATGCCTTGAGTATTTTGCTTGCTGACAGTACTTATTTCTCTATTGCTCATCCTTGGGTCTATCACCTTTGAGTAATATCCAACTGAATTCCTTCTTGTTAGAAATTTCTTTAGTCTGCTTATATTCTTCCTACCTACATCACCCCATACTGAATATAAAACTCACTGGACATCCCCAATATTTTAAGTGAACCTACCAATTCCCAGATCCAATCATCTGAAGATGTGCATTCTGAACGTCCATTAAGCCCTTGCGCTTATCTTTTATGTTCTCTTCTTCCTTGATTGCCCTTTCTTCTCTATATATGGAATACATCTTATTCTAACCCTAAAATCACCAGTGACCTATTATTTCAACTTCATGGTAACTCCCTGCACTAGTGATTTATCCATTTTAACACTTGTATTATTCAGGATCTGGATTTTCACCATCCTACATTCATTCTGAACACAGTGCTATTTGAAACCTTCCACTTAATGTTTCTAAGGTTTCCCTGACTGTTCCATCTCTAAAAGAGTATACTGCCTTTTCCACAGCTTCATTCCCTCTGTCCTTCAAATTCAATGTTCCCCAATCCCTGTTTGACTACTAACACTGTTGCTTTAGGTCCAGTTTCAGCCCTGTAATTATTTCCTAATTTCTGCTCACCATTTCTTTCCACATTACCTGATCCCTGGGGAATGGGCATTTCCTTGCTTGATCTATCACTCACCTTCTTAGAAAACATCTCCACACACACACACACATGTTGCTAATTTTGTAATGTTCCTTAGCAGTAATATTTAAGTTCCAAACAGTCTACAAATACTTGATGATACCTTTCACATTCACTGGATATACCCCCAATTTCCTGAGTAAATATTCAAGTTGTTTCAACTTTATCTCTTGAGGTACTAAAATATCCAAAAACTCTTTTATCACAGATTCCAGCTATTTTATATGTCATCACTCCCCAAATTTCCCTCTACAATGCTCTACTCTCCTTTCATGTTGACATTAAGTGAAACTGTCTAGTGTCACTCTTAGAATACATCTGATTCTCTCTGCTTCAGTTTGCCTTGTAATATTAAACCTTAAATGTTTCACTGAGTTTTCCTTTCGAACCTAAAATTTTCAATTTTTTTTAAATTGTCTAATAAATATATTGAATCTTTCAATATCAAGGATATTCCTATAACAATGACAAAAAAAGATCACTTTATATCTACTCTCACTCTAATGCATCTGAGTTTTATTGATGATTTAACAGAACACTATTAGAAACATATCACCATATCACATATATTAGTGAACCCAGTGAAAGCATTTTCTCCAAGAAAGCATCTTGAGTATTCAATGGGGTATCCCTGTACCCTCCATGTGTTTCTCATTTGTTTTTCTATGTAAATTTAAGACCTATGCACCCCTCCCAGTTTAAAACATTCACAATATTATTGATAAAATAAGATAAACAGTAGGTTCTTATCTAATGTATGAACTGGTAATTATTTACATATGAAAATTATGAGAAAAAAGGTGAAACAGATGGTCATACATCCTTCCCAACAATATCAATTGTGTTTTTTTAAGCAATTCTCTACCAAATTTTCTTACCCTATGAATGATTCAGTAACCATCTACATATCTGGAAAAATGTGAGAGAAAACTGCTACAGCAAATTGAGTGGGGCCAAAGAAAAAAAAAAGTTTGCCAAAAGTAGCTGAAACATACCAGAATACCACTGTAATGCCATCATAACTGGTAAAGTTGTGCACAGATGAGTTGTCCAGAAAATGTTTGATATAAGAAAAGACCTGTAGTCAGTCAAAGACAAAAGCAAAATTATTTTGCCCTAATTCCTTCAACAGATTGCTTTCCTACACGTGAAAATATATTTTCAACAATAAAATGTAGAGTAGTAAAATAAGATTTCTCTCTTATGAAATGAAAGGACATCACAGAATAATAATAAAACAATGAAGAAATAAGTGATAAGGTCAGTCTTATTCAGGGAGAAGAAACTTGTGGTGGGAGTGTCTTTGTAAAGACATCCTACCAAAGCACTCCAATCTTTTGCTAATTTCTCTAATATATTTCTAAGTCTAAAGATGATTATCATTTAATGCATCAGGTAAAGGCCTTTTGATGTGAATCATGCAGAAAATAAGTGAAAAATATAATACATTGAATCATTTTATCACCATATCTTGAATGTTTTGAAATGAACATCATTATTAACAACACGGAGGAGGTAAGACCTCCATCTATTTCACCTATTTTCTCCTACAATTTTCTGAGAAGGTAGATAACTATTAATTCATGCATCAAGAAGAAATGTACAAAAAACTGTACATGAAATATACGGAATATGCAATCATGTTATGAGTTTTATGTCGAATGTTTTGAACTCAAGCGGCATGGGAGAAACATAAGAATTCCATCTCAGTACAACAAAACATTGAAAATGTGTGGCATCAAAACTGCCTAATTTGGTTTTAGGTGAGTTAGCAGAACTATGATAAGATTTTACTGTCAATTAAGGAAAAAAAAATAGTTAATCCTAATCCTCTTAACAAACTGGTCTCCCAAGAAAAAAAAATCTTAAGGAAATAGTATAGCAGTAAAAAATTAAATATGAAATTAAAGAATCAGAGTATTACAAAAGGGATATAGTTCTCAGCTTAACTAAGGAGAAATATACTTGTGGTGGAAGTGCACTGGTAAAGATGTCTTACCCATACATTCCCATATCCATTTTCTCATATATTTTTTCCAAATATGCATGTACATGGTAATCAATTCATTCAACAGGTAGAACCTTCTGAACAGAGCTGTGTGAAAATACCATCACTAACGATCAGTATGAGGTAAGACCTTCATCTATTTCCCCTTTCAGCTCTTACAATTTTCTGGATAAGTAGATAGGTAAAAGCCTATTGAAAAGAAGTTAACAAAAATACATGAAAGAATTTACTGAACCATTTTACTGATTATAAGCTTGACATTTTGAACTAAAGGGGCGCAGGAGCAAGGTAAGAATTTCATCTTGGTGAGACATAACCCCAGAAGTAGCTGAAATATACCAGAAAACCAGAGCGTATGCCATCAAAATTACCTAATTTGTATTAACGTGAGCTTGTATAACAATGATTGTTATAAAATGTGAAAAAATTCATTACCAATAACAAAACAATATTTCACCCTAATGCTAGCACCAGATCAGTCTTCCAAACACTAAAATACAACATCATGAATACCAAATAATGAGAAAGAAAAATAGTTTCACAAGAAATGAAAGAATATCATATATAAATAATAAAGGAACCAAGAAACAAGTGATATAGTCCTTAACTTACCTAGAAAGATAAAAAAGAAACTTGAGGTGGGAATGTATTGGTAAAGATATCTTTCCTTACATACCCACCTCCGTCTGCAATTATCTCTTAAATCTATCTAAATATATAGAAGACTATTAATTCACTTGATATGTATGAAACATTTCAAGAGAAATGAGTACAAAAATATTCAAAGAATATAATTCACTGAATGATTTCAGCAATCATAACTTGAATGTTATGAAACAAAAGCCATTACTAACAATCCATCCACTTCACCTACTTTCTCCTATGATTTTCTGAATATGGAGACAATTATAAATTCATGCATTTGGTAAGAACCTACTGAAGATAACTGTATATGATTGCTATATGAAAACTACAATATATTGCATCATTTTACAAATCATATGTTGAATGTTTTGAACCAAAGGTGTGCAGAAGCTAGGTAAGAATTCCACCTCTTTGATTCAACAAAACCCAAAAAATATTCATTATATTTAGAATAACACAGTATATGCCATCAAAACTTCCTGATCTGTGTTCACATGAGCTAGAAGAGCAATGTTTGGTATCACATAAGAAAAGAATTGCAGCAAATCATAGGAAAAAAAAAGAATTATCATACTCTAATGTTTTCACTATTTTGGTTTTACCGGCATTATTTGTGTGCACATTAATGAAGTTTAGGGCTGCAATGCCCAAAATTTTCTAAATTCAGACACTGCTTAGTCCTAAGTCATTTGAATGTTGGAAGTTTTACCTGTAATAATAATGATAATTATTATTTATAATCTATTTTGCTTTGTCGCTGTCTCCCGCGTTAGCGAGGTAGCGCAAGGAAACAGATGAAAGAATGGCCCAACCCACCCACATACACATGTATATACATACATGTCCACACACGCAAATATACATACCTATACATCTCAACATATACATATATATACACACACAGACATATACATATATACACATGTGCATAATTTATACTGTCTGCCTTTATTCATTCCCATCACCACCCCGCCACACATGAAATAAAAACCCCCTCCCCCCTCATGTGTGCGAGGTAGTGCTAGGAAAAGACAACAAAGGCCACATTCGTTCACACTATGTCTCTAGCTGTCATGTAATAATGCACTGAAACCACAGCTCCCTTTCCACATCCAGGTCCCACAGAACTTTCCATGGTTTACCCCAGACGCTTTACATGCCCTGGTTCAATCCATTGACAGCACGTTGACCCCGGTATACCACATCGTTCCAATTCACTTTATTCCTTGCACGCCTTTCACCCTCCTGCATGTTCAGGCCCCAATCACTCAAAATCTTTTTTACTCCATCTTTCCACCTCCAATCTGGTCTTCCACTTCTCGTTCCCTCCACCTCTGACACATATATCCTCTTTGTCAATCTTTCCTCACTCTTTCTCTCCATGTGACCTAACCATTTCAAAACACCGTCTTCTGCTCTCTCAACCACACTCTTTTTATTACCACACATCTCTCTTCCCCTATTATTACTTACTCGATCAAAGCACCTCACACCACGTATTGCCCTCAAACATCTCATTTCCAGCACATCCACCCTCCTCCGCACAACTCTATCTATAGCCCATGCCTCGCAACCATATAACACTGCTGGAACCACTATTCCTTCAAACATACCCATTTTTGCTTTCCGAGATAATGTTATCGACTTCCACACATCCTTCAACGCTCCCCGAACTTTCGCCCCCTCCCCCACCCATTATTCACTTCCGCTTCCATGGTTCCATCTGCTGCAAAATCCACTCCCAGATATTTAAAACACTTAACTTCCTCCAGTTTTTCTCCATTCAAACTTACCTCCCAAATGACTTGTCCCTCAACCCTACTGAACCTAATAACCTTGCTCTTATTCACATTTACTCTCAGCTTTCTTCTTTCACACACTTTAATAATAATAATAATAATAATAATAATAATAATAATAATAATAATAATAATAATAATTAGTGAAATAACCAGAAATAATGATACATAAATAATAAAAATAATAATATAAATTACTAAAATAACAATAATAAAAAAATAATGATATATCATAATCAATAATAACTAATACTATTTTTTGAAACATAAATTGCAAAATCTTGTGAGGATGTGAGAATTGTTGCTGGTGGACAATGATTCATCACAGGGGAGACAAACTACTATGTTATGTGCCCATTGACTCCAACCATCCTCCCTAAAATGTTTGGACTAACCCAGCCTACACACACTGTTGTGTTTTCAATTCATGCATGAATTTAAAATATTCTAGGGATGTAAACACTGTGCAACAATTACTGTAACCTTAAAATCAACAAAGTGAGTTCTGGCTGGCTGAAATGCTTACCCAGTAGCACATAAAATGAGTCTCAGAGGCATCGATGTCAATCTGGTTGCTAGCATAAGCTTGAGTGATTTAACTCAACATGTAGGACAGCAAATAGTGTGAAGTATCCTTTCATTGTATGGATACTCCTCCCTTTTTAGGATAGTCTGGTATATGAAAACATGCTGATGACTGACTGACCCATGCTGATAGTTGGTATGCAGACAGTAGACATGTATTACTAATAATCTGAAACATACTTCAAGATGAATAAGTTTAAATCACTGCAACAAGAAAATCTATGAGACAAATAAGGAAACCCCACAGAAGACTGTCAGCTAATGAATAGTTGGACTAGTAAAGGTCTCAAATGTGCTAATCAGTACACAGCCACAGATGAATATGCAACAAAAAAGGGCTAGTATATCCAATGCATATACTGTAATGGGTTAAACCCACAAAAGTAACCAAAGACATCTGTTGGGTGGAGTCCCAAATGTTATTCCCAAAAGCTGGCTGTTTTATAATTTGAGCTATTCTTACAGAGTGACAATGGTCACTGAAATCCACTAACTAGCAATGTAATCTAAATGAAATATACTCATCTGCAAATTAACGAAAGATGTCAACATTCTATAACACCAGTGGAATAACATCCCATTCATTCAAAATAAAGCAAAAATCATGGGAATGGCATCCATTTTTCACTACAGGGCCCAGGTGGCTATCCCATGAGCATGATCTATGAATTACTTTCAGAAAAAAAGGGGAATAAGATTGGAAAACTTTCTTTATCTCAGATACATTTTACATAAAGCTCCTATGCTTTTAAGTATTGCATATACAAAATCTGAAACATGAGTTAAAACAGACACCTGCCTTCTACTTAGCAAACAACATAAAGGAATCCTGAATTAAGTAGAAGCTTAAAGGATAGTAATTTGTTGGTTAATTCTGCAAAGGAGCACAGAAAGTAGGTGTATAGCATGTTGTACATCATTCTATCATCTAAGGCAGGAGAAAACATCAGTCATGAACCACTAAGGAATAGATACCTGCAATTCTATATGTAGACCATCTCCACAAAGGAGGAAAGACTAAGTATACCATGCTGCTTACATGTGACTGTTTGATTTTGTAGGTTTTGTAATATAAAAGTATCATGAAGCAAGTTAGTAGGGTAAAAGTGCATGGGAAACCTAAAATAATAAAATTGGACTTTGACACTGATGAACATCAAATTCACATACAAAGTGTATTAACATTGTCATCATCAATTTTTCCTTTCTTTCATACTTGATTGCTATTTCCCGCATTGGCGAGGTAGCAACAGGAACAGATGAAGAAAGGCTGCATCCGCTCACATCCATTCTCAAGTTATGTGTAATCCACCAAAACCACTATCATACTATATCTTACAATATCAAGAGCCAATTTTTGGGTCTCCTGTAGCTTTAGGGCTGCACTTCACACAGAAGCAGGGAAATGATGGACTCCTTTGAAGAGAGAGGGTCCTCACTAATGATGGACTCCTTTGAAGAGAGAAGGTCCTCACTAAGACTGTACTCCCTTTCATCTATCAATTATACAGCCTGACCAAAGGAGATTTCTTGTTCGTTTTGTAACTAGATGCATGTGGTCTGGTAACATCTAAGGAATGTATGCTTCCTCATGTATATGTTAGTCTACATTATAAGATATATCCTTACAAAAGTAAAATTTTTCAACTACATATCAACAAACAATGAAGGTAAGTAATAGTGAAGTTTGCAACTTATTCATGTATAAAAGCTCACATTCTTCTAGCAACTCCTGCTATTATTGGTGAGGAAGGGAGTAATAATAAACACTTATCCATCCTTCAAAAAATAAAAATCACTCTGGTATAAGAAATAACTATATTATCATTTTATGTTTATTCATATCAAGTCTGTACATCCACTCTAGAACACCATCACCCATCTTGGAAAAAATCTAAGTAAATTTTAAGATATCTTTGGGTTCTGCATTGTAGGATAACTTACTTTGCACGATCACTTGCCCTATGAGTATGCAAATGAGAATTCAAGTTGGATTTCTGACCAGTGCGATACGTACAAAAAGTACAAGCATATGGCTTTTCTCCTGTATGTCTACGAATATGAGCTCTTAAGTTTGTCTTCTGATTACAACTGTAGGGACAATAAGGACATGAAAATGGTTTTTCTCCGGTATGTCTATAGTAATGCGTCTTGAGATGACTTGTATTTGTTGTAGTGTAGGCACATTGGGAACACTGTAGAATCTTGGGTACAGCAAGTGTCTGGGAGGTTCTTGGAGCATCTCTCTCACCAGTCCTCTGACCGACAGTCTGCAGCAACACCTGTTGGGTGATGCTCATCATACTCTTGGATGTCTTACAGAAGAACGAGCAAAGAAAAATCACAAACATAGCCTGGGTGCCACAGTAGAAGGATAAAAACAATTAATACATTCTATTTCTATTTTTCATTTCATGTCTGATGGTGGATTCCAAAAATACATATCTCAGCAACTCCATCTGATTCCTTAATAACCAGTAACTCCATCAGCACTCAAATTTCAAAAATATCTCAAGCACATTTCTTTACTGCAAGCAATGTTTACAAATATCTAATTATGTTTATCTGAAAAGTGGGTATTAGGTTTTATACACAGCATAAACACTTTTCACAAAAATATGTTTGTTTTTCAGTGTGATGTATTCATTCTTACTTAGAATTTACAAGTTTCAATAACCTAATGAAAATTAATTGTAAAGATGTAGGTTAGACAACTTATGGTAATAAATCAATCTACTGACTGGGGTAACAAAACTACTTCTGTTTTAACCAAGCTACAGCAACAGGCAAGAGTAAACAAGATGCCATTGTCTCATCAACAGGATTGAGAAATGAGAATGTTCTACTTAAATATCAAAAGAGATCTAAATGAATTTACAGACACATTACTTGGCATATTCATTTGCCTTATGCTTAAGCAAATGAGATTTCAAACTTGCTTTTTGGGTAGCTCGGTAAGGGCAATATGAACATGCAAAAGGCTTTTCCCCTGTATGTCTCCGGATATGAGCCCGCAAGTTAGTCTGATGAGTACAACTGTAGGAACAATATGGGCAAGAAAAAGGCTTTTCTCCAGTGTGTGTATAGTAATGTGTCTTCAGATGGCTGGCATGTGTTGTGGTGTATGCACAAATGGAACACCGATGAATCTTGGGTACCTGGGATGGTCTTGTGGCGTCACTCCCACCAGTCCTCTGACCGACAGTCTGCAGCCTCACCTGTAGAGTGATGCTCATCATACTCCTGAGTGTCTTAGAGCAGCAGGATACATACATACATACTTATAAATTTTTTTTTCATACTATTTGCCATTTCCCGCATTAGCGAGGTAGTGTTAAGAACAGAGGACTGAGCCATTGAGGGAATATCCTTACTTGACCCCCTTCTCTGTTCCTTCTTTTGGAAAACTGAAAACGAGAGGGGGGGAATTCCAGCCCCCACTCCCTTCCCTTTTAGTCGCCTTCTACACCACGCAGGGAATACGTGGGAAGTATTCTTTCTCCCCTATCCCCAGGGATACATACTTACATATATATATATATATATATATATATATATAAGTGAGTCAGTTGTTGTTTGCTGATGATACAGCGCTGGTGGCTGATTCATGTGAGAAACTGCAGAAGCTGGTGACTGAGTTTGGTAAAGTGTGTGGAAGAAGAAAGTTAAGAGTAAATGTGAATAAGAGCAAGGTTATTAGGTACAGTAGGGTTGAGGGTCAAGTCAATTGGGAGGTGAGTTTGAATGGAGAAAAACTGGAGGAAGTGAAGTGTTTTAGATATCTGGGAGTGGATCTGGCAGCGGATGGAACCATGGAAGCGGAAGTGGATCATAGGGTGGGGGAGGGGGCAAAAATTCTGGGGGCCCTGAAGAATGTGTGGAAGTCGAGAACATTATCTCGGAAAGCAAAAATGGGTATGTTTGAAGGAATAGTGGTTCCAACAATGTTGTATGGTTGCGAGGCGTGGGCTATGGATAGAGTTGTGCGCAGGAGGATGGATGTGCTGGAAATGAGATGTTTGAGGACAATGTGTGGTGTGAGGTGGTTTGATCGAGTGAGCAACGTAAGGGTAAGAGAGATGTGGGGAAATAAAAAGAGCGTGGTTGAGAGAGCAGAAGAGGGTGTTTTGAAGTGGTTTGGGCACATGGAGAGAATGAGTGAGGAAAGATTGACCAAGAGGATATATGTGTCGAAGGTGGAGGGAACGAGGAGAAGAGGGAGACCAAATTGGAGGTGGAAAGATGGAGTGAAAAAGATTTTGTGTGATCGGGGCCTGAACATGCAGGAGGGTGAAAGGAGGGCAAGGAATAGAGTGAATTGGAGCGATGTGGTATACCGGGGTTGACGTGCTGTCAGTGGATTGAATCAAGGCATGTGAAGCGTCTGGGGTAAACCATGGAAAGCTGTGTAGGTATGTATATTTGCGTGTGTGGACGTATGTATATACATGTGTATGGGGGGGGTTGGGCCATTTCTTTCGTCTGTTTCCTTGCGCTACCTCGCAAACGCGGGAGACAGCGACAAAGTATAAAAAAAAAAAAAAAATATATATATATATATATATATATATATATATATATATATATATATATATATATATATATATATATTTATTTATTTATTTATTATTCATTTACTTATTTTGCTTTGTTCCTGTCTCCCACGTTAGCAAGGTAGCGCAAGGAAACAGACGAAAGAATGGCCCAACCCACCCACATACACATGTATATACATACACGTCCACACATGCAAATATACATACCTATACATCTCAACGTATAAATATATATACACACATGGACATATACATGTACATAATTCATAGTCTGCCTTTATTCATTCCCATCGCCACCTTGCCACACATGAAATAACAACCCCCTCCCCCCTCATGTTTGCGAGGTAGCGCTAGGAAAAGACAACAAAGGCCACATTCGTTCACACTCAGTCTCTAGCTGTCATGAAATAATGCACCAAAACCACAGGTCCCTTTCCACATCCAGGCCACACAGAACTTTCCATGGTTTACCCCAGGCGCTTCACATGCCCTGGTTCAATCCACTGACAGCACGTCAACCCTGGTATACCACATCGTTCCAATTCACTCTATTCCATGCACGCCTTTCACCCTCCTGAATGTTCAGGCGCCGATCACTCAAAATCTTTTTCACTCCATCTTTCCACCTCCAATTTGGTCTCCCACTTCTCATTCCCTCCACCTCTGACACATATATCCTTTTTGTCGATCTTTCCTCACTCATTCATGTGACCAAACCATTTCAAAACATCCTCTTCTGCTCTCTCAACCACACTCTTTTTATTACCACACATCTCTCTTACCCTATTACTACTTACTCAATCAAGCCACCTCTACACCACATATTGTCCTCAAACATCTCATTTCCAGCACATCCACCCTCCTACGCACAACTCTATCCATAGCCCATGCCTCGCAACCATATAACATTGTTGAAACCACTATTCTTTCAAACATACCCATTTTTGATCTCCGAGATAATGTTCTCGACTTCCAAACATTCTTCAAGACTCCCAGAATTTTCGCCCCCTCCCCCACCCTATGATTCACTTCCACTTCCATGGTTCCATCCACTGCCAAATCTACTCCCAGATATCTAAAACACTTCACTTCCTCCAGTTTTTCTCCATTTAAACTTACCTCCCAATTGACTTGACCCTCAACCCTACTGTACCTAATAACCTTGCTCTTATTCACATTTACTCTCAACTTTCTTTTTTCACACACTTTACTAAACTCAGTCACCAGCTTCTGCAGTTACTCACATGAATCAGCCACCAGTGCTGTATCATCAGCAAACAACAACTGACTCACTTCCCAAGCTCTCTGATCCTTAACAGACTGCATACTCGCCCATCTTTCCAAAACTCTTGCATTCACCTTCCTAACAACTCCATCCATAAACAAACTAAACAACCATGGAGACATCACACACCCCTGCCGCAAACCTACATTCACTGAGAACCAATCACTTTCCTCTCTTCTTACACGTACACATGCCTTACATCCTCGATAAAAACTTTTCACTGCTCCTAACAACTTGCCTCCCACACCATATATTCTTAATACCTTCCACAGAGCATCTCTATCAACTCTATCATATGCCTTCTCCAGATCCATAAATGCTACATACAAATCCATTTGCTTTTCTAAGTATTTCTCACATACATTCTTCAAAGCAAACACTTGATCCACACATCCTCTACCACTTCTAAAACCACACTGCTCTTCCCCAATCTGATGCTCTGTACATGCCTTCACCCTCTCAATCAATACCCTCCCATATAATTTACCAGGAATACTCAACAAACTTATACCTCTGTAATTTGAGCATTCACCTTTGTCTGCTTTGCCTCTGTACAATGGCACTATGCAAGCATTCTGCCAATCCTCAGGCACCTCACCATGAATCATACATACATTAAATAATCTTACCAACCAGTCAACAATACAATCACCTCCTTTTTTAATAAATTCCACTGCAATACCATCCAACCCCGCTGCCTTGCTGGCTTTCATCTTCCGCAAAGCTTTTACTACCTCTTCTCTGTTTACCAAATCATTTTCCCTAACCCTCTCACTTTGCATACCACCTCGACCAAAACACCCTATATCTGCCACTATCATCAAACACATTCAACAAACCTTCAAAATACTCACTCCATCTCCTTCTCACATCACCACTACTTGTTATCACCTCCCCATTAGCCCCCTTCACTGAAGTTCCCATTTGTTCCCTTGTCTTACGCACTTTATTTACCTCCTTCCAAAACATCTTTTCATTCTCCCTAAAATTTAATGATACTCTCTCACCCCGACTCTCATTTGCCCTCTTTTTCACCTCTTGCACCTTTTCTCTTGACTTGCCTCTTTCATTTATACATCTCCCACTCATTTGCATTTTTTCCCTGCAAAAATCGTCCAAATGCCTCTCTCTTCTCTTTCACTAATAATCTTACTTCTTCATTCCACCACTCACTACTCTTTCTAATCTGCCCACCTCCCACACTTCTAATGCCACAAGCATCTACTGTGCAAGCCATCACTGCTTCCCTAAATACATCCCATTCCTCCCCCACTCTCCTTACCTCCTTTGTTCTAACCTTTTTCCATTCTGTACTCAGTCTCTCCTGGTACTTCCTCACACAAGTCTCCTTCCCAAGCTCACTTACTCTCACCACTCTCTTCACCCCAACATTCTCTCTTCTTTTCTGAAAACCTCTGCAAATCTTCACCTTCACCTCCACAAGATAATGATCAGACATCCCTCCAGTTGCACCTCTCAGCACATTAACATCCAAAAGTCTCTCTTTCGCGCGCCTATCAGTTAACACGTAGTCCAATAATGCTCTCTGGCCATCTCTCCTACTTACATACGTATACTTATGTATATCTCTCTTTTTAAACCAGGTATTCCCAATCACCAGTTCCTTTTCAGCACATAAATCTACAAGCTCTTCACCATTTTCATCTACAGCACTGAACACCCCATGTATACCAATTATTCCCTCAACTACCACATTACTCACCTTTGTATTCAAATCACCCATCACTATAACCCGGTCTCGTGCATCAAAACTACTAACACACTCATTCAGCTGCTCCCAAAACACTTGCCTCTCATGATCTTTCTTCTCATGCCCAGGTGCATATGCACCAATAATCACCCATCTCTCTCCATCAACTTTCAGTTTTACCCATATCAATCTAGAGTTTACTTTCTTACATTCTATCACATACTCACACCACTCCTGTTTCAGGAGTAGTGCTACTCCTTCCCTTGCTCTTGTCCTCTCGCTAACCCCTGACTTTACTCCCAAGACATTCCCAAACCACTCTTCCCCTTTACCCTTGATCTTCGTTTCACTCAGAGCCAAAACATCCAGGTTCCTTTCCTGAAACATACTACCTATCTCTCCTTTTTTCTCATCTTGGTTACATCCACACACATTTAGACACCCTAATCTGAGCCTTCAAGGAGGATGAGCACTCCTT
This sequence comes from Panulirus ornatus, assembly GCF_036320965.1. Taxonomy (NCBI): domain Eukaryota; kingdom Metazoa; phylum Arthropoda; class Malacostraca; order Decapoda; family Palinuridae; genus Panulirus; species Panulirus ornatus. The sequence goes on along the minus strand of NC_092243.1, from coordinate 38,616,841 downwards.
GCATGACTCCTTCTTCTGTTTCCTGTTTTAGAAAGTTAGAATACAAGGAGGGGAGGGTTTCTAGCCCCCCCCCACTCCCATCCCCTTTAGTCGCCTTCTACGACACGTGAGGGATGTGTGGGAAGTATTCTTTCTCCCCTATCCCCAGGGATATAAATATATATAGATGTGTGGAAATAAAAAGAGCGTGGTTGAGAGAGCAGAAGAGGGTGTTTTGAAGTGGTTTGGGCACATGGAGAGAATGAGTGAAGAAAGATTGACCAAGAGGATATATGTGTCGGAGGTGGAGGGAACGAGGAGAAGAGGGAGACCAAATTGGAGGTGGAAAGATGGAGTGAAAAAGATTTTGTGTGATCGGGGCCTGAACATGCAGGAGGGTGAAAGGAGGGCAAGGAATAGAGTGAATTGGAGCGATGTGGTATACCGGGGTTGACGTGCTGTCAGTGGATTGAATCAAGGCATGTGAAGCGTCTGGGGTAAACCATGGAAAGCTGTGTAGGTATGTATATTTGCGTGTGTGGACGTATGTATATACATGTGTATGGGGGGGGGTTGGGCCATTTCTTTCGTCTGTTTCCTTGCGCTACCTCGCAAACGCGGGAGACAGCGACAAAGTATAATAATAATAATAATAATATATATATATATATATATATTATTATTATATTATATATATATATATATATATATATATATATATATATATATATATATATATATATATATATATATATATATTATTATTATTATTATACTTTGTCGCTGTCTCCCGCGTTTGCGAGGTAGCGCAAGGAAACAGACGAAAGAAATGGCCCAACCCACCCCCATACACATGTATATACATACGTCCACACACGCAAATATACATACCTACACAGCTTTCCATGGTTTACCCCAGACGCTTCACATGCCTTGATTCAATCCACTGACAGCACGTCAACCCCAGTACACCACATAGATCCAATTCACTCTATTCCTTGCTCTCCTTTCACCCTCCTGCATGTTCAGGCCCCGATCACACAAAATCTTTTTCACTCCATCTTTCCACCTCCAATTTGGTCTCCCTCTTCTCCTCGTTCCCTCCACCTCCGACACATATATCCTCTTGGTCAATCTTTCCTCACTCATTCTCTCCATGTGCCCAAACCATTTCAAACACCCTCTTCTGCTCTCTCAACCACGCTCTTTTTATTTCCACACATCTCTCTTACCCTTACGTTACTTACTCGATCAAACCACCTTACACCACACATTGTCCTCAAACATCTCATTTCCAGCACATCCATCCTCCTGCGCACAACTCTATCCATAGCCCACGCCTCGCAACCATACAACATTGTTGGAACCACTATTCCTTCAAACATACCCATTTTTGCTTTCCGAGATAATGTTCTCGACTTCCACACATTCTTCAAGGCTCCCAGAATTTTCGCCCCCTCCCCCACCCTATGATCCACCCTATATATATATATGGAATGGGATGTATTTAGGGAATCAGTGATGGATTGCACAAAAGATGCTTGTGGCATGAGAAGAGTGGGACGTGGGTTGATTAGAAAGGGTAGTGAGTGGTGGGATGAAGAAGTAAGATTATTAGTGAAAGAGAAGAGAGAGGCATTTGGACGATTTTTGCAGGGAAAAAATGCAACTGAGTGGGAGATGTATAAAAGAAAGAGACAGGAGGTCAAGAGTAAGGTGCAAGAGGTGAAAAAGAGGGCAAATGAGAGTTGGGGTGAGAGAGTATCATTAAATTTTAGGGAGAATAAAAACATGTTCTGGAAGGAGGTAAATAAAGTGCGTAAGACAAGGGAGCAAATGGGAACTTCAGTGAAGGGCGCAAATGGGGAGGTGATAACAAGTAGTGGTGATGTAAGAAGGATATGGAGTGAGTATTTTGAAGGTTTGTTGAATGTGTTTGATGATAGAGTGGCAGATATAGGGTGTTTTGGTCGAGGTGGTGTGCAAAGTGAGAGAGTTAGGGAAAATGATTTGGTAAACAGAGAAGAGGTAGTAAAAGCTTTGCGGAAGATGAAAGCAGGCAAGGCAGCAGGTTTGGATGGTATTGCAGTGGAATTTATTAAAAAAAGGGGGTGACTGTATTGTTGACTGGTTGGTAAGGTTATTTAATGTATGTATGACTGACTCATGGTGAGGTGCCTGAGGATTGGCGGAATGCTTGCATAGTGCCATTGTACAAAGGCAAAGGGGATAAGAGTGAGTGCTCAAATTACAGAGGTATAAGTTTGTTGAATATTCCTGGAAGATTATATGGGAGGGTATTGATTGAGAGGGTGAAGGCCTGTACAGAGCATCAGACTGGGGAAGAGCAGTGTGGTTTCAGAAGTGGTAGAGGATGTGTGGATCAGGTGTTTGCTTTGAAGAATGTATGTGAGAAATACTTAAAAAAGCAAATGGATTTGTATGTAGCATTTATGGATCTGGAGAAGGCATATGATAGAGCTGATAGAGATGCTCTGTGGAAGGTATTAAGAATATATGGTGTGGGAGGCAAGTTGTTAGAAGCAGTGAAAAGTTTTTATCGAGGATGTAAGGCATGTGTACGTGTAGGAGGAGAGGAAATTGATTGGTTCTCAGTGAATGTAGGTTTGCGGCAGGGGTGTGTGATGTCTCCATAGTTGTTTAATTTGTTTATGGATGGGGTTGTTAGGGAGGTGAATGCAAGAGTTTTGGAAAGAGGGGCAAGTATGAAGTCTGTTGTGGATGAGAGAGCTTGGGAAGTGAGTCAGTTGTTGTTCGCTGATGATACAGCACTGGTGGCTGATTCATGTGAGAAACTGCAGAAGCTGGTGACTGAGTTTGGTAAAGTGTGTGAAAGAAGAAAGTTAAGAGTAAATGTGAATAAGAGCAAGGTTATTAGGTCCAGTAGGATTGAGGGTCCAGTCAATTGGGAGGTAAGTTTGAATGGAGAAAAACTGGAGGAAGTAAAGTGTTTTAGATATCTGGGAGTGGATCTGGCAGCGGATGGAACCATGGAAGTGGAAGTGAATCATAGGGTGTGGGAGGGGGCGAAAATCCTGGGAGCCTTGAAGAATGTGTGGAAGTCGAGAACATTATCTCGGAAAGCAAAAATGGGTATGTTTGAAGGAATAGTGGTTCCAACAATGTTGTATGGTTGCGAGGCGTAGGCTATGGACAGAGTTGTGCACAGGAGGGTGGATGTGCTGGAAATGAGATGTTTGAGGACGATGTGTGGTGTGAGGTGGTTTGATCTAGTAAGTAACGTAAGGGTAAGAGAGATGTGTGGAAATAAAAAGAGCGTGGTTGAGAGAGCAGAAGAGGGTGTTTTGAAATGGTTTGGGCACATGGAGAGAATGAGTGAGGAAAGATTGACCAAGAGGATATATGTGTCGGAGGTGGAGGGAACGAGGAGAAGTGGGAGACCAAATTGGAGGTGGAAAGATGGAGTGAAAAAGATTTTGTGTGATCGGGGCCTGAACATGCAGGAGGGTGAAAGGAGGGCAAGGAATAGAGTGAATTGGATCGATGTGGTATACCGGGGTTGACATGCTGTCAGTGGATTGAATCAGGGCATGTGAAGCGTCTGGGGTAAACCATGGAAAGCTGTGTAGGTATGTATATTTGCATGTGTGGACGTGTATGTATATACATGTGTATGGGGGTGGGTAGGGCCATTTCTTTCGTCTGTTTCCTTGCGCTACCTCGCAAACGCGGAAGACAGCGGAAAAAAAAAAATATATATATATATATATATATATTTCTTCTTTCATACTTTGTCTCTGTCTCCTGTGTTAGCTAGGTAGTGTAAGGAAACAGATGAAAGAATGGCCAAACCCACCCACATACACATGTATGTACATGCCTATACATCTCAACATATACATACATATACACACACAGACATAAACATATATACACATGTACATAATTCATACTGTCTGCCCTTATTCATTCCCGTCGCCACCCCGCCACACATGAAATAACAACCTCCTCCTCTCCATGTGCGTGATGGAGGGCTAGGAAAAGACAACAAAGGCCACATTCATTCACACTCAGTCTCTAGCTGTCATGTGTGATGCACCGTAACCACAGCTCCCTTTCCACATCTAGGCCCCAAAGAACTTCCCATGGTTTACCCCAGACGATTCACATGCCCTCGTTCAATCCATTGACAGCACGTCGACCCTGGTATACCACATCGTTCCAATTCACTCTATTCCTTGCACACCTTTCACCCTCCTGCATGTTCAGGCCCCGATCACTCAAAATCTTTTTCACTCCACCTTTCCACCTCCAATTTGGTCTCCCACTTCTCCTTGTTCCCTCCATCTCTGATACATATATCCTCTTTGTCAATCTTTCCTTACTCATTCTCTCCATGCGACCAAACCAGTTCAAAACACCCTCTTCTGCTCTCTCAACCACACACTTTTTATTACCACATCTCTCTTACCCTTTCATTACTTACTCAATCAAACCACCTCACACCATATATTGTCCTCAAACATCTCATTTCCAGCACATCCACAGTCCTCTGCACAACTCTATCTATAGCCCACGCCTCGCAACCATATAACATTGTTGGAACGACTATTCCTTCAAACATACCCATTTTTGCTTTCCAAGATAACGTTCTTGACTTCCATACATTTTTCAACGCTCCCAGAACTTTCGCCCCCTCTACCACCCTATGATTCACTTCTCCTTCCATGGTTCAGATTGGGGAAAAGCAATGTGGTTTTAGAAGTGGCAGAGGATGTGTGGATCAGGTTTTCACTTTGAAGAATGTATGTGAGAAATACTTAGAAAAGCAAATGGATTTGTATGTAGCATTTATGGATCTGGAGAAGGCACATGATAGAGTTGATAGAGATGCTCTGTGGAAGGTATTAAGAATATATGGTGTGGAAGGCAAGTTGTTAGAAGCAGTGAAAAGTATTTATCGAGGATGTAAGGCATGTGTATGTGTAGGAAGAGAGGAAAGTGATTGGTTCTCAGTGAATGTAGGTTTGCGGCAGGGGTGTGTGATGTCTCCATGGTTGTTTAATTTGTATATGGATGGGGTTGTTCGGGAGGTGAATGCATGAGTTTTGGAAAGAGGGGCAAGTATGCAGTCTGTTGTGGATGAGAGAGCTTGGGAAGTGAGTCAATTGTTGTTTGCTGATGATACAGCACTAGTGGCTGATTCATGTGAGAAACTGCAGAAGCTGGTGACTGAGTTTGGTAAACTGTGTGAAAGAAGAAAATTGAGAGTAAATGTGAATAAGAGCAAGGTTATTAGGTACAGTAGGGTTGAGGGTCAAGTCAATTGGGAGGTAAGTTTGAATGGAGAAAAACTGGAGGAAGTAAAGTGTTTTAGATATCTGGGAGTGGATTTGGCAGCGGATGGAACCATGGAAGCGGAAGTGAATCATAGGGTGGGGGAAGGGGCAAAAATTCTGGGGGTCTAGAAGAATGTGTGGAAGTCGAGAACATTATCTCGGAAAGCAAAAATGGGTATGTTTGAAGGAATAGTGGCTCCAACAATGTTGTATGTTTGCGAGGCATGGGCTATGGATAGAGTTGAGTGCAGGAGGGTGGATGTGCTGGAAATGAGATGTCTGAGGACAGTATGTGGTGTGAGGTGGTTTGATCGAGTAAGTAATAATAAGGTAAGAGAGATGTGTGGTAATAAAAAGAGTGTGGTTGAGAGCCGGAGAGGGTGTTTTGAAATAGTTTGGTCACATGGAGAGAATGAGTGAGGAAAGATTGACAAAGAGGATATATGTGTCAGAGGTGGAGGGAACAAGAAGAAATGGGAGACCAAATTGGAGGTGGAAAGATGGAGTGAAAAAGATTTTGAGTGATTGGGGCCTGAACATGCAGGAGGGTGAAAGGCGTGCAAGGAATAGAGTGAAATGGAACAATGTGGTATACCGGGGTCGACATGCTGTCAATGGATTGAACCAGGGCATGTGAAGTGTCTGGGGTATACCATGGAAAGTTCTGTGGCCTAGATGTGGAAAGGGAGCTCTGGTTTCGGTGCATTATTACATGACAGCTAGAGACTGAGTGTGAACGAATGTGGCCTTTCTTGTCTTTTCCTAGCGCTACCTCACACACATGAGGGGGGAGGGGGTTGTTATTTCATGTGTGGCGAGGTGGCAATGGGAATTAATAATGGCAGACAGCATGAATTATGTACATGGGTATATATGTATATGTCTGTGTGTGTATATATATGTATACGTTGAGATGTATAGGTATGTATATTTTGTGTGTGTGGACGTGTATGTATATACATGTGTATGTGGGTGGGTTGGGCCATTCTTTCGTCTGTTTCCTTGCACTACCTCACTAACACGGGAGATAGTGACAAAGCAAAAAAAATATATATGTATATATATATATATTCATCTATCTATCTGTTTATTTATGATTACCCTAAGACCAGTTTCCTGGCATTACCCACAACAGCTCTAAAGGTTCCAGCAGCCCAAAGTTGCACTTCTACCAGCTGCCAGGAAACGCTGACTCATTTTCACTCGCAGAGTAACATTGTGTAGGCAGACCCTGAACATACAGGAGGGCGAGAGGCATGCAAGCAATTGAGTGAATTGGAACAATGTGGTACACCAGGGTCGACGTGCTGTCAATGGACTGAACCAGGGCATGTGAAACATCTGGGATAAACCATGGAATGTCTGTGAGGCCTGGATGAGGATAGGGAGCTGTGGTTTCGGTGCATTACACATAACAGCTAGAGACTGAGTGTGAATGATTGTGGCCTTTCTTGTCTGTTTTCCTGGCACTACCTCTCTGAAGCAGGGGGTTGGGATGCTGTTTCCAGTGGGATGGGCTAGCGACAGGAATGGATGAAGGCAAGCAAGAATGAATATGTGCAAGAGTATATATGTATATGTCTGTGTATGTGTATGAATATGTGTATATGTGCATGTATGGGTGTTTATGTATGTATATATGAGCATATGAGTGGATAGGCCATTCTTCATCAGTTTCCTAGCGCTACCTCGCTAATGCAGGAAATGGTAATCAAGTTTAGTAAAATAGTAAATCATTATAAATATATATATATATATATATGTATATATATCATGACAAGAGTATATCAAATCTATGGTCCCTAGCCCCCACCATCATGGGGTCCTAAGAATCTCTGGGTTTCTGCCTGACTCTACTGTCAATGAGATGGAGGGCTCTGGTTGTAGTAGTACTGGCCCCTCCCATCCTCAGTTGAACACCATCTGTCCAGCATCTCTTCTAATATCTTACTTCTGTCTGTGACACAGTTGTCTAATGATGTTCTCATTAGTCTCTTTTTCATGTCTAACTATAAGCTTCATTCACAATTCCAGTTCAAAGGTGGTCCTTGTGCTTATTCCAACATAAACACATCTGTTGCACGCCTCAAGGACCTTAAGTCTCCAAACTCCCTACTTCCACACTTTTCCCCTGTTTCGCCTATTGCTCACCTAATTCTACAAATTTAATATCCTTCTTTGACTATCTAAACTCCTGCCATGAGACTGACATATTCTCATCCACAACCCAAGATCCTCTGCCTTGGAGATTTCAACGTTCACCGTAGGGAATGGTGGAATTCCTCCCATACAGATGGTGGAGGAATTAAAGCCCTCAAATTCTCCATTCTCAATTATTTAGAACAAATTATCTCCCATCCTACCATATTCCTGACCACTGTGACCACTCTCCTAATATTCTGGATTTATTTTTCACCTCTAGTCCAACCTGCTGTAAATACACATCACCCCAATCGGTTCATCTAATCACACTCATAAATGCATCTATTTCAACAGCACCTAGCCCTCCAGTAGCCCCTTCTAAGCATAAATACTGGCACCTCAACAAAGCTGACTGGAATAACTTACATAACTTCTTTTCTGACTTTCTGTGGGTAAATTACTGTCTCTTATGTGGAATGCTTCTGTCTCCATCATAGATATAACAGGTTATTCCCACGGGAATGGAAGCATTTATCCCCTCTTCCTCCAAGACAGCCTCTTCATCTAATCCATGGTTTAACCGTTCTTGTTCTGAGGCCATTCAGGCAAGGGATCAGGCATATTGGGTTTGGAAAAACTCTCCTTCCTCTGGCTACCATTCAGCTTTTATCACTGCCTGTAACCACTGAAAGCACATTATCCAAGAGGCAAAGCATCCCTTTATTCAAAGGAAGTGTGATGACCTCTCCCTGTCATCCACTGACAGGTCTTTTTGATCTTTAGCTAAGGGCAGCTCTAACACCTTCTGTCGCTCTCTTCCTTCCCTTCACGTTTTCATTCTGATAGTACTATAGCTGTCTCTCCCACAGATAAAGCAACTCTCATTGATTCCCATTTCTCCTCAAACTCCACCTTGGATGACTCTAACATTCCTTCCCCCCTGATGCTCCTCTTACTAATCCTATGCCCCTTCCCGTAATATCTTTCTGGAACGTCCCAAATTCTTTCTCTGAACACTAGCAAGGTTTATGGTCCTGATGGCATCAATCCCCACGTACTGAAAGAATGTGCCTCGGAACTTGCACCTGTGCTTGCTCGTCTGTTCTGTTTCTGTTTAAAAACCAAAACTTTTCCTTCTCCATGGAAGCATGCATTGATACATCCCATCCCTATGAAGGGTGATTGTTCTGACCCCTCTAACTATCATTCTATTGCTCTGACATCTACTATTTCCAAAGTCTTTAAATCCTTCCTTAACTTCTTTTTTCTTTTCTTTTATACTATTCGCCATTTCCCACATTAGCGAGGTAGCGTTAAGAACAATGGACTGGGCCTTTGAGGGAAATCCTCACCTGGCCCCCTTCTCTGTTCCTTCTTTAGGAAAATTAAAAAAAAAATGAGAGGGGAGGATTTCCAGCCCCCTGCTCCCTTTCCTTTTAGTCGCCTTCTACAACACGCAGGGAATACATGGGAAGTATTCTTTCTCCCCTATCCCCAGGGACTTTCTCTCTGATCACCAGTATGACTTCTGTAAGGCATATCCACGTGATATTCTTTCATATCTTACTAATGTCTGGTCATCATCCCTAAAAGGCTTTAGACAGGGTATAATATTGGGGTAATGTCTCTAAGCTCCCCTATTTTGGCTTCCCTCCCTCACTTTGCTCCTTCATACTTAGCTTTCTCTCCAGCCAATCTATCTCTGTGGCTGTCGATGGATCAGCCTTCCCCCTATTAACCATCAACAGCAGTGTCCCTCAAGGTTCAGTCCTGTTCCCTACACTTTTTCTCTATTTTTTCAATGATTTCCTCTTCTTCATAATCAATCCAATGCACTCATTGGCTGATGACTCAACATTGCAGTCATCCACATCCTTCATTTCTGCTCCCATCTTCTCTCGCTCGATCTGTATCTTGTCTTGAAACAGCCTCCTCACACTTGGACAGGATATCTCAGTGGGGTAACCAAATCTTGTTAAGTTGATGCCTTCAAGACCCAGTTTCTACCCAAAAACTCCTCACAACTCTTATCTCTCCTTAGACAGTTCTGTAATTCCAACTCTTGACTTAATAAACATACTTTTTATTACTGTAACATCCAGTTTTTCTTGGATAACTCACATTACAGGAATTGTTAAGTCTGCCTCTAAGATACTGGGTGTTTTGTTTAAATGTTAAAACTTCTCTTCTGAACAGCTGCTCCATTTATACAAGGGAATAATATGTTCTTGTACTGAGTACTGATCTCACATTTGGGGTGGTTCTACCTCTGCAGCCTTACTTGACAGAGTTGAGTCGAAACTGGTCCGACATAAACCGTCCCAGGCTAACTTCCAAACTTGACCCCTGTGCCCTGCAACACAATGTTGGTTCCCTTTCCTTCTTCTACAGGTACTACTTTGGATTTTGCTCCAGAGAGCTGGCTGCTTGTGTGCCCACATCACTTGCTAGACCATGTAATACTCCGCAAGCTGCTGCATCACATGATTATTCTGTGGCCATTAGACACTCAAGGGTGGGCCATTTGGATACCTGGTTCTTTCCCACTATGTTGAAGCTTTGGAACTCTCTACCTTATCAGGTCTTTCCCAATAACTATGACCAAGAACATTTCAAAACACATGTTTTTCACTTTCTTAAAAATTCATACATAATTTCCCTTGTCTTATCTTTTTCTGTTTCAAATTCTCTATATTTCAATTAAGGGCCGGCCTTGATGTGGAGTTTTGTCCATGAATGGAGTAATAAAAAAAAATCATACATATAAATATATATATACACATACACGCCCCTATCTTATCTATTATTTCATTATACTTAGTCACTGTCTCCTGCATTAGCACAAGGAAGCAGAAGAAAGAATGGCCCAACCCATCCACATACATATGCATATAAATACATTTCAACATATACATAAATATACATACACAAACATACATATATACACATGTACATATTCATACTTGCTGCCTTCGTCCATTCCCGTCGCCACTCAGCCAAACATGAAACAGCATACCCCTCCCCCCCATGTGCGCAGGAGGTAGCACTGAGAAAAGACAACGAAGGCCACATTCGTTCACACTCAGTCTCTAGCTGTCATGTGTAATGCATTGAAACCACAGCTCCCTTTGCACATCCAGGCCCCACAAAACATTCTATGGTTTACCCCAGACGCTTCACATGCCCTGGTTCAATCCATTTACAGCACATTGACCCCGGTATACCACATCATTCCAATTCACCCTATTCCTTGCATGCCATTCACCCTCCTGTATGTTCAGGTCCTGATCGCTCAAAATCTTTTTCACTCCATCTTTCCACCTCCAATTTGGCCTCCAACTTCTCATTTCCTCCACCTCTGACACATATATCCTCTTTGTCAATCTTTCCTCACTCATTCTCTCCACGTAACCAAACCATTTCAATACACCCTCTTCAGCTCTCTCAACCACACCCTTTTTATTACCACACATCTCACTTACCCTTTCATTATTTACTCAATCAAACTGCCTTAAACCTCATATTGTCCTCAAACATTTCACTTCCAACACATCCTCCCTCCTCTGCACGACCTTATCTATAGCCCATGCCTCACAACCATATAACATTGTTGGAACCACTATTCCTTCAAACACACCCATTTCTTGCTCTCCGAGATAACATTCTTGCCTTCCACACATTCTTCAACGCTCCCAGAACTTCTGCCCCCCTCCCCACCCTATGACTCGCTTCCGCTTCCATGGTTCCATCCGCTGCTAAATCCAGTCCCACATATCTAAAACACTTCACTTCCTGCAGTTTTTCTCCTCTCAAACTTCTTTCTTTTTCTTTTAAACTATTCGCCATTTCCCGCGTTAGCGAGGTAGCATTAAGAACAGAGGACAGGGCCTTTTTTGGAATATCTTCACCTGGCCTCACTCTGTTCCTTCTTTTGGAAAATTAAAAAAAAACGAGAAGGGAGAATTTCCAGCCCCCCGCTCCCTCCCCTTTTAGTCGCCTTCTACGACACGCAGGGAATACATGGGAAGTATTCTTACTCCCCTATCCCCTATCCCTATCCCTATCTCAAACTTGCCTCCCAATTAACTTGTCCCTTAACCCTACTGTACCTAATAACCTTCTCTTATTCACATTTACTCTCAACTTTCTTCTTTCACACACTTTACCAAAATCAGTCACCAGCTTCTGCTGTTTCTCACCCAAATCAGCCACCAGCGCTGTATCATCAGCAAACAACAACTGACTCACTTCCCAAGCCCTCTCATCCACAACAGACAGCATGCTTGCCCCTCTCTCCAAATCTCTTGCATTCACCTCCCTAAAAACCCAATCCATACACAAATTAAACAACCATGGAGACATTATGCATCCCTGCCGCAAACAGACATTCACTGGGAATCAATCACTTTACTCTCTTCCTACAGGTACACATGCCTTATATCCTTGGTAAAACCTTTTCACTGCTTCTAGCAACTTACCTCCCTCACCATATACTCTTAAAACCTTCCACAAAGCATCTCTATCAACCCTATCATATGCCTTCTCCAGATCCATAAATGCTACATACAGATCCATTTGTTCTTCCAAGTATTTCTCATATACATTCTTCAAAGCAAACACCTGATCTACATACACTCTACCACTTCTGAAACCTCACTGCTCTTTGCCAATCTGATGTTCTGTGCATGCCTTCACCCTCTCAGTCATTACTCACCCATATAATTTCCCCAGGAATACTTAACAAACTTATGCCCCTGTAATTTGAACACTCACCTTTATCCACTTTGCCTGTGCACAATGGCACTATGCATGCATTCCATCAATCCTCAGACATTTCATAATAATTCATACATACAGTGAATATCCTTACCAACCAATCAACAGAACAGTCATCCCCTTTTTTAATAAATTCCACTGCATGACCATCCAAACCCATCACCTTGCCAGCTTTCATCTTCCACAAAGCTGTCACCACCTCTTCTCTGTTTACCAAACCATTCACTCTAACCCCCTCACTTCACACACCACCCCAACAAAAGCACCCTATATCTGCCACTCTATCATCAAATACATTCAACAAGCCTTCAAAATACTCCATCTCCTCACTTCATCACTACTTGATATTACCCCCCATTTGCCCCCTTTACCAATGTTCCCATTTGTTCTCTTGTCTTATGCACATTATCAACTCGTTCCAAAACATCTTATTATTCTCTCTGAAATTCAATGATACTCTCTCACCCCAACTCTCATTCGTTCTCTTTTTCACCTCTTGCACCTTTCTATTAACCTCCTGCCGCATTCTTTTATACGTCTCCCAGTCATTTGCGCTACTTCCCTCCAAGAATTGTCCAAACACCTCTCTCTTCCCTTTCACTAACAACCTTACTTCATCCCACCACTCACTACCCTTTCCAATATGCCCACCTTCCATCTTTCTCATGCCACATGCATCTTTTGCACAAGCCATCACTGCTTCCCTAAATACGTCCCATTCCATCCCCACTCCCCTCACGTCATTTGCTCTCACCTTTTGCCATTCTACACTCAATCTCTCCTGGTACTTCTTCACCCAAGTCTCCTTTCCAAGCTCACTTACTCTCACCACTCTCTTCTCCCAATCATTCTCTTTTCTTTTCTGGAAACCTCTACAAATCTTCACCTTCACCTCCACAAGACAGTGATCAGACATCCCTTCAGCTGCCCCTCTCAGCACATTAACATCCAAAAATCTCGATTTTACACACCTATCAATTAACATTTAATCAATAATGCCATTTGACTATCTCTCCTACACACACACACAGTGTTGAGAGTAAGTAAGCTTGAAAAGGTGACTTATTTATTTATATTTTTCATTACACTTTGTCGCTTTGTCAGCACAAGGAAACAGACGAAAGAATGGCCTAACCCACCCACATACACATGTATACACATACACGTCCTCCCACACACATATACATACATCAACGTATACATATAAAAATACACACACATATACATATATACACATGTTCATGATTCACACTTATTCATTCCCATCGCCACCCCGCCACACATGAAATGACAACCCCCTCCCCCCGCATGTGCGTGAGGTAGTGCTAGGAAAAGACAACAAAGGCCACATTCGTTCACACTCAGTCTCTAGCTGTCATGTATAATGCACCAAAACCACAGATCCCTTTCCACATCCAGGCCCCACAAAACTTCACTGCATGCTTCACATGCCCTGGTTCAATCCACTAACAGCACATCAACCCTGGTATACAACATCATTCCAATTCACTCTCTTCCTTGCACACCTTTCACCCTCCTGCATGTTCAGGCCCCGATCACTCAAAATGTTTCCCACTCCATCTTTCCACCTCCAATTTGGTCTCCCACTTCTCGTTCCCTCCACCTCTGACATATATCTTCATCGTCAATCTTTCCTCACTCATTCTCTCCATGTGACCAAACCATTTCAATACACCCTCTTCTGCTCTCTAAACCACACTCTTTTTATTACCACACATCTCTCTTACCCTTTCATTACTTACTCGATCAAACCACTGCACACCACCTATTGTCCTCAAACATCTCATTTCCAGCACATCCACCCTCATCTGCACAACTCTATCTATAGCTAATGCCTTGCAACCATATAACATTGTTGGGACCACTATTCCTTTTAACATACCCATTTTTGCTTTCCGAGATAATGTTCTCGCCTTCCATGCATTTTTCAATGCTCCCAGAACTTTCGCTCCCTCCCCCACCCTATGACTCACTTCCGCTTTCATGGTTCCATTCGCTGCCAAATCCACTCCAAGATATCTAAAACACTTAACTTCCTCCAGTTTTTCTCCATTCAAACTTACCTCCCAGTTGACTTGCCCCTCAACCCTACTGTACCTAATAACCTTGCTCTTATTCACATTTACTCTCAACTTTCTTCTTTCAAACACTTTACCAAACTCAGTCACCAGCTTCTGCAGTTTCTCACCTGAACCAGCCACCTGTGCTGTATCATCAGCAAACAGCAAGTGACTCACTTCCCAAGCTCTCTCAACCACAACAGACTGCATATTTGCTCCTCTCTCCAAAACTCTTGCATTCACCTCTCTAACAACCCCATCCATAAACAAATTAAACAACTATGGAGACATCACGAACCCCTGCCACAAACCGATATTCAAAGGGAATCAATCACTTTCCTCTCTTCCTACTCGTACACATGCCTTACATCCTCGATAAAAACTTTTCACTGCTTCTAAGAACTTGCATCCCGCACCATATATTCTTAATACCTTCCACAGAGCATCTCTATCAACTCTATCATATGCCTTCTTCATATCCATAAATGCTACATACAAATCCATTTGCTTTTCTAAGTATTTCTCACATACATTCTTCAAAGCAAACACCTGATCCACACGTCCTCTACCACTTCTGAAACCACACTGCTCTTCCCCAATCTGATGCTCTGTACATGCCTTCACCCTCTCAATCAATACCCACCCATATAATTTCCCAGGTATACTCAACAGACTTATACCTCTGTAATTTGAGCACTCACCTTTATCCCCTTTGCCTTTGTACTTATTTATATATTTATTTATTATACTTTGTCGCTGTCTCCCGCGTTTGCGAGGTAGCGCAAGGAAACAGACGAAAGAAATGGCCCAACCCCCCCCCATACACATGTATATACATACGTCCACACACGCAAATATACATACCTACACAGCTTTCCATGGTTTACCCCAGACGCTTCACATGCCTTGATTCAATCCACTGACAGCACGTCAACCCCGGTATACCACATCGCTCCAATTCACTCTATTCCTTGCCCTCCTTTCACCCTCCTGCATGTTCAGGCCCCAATCACACAAAATCTTTTTCACTCCATCTTTCCACCTCCAATTTGGTCTCCCTCTTCTCCTCGTTCCCTCCACCTCCGACACATATATCCTCTTGGTCAATCTTTCCTCACTCATTCTCTCCATGTGCCCAAACCACTTCAAAACACCCTCTTCTGCTCTCTCAACACGCTCTTTTTATTTCCACACATCTCTCTTACCCTTACGTTACTCACTCGATCAAACCACCTCACACCACACATTGTCCTCAAACATCTCATTTCCAGCACATCCATCCTCCTGCGCACAACTCTATCCATAGCCCACGCCTCGCAACCATACAACATTGTTGGAACCACTATTCCTTCAAACATACCCATTTTTGCTTTCCGAGATAATGTTCTCGACTTCCACACATTCTTCAAGGCCCCCAGAATTTTCGCCCCCTCCCCCACCCTATGATCCACTTCCGCTTCCATGGTTCCATCCGCTGCCAGATCCACTCCCAGATATCTAAAACACTTCACTTCCTCCAGTTTTTCTCCATTCAAACTCACCTCCCAATTGACTTGACCCTCAACCCTACTGTACCTAATAACCTTGCTCTTATTCACATTTACTCTTAACTTTCTTCTTCCACACACTTTACCAAACTCAGTCACCAGCTTCTGCAGTTTCTCACATGAATCAGCCACCAGCGCTGTATCATCAGCGAACAACAACTGACTCACTTCCCAAGCTCTCTCATCCCCAACAGACTTCATACTTGCCCCTCTTTCCAAGTAGGAAATACCAGGAGAGATTGAGTGCAGAATGGCAAAAGGTGAGAGCAAATGACGTAAGGGGAGTAGGGAGGAATGGGATGTATTTAGAGAAGCAGTGATGGCTTGAGCAAAAGATGCATGCGGTATGAGAAATGTTCGAGGTGGGCAGACTAGAAAGGGTAGTGAATGATAGGATGAAGAAGTAAGATTGTTGGTGAAAGAGAAGAGAGAGGCATTTGGACGATTTTTGCAGGGAAGTAGTGCAAATGACTGGGAGATGTATAAAAGAAAGTGGCAGGAGGTCGAGAGAAAGGTGCACGAGGTGAAAAGATGGCAAATGAGAGTTGGGGTGAGGGAGTATCATTATATTCTATGTAGAATAAATAGATATTTTGAAAGGAGGTAAATAAAGTGCGTAAGACATTAGAACAAATGGAAACATTGGTGAAGGGGGCAAATGGTGAAGTAAGGAGATGGAGTGAATATTTTGAAGGTTTGTTGAATGTGTTTGATAATACAGTGGCAGATTTAGGGTGCTCTGGTCGGGGTGGTGTGCGAAGCAAGAGGGTCAGGGAGAATGGTTTGGTGAACAGAGAAGGGGTAGTGAAAGCTTTGCGGAAGACAAAAGCCAGCAAGGAGGTGGGTTTGGATGGTACTGCAGTGGAATTCATAAAAAAAAAAAAATGGGGGTGACTGTGTTGTTAATTGGTTGGTAAGGATATTCAATGCATGTATGGATCATGGTGAACTGCCTGAGGATTAGCAGAAAACATGCATAGTGCCACTGTACAAATGCAAAGGGGATAAAGGTTAGTGTTCAAATTACAGAGGCATAAGTTTGTTGAGTATTCCTGGGAAATTATATGGGAGAGTATTTATTGAGAGGGTGAAGGCATTTACAGAGCATCAGATTGGGAAAGAGCAGTGTGGTTTCATAAGTGGTAGAGGATGTGTGGATCAGGTGTTTGCTTTGAAAAATGTATTTGAGAAATACTTAGAAAAATAGATGGATTTGTATGTAGCATTTATGAATCAGAAGGCATATGATAGGGTGGATAGAGATGCTTTGTGGAAGGTTTTAAGAGTATATGGTGTGGGAGGGAAGTTGCTAGAAGCAATGAAAAATTTTTACCAAGGATGTAAGGCATGTGTACGAGAAGGAAGAGAGTAAAGTGATTGATACCCAGTGAATGTTGGTTTGCAGCAGGAGTGGGTGATGTCTCCATGGCTGTTCAATTTGTTTAAGGATGCGGTTGTTAGGGAGGTGAATGCCAGAGTTTTGGAGAGAGGGGCAAGTATGCAGTCTGTTGTGGATGAGATGGCTTGGGAAGTGAGTCAGTTGTTGTTCGAAGATGATATAGCACTGGTGGCTGATTCGGGTGAGAAACTGCAGAAGTTGGTGACTGAGTTTGGTAAAGTGTGTGAAAGAAGAAAGTTGAGAGTAAATGTGAATAAGAGCAAGGTCCTTAGGTTCAGGAGAGTTGAGGGACAAGTTAATTGGGAGGTAAGTTTGAGTGGAGAAAAAATGGAGGAAGTGAAGTGTTTTAAAGATCTGGGAGTGGACTTAGCATTGGATGGAACCATGAAAGCGGAAGTGAGTCACAGGGTGACTTGCAGAGGCAAAGGTGAAGAGATGTAGAAATTTTCAAAAAAGAAGAGAGGATGTTGAGGCATAAAGAGTGGTGAGAGTAAGTTAGCTTGGAAAGGAGACTTGTGTGAGGAAGTACCAGGAGAAATTGAGTGTAGAATGGCAGAAGGTGAGAGCAAATGACATAAGGGGAGTGGGTAAGGAATGGGATGTATTTAGGGAAACAGTGATGGCTTGCACAAAAGATGCATGTGGCATGAGAAAGGTGGGAGGTGGGCAGATTAGAAAGGGTAGCGAGTGTTGGGATGAAGAAGTAAGGTAACATGTTAGTGAAAAAGAAAAGAGAGGTGCTAGGATGATACTTGCAGGGAAGTAGTGCAAATGAATGGGAGATGTATAAAAGAAAGAGGCAGGAGGTCAAGAGAAAGTTGCAAGCGTTGAAAAAGAGGGCAAATGAGAGTTGGGGTGAGAGAGCATCATTAAATCTTAGGGAGAATAAAAAGATGCTTTGGAAAGAGGTAAATAATGTGCATAAGACAAGAGAACAAATGGAAACATTGGTGAAGGGGGCAAATGGGGAGGTAATAACAAGTTGTGATGAAGTGAAAAGGAGATGGAGCGAGTATTTTGAAGGTTTGTTGAATGCGTTTGATGATAGAGTGGCAGATATAGGGTATTGTGGTGGTGTGAAAAGTGAGAGGCTCAGGGAGAATGGTGTGGTAAAGAGAGAAGAGTTTTGTGAAAGTTTTGCAGAAGATGAAATCCAGCAAGGCAGTGGTGTGGATGGTAATCCAGTGGATTTTTTTTGAAAAA
Source organism: Panulirus ornatus (assembly GCF_036320965.1). Lineage (NCBI taxonomy): Eukaryota > Metazoa > Arthropoda > Malacostraca > Decapoda > Palinuridae > Panulirus > Panulirus ornatus. The sequence goes on along the minus strand of NC_092243.1, from coordinate 38,598,393 downwards.
AAGGAGGTTACTGTGTTGTTGACTGGTTGGTAAGGATATTGTTTGTATGAACCATGGTGAAGTGCCTGAAGATTGGATGTATTTAGGGAAACTGATGGCTTGCACAAAAGATGCATGTGGCATGAGAAAGGTGGGAGGTGGGCAGATTAGAAAGGGTAGCGAGTGTTGGGATGAAGAAGTAAGGCAACATGTTAGTGAAAAAGAAAAGAGAGGTGTTTGGATGATACTTGCAGGGAAGTAGTGCAAATGAATGGGAGATGTATAAAAGAAAGTGGCAGGAGGTCAAGAGAAAGTTGCAAGGGTTGAAAAAGAGGGCAAATGAGAGTTGGGGTGAGAAAGCATCATTAAATTTTAGGGAGAATAAAAAGATGCATTGGAAAGAGGTAAATGATGTGCATAAGACAATAGAACAAATGGAAACATCTGTGAAGGGGGCAAATGGGGAGGTAATAACAAGTTGTGATGAAGTGAAAAGGAGATGGAGCAAGTATTTTGAAGGTTTGTTGAATGCGTTTGATGATAAGAGTGGCAGATATAGGGTACTGTGGTAGTGTGCAAAGTAAGAGGGTCAGGGAGAATGGTGTAGTAAAGAGAGAAGAGTTTTGTAAAAGTTTTGTGGAAGATGAAATCCAGCAAGGCAGTGGTGTGGATGGTATTCCAGTGGATTTTCTTTAAAAAAGGAGGTTACTGTATTGTTGACTGGTTGGTAAGGATATTGTTTGTATGGACCATGGTGAAGTGCCTGAAGATTGGCAGAGTGCATGCAAAGTGCCATTGTACAAAGGCAAAGGGGACAAAGGTGAGTGTTCAAACTACAGAGGCATAAGTTTGTTGAGTATTCCTGGAAAGTTACATGGGAGGGTATTGATTGAGAGGGTAAGGGCATGTACAGAGCTTCAGACTGGGGAAGTGCAGTGAGGTTTCAGAAGGGTAGAGGATGTGTGGATCAGGTGTCTGCTTTGAAGAATGTATGTGAGATATAATTAGAAAAACATATGGATTTGTATGTAGCATTTATGGATCTGGAGAAGGCATATCATAGAGTTGATAGAGATGCTTTGTGGAAGGTATTAAGAGTATACGATGTGGGAGGTAAGTTGCTAGAAGCAGTGAAGAGTTTTTATTAAGGATGTAAGGCATGTGTACAAGTAGGAAGAGAGGAGAGTGATTGGTTCCCAGTGAATGTCTGTTTGTGGCAGGGGAGTGTGATGTCCCAATAGCTGTTTGTTAATGGATGGAGTGGTCAGGGAGTTAAATGAGAGAGGTTTGGAGAGAGGAGCGAGTGTGCGGTCTGTTGGAAATGAGAGGGTCTGGGAAGTTAGTCAGTTGTTGTTTGCCAATTATACAGCTCTAATGGCTAATTCATGTGAGAAACTGCAGAAGATGGTGACTGAGTTTGGAAAATTATGTGAAAAGGGAAAGTTGAGAGTAAATGTGAATAAGAGCAAAGTTTTTAGGTTCAGTAGGGTTGAGGGACAAGTTAGTTGGGAGGTAAGTTTCAATGGAGAAAAATTGGAGGAAGTGAAGTGTTTTAGATAACTTTAAGTAGACTTAGCAGCAGAGGGAACCGTGGAAGTGAGTCACAGGGTGGGGATGGGGTGAAGGTTCTGGGAGCGATTAAGAATGTGTGAAAGGACAGAATAAAATCTTGAAGAGCAAAAACGTGTATGTTTGAAGGAATAGTAGTTTCAACAGTACTATATGGTTGCAAGGCATGGGTTATAGATAGGGTAGTACAGAGGAGGGTGGATGTGTTGGAAATCTGATATTTAAGGAGAATATGTGGTGTGAGATGGTTTGATAGGAAAAGTAATGAATGGGTAAGAGAGTTGTGTGGAAATAAAACGATTGTGGTTGAGAGAGCAGAAGAGTGTGTTCAAATGGTTTAGACATATGGAGAGAATGAGTGAGGAAAGATGGACAAAGAGGACATATGTGTCAGAAGTGAATGGAAGAAGAAGCAGGAGACCAAAATGGAGGTGGATGGAGTGAAAAAGATTTTGAGCGATCAGGGCCTGAATATACAAGAGGGTGCAAGGCATACAAGGAACAGAGTGAATTGGAATGATGTGGTATACTAAGATTGACGTGCTGTCAGTAGACTAAACCTGGGCATGTGTAGCATCTTGGTTTAATGTAGGGCCTGGATGTGGATAGGGAGCTGTGGTTTCAGTGCATTACACAAGACAGCTAAAAACAGAGTATGAATGAATGTGGCCTTTTCTGTCTGTTTTCCTGGTGTTACCTTGCTGAAGCAGAGGGTAGCAATGCTGTTTTCTGTGGGGAGGGGTAGCGACAGGATTGGATGAAGGCAAGCAAGTATGAATATGTACACGTGTATATATGTATGTGTCTGTGTATGTATATGTATGTATACGTTGAAATGTATATGCGTGTGTGGGCGTTTATGCATGTACAGAGCATCAGATTGGGGAAGAGCAGTGCGGTTTCAGAAGTGGTAGAGGATGTGTGGATCAGGTGTTTGCTTTGAAGAATGTATGTGAGAAATACTTAGAAAAGCAAATGGATTTGTATGTAGCATTTATGGATCTGGAGAAGGCATATGATAGAGTTGATAGAGATGCTCTGTGGAAGGTATTAAGAATATATGGTGTGGGAGGCAAGTTGTTAGAAGCAGTGAAAAGTTTTTATCGAGGATGTAAGGCATGTGTACGTGTAGGAAGAGAGGAAAGTGATTGGTTCTCAGTGAATGTAGGTTTGCGGCAGGGGTGTGTGATGTCTCCATGGTTGTTTAATTTGTTTATGGATGGGGTTGTAAAGGAGGTAAATGCAAGAGTCCTGGAAAGAGGGGCAAGTATGAAGTCTGTTGGGGATGAGAGAGCTTGGGAAGTGAGTCAATTGTTGTTCGCTGATGATACAGCGCTGGTGGCTGATTCATATGAGAAACTGCAGAAGCTGGTGACTGAGTTTGGTAAAGTGTGTGGAAGAAGAAAGTTGAGAGTAAATGTGAATAAGAGCAAGGTTATTAGGTACAGTAGGGGTGAGGGTCAAGTCAATTGGGAGGTGAGTTTGAATGGAGAAAAACTGGAGGAAGTGAAGTGCTTTAGATATCTGGGAGTGGATCTGTCAGCGGATGGAACCATGGAAGCGGAAGTGGATCATAGGGTGGGGGAGGGGGCGAAAATTTTGGGAGCCTTGAAAAATGTGTGGAAGTCGAGAACATTATCTCGGAAAGCAAAAATGGGTATGTTTGAGGGAATAGTGGTTCCAACAATGCTGTATGGTTGCGAGGTGTGGGCTATGGATAGAGATGTGCGCAGGAGGATGGATGTGCTGGAAATGAGATGTTTGAGGACAATGTGTGGTGTGAGGTGGTTTGATCGAGTAAGTAACGTAAGGGTAAGAGAGATGTGTGGAAATAAAAAGAGCGTGGTTGAGAGAGCAGAAGAGGGTGTTTTGAAATGGTTTGGGCACATGGAGAGAATGAGTGAGGAGAGATTGACCAAGAGGATATATGTGTCGGAGGTGGAGGGAACGAGGAGAAGAGGGAGACCAAATTGGAGGTGGAAAGATGGAGTGAAAAAGATTTTGTGTGATCGGGGCCTGAACATGCAGGAGGGTGAAAGGAGGGCAAGAAATAGAGTGAATTGGAGTCATGTGGTATACAGGGGTTGACGTGCTGTCAGTGGATTGAAGCAAGGCATGTGAAGCGTCTGGGGTAAACCATGGAAAGCTGTGTAGGTATGTATATTTGCGTGTGTGGACGTGTGTATGTACATGTGTATGGGGGGGGGGGTTGGGCCATTTCTTTCGTCTGTTTCCTTGCGCTACCTCGCAAACGCGGGAGACAGCGACAAAGTATAAAAAAAAAAAAAAAAAAAAAAAAAAAAAAAAAAAAAACAATAATAATAATAATAATAATAATAATAACAATAATAACGATAACAATAATATAAACATATTTCATATTTATATCTATTCACCATACTTGATTGACATAGTTCCAATAATATCATATATGTATTTGTATAAGTGGAAACAGAGGAAGGAGTCAAGCGGGGAGTGCTCTTCCTCCTCAAAGGCTCAGACTGGGGTGTCTGAATGAGTGTGGTTGTAACCAAGATAAGAAGAAAGAAGAGATAGGTGGTATGTTTGAGGAAAGAAATCTGGATGTTCTGGCTGTGAGTGAAACGAAGCTTAAGGGTAAAGGGGAAGAGAGGTTTGGGGAAGTCTTGGGAGTAAAGTCAGGGGTTGGTGAGTGGACAAGAGCTAAGGAAGGAGTCGCACAACTCCTCAAGCAGGAGTTGTGGGTGTATGTGATTGAGTGTACGAAAGTAAATTCTAGATTGATGTGGGTAAAACTGAAAGTGGATGGAGAGGGATGGGTGATTATTGGTGCCTATGCACTTGATCATGAGAAGAAAGATCATGAGAGGCAAATGTTTTGGGAGCAGCTTTGATGCATGAGACCTGGTTATAGGAATGAAGGTAAGCTATGTGGCAGTTGAGGGTATAATTGGTGTACATGGGGTATTCAGTGAAAATGGTGAAGAGTTTATGGATTTGTATGCTGAAAAAAAGACTGGTGACTGGGAATATCTGGTTTAACAAGAAAGACATATATATATATATATATATATATATATATATATATATATATATATATATATATATATATATATATTTTTTTTTTTTTGTCGCTGTCTCCCGCGTTTGCGAGGTAGCGCAAGGAAACAGACGAAAGAAATGGCCCAAACCACCTCCATACACATGTATATACATACGTCCACACACGCAAATATACATACCTACACAGCTTTCCATGGTTTACCCCAGACGCTTCACATGCCTTGATTCAATCCACTGACAGCACGTCAACCCCGGTATACCACATCGCTCCAATGCACTCTATTCCTTGCTCTCCTTTCACCCTCCTGCATGCTCAGGCCCCGATCACACAAAATCTTTTTCACTTCATCTTTCCACCTCCAATTTGGTCTCCCTCTTCTCCTCGTTCCCTCCACCTCCGACACATATATTCTCTTGGTCAATCTTTCCTCACTCATTCTCTCCATGTGCCCGAACCATTTCAAAACACCCTCTTCTGCTCTCTCAACCACGCTCTTTTTATTTCCACACATCTCTCTTACCCTTACGTTACTTACTCGATCAAACCACCTCACACCACACATTGTCCTCAAACATCTCATTTCCAGCACATCCATCCTCCTGCGCACAACTCTATCCATAGCCCACGCCTCGCAACCATACAACATTGTTGGAACCACTATTCCTTCAAACATACCCATTTTTGCTTTCCGAGATACTGTTCTCGACTTCCACACATTCTTCAAGGCTCCCAGAATTTTCGCCCCCTCCCCCACCCAATGATCCATTTCCGCTTCCATGGTTCCATCCGCTGCCAGATCCACTCCCAGATATCTAAAACACTTCACTTCCTCCAGTTTTTCTCCATTCAAACTCACCTCCCAATTGACTTGACCCTCAACCCTACTGTACCTAATAACCTTGCTCTTATTCACATTTACTCTTAACTTTCTTCTTTCACACACTTTACCAAACTCAGTCACCAGCTTCTGCAGTTTCTCACATGAATCAGCCACCAGCGCTGTATCATCAGCGAACAACAACTGACTCACTTCCCAAGCTCTCTCATCCCCAACAGACTTCATACTTGCCCCTCTTTCCAAAACTCTTGCATTCACCTCCCTAACAACCCCATCCATAAACAAATTAAACAACCATGGAGACATCACACACCCCTGCCGCAAACCTACATTCACTGAGAACCAATCACTTTCCTCTCTTCCTACACATACACATGTCTTACATCCTCGATAAAAACTTTTCACTGCTTCTAACAACTTGCCTCCCACACCATATATTCTTAATACCTTCAACAGAGCATCTCTATCAACTCTATCATATGCCTTCTCCAGATCCATAAATGCTACATACAAATCCATTTGCTTTTCTAAGTATTTCTCACATACATTCTTCAAAGCAAACACCTGATCCACACATCCTCTACCACTTCTGAAACCACACTGCTCTTCCCCAGTCTGATGCTCTGTACATGCCTTCACCCTCTCAATCAATATCCTCCCAGTGGTGATGTGAGAAGGAGATGGAGTGAGTATTTTGAAGGTTTGTTGAATGTGTTTGATGATAGAGTGGCAGATATAGGATGTTTTGGTCGAGGTGGTGTGCAAAGTGAGAGGGTTAGGGAAAATGATTTGGTAAACAGAGAAGAGGTAGTAAAAGCTTTGCGGAAGATGAAAGCCAGCAAGGCAGCAGGTTTGGATGGTATTGCAGTGGAATTTATTAAAAAAGGGGGTGACTGTATTGTTGGCTGGTTGGTAAGGTTATTTAATGTATGTATGACTCACGGTGAGGTGCCTGAGGATTGGCGGAATGCGTGCATAGTGCCATTGTACAAAGGCAAAGGGGATAAGAGTGAGTGCTCAAATTACAGAGGTATAAGTTTGTTGAGTATTCCTGGTAAATTATATACATACATATATATATATATATATATATATATATATATATATATATATATATATATATATATATATATTCCCTGGGGATAGGGGAGAAAGAATACTTCCCACATATTCCCTGCGTGTCGTAGAAGGCGACTAAAAGAGAAGGGAGCGGGGGGCTGGAAATCCTCCCCTCTTTTTTTTTTTTCCAAGGGAAGGAACAGAGAAGGGGGCTGGATGAGGATGTTTCCTCAGAGGCCCAGTCCTCTGTTCTTAACGCTACCTCACTGACGCGGGAAATGGCGAATAGCATGAAAGAAAAAAAGAAATATAATATATATATATATATATATATATATATATATATATATATATATATATATATATATATATATATATATTTTTTTTTTTGCTTTGTCGCCGTCTCCCGCGTTTGCGAGGTAGCGCAAGGAAACAGACGAAAGAAATGGCCCAACCCACCCCCATACACATGTATATACATACACGTCCACACACGCAAATATACATACCTACACAGCTTTCCATGGTTTACCCCAGACACTTCACATACCCTGATTCAATCCACTGACAGCACGTCAACCCTGGTAGACCACATCAATCCAATTCACTCTATTCCTTGCCCCCCTTTCACCCTCCTGCATGTTCAGTCCCCGATCACACAAAATCTTTTTCACTCCATCATTCCACCTCCAATTTGGTCTCCCACTTCTCCTCGTTCCCTCCACCTCCGACACATATATTCTCTTGGTCAACCTTTCCTCACTCATTCTCTCCATGTGCCCAAACCAGTTCAAAACACCCTCTTCTGCTCTCTCAACCACGCTCTTTTTATTTCCACACATCTCTCTTACCCTTACGTTACTTACTCGATCAAACCACCTCACACCACACATTGTCCTCAAACATCTCATTTCCACCACATCCACCCTCCTGCACACAACTCTATACATAGCCCACGCCTTGCAACCATACAAAATTGTTGGAAACACTATTCCTTCAAACATACCCATTTTTGCTTTCCAAGATAATGTTCTCGACTTCCACACATTCTTCAAGGCTCCCAGGATTTTCGCCCCCTCCCCCACCCCATGATCCACTTCCGCTTCCATGGTTCCATCCACTGCCAGATCCACTCCCAGATATCTAAAACACTTTTCTTCCTCCAGTTTTTCTCCATTCAAACTTACCTCCCAGTTGACTTGACCCTCAACCCAACTGTACCTAATAACCTTGCTCTTATTCACATTTACTCTTAACTTTCTTCTTTCACACACTTTACCAAACTCAGTCACCAGCTTCTGCAGTTTCTCACATGAATCAGCCACCAGCGCTGTATCATCAGCGAACAACAACTGACTCACTTCCCAAGCTCTCTCATCCACAACAGACTTCATACTTGCCCCTCTTTCCAAAACTCTTGCATTCACCTCCCTAACAACCCCATCCATAAACAATTTAAACAACCATGGAGACATCACACACCCCTGCCGCAAACCTACATTCACTGAGAACCAATCACTTTCCTCTCTTCCTACACGTACACATGCCTTACATCCTCGATAAAAACTTTTCACTGCTTCTAACAACTTTCCTCCCACCCCATATATTCTTAATACCTTCCACAGAGCATCTCTATCAACTCTATCATATGCCTTCTCCAGATCCATAAATGCTACATACAAATCCATTTGCTTTTCTAAGTATTTCTCACATACATTCTTCAAAGCAAACACCTGATCCACACATCCTCTGCCACTTCTGAAACCACACTGCTCTTCCCCAATCTGATGCTCTGTACATGCCTTCACCCTCTCAATCAATACCCTCCCATATAATTTACCAGGAATACTCAACAAACTTATACCTCTGTAATTTGAGCACTCACTCTTATCCCCTTTGCCTTTGTACAATGGCACTATGCACGCATTCCGCCAATCCTCAGGCACCTCACCATGATTCATACATACATTAAATAACCTTACCAACCAGTCAACAATACAGTCACCCCCTTTTTTAATAAATTCCACTGCAATACCATCCAAACCTGCTGCCTTGCCGGCTTTCATCTTCCGCAAAGCTTTCACTACCTCTTCTCTGTTTACCAAATCATTTTCCCTAACCCTCTCACTTTGCACACCACCTCGACCAAAACACCCTATATCTGCCACTCTATCATCAAACACATTCAACAAACCTTTAAAATACTCACTCCATCTCCTTCTCACATCACCACTACTTGTTATCACCTCCCCATTTGCGCCCTTCACTGAAGTTCCCATTTGCTCCCTTGTCTTACGCACTTTATTTACCTCCTTCCAGAACATCTTTTTATTCTCCCTAAAATTTAATGATACTCTCTCAAATTACAGAGGTATAAGTTTGTTGAGTATCCCTGGTAAATTATATGGGAGGGTATTGATTGAGAGGGTGAAGGCACGTACAGAACATCAGATTGGGGAAGAGCAGTGTGGTTTCAGAAATGGTAGAGGATGTGTGGATCAGGTGTTTGCTTTGAAGAATGTATGTGAGAAATACTTAGAAAAGCAAATGGATTTGTATGTAGCATTTATGGATCTGGAGAAGGCATATGTTAGAGTTGATAGAGATGCTCTGTGGAAGGTTTTAAGAATATATGGTGTGGGAGGCAAGTTGTTAGAAGCAGTGAAAAGTTTTTATTGAGGATGTAAGGCATGAGTACCTGTAGGAAGAGAAGAAAGTGATTGGTTCTCAGTGAATGTAGGTTTGCGGCAGGGGTGTGTGATGTCTCCATGGTTGTTTAATTTGTTTATGGATGGGGTTGTTAGGGAGGTGAATGCACGAGTTTTGGAAAGAGGGGCAAGTATGCAGTCTGTTGTGGATGAGAGAGCTTGGGAAGTGAGTCAGCTGCTGTTCGCTGATGATACAGCACTGGTGGCTGATTCATGTGAGAAACTGCAGAAGCTGGTGACTGAGTATGGTAAAGTGTGTGAAAGAAGAAAGTTAAGAGTAAATGTAAATAAGAGCAAGATTATTAGGTACAGTAGGGTTGAAGGTCAAGTCAATTGGGAGGTTAGTTTGAATGGAGAAAAACTGGAGGAAGTAAAATGTTTTAGATATCTGGGAGTGGATCTGGCAGTGGATGGAACCATGGAAGTGGAAGTGAATCATAGGGTGGGGGAGGGGGCGAAAGTTCTGGGAGTGTTAAAGAATGTTTGTAAGTCGAGAACATTATCTCGGAAAACAAAAATGGGTATGTTTGAAGGAATAGTGGTTCCAACAATGTTGTATGGTTGCGAGGCGTGGGCTATGGATAGAGTTGTGTGCAGGAGGGTGGATGTGCTGGAAATGAGATGTTTGAGGACAATGTGTGGTGTGGGGTGGTTTGATCGAGTAAGTAATGTAAGGGTAAGAGAGATGTGTGGAAATAAAAAGAGCGTGGTTGAGAGAGCAGAAGAGGGTGTTTGGAAATGGTTTGGGCACATGGAGAGAATGAGTGAGGAAAGATTGACCAAGAGGATATATGTGTCGGAGGTGGAGGGAACGAGGAGAAGTGGGAGACTAAATTGGAGGTGGAAAGATGGAGTGAAAAAGATTTTGAGTGATTGGGGCCTGAACATGCAGGAGGGTGAAAGGCGGGCAAGGAATAGAGTGAATTGGATCGATGTGGTATACCGGGGTTGACATGCTGTCAGTGGATTGAATCAGGGCATGTGAAGCGTCTGGGGTAAACCATGGAAAGTTGTGTGGGGCCTGGATGTGGAAAGGGAGCTGTGGTTTCGGGCATTATTGCATGACAGCTAGAGACTGAGTGTGAAGAAATGGGGCCTTTGTTGTCTTTTCCTAGCACTACCTTGCACACATGGGGGGGGAGGGGGATGGTATTCCATGTGTGGCGAGGTGGCGATAGGAATGAATAAAGGCAGACAGTGTGAATTGTGTGCATGGGTATATATGTATGTGTCTGTGTGTGTACATATATGTGTACATTGAGATGTATAGGTATGTATATTTGCGTGTGTGGACGTGTATGTATATACATGTGTATGGGGGTGGGTTGGGCCATTTCTTTCGTCTGTTTCCTTGCGCTACCTCGGAAACGTGGGAGACAGTGACAAAGCAAAATAATAAAAATGAATAATAATAATAAGTATATATATGTGAGTAGGAGAGAGATGTACTACTTGTTTGATAGGCATATAAAAGAAAGAATTGTGGACATTAATGTGCTGAGAAGGGCAGCAGGAGGGATGTCTGATCACTATCTTGTGGAGGCAAAGGTGAAGATTTGTAGAGATTTTCAAAAAAGAAGAGAAAATGTTGGAAGGAAGAGAGTGGTGAGAGTAAGTGAGATTGAAAAGGAGACTTGTGTGAAAAGTACCAGGAGAGATTGAAAGCAGAATGGCAAAATGTGAGAGCAAATGATGTGAGGGGAGCAGGGGAGGAATGAGATGTATTCAGGGAAGCAGTGACAGGTTCTGCAAAAGACACATGTGGCACAAGAAAGCTGGGGCAGTTAGTGGAGGGATGAAGAAGTTGTTAGTGAAAGAGAAAACAGAAGTGTTTGGACGATACCTGCAAAGAAGGAGTGCAAATGACTGGGAGATGTATAAAAAAAAAAAGAAGAGGCAGGAGGTCAAGAGAAAAAGGTGCTAGGGTGAAAAAGAGTGTAAATGAGAGTTTGGGTGAGAGAGTATCATTAAATTTGTCAGAGAATAAAGGGATGTTTTGGAAGGAAGTAAATGACGTATGCAAGACAAGAGAACAAATGGGAACATCAGTGAAGGGGGCAAGTGGGGAAGTAATAACAGGAAGTGATGAAGTGAGAAGTAGATGGGGTGAGTAGCAGAGTGGCAGATGTAGTGTGTTTTGGTTATGGTGGTGTGCGAAGTGAGAGGGTCAGGGAGAATGGTTTGGTTAAGAAAGAAGAGGTAGTGAAAGTTTTGCAGAAGGTGAAATCCGGCAAGGCAGAGGATTTGGATGGTATTGCAGTAAAATTTATTAAAAAAAGTGGGTGACTGTGTTGTTGATTGGTTGGTAAGGATACTCAGTGTATGTACGGATCATGGTGAAGTGCCTGAGGATTAGCAGAATGCATGCATAGTGCCACTGTACAAAGGGAGAGGGGATAAAGGTGAATGTTCAAACTGCAGAGGCATAAGTTTCTTGAGTATTCCTGGGAAGCTATATGGGAGGGTACTGATTGAGAGGGGTGAAGGCATGAACAGAGCATCAGATTGGGGAAGAGCAGTGTGGTTTCAGAAGTGGTAGAGGATGTGTGGATCAAGTGTTTGCTTTGAAAAATGTGTGAGAGAAATACTTAGAAAAACAGATGGAAATTGTATGTAGCATTTATAGATCTGGAGAAGCCATATGATAGATTTGATAGAGATGCCTTGTGGAAGGTCTTAAGAGTATATGGTGTGGAAGGTAAGTTGCTAGAAGCAGTGAAAAATTTTATCAAGGATGTAAGGTATGTGTATGAGTATGAAGAGAGGAGAGTGATTGGTTCCCAGTGAATGTCAGTCTGTGGCAGGGATGTATGATGTCCCCATGATTGTTTAATTGTTTATGGATGGGGTAGTTAGGGAGGTTAATGCAAGAGTTTTGGAGAGGGGGTGAGCATGCAGTCTGTTGAGGATGAGAGGGCCTGGGAAGTGAGTTAGTTGTTGTTTGCCAATGATACAGCTCTAGTGGCTTATTTCTGTGAGAAACTGCAGAATTTGGTGACTGAGATTGGAAAAGTGTGTGAAAGGAGAAAGTTGAGAGTAAATGTGAATAAGAGCAAGGTTATTAGGTTTAGTAGGGTTGAGGGACAAGTTAATTGGGATGTAAGTTTGAATGGAAAAAAATTGGAGGAAGTGAAGTGTTTTACATATCTGGGAATGGACTTAGCAGAGGATGGAACCATGGAAACGGAAGTGAGTCACAGGGTGGGGGAGGGGGAGAAGGTTCTGGGAGCGATGAGAATGTGTGGAGGGAGAGAATGTTATCTCAGAGCAAAAATGTGTTATGTTTGAAGGAATTGTATTTTCAACAATGTTATTTGGATACAAGACATGGGCTATAGGTAGGGTTGTATGGAGGAGGGTGGATGTGTTGGAAATGAAATGTTTAAGGGCAATATGTGGTGTGAGGTGGTTTGATTGAGTAAGTAATGAAAGGGTAAGAGAGATGTGTGGAAATTCGAAGAGTATGGTTGAGAGAGCAGAAGAGAGTGTGTTGAAATGGTCTGGACATATGGAGAGAATGAGTGAGGAAAGACTGACAAAGAGGATATATGTGTCAGAGGTGGAGGGAACAAGAAGCAGAAGACCAAATTGGAGGTGGAAGGCTGGAGTGAAAAAAATTTTGAGTGATCAGGGCTTGAAAATACAGGAGGAAGAGAGGCATGTAAGGAATAGAGTGAATTGAAACGAGGTAGTATACTGGGGCCAACGTGCTGTCAATGGACTAGACCACGGCATGTGAAACATCTGGGGTAAACCATAAAGGTCTGTGGGGCCTGAATGTGGACAGGGAGCTGTGGTTTTGGTGCATCACACATAACAGCTAGAGGCTGAATGTGAACGAATATGGCCTTTTTTTGTCTGTTTTCCTGTTGCTACCTCTCTGAAGCAAGGGGAAGCAATGCTGTTTCCTGTTGGGCAGGGTAGCGCCAGGAATAGATGAAGGCAAGCACGTACGAATATGTACATGTGGATATATGCATATGTCTTTGTATATTTATGCATAAGTGCATGTATGGGTGGTTATGTATATATATGTGTATATGAGTGGATGGGCCATTCTCCATCAGTTTCCTCGCGCTACCTAACTGATATGGGAAACAGCGATTAAGTATAATAATAAAACATATTATTCACATATATATATATATATATCCCTAAGGATAGGGGAGAAAGAATACTTCCTACGCATCCCTCACGTGTCGTAGAAGGCGACTAAAGGGGACAGGAGCGGGGGCCCAGAAACCCTCCCCTCCTTGTATTTCAACTTTCTAAAAGGGTAAACAGAAGAAGGAGTCACGCGGGGAGTGCTCATCCTCCTCGAAGGCTCAGATTGGGGTGTCTAAATGTATGTGGATGTAACCAAGATGAGAAAAAAGGAGAGATAGGTAGTATGTTTCAGGAAAGGAACCTGGATGTTTTGGCTCTGAGTGAAACAAAGATCATGGGTAAAGGGGAAGAGTGGTTTGGGAATGTCTTGGGAGTAAAGTCAGGGGTTAGTGAGAGGACAAGAGCAAGGGAAGGAGTAGCACTACTCCTGAAACAGGAGTTGTGGGAGTATGTGATAGAGTGTAAGAAAGTAAATTCTAGATTGATATGGGTAAAACTGAAAGTTGATGGAGAGAGAAGGGTGATTACTGGTGCATATGCACCTGGGCATGAGAAGAAAGATCATGAGAGGCAAGTGTTTTGGGAGCAGCTGAATGAGTGTGTTAGTGGTTTTGATGCACGAGACCGGGTTAGAGTGATGGGTGATTTGAATGCAAAGGTGAGTAATGTGGCAGTTGAGGGAATAATTGGTATACATGGAGTGTTCAGTGTTGTAAATGGAAATGGTGAAGACCTTGTAGATTTATGTGCTGAAAAAGGACTGGTGATTAGGAATACCTGGTTTAAAAAGCGAGATATACATAAGTATACGTATGTAAGTAGGAGAGATGGCCAGAGAGCGTTATTGGATTACGTGTTAATTGATAGACGCACGAAAGAGAGACTTTTGGATGTTAATGTGCTGAGAGGTACAACTGGAGGGATGTCTGATCATTATCTTGTGGAGGCGAAGGTGAAGATTTGTGGGGGTTTTCAGAAAAGAAGAGAGAATGTTGGGGTGAAGAGAGTGGTGAGAGTAAGTGAGCTTGGGAAGGAGACTTGTGTGACGAAGTACCAGGAGAGACTGAGTACAGAATGGAAAAAGGTGAGAACAAAGGAGGTAAGGGGAGTGGGGGAGGAATGGGATGTATTTAGGGAAGCAGTGATGGAGTGCACAAAAGATGCTAGTGGCATGAGAAGCGTGGGAGGTGGGTTCATTAGAAAAGGTAGTGAGTGGTGGGAGGAAGAAGTAAGATTATTAGTGAAAGAGAAGAGAGAGGCATTTGGACGATTTTTGCAGGGAAAAAATACAAATGAGTGGGAGAGGTATAAAAGAAAGAGGCAGGAGGCCAAGAGAAAAGTGCAAGAGGTGAAAAAGAGGGCAAATGAGAGTTGGGGTGAGAGAGTATCATTAAATTTCAGGGAGAATAAAAAGATGTTTTGGAAGGAGGTAAATAAACTGCGTAAGACAAGGGAACAAATGGGAACTTCAGTGAAGGGGAGGTGATAACAAGCAGTGGTGATGTGAGAAGGAGATGGAGTGAGTATTTTGAAGGTTTGTTAAATGTGTTTGATGATAGAGTGGCAGATATAGGGTGTTTTGGTCGAGGTGGTGTGCAAGTGAGAGGGTTAAGGAAAATGATTTGGTAAACAAGGAAGAGGTAGTAAAAGCTTTGCGGAAGATGAAAGCCGGCAAGGCAGCAGGTTTGGATGGTATTGCAGTGGAATTTATTAAAAAAGAGGGTGACTGTATTGTTGACTGGTTGGTAAGGTTATTTAATGTATGTATGACTCATGGTGAGGTGCCTGAGGACTGGCGGAATGCGTGCATAGTGCCATTGTACAAAGGCAAAGGGGATAAGAGTGAGTGCTCAAATTACAGAGGTATAAGTTTGTTGAGTATTCCTGGTAAATTATATGGGAGGGTATTCATTGAGAGGGTGAAGGCATGTACAGAACATCAGATTGGGGAAGAGCAGTGTGGTTTCAGAAGTGGTAGAGGATGTGTGGATCAGTTGTTTGCTTTGAAGAATGTATGTGAGAAATACTTAGAAAAGCAAATGGATTTGTATGTAGCATTTATGGATCTGGAGAAGGCATATGATAGAGTTGATAGAGATGCTCTGTGGAAGGTATTAAGAATATATGGTGTGGGAGGCAAGTTGTTAGAAGCAGTGAAAAGTTTTTATCGAGGATGTAAGGCATGTGTACGTGTAGGAAGAGAGGAAAGTGATTGGTTCTCAGTGAATGTAGGTTTGCGGCAGGGGTGTGTGATGTCTCCATGGTTGTTTAATTTGTTTATGGATGGGGTTGTTAGGGAGGTGAATGCAAGAGTTTTGGAAAGAGGGGCAAGTATGAAGTCTGTTGTGAATGAGGGAGCTTGGGAAGTGAGTCAGTTGTTGTTCGCTGATGATACAGCGCTGGTGGCTGATTCATGTGAGAAACTGCAGAAGCTGGTGACTGAGTTTGGTAAAGTGTGTGAAAGAAGAAAGTTAAGAGTAAATGTGAATAAGAGCAAGTTTATTAGGTACAGTAGGGTTGAGGGTCAAGTCAATTGGGAGGTAAGTTTGAATGGAGAAAAACTCGAGGAAGTAAAGTGTTTTAGATATCTGGGAGTGGATCTGGCAGCGGATGGAACCATGGAAGCGGAAGTGAATCATAGGGTGGGGGAGGGGGCAAAAATCCTGGGAGCCTTGAAGAATGTGTGGAAGTCGAGAACATTATCTCGGAAAGCAAAAATGGGTATGTTTGAAGGAATAGAGGTTCCAACAATGTTGTATGGTTGCAAGGCGTGGGCTACGGATAGAGTTGTGCGCAGGAGGGTGGATGTGGTGGAAATGAGATGTTTGAGGACAATGTGTGGTGTGAGGTGGTTTGATCGAGTAAGTAATGTAAGGGTAAGAGAGATGTGTGAAAATAAAAAGAGCGTGGTTGAGAGAGCAGAAGAGGGTGTTTTGAAATGGTGTGGGCACATGGAGAGAATGAGTGAGGAAAGATTGACCAAGAGGATATATGTGTCGGAGGTGGAGGGAACGAGGAGAAGTGGGAGACCAAATTGGAGGTGGAAAGATGGAGTGAAAAATATTTTGAGTGATCGGGGCCTGAACATGCAGGAGGGTGAAAGGCGGACAAGGAATAGAGTGAATTGGATCGATGTGGAATACCAGGGTTGACGTGCTGTCAGTGGATTGAATCAGGGCATGTGAAGCGTCTGGGGTAAACCATGGAAAGTAGTGTGGGGCCTGGATGTGGAAAGGGAGCTGTGGCTTCGGGCATTATTGCATGACAGCTAGAGACTGAGTGTGAACGAATGGGGCCTTTGTAGTCTTTTCCTAGTGCTACCTCGCACACATGAGGGGGGAGGGGGATGGTATTCCATGTGTGGCGAGGTGGCGATGGGAATGAATAAAGGCAGACAGTGTGAATTGTGTGCATGGGTATATATGCATGTGTATGTGTGTGTATATATATGTGTACATTGAGATGTATAGGTATGTATTTTTGCGTGTGTGGACGTGTATTTATATACATGTGTATGGGGGTGGGTTGGGTCATTTCTTTCATCTGTTTCCTTGCGCTACCTTGCAAACGCGGGAGACAGCGACAAAGCAAAAAAAAAAATATATATATATATGTATATACATACATACATACATACATACATATATATATATATATATATATATATATATATATATATATATATATATACAGTAGAGTTGTGGGTCAAGTCAATTGGGAGGTACGTTTGAATGGAGAAAAACTGGAGAAAGTAAAGTGTTTTAGATATCTGGGAGTGGATCTGGCAGCGGATGGAACCATGGAAGCGGAAGTGAATCATAGGGTGGGGGAGGGGGCGAAAATCCTGGGAGCCTTGAAGAATGTTTGGAAGTCGAGAACATTATCTTGGAAAGCAAAAATGGATATGTTTGAAGGAATAGTGGTTCCAACAATGTTATATGGTTGCGAGGAGTGGGCTATGGATAGAGTTGTGCGGAGGATGGTGGATGTGCTAGAAATGAGATGTTTGAGGACAATATGTGGTGTGAGGTGGTTTGATTGAGTAAGTAATGAAAGGGTAAGAGAGATGTGCGGGAATTAAAAGAGTGTGGTTGAGAGAGAAGAGAGTGTTTTGAAATGGTTTTGTCACATGGAGAGAATGAGTGAGGAAAGATTGACCAAGAGGATATATGTGTCAATGGTCTAGGGAACGAGGAGAAGTGGGTGACCAAATTGGAGGTGGAAAGATGGAAAGAAAAAGATTTTGAGTGATCGAGGCCTGAACATGCAGGAGGGTGAAAGGAGGGCAAGGAATAGAGTGAATTGGAGCAATGTGGTATACCGGGGTTGACGTGCTGTCAGTGGATTGAAGCAGGGCATCTGAAGCGTCTGGGGTAAACCATGGAAAGCTGTGTAGGTATGTATATTTGCGTGTCTGGACGTGTGTATGTACATGTGTATGGGGGGGGGGGTTGGGCCATTTCTTTCGTCTGTTTCCTTGCGCTACCTCGCAAACGCGGGAGACAGCGACAAAGTATAAAAAAAAAAAAAAAAAAAAAAAAAATATATATATTGGAAAGGATCACAATTTTGTGCGTGATCAAGTATATTCTTAAGAGTTCACGGGGAAAATGAAACATGATAAGTTCCCAAGTGCACTTTCGTGTAATAATCACATCAGGGGAGACACAAGAGAGAAATATAACAGTCAGTTGATATACAATGAAGAGTCGTAGCTAGGATGCCATTTGGTAAACATGCGACTGTCCAAGACAGACAATGAGCATATCATAAACTTATTATTTTACAAATTTTATCAACAATAAAGTTATCCAATTTGTATAAACCATTACTAATACCAACATTATAATTCTTTGTGTATCTAATAATAGAAGATTCAATGATATTAGTTTTTAACATATTAAACAAGGCATTTGATTCTTGTCCCGTTCTTATACTATATATATATGTTGCTTAAGTCTAACAGAAAGATCCTTACCAGTCTGCCTCACATAAAACTTATCACAATTTCTACATGGCACTTTAAAGATGCACCCAGGAGAATTTTCTGGTGAATTCCTGATTAAGATATTCTTTATAGTATTATTGTTGCTGAAGGCAACATTTACATTAAAGGATCTAGGCAACATGGGAAGTAAAGTAAAATTATTACTAAAAGGTTGAACTTAAAGATTCTTGGTATCATGGGAGGTTTGGGCTCAACTCTATAAAATGATTTCTTTGCTAATTTAAGGGATGTGTCAATGAAAGTTCTAGGGTACTTTAACTTAGATTCAATAGAATATATCTTCTCAAACTCATCATCAATACACCCTGGACTGCAAATACGTAATGCCCTAAGGAACATAGATTGAAATGATGATAATCTAACTCTGTCACGTAATCTGAACAAGACGTAGTGCAAGGAAACACATGAAAGAATGGCCGAACCCACCCACACACATATGAATATACATAAACGCCCACACAGGCACATATACATACCTATACATTTCAATGTATACATACATATATATAAACTGACATATACATGTATACACTTCTACATAACACATACATGCTACCTTCATCCATTCCCGCCACCACCCCGCCACACATGAAATGGCACCCCCATCCCCTTGCATGCACATGAGGTAGCACTAGGAAAAGAGAACAAAGGCCACATTCACTCACACTCAGTCTCTAGCTGTCATGTGTAATGTACCGAAACCACAGCTCCCTTTCCACATCCAGGTCCCACAAAATTTCAATGGTTTACCCCAGACATTTCACATGCTCTGGTTCAATCCATTGACAGCACAGCGACCCCAGTATATCACATCATTCCAAGTCACTCTATTCCTTGCAAGTCTCTCACCCTACTATATGCTCAGGCCTCGATCGCTCAAAATCTTTTTCACTCCATCCCTCCACCTCTAATTTGGTCTCCCACTTCTCGTTTCCTCCCCCTCTGACACACATATCCTCTTTGTCAATCTTTCCTCACTCATTTTCTCCATGTGACCAAACCATTTCAATACACACTCTTCTGCTCTATCAACCACACTCTTTTTAGTACCATACATCTCTCTTACCCTTTCATTACTTACTCAATCAAACCACCTCACATCACATATTGTCCTCAAACATCTCATTTCCAATACATCCACCCTCCTCCCTACAACCCTATCTATAACCTATGCCTCACAACCATATAACATTGTTGGAACCACTACTCCTTCAAACATACCCATTTTTGCTCACCAAGATAATGTTCGCACCTTCCACACATTCTTCAACGCTCCCAGAACCTTCGCCCCCTCCCCCACCCTGTGACTCACTGTCACTTCCATTGTTCCATCCACTACCAAATCCACTCCTAGATATCTAAATCACTTAACTTCCTCCAGTTTTTCTCCATTCAAACTTACCTCCCAATTAACTAGTCCCTCAACCCTACTGAACCTAATAACCTTGCTCTTATTCACATTTACTCTCAGCTTTCTTCTTTCACACACTTAACCAAACACAGTCACCAACTTCTGCCGTTTCTCACCCGAATCAGCCACCAGCACTGTATGATCAGTGAACAACAAGTGACTCACTTCCCAGGCCCTCTCATCCACAACGGACTGCATACTTGCCCTTCTCTCCAATACTCAGGCATTCACCTCCCTAACAACCCCATCCAAAAACAAATTAAACAACCATGGACACATCACACACCACTTCCGCAGACCAACATTCACTGGGAACCATTCACTTTCCTCTCTTTCTACTTGTTCACATGCCTTACATCCTTGATAAAACTTTTCATTGCTTCTAGCAACTTACCTCCCACACCATATACTCTTACTACCTTCCACAGAGTGTCTCTATCAAGTATATCATACACTTTCTCCAGATCCATAAATGCTACATACAAATCCATCTGTTTTTCTAAGTATTTCTGACATACATTCTTCAAAGTAAACACTTGATCCACACATCCTCTAACATTTCTGAAACCTCACTGCTCTTCCCCAAGCTGATGCTCTGTACATGCCTTCACCCTCTCAATCAATACCCTCCCATATAAGTTCCCAGGAATACTCAACAAAATTATACCTCTGTAATCTGAACACTCACCTTTATCCCTTTTGCCTTTGTACAATTGCACTATGCATGCATTCTGCCAATCCTTAGGCACTTCCCCATAAACCATACATACACTGAATATCCTCATCAATCAGTCAATAACACAGCCACCCCCATTTTTAATAAATTGCACTGCAATACCATCCAAACCCGCTTCCTTGCCGGCTTTAATCTTCCGCAAAGCTTTCACTACCTCTTCTTTGTTTACCAAATCATTCTCCCTGACCCTGTCACTTCGCACATCACCTCAACCAAAACACCCTATATTTGCCACTCTTATCATCAAACACATTCAACAAACCTTCAAAATACTCACTCCATCTCCCTCTCACTTCACCACTACTTGTTACTGCCTACCCATTTGCCCCCTTCACCGATGTTTCCATTTGTTCTCTTGTCTTATGCACTTTATTTAACTCCTTCCAAAACACTTTTTAATTCTCTCTAAAATTTAATTGCCCTCATTTTCACCTCTTGCACCTTTCTCTTGACCTCTTGCGTTTCTTTTATACATCTTCCAGTCATTTGCACTATTTCCCTGCAAAATTCGTCCAAATGCCTCTCTCATCTCTTTCACTAACAATCTTACTTCATCCCACCACTCACTACCCTTACTAATCTGCCCACCTCCCACCTTTCTCATGCCATAGGCATTTCCTCTCACCTTTTTCCATTCTCCACTCAATCTCTCCTGGTACTTCCTCACGCAAGTCTCCTTCCCAAGCTCACTTACTCACACAACTCTCTCCACCCCAACATTCTCTCTTCTTTTCTGAAAACCTCTACAAATCTTTACTTTTTCCTCCACAAGATAATGATCAGACATCGCTCCAGTTGCCCTCTCAGCACATTACCATCTAAAAGTCTCTCTTTCCCACGCCTACCAATTAACACGTAATCCAATAACGCTCTCTGGCCATCTCTTCTACTTACATATGTATACTTATGCTTATTTCTCTTTTTAAACCAGGCATTCCCAATCACCAGTCCTTTTTCAGCACTTAAATCTACAAGCTTTTCACCATTTCCATTTACAACAATAAACACCCCATGTACACCAATTATACCCTCAACTGCCACATTACTCACCTTTGCATTCAAATCACCCATCACCATCACCCAGTCTCGTGTATCAAAGCTCCTAACACACTCACTCAGTTGCTCCCAAAACACTTGCCTCTCATGATCTTTCTTCTCATGACCAGGTGCATAGGCACCAATAATCACCCATCTCTCTCCATCAACTTTCAGTTTTACCCATATCAATCTAGAGTTTACTTTCTTACACTCATTCACATACTCCCACAACTCCTGCTTCAATAGTACTCCTTCCTTTGCTCTTGTCCTCTAACCAACCCCTGATTTTACTCGCAAGACATACATTCTTCAAAGGAAACACCTGATCACACATCCTCTAACACTTTTGAAACCACACTGCTCTTCCCTAATCTGCTGCTCTGTGCATGCCTTTACCCTCTCAATGAATATCCTCTCATATAATTTCCCAGGAATACTTAACAAGCTTTTACCTCTGTAATTTGGACACTCACCTTTATCCCACTTGCCTTTATACAATGTCACTATACATGCATTCTGCCAATCCTCAGGAACTTCACCATGAACCATACATACACTGAATATCCTCACCAACCAGTCAACAACACACTCACCCCCTTTTTTAATAAATTCCACTACAATACCATCCAAACCTATTGCCCTACCGGCTTTCATCTTCCATAAAGCTCTCACTAGCTCTTCTCTGCTTCCCAAACCATTCTCCCTGACCTTCTCACTTCGTACATCACCAAAACTTCCTATATCTGCCACTCTATCATCAAACACATTCAACAAACCTTAAAAATACTCACTCAATCTCCTTCTCACTTCACTACTACTTGTTATTACCTCCCCATTAGCCTCCTTCACTGATGTTCCCATTTGTTCTCTTGTCTTACACACTTTATTTACCTCCTTCCAAAACATCTTTTTATTCTCCCTAACGTTTAATGACACTCTCTTACCCCAACTCTCATTTGCCCTCTTTTTCACCTCTTGCACCTTTCTCTTGACCTCCTGCCTCATTCTTTTATACATCTCCCAGTCATTTGCACTACTTCCCTGCAAAAATTGTCCAAATGCCTCTTTCTTTTTCACTAACAATCTTACTTCATCCCACCACTCACTACCCTTTCTAATCTGCCCAACTCCCACCTTTCTCATGCCACAAGCATCTTTTGCGCAAGCCATCACTGCTTTCCTAAATACATCCCATTCCTCCCCCACTCCCTTTACGTCATTTGCTCTCACCTTTTTCCATTCTGCACTCAATCTCTCCTGGTACTTCCTCACAAGTCTCCTTTCCAAGCTCACTCTCACCACCACTCTCTTCACCCCAACATTCTCGCATCTTTTCTGAAAACCTATACAAATTTTCACTTTCGCCTCCACAAGATAATGATATGACATCCCTTCAGTTGCCCCTCTTAGCACATTGACATCCAAAAGTCTCTATTTCACGTGCCTATCAATTAACACGTAATCCAATAACACTCTCTGGCCATCTCTTCTACTTACAGATGTATACTTATGTATATCTTTTTTTGAACCATGTATCACCAATCACCAGTCCTGGTGGCTGATTAGAGTGAGAAACTGCAGAAACTGGTGACTAAATTTGGAAAGCTGTGTGAAGGGAGAAATCTAAGAGTAAATGTGTATAAGAGCAAGGTTACTGGGTTTAGTAGGGTTGAGGGACAAGTTAGTTGGGATGTAAGTCTGAATGGAGAAAAATTGGAGGAAGTGAAGCATTTTTGATATCTGGGAGTGGACTTAGCAGTGGATGGAACCATGGAAGTGGAAGTGAGTCACAGGTGGAGGATAGGGCGAAGGTTCTGTGAACAATGAAGAATGTGTGGAAGGAGAGAATGTTTCCTTGGAGACCAAAAATGGGTATGTTTGAAGGAATAGTGGTTCCAACAATGTTATATGGCTGTGAGGCATGGGTTATAGATAGGATTGTACACAGGAGGGTGGATGTGTTGGGAACTAAATGTTTAAGGACAATATGTGGTGTGAGATGCTTTGATTGAGTAAGTAATGAAAGGGTAAGAGAAATGAATGGAAATAAAAAGAGAGTGGTTGAGAGAGCAGAAGAGGGTGTGTTGAAATGGTTTGGATGTATGGAGAGAATGAGTGAGAAAAGATTGACAAAGAGGATATATATCTCAGAGGTGGAGGGAACTAGAAGCAGGAGACCAAATTGGAGGTGGAAGGATGGAGTGAAAAAGATTTTGAGCAATCGGGGCCTAAACATACAGGAGGGTGAGAAGCATGTAATGAATAGAGTGATTTGGAACAACATGGTATACTGGGATTGACGTGCTGTCAATGGAATGAACCAGGGCATGTGAAGCATCTGGGTTAAACCATGGAAAGGTCTGCGGGGCCTGGATGTGAATAGGGAGCTGTGGTTTCAGTGCATTACATGACAGCTAGAGACTGATTGTGAACGAATGTGGCCTTCTTTGTCTGTTTTCCTGGTGCTCCCTTACTGAGGCACCGATGCTGTTTCCTGTGGGTTGGGATGGTGGCAGGAAAGGATGAAGGCAAACAAGTATGAACATGTACATGTGTATGTACGTATATGTCTGTGTATGAGTATGTATGTGTATACATATATATTTTTATTTTGCTTTGTCGCTGTCTCCCGCGTTAGCGAGGTAGCGCAAGGAAACATACGAAAGAATGGCCCAACCCGTCCACATACACATGTATATACATACATGTCCACCCATGCACAATATACATACCTATACATCTCAATGTACACATATATATACATATATATACACACACAGACATATACATATATACACATGTACATAATTCATACTGTCTGCCTTTATTTGTTCCCATCGCCACCTCACCACACATGGAATAACAACCCCCTCCCCCCTCATGTGTGCGAGGTAGCGCTAGGAAAAACACCAAAGGCCCCATTCGTTCACACTCAGTCTCTAGCTGTCATGTAATAATGCACCGAAACCACAGCTCCCTTTCCACATCCAGGCCCCACACACTTTCCATGGTTTACCCCTGACGCTTCACATGCCCTGGTTCAATCCACTGACAGCACGTCGACCCCGGTATACCACATCGTTCCAATTCACTCTATTCCTTGCACGCCTTTCACCCTCCTGCATGTTCAGGCCCCGATCACTCAAAATCTTTTTCACTCCATCTTTCCACCTCCAATTTGGTCTCCCACTTCTCCTCGTTCCCTCCACCTCTGACACATATATCCTCTTGGTCAATCTTTCCCCGCTCATTCTCTCCATGTGACCAAACCATTTCAAAACACCCTCTTCTGCTCTCTCAACCACACTCTTTTAATTTCCACACATCTCTCTCACCCTTACATTACTTACTCGATCAAACCACCTCACACCACATATTGTCCTCAAACATCTCATTTCCAGCACATCCATCCTCCTGCGCACAACTCCACGCCTCGCAGCCATACAACATTGTTGGAACCACTATTCCTTCAAACATACCCATTTTTGCTTTCCGAGATAATGTTCTCGACTTCCACACATTCTTCAAGGCTCCCAGAATTTTCGCCCCCTCCCCCACCCTATGATTCACTTCCACTTCCATGGTTCCATCCGCTGCCAGATCCACTCCCAGATATCTAAAACACTTCACTTCCTCCAGCTTTTCTCCATTCAAACTTACCTCCCAATTGACTTGACCCTCAACCCTACTGTACCTAATAACCTTGCTCTTATTCACATTTACTCTTAACTTTCTTCTTTCACACACTTTACCAAACTCAGTCACCAGCTTCTGCAGTTTCTTACATGAAATCAGCCACCAGCGCTGCATCATCAGCGAACAACAACTGACTCACTTCCCAAGCTCTCTCATCCACAACAGACTGCATACTTGCCCCTCTTTCCAAAACTCTTGCATTCACCTCCCTAACAACCCCATCCATAAACAAATTAAACAACTATGGAGACATCACACACCCCTGCCGCAAACCTACATTCACTGAGAACCAATCACTTTCCTCTCTTCCTACATGAACACATGCCTTACATCCTCGATAAAAACTTTTCACTGCTTCTAACAACTTGCCTCCCACACCATATATTCTTAATACCTTCCACAGAGCATCTCTATCAACTCTTATCATATGCCTTCTCCAGATCCATAAATGCTACATACAAATCCATTTGCTTTTCTAAGTATTTATCGCATACATTCTTCAAAGCAAACACCTGATCCACACATCCTCTACCACTTCTGAAACCACACTGCTCTTCCCCAATCTGATGCTCTGTAAATGCCTTCACCCTCTCAATCAATACCCTCCCATATAATTTACCAGGAATACTCAACAAACTTATACCTCTGTAATTTGAGCACTCGCTCTTATCCCCTTTGCCTTTGTACAGTGGCACTATGCAAGCATTCCGCCAATCCTCAGGCACCTCACCATGAGTCATACATACATTAAATAACCTTACCAACCAGTCAACAATACAGTCACCCCCTTTTTTAATAAATTCCACTGCAATGCCATCCAAACCTGCTGCTTTGCCGGCTTTCATCTTCCGTAAAGCTTTTACTACCTCTTCTCTATTTACCAAATCATTTTCCTTAACCCTCTCACTTTGCACACCACCTCGACCAAGACACCCCACATCTGCCACTCTATCATCAAACACATTCAACAAACCTTCAAAATACTCACTCCATCTCCTTCTCACATCACCACTACTTGTTATCACCTCCCCCTTTGCCCCTTTTACTGAAGTTCCCATTTGCTCCCTTGTCTTACGTACTTTATTTACCTCCTTCCAAAACATCTTTTTATTCTCCCTAAAATTTAATGATACTCTCTCACCCCAACTCTCATTTGCCCTCTTTTTCACCTCTTGCACCTTTCTCTTGACCTCCTGCCTCTTTATTTTATACCTCTCCCACTCATTTGCATTTTTTCCCTGCAAAAATCGTTCAAATGCCTCTCTCTTCTCTTTCACTAATAATCTTACTTCTTCATTCCACCACTCACTACCTTTTCTAATCAACCCACCTCCCACGCTTCTCATGCCACAAGCATCTTTTGCGCAAGCCATCACTGCTTCCCTAAATACATCCCATTCCTCCCCCACTCCCCTTACCTCCTTTGTTCTCACCTTTTTCCATTCTGTACTCAGTCTCTCCTGGTACTTCCTCATACAAGTCTCCTTCCCAAGCTCACTTACTCTCACCACTCTCTTCACCCCAACATTCTCTCTTCTTTTCTGAAAACCCCCACAAATCTTCACCTTTGCTTCCACAAGATAATGATCAGACATCCCTCCAGTTGCACCTCTCAGCACATTAACATCCAAAAGTCTCTCTTTCATGCGTCTATCAATTAACACATAATCCAATAACGCTCTCTGGCCATCTCTCCTACTTACATAAGTATACTTATGTATATCTCGCTTTTTAAACCAGGTATTCCCAATCACCAGTCATTTTTCAGCACATAAATCTACAAGCTCTTCACCATTTCCATTTACAACACTGAACATCCCATGTATACTAATTATTCCCTCAACTGCCACATTACTCACCTTTGCATTCAAATCACCCATCACTATAACCCGGTCTCGTGCATCAAAACCACTAACACACTCATTCAGCTGCTCCCAAAACACTTGCATCTCATGATCTTTCTTCTCATGCCCAGGTGCATATGCACCAATAATCACCCATCTCTCTCCATCAACTTTCAGTTTTACCCATATCAATCGAGAATTTACTTTCTTACATTCTATCACATACTCCCACAACTCCTGATTCAGGAGTACTGCTACTCCTTCCCTTCCTCTTGTCCTCTCACTAACCCCTGACTTTATTCCCAAGACATTCCCAAACCACTCTTCCCCTTTACCCTTTAGCTTCGTTTCACTCAGAGCCAAAACATCCAGGTTCCTTTCCTCAAACATACTACCTATCTCTCCTTTTTTCTCCTCTTGGTTACATCCACACACATTTAGACACTCCAATCTGAGCCTTCGAGGAGGAAACAGAATCCCCTATCCCTGGGGATAGGGGATTAAGAATACTTCCCACGCATTCCTCACGTGTCGTAGAAGGCGACTAAAGGGGACGGGAGCGGGGGGCCAGAAACCCTTCCCTCCTTGTATTTTAACTTTCTAAATATATATATATATATATATATATATATATATATATATATATATATATATATATATATATATATATATATATATATATATGGTAAAGTGTGTGAAAGAAGAAAGTTAAGAGTAAATGTGAATAAGAGCAAGGTTATTAGGTACAGTAGGGTTGAGGGTCAAGTCAATTGGGAGGTAAGTTTGAATGGAGAAAAACTGGAGGAAGTAAAGTGTTTTAGATATCTGGGAGTGGATCTGGCAGCGGATGGAACCATGGAAGCGGAAGTGGATCATAGGGTGGGGGAGGGGGCGAAAATCCTGGGGGCCTTGAAGAATGTGTGGAAGTCGAGAACATTATCTCGGAAAGCAAAAATGGGTATGTTTGAAGGAATAGTGGTTCAAACAATGTTGTATGGTTGCGAGGCGTGGGCTATGGATAGAGTTGTGCGCAGGAGGATGGATGTGCTGGAAATGAGATGTTTGAGGACAATGTGTGGTGTGAGGTGGTTTGATCGAGTAAGTAACATAAGGGTAAGAGAGATGTGTGGAAATAAAAAGAGCGTGGTTGAGAGAGCAGAAGAGGGTGTTTTGAAATGGTTTGGGCGCATGGAGAGAATGAGTGAGGAAAGATTGACCAAGAGGATATATGTGTCGGAGGTGGAGGGAACGAGAAGTGGGAGACCAAATTGGAGGTGGAAAGATGGAGTGAAAAAGATTTTGTGTGATCAGGGCCTGAACATGCAGGAGGGTGAAAGGAGGGCAAGGAATAGAGTGAATTGGATCGATGTGGTATACCGGGGTTGACGTGCTGTCAGTGGATTGATCAGGGCATGTGAAGCGTCTGGGGTAAACCATGGAAAGCTGTGTAGGTATGTATATTTGCGTGTGTGGACGTATGTATATACATGAGTATGGGGGTGGGTTGGGCCATTTCTTTCGTCTGTTTCCTTGCACTACCTCGCAAACGCGGGAGACAGCGACAAAGCAAAAAAAAAAAAAAAACATATATATATATATATATATATATATATATATATATATATATATATAAAGGGGATAAGAGTGAGTGCTCAAATTACAGAGGTATAAGTTTGTTGAGTATTCCTGGTAAATTATATGGGAGGGTATTGAGTGAGAGGGTGAAGGCATGTACAGAGCATCAGACTGGGGAAGAGCAGTGTGGTTTCAGAAGTGGTAGAGGATGTGTGGATCAGGTGTTTGCTTTGAAGAATGTATGTGAGAAATACTTAGAAAAGCAAATGGATTTGTATGTAGCATTTATGGATCTGGAGAAGGCATATGATAGAGTTGATAGAGATATTCTGTGGAAGGTATTAAGAATATATTGTGTGGGAGGCAAGTTGTTAGAAGCAGTGAAAAGTTTTTATCGAGGATGTAAGGCATGTGTACGTGTAGGAAGAGAGGAAAGTGATTGGTTCTCAGTGAATGTAGGTTTGCGGCAGGGGTGGGTGATGTCTCCGTGGTTGTTTAATTTGTTTATGGATGGGGTTGTTAGGGAGGTGAATGCAAGAGTTTTGGAAAGAGGGGCAAGTATGAAGTCTGTTGGGGATGAGAGAGCTTGGGAAGTGAGTCAGTTGTTGTTCGCTGATGATACAGCGCTGGTGGCTGATTCATGTGAGAAACTGCAGAAGCTGGTGACTGAGTTTGGTAAAGTATGTGAAAGAAGAAAGTTAAGAGTAAATGTGAATAAGAGCAAGGTTATTAGGTACAGTAGGGTTGAGGGTCAAGTCAATTGGGAGGTGAGTTTGAATGGAGAAAAACTGGAGGAAGTGAAGTGTTTTAGATATCTGGGAGTGGATCTGGCAGCGGATGGAACCATGGAAGCGGAAGTGAATCATAGGGTGGGGGAGGGGGCGAAAATTCTGGGAGCCTTGAAGAATGTGTGGAAGTCGAGAACATTATCTCGGAAAGCAAAAATGGGTATGTTTGAAGGAATAGTGGTTCCAACAATGTTGTATGGTTGCGAGGCGTGGGCTATGGATGGAGTTGTGCGCACGAGGATGGATGTGCTGGAAATGAGATGTTTGAGGACAATGTGTGGTGTGAGGTGGTTTGATCGAGTAAGTAACGTAAGGGTAAGAGAGATGTGTGGAAATAAAAAGAGCGTGGTTGAGAGAGCAGAAGAGGGTGTTTTGAAATGGTCTGGGCACATGGAGAGAATGAGTGAGGAAAGATTGACCAAGAGGATATATGTGTCGCAGGTGGAGGGAACGAGGAAAAGAGGGAGACCAAATTGGAGGTGGAAAGATGGAGTGAAAAAGATTTTGTGTGATCGGGGCCTGAACATGCAGGAGGGGGAAAGGAGGGCAAGGAATAGAGTGAATTGGAGCGATGTGGTATACCGGGGTTGACGTGCTGTCAGTGGATTGAATCGGGGCATGTGAAGCGTCTGGGGTAAACCATGGAAAGCTGTGTAAGTATGTATATTTGCGTGTGTGGACGTATGTATGTACATGTGTATGGGGGTGGGTTGGGCCATTTCTTTCGTCTGTTTCCTTGCGCTACCTCGCAAACGCGGGAGACAGCGGAAAAAAAAAAAAAAAAAAAAAAAAAAAAAATATATATATATATATATATATATATATATATATATATATATATATATATATATATATATATATATATATATATATCTTTTAGTTATATATATATATATATATATATATATATATATATATATATATATATATATATATATATATACATATATAATCTATTATACATAATCACTGTTTCCAAGGTCAGCGAGGTAGTGCCAGCAAACAGATGAAGAATGGCCCATCTACTCAAACACACATATATATACATGAATGCCCACATACGCATATATGCAGACTTTACATACAAATGTATATATTTATACTTGCTTGCCTTTATCCATTCCTGGCACTACCACACCCCATAGGAAAACAGCATTGCTATCCCCTGCTTCAGGGAGGTAGTGCTAGGAATACAGACAAAAAGGCCATGTTCGTTCACACTCAGTCTCTAGCTCTCATGTGTAATGAACTGAAACTACAGCTCCCTATCCACATCTATGCCCCACAGACCTTTCCATGGTTTACCGCAGATGCTTCACATGCCCTGGTTCAGTTGACCCCGGTATACCAAATTGTTCCAATTCACTCTATTCCTTGCACACCTCTCATCCTCCTGTATGTTCAGGCCCCAATTGCTCAAAATCTCTTTCACTCTATCCTTCCAATTTGAATTTCGTACAGACCTTTACTGATATTACAAACATTACGAATTGATGAAATTTGTAAATACTTCCCTTTCTTGTCCACATCATAAATTGTATGGTACACATGTTGTCAGACTTGAATGCACACAACCTCCATTTGGGTAGTCACTTGTTTACTAAATGGCATTCTAGGTAGGTCTTATCGCTGTATATAAACTGACTATTATATTTCTTTCTTGTATCTCCCACAATGATGTGATCATTACAGAAAAGTGCACTTGGGAACTTATTGTGTCTCATTTCCCTGTGGTTAAGGAATATATATATTCTATTTATTTATCATTTATTCATTTTGCTTTGTCGCTGTCTCCCACGTTAGCGAGGTAGCACAAGGAAACAGACGAAAGAATGGCCCAACCCACCCACATACACATGTATGTACATACATGTCCACACATGCAAATATACATACCTATACATCTCAACATATACATATATATACACACACAGACACATACATATAGATACATGTACATAGTTTGTACTGTCTGCCTTTATTCATTCCCATCGCCACCCCACCACATATGAAATAACAACCCCCTCCCCCCTCATGTGCATGAGGTAGTGCTAGGAAAAGACAACAAAGGCCACATTCGTTCACACTCACTCTCTAGCTGTCATGTAATAATGCACCGAAACCACAGCTCCCTTTCCACATCCAGGCCCTACAGAACTTTCCATGGTTTACCCCAGACGTTTCACATACCCTGGCTCAATCTACTGACAGCATGTCAACCCCGGTATACCACATCGTTCCAATTCACTCTATTCCTTCCACACCTTTCACTCTCCTGCATGTTCAGGCCCCGATCACTCATAATCTTTTTCACTCCATCTTTCCACCTCCAATTTGGTCTCCCACTTCTCCTTGCTCCCTCCACCTCTGACACATATATCCTCTTTGTCAATCTTTCCTCATTCATTCTCTCCATGTGACCAAACCATTTCAAAACACCCTCTTCTGCTCTCTCAACCACACTGTTTTTACTACCACACATCTCTCTTGCCCTTTCTTTACTTACTCGATCAAACCACCTCACACCGCATATTATCCTCAAACATCTCATTTCCAGCACATTCACCCTCCTGCACACAACTCTATCTATAGCCCACACCTCACAACCATGTAACATTGTTGGAACCACTATTCCTTCAAACATACCCATTTTTGCTTTCCAAGATAACATTCTTGACTTCCACACATTTTTCAATGCTCCCAGAACTTTTGCCCCCTCCCCCACCCTAAGATTCATTTCTGCTTCCATGGTTCTATCCACTGCCAAATCCACTCCCAGATATCTAAAACACTTTAGTTCCTCCAGTTTTTCTCCATTCAAACTTACCTCCCAATTGACTTGTCCCTCAACCCTACTGAACCTAATAACCTTGCTCTTATTCACATTTACTCTCAGCTTTCTTCTTTCACACACTTTACCAAACTCAGTCACCAGACTCTGCAGTTTCTCACTCGAATCAACCACCAGCACTGTATCATCAGCGAACAACAACTGACTCACTTCCCAAGCTCTCTCATCCACAACAGACTGCAGACTTGCATTATATATATATTTCATTTTTTATCATAATTTGTCGCTGTCTCTCGCATTAATGAGGTAGCGAATGGAAACAGATGAAAGATTGGCCCAACCCACACACATATGCATGTATATACATACACGCCCACACACGCACATATACATACCTATACATTTCAACACATACATACATATATACATAGACATATACATATATACACATGTACATATTCATACTTGCTGCCTTCACCCATTCCCATCGCCACCCCACCACACATGAAATGACCACCCTCCCTGCCCCCCACCCACACTTATCAGGTAGTGCTAGGAAAAGACAACAAAGGCCACATTCGTTCACACTCAGCCTCTAGCTGTCATGTGTTATGCACCAAAACCACAGCTCCCTTTCCACATCTAGGCGCCACAAAACTTTCCGTTTACATATATATATATATATATATATATATATATATATATATATATACATATATATATATATATATATATATATATATATATATATATATATATATATATATATATATATATGTGGTGTACCGGGGTTGACATGCTGTCAGTGGATTGAATCAGGGTATGTGAAGCGTCTGGGGTAAACCACGGAAAGTTCTGTGGGGCCTGGATGTGGAAAGGGAGCTGTGGTTTCGGGCATTATTGCATGACAGCTAGAGACTGAGTGTGAACGAATGGGGCCTTTGTTGTCTTCTCCTAGTGCTACCTTGCACACATGAGGGGGAAGGGGAATAGTATTCAATGTGTGGTGAGGTGGCGATGGGAATGAATAAAGACAGACAGTGTGAAATGTGTGCATGGGTATATATGTATGTGTCTGTGTGTGTATATATATGTGTACACTGAGATGTATAGGTATGTATATTTGTGTGTGTGGATGTGTATGTATATACATTGTGTATGGGGGTGGGTTGGGCCATTTCTTTCGTCTGTTTCCTTGTGCTACCTCGCAAACGCGGGAGACAGCGACAAAGCAAAATGAAAAAAAAATAATAATATATATATATATATATAGATTGATATATATTGATAGAGATGCTCTGTGGAAGGTATTAAGAATATATGGTGTGGGGGGCAAGTTGTTAGAAGCAGTGAAAAGTTTTTATCGAGGATGTAAGGCATGTGTACGTGTAGGAAGAGAGGAAAGTGATTGGTTCTCAATGAATGTAGGTTTGCGGCAGGGGTGTGTGATGTCTCCATGGTTGTTTAATTTGTTTATGGATGGGGTTGTTAGGGAGGTGAATGCAAGAGTTTTGGAAAGAGGGGCAAGTATGAAGTCTGTTGGGGATGAGAGAGCTTGGGAAGTGAGTCAGTTGTTGTTCGTTGATGATACAGCGTTGGTGGCTGATTCATGTGAGAAACTGCAGAAGCTGGTGACTGAGTTTGGTAAAGTGTGTGAAAGAAGAAAGTTAAGAGTAAATGTGAATAAGAGCAAGGTTATTAGGTACAGTAGGGTTGCGGGTCAAGTCAATTGGGAGGTAAGTTTGAATGGAGAAAAACTGCAGGAAGTAAAGTGTTTTAGATATCTGGGAGTGGATCTGGCAGCGGATGGAACCATGGAAGCGGAAGTGGATCATAGGGTGGGGGAGGGGGCGAAAATCCTGGGAGCCTTGAAGAATGTGTGGAAGTCGAGAACATTATCTCGGAAAGCAAAAATGGGTATGTTTGAAGGAACAGTGGTTCCAACAATGTTGTATGGTTGCGAGGCGTGGGCTATGGATAGAGTTGTGTGCAGGAGGATGGATGTGCTGGCAATGAGATGTTTGAGGACAATGTGTGGTGTGAGGTGGTTTGATCGAGTAAGTAACGGAGGGGTAAGTGGGATGTGTGGAAATAAAAAGAGCGTGGTTGAGAGAGCAGAAGAGGGTGTTTTGAAATGGTTTGGGCACATGGAGAGAATGAGTGAGGAAAGATTGACCAAGAGGATATATGTGTCGGAGGTGGAGGGAACAAGAAGTGGGAGACCAAATTGGAGGTGGAAAGATGTAGTGAAAAAGATTTTGTGTGATCGGGGCCTGAACATGCAGGGGGGTGAAAGGAGGGCAAGGAATAAAGTGAATTGGATCGATGTGGTATACCGGGGTTGATGTGCTGTCAGTGGATTGAATCAGGGCATGTGAAGCGTCTGGGGTAAACCATGGAAAGCTGTGTAGGTATGTATATTTGCGTGTGTGGATGTATGTATATACATGTGTATTATGGGGGTGGGTTGGGCCATTTCTTTTGTCTGTTTCCTTGCGCTACCTCGCAAACGCGGGAGACAGCAACAAAGGAAAAAAAAAAATGTATATATATATATATATATATATATATATCATTTATTTATTTTGCTTTGTCGCTGTCCCCCGCATTAGCGAGGTAGCGCAAGGAAACAGACGAAAGAATGGCCCAACCCGCCCACATACACATGTATATACATACACGTCCACACACGCAAATATACATACCTATATATCTCAATGTATATTTATTCATCTTATTTTGCTTTGTCACTGTCTCCTGCGTCTGCGAGGTAGTGCAAGGAAACAGACAAAAGAAATGGCCCAATCCACCCCCATACACATGTATATACATACACATCCACACACGCAAATATACATGCCTATACATCTCAATGTACACATATATATTACACACACAGACACATACATA
Organism: Panulirus ornatus; assembly: GCF_036320965.1. Lineage (NCBI taxonomy): Eukaryota > Metazoa > Arthropoda > Malacostraca > Decapoda > Palinuridae > Panulirus > Panulirus ornatus. Next base: position 38,563,293 of record NC_092243.1, on the reverse strand, counting down.
TATACCCATGCACACAATTCACACTGTCTGCCTTTATTCATTCCCATCGCCACGTAGCCACACATGGAATAACATCCCCCTCCCCCTTCATGTGTGCGGGGTAGCGCAAGGAAAAGACAAGAAAGGCCTCATTCGTTCACACTCAGTCCCTAGCTGTCATGCAATAACGCCCGAAACCACAGCTCCCTTTCCACATCCAGGCCCCACACAGTTTTCCATGGTTTACCCCAGACGCTTCACATGCCCTGATTCAATCCACTGACAGCCCATCAACCCCGGTATACCACATCGATCCAATTCACTCTATTCCTTGCCCACCTTTCACCCTCCTGCATGTTCAGGCCCCGATCACTCAAAATCTTTTTCACTCTATCTTTCCACCTCCAATTTGGTCTCCCACTTCTCCTCGTTCCTCCACCTCCGACTCATATATCCTCTTGGTCAATCTTTCCTCACTCATTCTCTCCATGTGCCCAAACCATTTCAAAACACCCTCTTCTGCTCTCTCAACCACGCTCTTTTTATTTCCACACATCTCTCTTACCCTTACATTACTTACTCGATCAAACCACCTCACACCACACATTGTCCTCAAACATCTCATTTTCAGCACATCCACCCTCCTGCGCACAACTCTGTCCATAGCCCACGCCTCGCAACCGTACAACATTGTTGGAACCACTATTCCTTCAAACATACCCATTTTTGCTTTCCGAGATAATGTTCTCGACTTCCACACATTCTTCAAGGCTCCCAGGATTTTTGCCCCCTCCCCCATTCTATGGTTCACTTCCGCTTCCATGGTTCCATCCGCTGCCAGATCCACTCCCAGATATCTAAAACACTTTACTTCCTCCAGTTTTTCTCCATTCAAACTTACCTCCCAATTGACTTGACCCTCAACCCTACTGTACCTAGTAACCTTGCTCTTATTCACATTTACTCTTAACTTTCTTCTTTCACACACTTTACCAAACTCAGTCACCAGCTTCTGCAGTTTCTCACATGAATCAGCCACCAGCGCTGTATCATCAGCGAACAACAACTGACTCAATTCCCAACCTTCCCAAGGTTATTTAATGTATGTATGACTCATGGTGAGGTGCCTGAGGATTGGCGGAATGCGTGCATAGTGCCATTGTACAAAGGCAAAGGTGATAAGAGTGAGTGCTCAAATTACAGAGGGATAAGTTTGTTGAGTATTCCTGGTAAATTACATGGGAGGGTATTGATTGAGAGGGTGAAGGCATGTACAGAGCATCAGATTGGGGAAGAGCAGTGTGGTTTCAGAAGTGGTAGAGGATGTGTGGATCAGGTGTTTGCTTTGAAGAATGTATGTGAGAAATACTTAGCAAAGCAAATGGATTTGTATGTAGCATTTATGGATCTGGAGAAGGCATATGATAGAGTTGATAGAGATGCTCTGTGGAAGGTATTAAGAATATATGGTGTGGGAGGCAAGTTGTTAGAAGCAGTGAAAAGTTCTTATCGAGGATGTAAGGCATGTGTACATGTAGGAAGAGAGGAGAGTGATTGGTTCTCAGTGAATGTAGGTTTACTGCAGGGGTGTGTGATGTCTCCATGGTTGTTTAATTTGTTTATGGATGGGGTTGTTAGGGAGGTGAATGCAAGAGTTTTGGAAAGAGGGGCAAGTATGAAGTCTGTTGGGGATGAGAGAGCTTGGGAAGTGAGTCAGTTGTTGTTCGCTGATGATACAGTGCTGGTGGCTGATTCATGTGAGAAACTGCAGAAGCTGGTGACTGAGTTTAGTAAAGTGTGTGAAAGAAGAAAGTTAAGAGTAAATGTGAATAAGAGCAAGGTTATTAGGTACAGTAGGGTAGAGGGTCAAGTCAACTGGGAGGTAAGTTTGAATGGAGAAAAACTGGAGGAAGTAAAGTGTTTTAGATATCTGGGAGTGGATCTGGCAGCGGATGGAACCATGGAAGCGGAAGTGGATCATAGGGTGGGGGAGGGGGCGAAAATCCTGGGAGCCTTGAAGAATGTGTGGAAGTCAAGAACATTAACTCGGAAAGCAAAAATGGGTATGTTTGAAGGAATAGTGGTTCCAACAATGTTGTATGGTTGCGAGGCGTGGGCTATGGATAGAGTTGTGCGCAGGAGGATGGATGTGCTGGAAATGAGATGTTTGAGGACAATGTGTGGTGTGAGGTGGTTTGATCGAGTAAGTAACGTAAGGGTAAGAGAGATGTGTGGAAATAAAAAGAACATGGTTGAGAGAGCAGAAGAGGGTGTTTTGAAATGGTTTGGGCATATGGAGAGAATGAGTGAGGAAAGATTGACCAAGAGGATATATGTGTCGGAGGTGGAGGGAACGAGGAGAAGTGGGAGACCAAATTGGAGGTGGAAAGATGGAGTGAAAAAGATTTTGTGTGATCGGGGCCTGAACATGCAGGAGGGTGAAAGGAGGGCAAGGAATAGAGTGAATTGGATCGATGTGGTATACCGGGGTTGACGTGCTGTCAGGGGATTGAATCAGGGCATGTGAGGCGTCTGGGGTAAACCATGGAAAGCTGTCTAGGTATGTATATTTGCGTGTGTGGACGTATGTATATACATGTGTATGGGGCTGGGTTGGGCCATTCCTTTCGTCTGTTTCCTTGCGCTACCTCGCAAACGCGCGAGACAGCGAAAAAGCAAAAAAAAAAAAAAAATATATATAATATATATATATATATATATATATATATATATATATATATATATATATATATATATATATATATATATATATTTATTTATTTATTTATTTATTTATTTATTTTACTTTGTCGCTGTCTCCCACGTTTGCGAGGTAGCGCATGGAAACAGACGAAAGAAATGGCCCAACCCATCCCTATACACATGTATATACATACACGTCCTAACATGCAAATATACATACCTATACATCTCAATGTACAAATATATATATATATACACACAGACACATACATATATACCCATGCACACAATTCACACTGTCTGCCTTTATTCATTCCCATCGCCACATCGCCACACATGGAATACCATCCCCCACCCCCCTCATGTGTGCGAGGTAGCGCTAGGAAAAGACAACAAAAGCCCCATTCATTCACACTCAGTCTCTAGCTGTAATGCAATAATGCCCAAAACCACAGCTCCCTTTCCACATCCAGGCCCCACACAACTTTCCATGGATTACCCTAGACGCTTCACATGCCCTGATTCAATCCACTGACAGCACGTCAACCCCGGTATACCACATCGATCCAATTCACTCTATTCCTTGCCCTCCTTTCACTCTCCTGCATGTTCAGGCCCCGATCACACAAAATCTTTTTCACTCCATCCTTCCACCTCCAATTTGGTCTCCCACTTCTCCTCGTTCCCTCCACCTCCAACACATATATCCTCTTGGTCAATCTTTCTTCACTCATTCTCTCCATGTGCCCAAACCATTTCAAAACACCCTCTTCTGCTCTCTCAACCACGCTCTTTTTATTTCCACACATCTCTCTTACCCTTACATTACTTACTCGATCAAACCACCTCACACCACACATTGTCCTCAAACATCTCATTTCCAGCACATCCACCCTCCTGCGAACAACTTTATCCATAGCCCACGCCTCGCAACCATACAACATTGTACTGACGTGCTTTCAGTGGATTGAATCGGGGCATGTGAAGCGTCTGGGGTAAACCATGGAAAGCTGTGTAGGTATGTATATTTGCGTGTGTGGACGTATGTATATACATGTGTATGGGGGTGGGTTGGGCCATTTCTTTCGTCTGTTTCCTTGCGCTACCTCGCAAACACAGGAGACAGCGACAAAGCAAAAAAAAAAAAAAAAAATATATATATATTATCCCTGGGGATAGGGGTGAAAGAATACTTCCCACGCATTCCTCACGTGTCATAGAAGGCGACTAGAGGGGACGGGAGCGGGGGGGGGCCAGAAATCCTCCCCTCCTTGTATTTTAACTTTCTAAAGATGGGAAACAGAAGGAGTCACGCGGGGAGTGCTCATCCTCCTAGTAGACTCAGATTGGGGTGTCTAAATGTGTGTGGATGTAACAAAGATGTAAAAAAAGGAGAGATAGGTAGTATGTTTGAGGAAAGGAACCTGGATGTTTTGGCTCTGAGTGAAATGAAGCTCAAGGGTAAAGGGGATGAGTGGTTTGGGAATGTCTTGGGAGTAAAGTCAGGGGTTAGTGAGAGGACAAGAGCAAGGGAAGGAGTAGCACTACTCCTGAAACAGGAGTTGTGGGAGTATGTGATAGAATGTAAGAAAGTAAATTCTCGATTAATATGGGTTAAACTGAAAGTTGATGGAGAGAGATGGGTGATTATTGGTGCATATGCACCTGGGCATGAGAAGAAAGATCATGAGATGCAAGTGTTTTGGGAGCAGCTGAATGAGTGTGTTAGTGGTTTTGATGCACGCGACCGGGTTATAGTGATGGGTGATTTGAATGCAAAGGTGAGTAACGTGGCAGTTGAGGGAATAATTGGTATACATGGGGTGTTCAGTGTTGTAAATGGAAACGGTGAAGAGCTTGTAGATTTATGTGCTGAAAAAGGACTGGTGATTGGGAATACCTGGTTTAAAAAGTGAGATATACATAAGTATACGTATGTAAGTAGGAGAGATGGCCAGAGAGCATTATTGGATTATGTGTTAATTGACAGGCGCGCAAAAGAGAGACTTTTGGATGTTAATGTGCTGAGAGGTGCAACTGGAGGGATGTCTGATCATTATCTTGTGGAGGCTAAGGTGAAGATTTGTATGTGTTTTCAGAAAAGTAGAGTGAATGTTGGGGTGAAGAGGGTGGTGAGAGTAAGTGAGCTTGGGAAGGAGACTTGTGTGAGGAAGTACCAGGATAGACTGAGTACAGAATGGAAAAAGGTGAGAACAATGGAAGTAAGGGGAGTGGGGGAGGAATGGGATGTATTTAGGGAATCAGTGATGGGTTGCGCAAAAGATGCTTGTGGCATGAGAAGCGTGGGAGGTGGGTTGATTAGAGAGGGTAGTGAGTGGTGGGATGAAGAAGTAAGATTATTAGTGAAAGAGAAGAGAGAGGCATTTGGACGATTTTTGCAGGAAAAAAATGCAAGTGAGTGGGAGATGTATAAAAGAAAGAGACAGGAGGTCAAGAGAAAGGTGCAAGAGGTGAAAAAGAGGGCAAATGAGAGTTGGGGTGAGAGAGTATCATTAAATCTTAGGGAGAATAAAAAGATGTTCTGGAAGGAGGTAAATAAAGTGCGTAAGAGAAGGGAGCAAATGGGAACTTCAGTGAAGGGCGCTAATGGTGAGGTGATAACAAGTAGTGGTGATGTGAGAAGGAGATGGAGTGAGTATTTTGAAGGTTTGTTGAATGTGTTTGATGATAGAGTGGCAGATATAGGGTATTTTGGTCAAGGTGGTGTGGAAAGTGAGAGGGTTAGGGAAAATGATTTGGTAAACAGAGAAGAGGTAGTAAAAGCTTATATATATATATATATATATATATATATATATATATATATATATATATATATATATATATATATATATATATATATATATATATCATACTTAGTTATTGTCTCCTGCATTAGCAAGATAAAGCAAGGAAACAGATGAAAGATTGGCCCAACCTACCCACATACACATGTTTATACTTAAATGGCCACACACGCATATATGCATACCTATCTGTGCGCTAGTGGCTGATTCGGGTGAGAAACTGCAGAAGCTGGTGACTGAGTTTGGGAAAGTGTGTGAAATAATAAAGCTGAGAGTAAATGTGAACAAGGGCAAGGTTATTAGGTAGAGTAGGGATGAGGGACAAATCAACTGGGAGATAAGTTTGAATGGAGAAAAACTGGAGGAAGTGAAGTGTTTTAGATATCTGGGAGTAGATTTGGCAGGAGAAGGAACCATGGAAGTGGAAGTGAGTCACAGGGTGGGGGAGGGGGTGAAAGTTCTAGGAGTGATAAAAAATGTGTGGATGGCAAAAACATTATCTCGGAAAGCAAAATGGGTATGCTTGAAGGAATAGTGGTTCCAACAATCTTATATGGTTGCGAGGCGAGGGTTATAGATAGAGTTGTGCGGAGGATGGTGGATGTTTTGTAAATGAGATGTTTGAGGATAATATGTGGTGTGATGTGGTTTGATCAAGTAAGTAATGAAATGGTAAGAGAGATGTGTGGTGATAAAAAGAGTGTGGTTAAGACAGCAGAAGAGGGTGTTTTGAAATGGTTTGGTTACATGGAGAGAATGAGTGAGGAAAGATTGAAAAGAGGATATATGTGTCAGAGGTGGAGGGAACAGGGAGAAGTGGGAGACCAAATTAGAGGTGGAAAGATGGAGTGAAAAATATTCTGAGTGATTGGGGCCTGATGGTATACTGGGGTTGACATGCTGCCAATGGACTGAACCAGGGCATGTGAAGCATCTGGGGTAAAACATGGAAAGTTTTGTGGGGCCTGGATGTGGAAAGGGACCTGTGGTTTCAGTGCATTATACATGACAGTCAGAGACTGAAAGTGAACGAATGTGGCCTTTGTTGTCTTTTCCGAGCGCTACCTCGCGCACATGCGGGGGGAAGAGGTTGTCATTTCATGTGTGGCAGGGTGGCAACGGGAATGAATAAAGGCAGCAAGTATAAATTATGTACATGTGTATATATGTATATGTCTGTGTATGTATATATATGTTGAAATGTATAGCTATGTATATGTGCGTATGTGGACGTGTATGTATATGCATGTGTATGTGGGTGGGTTGGGCCATTCTTTCGTCTGTTTCCTTGCGCTATGTCGCTGATGCGGGAGACAGCGACAAAGTAGAATAATAATAATAATAACACTTCAAAATATACGTACATATACATATATACACATGTACATATTCATACTTGCTGCCTTTCATACATTCCTGTCGCCACCCCACCACATAGGAAATGGCAACCCCTCCTGCTGCACGCATGAGGTAACATTAGGAAAAGACAACAAAGGCCACACTCGTTCACACTCGGTCTCTAGCAGTCATGTGTAATGCACCGAAACCACAGCTCCCTTTCCACATCCAGGCCCCACAAAAACTTTCCATGGTTTACCCAGACGCTTTACATGTCCTGGCTCAATCCATTGACAGCGTGTCGACCCCGGTGTATCACATCATTTCAATTCTCTCTATTCTTTGCACAATTTTCACCCTTCTGCATGTTTAGGCCCCGATTGCTCAAAATCTTTTTCACTCCATCCTTCCACATCCAATTTGGTCTCCCACTTCTCGTTCCCTCTAAGTCTGACACATACATCTTCTTTGTCAATCTTACCTCACTCATTCTCTCCATATAACCAAACATCTCAATACACCCTCTTCTGCCCTCTCAACCACACTCTTTTCATTGCCACACATCTCTCTTACCCTTTAATTACTTACTCCATCAAACCACCTCACACCACATATTGTCCTTAAACATTTCATTTCCAACACATCCACCCTCCTCTGCACACACCTATATATAGCCCAAGCCTCGCAACCATATAACGTTGTTGGAACCACTATTCCTTCAAACATACCCATTTTTGCTCTCCAAGATAACATTCTCGCCTTCCACACATTCTTCAATGCTCCCAGAACCTTCACCTCCTCCCCCACCCTGTGACTCACTTCCACTTCCATGATTCCATCTGCTACTAAATCCACTCCAAGATATCCAAAGCACTTCACTTCCCCCATTTTTTTCCATTCAAACTTACCTCCCAACAAACTTGTCCCTTAACTCTACTGAACCTACTAACGTGGCTATCATTCACTCTTATTTACTCTCAGCTGTCTTCTTTCACATACTTTACTAAACTCAGTCACCAAATCCTGTGGTTTCTCACCCGATTCAGCCATCAGCGCTGTATCATCAGCGATAAGGGGATAGGGGAAAAAGAATGCTTCCCATGTATTCCCCGTGTGTCGTAGAAGGCGACTAAAGGGGGGCGGGAGCGGGGGGGCTGGAAACCCCCCCTCCATGTATCAAAATTTCTAAAAGGGGAAACAGAAGGAGGAGTCAAGCAGGGAATGCTCATCCTCCTCGAAGATTCAGATTGCAGTGTCTGAATGTGTGTGGATGTAAGCAACATGAGAAGAAAGGAGAGACAGGTAGTATGCTCCTGGTCATGAGAAGAAAGATCATGAGAAGCAGGTGCTTTGGGAGCAGCTGAGTGAGTTTGTTAGCAGCTTTGATACACGAGACCAGGTTTAAATGATGGGTGATATGACTGCGAAGGTGAGTAGTGTGGTAGTTGAAGGTATAAGTGGTGTACATAGGGGTGTTCAGTGTTGTAAAGGAAAAGGTGAAAAGCTTGAGGATTAGTGTGCTGAAAAAGGACTGGTGATTGGGAATACCTGGTTTAAAAAAAGAAATATACATAAGTATACATATGTGAGTAGGAGAAATGGTCAAAGGGAGTTACTGGATTACATTTTAACCGATAGGCATGTAAAAGAGAGAACTTTTGGATGTTAATGTGCTGAGGGGGGCAGCTGGAGGGATGTCTGATCATTATCTTGTGGAGGCGAAGGTGAAGATTTGTAGAGGTTTTCAGAAAAGAGAGAATGTTGGGGTGAAGGAAGTGGTGAGAGTAGTGACCTTGGAAAGGAAACTTGTGTGAGAAAGTACCAAGAGAGATTGAGTATAGAATGGCAAAAGATGAGAGCAAATGATGTGAGGGGAGTGGGGGAGGAATGGGATGTATTTAGGGAAGCACTGTGGCCTGCGCAAAAGATGCATGTGGCATGAGAAAGGTGGGAGGCAGGCAGATTAGAAAGGGTAGTAGTGGGATGAAGAAGTAAGGTTGTCAGTGAAAGAGAAGAGAGAGGCACTTGGACAATTTTTGCAGGGAAGTAGTGCAAATGACTGGGAGATATATTAAAGAAAGTGGCAAGAGGTCACAAGAGAAAGGTGCAAGAGGAGAAAAAGAGGGCAAATGAGAGTTGGGGTGAGAGAGTACCATTAAATTTTAGGGAGAATAAAAAGATGTTCTGGAAGGAGGTAAATAATGTGCATAAAACAAGAGAACAAATGGGAACATTGGTGAAGGGGGCAAATGGGGAGGTAATAACAAGTAGTGATGAAGTGAGAAGATAGAATGAGTATTCAGAACGTTTGTTGAATGTCTGATGATAGAATGGCAGATATAGGGTGTTTTGGTCGAGGTGGTGTGCGAAGTGAGAGGGTCAGGGAGAATGGTTTGGTAAATAGAGAAGAGGTAGAGAAAGTTTTGTGGAAGATGAAAGCCGGCATGGCGGTGAATTTGGATGGTACTGCAGTGGAATTTATTAAAAAAAGGGGGTGACTGTGTTGTTGATTGGTTGGTAAGGATATTCAATATATGTTTAGTTCATGATGAGGTGCCTGAGGATTGGCAGAATGCATGCATAGTGCCATTGTACAAAGGCAAAGGGGATAGAGGTGACTGTTCAAAATGCAAACGCATAAGTTTATTGAGCATTCCTGGGAAATTATATGTGAGGGTATTGATTGAGAGGGTGAAGGCATGCACAGAGCATCGGATTGGGGAAGAGCAGTGTGGTTTCAGATGTGGTAGAGGATGTGTGAAATATGGACTTCCATGCTAATAATAATAAGTATGTATATGTGCATTTATGTATATGTGTATATGAGTGGCTGGGCCATTCTTATTCTGTTTCCTTGTGCTATCTCGCTGATGTAGGAATTATGGACTTCCATGCTAATAATACAGGTGCAACTCACTTTTTCACTAAATTCTTTATATAAAGCTGAAGTCTCCAATTATCTCCAACTTCATAAAATAAAATCATTCCAAAACACCAAATCATGATTCACTCATCTGGTCTCTTTATCCGAAAAATCACTCCACAAATCAATGATCTTACTGCAGTCTAACTTTTCTCATTATATTTCCAGCTATTCAACTGCATACTTTCTTGACTGACTTATCTCCAACAACATATTTTTCATGATCTCATATACCATTTTAGAAAAAACTTTCATCCACATGTCTTTCTGATGATTCTCTTTAATATTACATATTCTTCACATTTTTCCTTGCTCTATATGTTCTCTCAGTTCTACATATAAAAATGGTTTTCCATCTCTAATTTTTTTGTTTTTTTGATTTGCTAATACCTGTAGCACATATTGATAAAGCAAGGACAAATCTTTATCATCCAAGCCTCTTGCATATTCTATACATAAGATCTTTGCATTCACCAAGCTTTTACAGCATATCTTATTTTTCTCTACGCATGAGTCTACTCATAAAAGAATATCATAAATATCCTCCACAATGGTTTTGGAGATACTTACACTCTAACAGTTTGGTCTAGGGTGAAACTGTCATGTACCTTGGCTCAGTCAGACCTTCACACCCTAACTGATTTGGTATACTTTGGAGATATTCATCTTAACTCTTTTCCAATTTCACTATAAAACAGACTGTACTTTTTTAAAGACTACAGACAAAAAAGTAAACCACTTTAAACCCTGTAAGTTTGTTATGTTTTGTTCTATTGTTCCATTTACATTTCTTGAGTTTTTCTTATTAATCTACAGTCTTCCATTCCTGTTTTTCAGTGTAAACCCCCTAGTATATCTTTCCTGTTTGAGCTTTGGCGAGTACAGTCTCAGTGCTCTCAGTCATTTTAAGTAGTCAAGGTTTACAATGATTTCAGTGTAAGCTGTCAAGGTTTATAATGATGTCAGTGTAAGCTATGAAACATCTCTGCACGCAGACCATAATTTCATTTGGCCTGATGGGTGGTTGTCACAAAGCAATATCATAGTATTTTAGTCTTATTCAATGTTATTTGATTTTTGTATTCTATCTTTAACCATATTCTATTCCTCTTACCTCCCAGTCAATAATCTGGACATTTCATTCATCTTACCACATAACAAATAACTTAGGTTTATCTAACCCTTTCATTGTCTCTTACTACTCATTGAATTCAGTTAGCTTGATTTCTAGGGGTCTAAACAAAACTTACATGTTTATGACAGAGATACTTACTGCAATCATAACACATATATGATCACTTAGCATCATCTATTTTCCTTCTGTACTGTGGACACATATGGCTACCTCTATTTATCTATATCTCTGATGCCTGTTCCTACCTGGAACTCCCTCAAGAGGATGGCCACAACAATAGTTTCCATGACTAAAGAACTCTAGTGCCACTTGTTAACCTTTAGTGCCTCACCCTTACTGGGGCACTGGCAGAGGGCAACAATGAATTTAGTTCTATCAGCTCTGAGTGTTTTATGTTGTTCTAGTTTTCTCCTTTTCCAGCTTGCTTATGAAGCCATGAGGATTATGTTATTATTTCTGACTACTTCACTAAAGTTCTTTACCTTCAGTCTTGAATTTTCCATAATTAGACTTTGTTTGGCCATGTATACTACTTTCTATGAATTTATTGGTGTTTCTTCAAAATTTCATTAATTTTTGCTCTTTTGTTCCTTATGTTTTATTTCAGCTATATGTTTGGTTCTCCAACTGCATGTTTCATTTCCTGTTTCCAATGGGGTCCTAATTGGTTTCTCTCTCATGAGATCCATCATCAATTTTGTTGTGCTCTTCTTAAGTAGATTTACCGCTACAAAAAGTTCTAGGCCCCTGATAGATTACTATATATGTGTGGCATATTCTGGCTAGTATTCATTCTAGACATCATTCTACTTTGGATTCCACTAGGTATTGTCTTCTCATGTATCTTTCCCATTCTTGCCTAATCATGTAGGTTCCTGTCAGAATATCACATGGTCCCATTATATGTACTGTGGTACTTGTGGGCAGAGTTTATTTTTATGTCTTTGTCATAAAAAGTTATTCAATGATGTAGTTTTGTTTTACTTTTAACTTTCTCCTACATCCATTTAAATGTGCATACTCATTCTTCTACTTCCTTCTTTGTCTATCATCATAAGTCCTCCAACTTTGTTCCTCTCTACCTGTGTGTAAGTTACCTTCTATCCTTTGATTCTTGTTCACTTTCATTCTAAGATATCTAATGGTTGTGCTTTCATCCCACAAATCTCTTATATTCTCTGTTGTTGTTGGATGTTTGAATAAAGATTTGTCTCTACTAACCTTGTTTCTCTCTACCTGTAAGTTACCATTTATCCTTTGGTTCTTGTTCATTTTTATTCTAGCATATCTAATAGCTGTGCTTTCATCCCACAAATCTCCTATATTCTGTTGTTGCTGGATGGTTGAATAAAGATTTGTCTCCCTTGGTGTTTGAAATGGATTTCATACAGAAATAGCGATTTTTGATCGTTAGAAAAGATAAGTGAATGCACATACCTACATTCATATACCTATACATCATCTGGGGTTAGCATATCAACATTCTTTCATTATTGCATTCTCTGGTATCCAATGTACCTCAAGAAAGCTGACTACATAACATACAAAAATTCTTTTCTGACTTTCCTTGGAGAAGTTGTTTCTTATGTGGTAATGCCTCTGTCTCTGCAAAATGCATAGCAGAGGTTATTGTTGCAGGGATGAAAGGATTTATCCCGTCTTCCTCTAAGATGACCTCTTCTTCCAGTCCATGCTTCAACCAATCCTATTCTGAGGCCATTAAGGCAAAGGATCTGGCACACAGTGCTTGAAAAATCTCCTTCCTTCGACTCCCATTCAGCATTCACTGCTGCCCGTAATCACTGCAAGTACATTATCCATGAGGCAAAGCAAGCCTTTATTCAAAGGAAGTGCAATAACCTCTCTTCGTCATTCATTGATAGGCCTTGCTCATCTTTAGCTAAGGGCATTGCTAACAACTTCTGTCCCTCTACCTTTCCTTCACTTTTCCATTCTGATGGCACTACAGCTGTCTCTCCCAGAGACAAAGCAACTCTCTTTGGTTCCCATTTCTCCTCCAATTCTACATTGGATGATTCGAATATTCCTGATGCTTATCTCACTAATTCTGCCCCTTCCTATAATTTCCTTTCAAACTGTCTGAAAAGTGCTTCTCTCTCTGGACACAAGCAGAGCTTATGGTTCCTGATGGCATCCATCCCTATGTATTGAAAAGTGTACCTCTGGCACCTGCGCTTGCTTGTCTGCTCCATTTCTGTTTAAAAACCAGAACTTTCCCTTCATCTTGGAAGCATACATTGGTACATCCCATCCCTGAGAAGGGTGGCCATTTTCAACCCCCTAACTATCATCTTATTGCTTTGACATCTACTATTTCCAAACCCTTTGAATCCCTCTTCAACTCCCATATCCTCAGACACCTTGAATTTCAGTCTTCTTTCTGATCAACAGTATGGCTTCCATAAGGTGAGATCCACTGATGATATTCAACCCAATCTTACTAATGTCAGGTCATCACCCCTAATAGATTTTGGAGAATCCTATGTAGCTGCCCTTGATATATCCAAAGCTTTTGACAAGGTGTGGCATCAGGGTCTCATCTCTAAGCTCCCCTCTTTTGGCTTTCCTCCATTACTTTGCTTCCTAATATTTAGCTTCCTCTTGAGCCAATCTATCTCCATGGCTGTTGATGGATCAGCCTCTCCCCCTTTCTCCATCAACAGTGGTGTCCTTCAAGGTTCAGGCCTGTTTCCTACACTTTTTTGCCTTTTAATCTATGATTTTTCTTCTAAAAAAAATGCATCCTTACACTGACAACTCAACACTGCATTCCTCCCCATCCTTCAATTCTGATCCATCTTCTCTCACTCAACCTGTACCTCATTTCGACATAACTTTCTCAATAAACTCAACTTTGACAAGATATCTCAGTGAGGTAGACAAAATATGGTTAAGTTTAATGCCTCCAAGACCCAGTTTTGGCTCATCTATCTATCAAAACTTCCTTACAACTTTCCTCTTTCCTTTGACAATTCTGCAATTCCACCTCTTGACTCAAAGAACATATTTGCTAATACTGTAACATCCACTCTTTCTTGGAAACCCCCACATTACATAAACAGATATGTCTGCTTCCAAGAAACTGGGAGCCCTATTTAAATGTCAAAATTTCTTTTTTCCAAATAGCTGCTCCATTTACACAAAGGATTGACCCATCCTTGTTTGGAGTACTGCTAACTCAACTGGGGTAGTTCTAGTTCTGCATCCTTACTTGACAGAATTGAGTCAAAAGTGGTCCGACTTATAAACTCTTGCAGGCTAACTTCAAAACTTGACCTGCTTGCCCTACACTGCAATGTTGGTTCACTTTTTTCTAAAGCTGTTACTTTGGTGTTTGTTTCTAAGAGCTGGCTGCTTGTTCACCCCAACCACTAGCTAGATCACACAATACTTAGCAAGGTGGTGTGTCATATGATTACTATGTGACCACTGGCAATACAAGGGCTGGATGTTTTGATAACTGTTTCATTTTCATACACCTCAAAGCTTTGGAATTCTCTTCCCCCTCATGTTTCACAGTAACTATGACCTGGCATATTTCAAAAGACAGGTTCTTCACTTCCTCCATAATTTGTAATTACTTTCCCTTGTCTCCTCTTTTTCCCTTTCATTAACCTCTCTATATTTCAATTAAGGCCCAGTCTAAATGTGGACTTGTGACCAGAGCTTCCAACATAAAAAAAATTATAATAATTATAATGATAACAAATAAGTTACATACATTGCTTCTTACCTACATGTCTTATTATATTTTGTAATCAGATTCACTTTTGAAGATCTGATGGCACATACTGTTCTTAATGTTCCCCATTCAATTCATTGCCATATTGACAAAAGCTAGTAAGCTACTTTTAAATCTGTACCAAATTTAGCTGGAATGCTAATCACTTTACTTCCTGGGTTTGTTAGTTCTGTTTCCATGAGTTCTTTTGACAATTTTATCCTTTCATTTTCTTTTATATTTCAAGCTGTGTTTGAGAAATATCCATTTTCATGATATTCTGTCATCTTACTCTTTTATCCTATCCTTTACTTCTCTGCTTGTCTCCTTTATTTTCTGATATGTTTTTGCTATCTATATCTAATCAATCTCCTATATTTCTCTTTGTATCTGCTCTTCAGTGTTTCCCATTAACTAATTTCTTTCTTATTTATTCATTGCTTATTGTGTAATAATGGTACTTACCTGACATATATTGGTGGCAATGCAGTATTCTTTTCCATCATTAACTGGTCTATCTTTGTTACTCATGTTATCTCTTTGAATTTGCCATTTAAGTCAGAATGTGTGATAGTGTGTATACATTCACTAGGTGACTGAAGAGGGAAAGTTTAAGAATAAAGATAACAAATGTAGGGGTGAAAGTATGGAAAGAAGATAAAAAAAGAAAAAGAAAAAATAGGAAAAAGGTATGACAAGAAGGAATCAAGGATTAAACTACATGTGAAAATTTATGCACAGTAAAAAATCATTATACCCATTAAAGCTTAAAAAGACTTTCTCCATTCCTCACACACATCAATCAATGATAAAAACTGCTGAAGATAATGTAATATAATGTTCCGTATCATTAACGTTGTTTCCTTACACATAAACATTTTCACAAACAAGTCATTCACTACATTTCTATCATAATTACATTCAAGATTGCTATCTATGCTGGGTCCACATATGTCTCTGCAAACTAAATTTCTGAGCAGCACGAAAGGGACAGAGTTCACATGCATAAGGCCTCTCCCCACTGTGAGTATAAAAATGCCTCCTTAGATTTTCTGGTTGGGTAGTACGAAAAGGACACTGTGAGCAAACAAATGGCTTCTCTTTGGTATGTGTACGAATATGCTTCTTGAGGCTGGTGGTATAATAAGTGACGTAAAGACAGTAGGGACACCGATGAGTCCTCCTAGTGGTGGTGAAGGCTTCAACTCCCATGGCATCTCTCCTGTCCGATCCCACCTGTAGGGGATGCTAACCTTAATTAAGTAGCAGGTGGGGCATTCACTTTCTTATTACTCACAGATAAGGGAAATAATATTCTACTGCACTATTTAGCTCCTCTGCTATAATTTATTATCATAAAACCTATTCTATTACTTCACTATTCATTCTAATGCCAACACTTTCACCACCACTGCATTTAAGATGATCTGTCTATTAATATCATGTCAGCAAAGAATCAATTTATGACTAAGAACAAATGCTAATATACTGTTCTCTCAAACGAGATACTAAATGATACACAGAAAGGCTATAAACTGCTAGGCCACAATTGTGTCATAGTTCCCTTTAGCCAACCACAAAGAATACGATGCACTTCAAATTAACATCAAATGAATTAATTAAACAAAAAAAAAGTTTCTTATCAGTGAGGATACTCCATTACTCAAAACTTGACTAAGATGGCAGATGGGGCAACACACACTGTGAGTACCAGTATTTACATTAATTAGTCACAATCAAGGCCTGCTGTTAATCCTCATAATGAATTTCCAGCTGCTTCCCAGAAAGTATGCAATGGGAATTAGTCTTTTTTAACTACTATTCTTACATGGAAAAAATTAAGTTTCCATATGTCGTTAAGATTTCTTAAAATAACATCTGATACCTGAGGGGATGGAGTGGAAAAAAAATTAAAATAAAGTATCTAGGGGTGATGCCTGCAGGGTAAAATACACTTCAAGTGTAATAGACTTCTTGCTCCTAACACTTACAATGATGAGCAAATTATAATGGGCTTGAAAAAACTAAATCCTGGGTAGGGACACTAAGAAGTACCGTGTTGCCAACTCACGAACACTAGTCAAAATATATCATATTTCATCATATCTATATTTCCTGGGAGAAGAATGTGTGGAAAGAGATGTCATTGATTGGGAGGGTGAAGATGGCAATGTTTGAAATTAGAGAAGTCCCAATGGTAATGTATGGATGTAAGGCATGGACTTTAGATGAGAATATATGGAAGATGGTGAATAAACTGGAAATGGAAACTTTGGGACCATATTTGATATGAGGAAGGTTGATCGAGTAAGACAGATGTGTGGTAATAAGAAGCTTTGTCAAGAAAACTGAAGTGGATATGATAAAATGATGTGGATGTATGAAAAGGAGTAATGAAAGATTGACAGACAGGATATATGTGTCAGAAGTTGAGGGAATAAGGAGAAAAAGGTGACAGAATTGGAGATGGAGGGATGGAATGAATAAGATTATGGGAGCTCAGGGCCTGAACATGTAGGTGGGTGAAAGGTGTGCATGGAATACAGGAACTTCTTGATTCATGCATGTTCCATTTACTCCATTTTTGGAATAATGCACACAGTCCATCTACACCTTGTTTTAATCTACATGGGCTTATGAGTGGAATAATGTGATCATCATTAGGCTAGCAGTGCAATAATGTGGCACTGAGCAAGAAATGCACATACATGTGGCATGAGTATGCATGCAGCCTTCCACCTTGAAGTCCTCAACACATGGATATAGTCTAAAGTCAAGGAGTGCTATTACAGTATTCTAATCTGCAGTATACTATATATTGCACACATTTTGCCCCTCGCATCATGCCTCTGAAGCATCTATTAAGTTCTCTTTGTACCAGTGGTGCTAAGAAACATAGGAGGTTAAGATGGATGTGCTCAAGTGTTATGAGAGAGGTGAACGAACAGCTGATACTAATCTAATAAAGCTGGGCAAAATTTTTTTTTATACATCCGCATAAGACAACATATTTCAGGAATCATAAAGTATCAAGGAATAAGCCAATGCATACAAAAATAGTTTTGGAGAGAGGAGCAAGCATGCAGTCTGTTGTGGACGAGAGGGCTTGGGAAGTGAGGCAGTTGTTGTTTGCTGATGATACAGCACTGGTGGCTGATTGGGGTGAGAAACTGCAGAAGTTGGTGACTGAGTTTGGTAAAGTGTGTGAAAGAAGAAAGCTGAGAGTACATGTGTATAAGAGAAAGGTTATTAGGTTCAGTAAGGTTGAGAGACAAGTTAACTGGGAGGTAAGTTTGAATGGAGAAAAACTGGAGGAAGTGAAGTGTTTTAGATATTTGGGATTGGATTCAGCTGAGGATGGAACCATTGAAGCAGAAATGAGTCACAAGGTGGGGGAGGGGGAGGGGGAGGGGGAGAAGGTTCTTGAAATGTTGAAGAATGTGTGGAAGGCGAGAACTTTATATTGGAGAGCAAAAATGGGTATGTTTGAAGGAATAGTGGTTCCAACAATGTTATATGGTTGTGAGGCATGGGCTATATATAGGGTTGTGTGGAAGAGGGTGAATGTGTTGGAAATGCAATGTTTGAGGATAATATGTGATGTGAGGTGGTTTGATCGAGTAAGTATGAAAGGGTAAGAGAGATGTGTGGTCATAAAAAGAGTGTGGTTGAGAGAGCAGAAGAGGGTGTACTAAAATGGTTTGGTCATATGGAGAGAATGAGTGAGGAAAGATTGACCAAGAGGATATATGTGTCAGAGGTAGAAGGAACAAGGAGAAGTGGGAGACCAAATAGGAGCTGGAAGGATGGAGTGAAAAGGATTTCAAGAGATTGGGGCCTGAACATACAGGAGGGTGAAAGGCGTGCAAGGAATAGAGTGAATTGGAACGATGTCGTATACCAGGGTCAATGCGCTGTCAATTGAGTGAACTAGGGCATGTGAAGCGTCTGGGGTAAACCATGGAAAGTTTTGTGGGGCATGGATGTGGAAAGGGAGCTGTGGTTTTGGTGCATTACACATGACAGCATGAGACTGAATGTAAACAAACGTGGCCTTTGTTGTCTTTTCCTAGCACTACCTTGCGAGCACATGTGTGTGTGTGTGTGTGTGTGTGTGTGTGTGTGTGTTTGAGGGGCTGGGAAGTGAGTCAGTTGCTGTCTGTCGATGATACAGTACTGGTGGCTGATTCGAGTGAGAAACCGCAGAAGTTAGTGACTGAGTTTGGAAAAGCATTTGAGAGGAGAAAGTTGAGAATAAATGAGAAAAAAAGCAAGGTTACTGGGTTCAGCAAGGTTGAGGGATACGTTAGTTGGGCTGTAAGTTTGAATGAAGAAAAATTGAAGGAAGTGAAGTGCTTTAGATATCTTGGAGTGGACTTGGCAGTGAATGGAACTATGGAAGAGGAAGTGACTCACTGGGGGGGGAGGGGGCGAAGGTTCTGGGAGCGATGAAGAATGTGTGGAAGAAGAGAACATTATCGTGGAGAGCAAAAATGGGTATGTATGAAAGAACAGTAGTTCCAACAATATCATATGGTTGCAATGCATGGGCTATAGGTAAGACTGTACAGAGGAGGGTGGATGTGTGGGAAATGAAATGTTTGGGGACAATATGTGGTGTGAGAGGGTTTGATTGAGTAAGTAATGAAAGGGTAAGACTGATGTGGTGAAGTAAAAAGAGTGTGGTTAAGAAAGTAGAAGAGGGTGTGTTGAAATGGTTTGGACATATGGAGAAAATTAGAGAGCAAAGTTGACAAAGAGGATATATAAGTCAGAGGTGGAGGGAACAAGGAGACACAGGAGGTGGAAGGATGGAATGAAAAAGATTTTGAGCGATCAGAGCCTGAACACACAGGAGGGTGAGAGGCGTACAAGGAAAAAAGTGAACTGGAACGATGTGATATACCAACCCCGGTATACCACATTACTCCAATTCACTGTCAATGGACTGAACCAAGGCACATGAAACATCTGGGATAAACCATGGAAAGGTATGTGGGGCCTGGATGTGGGTAGGGATCTGTGGTTTCAGTGCATTACACATGACAGCTAGAGACTTAATATGAACGAGTGTCTTTTTTGTCTGTATTCCTGGTGCTACCTAGCTGAAGCAGGGGATAGCGATGTTGTTTTCCTGTGGGACAGGGTAGCAATAGGAATGGATGAATATAAGCAAATATGAATATAAGTATGTAGTATCTGTGTATGTGTAAGTATATGTAGGTATATGTGCGTATGTGGGCATTTATGTATATATATGTGTATGTGACTGGATGGGATATTCTTCCTCTGTTTCCTGGCACTACCTCGTTAATGCGGGAAAACGGCAATTATGTATGATGATGATGATGATGATATATATATATATATATATATATATATATATATATATATATATATATATATATATATATATATATATTTATATATAGATATATATATATTTTATTTTATTATACTTTGTCGCTGTCTCCCGCGTTTACGAGGTAGCGCAAGGAAACAGACGAAAGAAATGGCCCAACCGCCCCATACACATGTATATACATACGTCCACACACGCAAATATACATACCTACACAGCTTTCCATGGTTTACCCCAGACGCTTCACATGCCTTGATTCAATCCACTGACAGCATGTCAACCCCGGTATACCACATCGCTCCAATTCACTCTATTCCTTGCCCTCCTTTCATCCTCCTGCATGTTCAGGCCCCGATCACACAAAATCTTTTTCACTCCATCTTTCCACCTCCAATTTGGTCTCCCTCTTCTCCTCGTTCCCTCCACCTCCGACACATATATCCTCTTGGTCAATCTTTCCTCACTCATTCTCTCCATGTGTCCAAACCACTTCAAAACACCCTCTTCTGCTCTCTCAACCACGCTCTTTTTATTTCCACACATCTCTCTTACCCTTACATTACTCACTCGATCAAACCACCTCACACCACACATTGTCCTCAAACATCTCATTTCCAGCACCTCCATCCTCCTGCGCACAACTCTATCCATAGCCCACGCCTCGCAACCATACAACATTGTTGGAACCACTATTCCTTCAAACATACCCATTTTTGCTTTCCGAGATAATGTTCTCGACTTCCACACATTCTTCAAGGCCCCCAGAATTTTCGCCCCCTCCCCCACCCTATGATCCACTTCCGCTTCCATGGTTCCATCTGCTGCCAGATCCACTCCCAGATATCTAAAACACCTCACTTCCTCCAGTTTTTCTCCATTCAAACTCACCTCCCAACCGACTTGACCCTCAACCCTACTGTACCTAATAACCTTGCTCTTATTCACATTTACTCTTAGCTTTCTTCTTCCACACACTTTACCAAACTCAGTCACCAGCTTCTGCAGTTTCTCACATGAATCAGCCACCAGCGCTGTATCATCAGCGAACAACAACTGACTCACTTCCCAAGCTCTCTCATCCCCAACAGACTTCATACTTGCCCCTCTTTCCAAAACTCTTGCATTCACCTCCCTAACAACCCCATCCATAAACAAATTAAACAACCATGGAGACATCACACATCCCTGCCGCAAACCTACATTCACTGAGAACCAATCACTTTCCTCTCTTCCTACACGTACACATGCCTTACATCCTCGATAAAAACTTTTCACTGCTTCTAACAACTTTCCTCCCACACCATATATTCTTAATACCTTCCACAGAGCATCTCTATCAACTCTATCATATGCCTTCTCCAGATCCATAAATGCTACATACAAATCCATTTGCTTTTCTAAGTATTTCTCACATACATTCTTCAAAGCAAACACCTGATCCACACATCCTCTACCACTTCTGAAACCACACTGCTCTTCCCCAATCTGATGCTCTGTACATGCCTATATATATATATATATATATATATATATATATATATATATATATATATATATATATATATATATACATATATATATATATATATATATATATATATATATATATATATATATATATATATATATATATATATATATATATATTTTTATTTATTTATTCATTTTACTTTGCCACTGTCTCTTGTGTTAGCAAGGAAACAGACGAACGAATGGCCCAACCCACCCACATACACATGTATATACATGTACGTCCACACATGCAAATATACATACCTATACATCTCAATGTATACATATATATACACACAGACATATACATATATACACATGTACATAATTCATACTTTTTTTTTTTTTATACTTTGTCGCTGTCTCCCGCGTTTGCGAGGTAGCGCAAGGAAACAGACGAAAGAAATGGCCCAACCCCCCCCATACACATGTATATACATACGTCCACACACGCAAATATACATACCTACACAGCTTTCCATGGTTTACCCCAGATGCTTCACATGCCTTGATTCAATCCACTGACAGCACGTCAACCCCGGTATACCACATCGCTCCAATTCACTCTATTCCTTGCCCTCCTTTCACCCTCCTGCGTGTTCAGGCCCCGATCACACAAAATCTTTTTCACTCCATCTTTCCACCTCCAATTTGGTCTCCCTCTTCTCCTTGCTCCCTCCACCTCCGACACATATATCCTCTTGGTCAATCTTTCCTCACTCATCCTCTCCATGTGCCCAAACCACTTCAAAACACCCTCTTCTGCTCTCTCAACCATGCTCTTTTTATTTCCACACATCTCTCTTACCCTTACGTTACTCACTCGATCAAACCACCTCACACCACACATTGTCCTCAAACATCTCATTTCCAGCACCTCCATCCTCCTGCGCACAACTCTATCCATAGCCCACGCCTCGCAACCATACAACATTGTTGGAACCACTATTCCTTCAAACATACCCATTTTTGCTTTCCGAGATAATGTTCTCGACTTCCACACATTCTTCAAGGCCCCCAGAATTTTCGCCCCCTCCCCCACCCTATGATCCACTTCCGCTTCCATGGTTCCATCCGCTGCCAGATCCACTCCCAGATATCTAAAACACTTCACTTCCTCCAGTTTTTCTCCGTTCAAACTCACCTCCCAATTGACTTGACCCTCAACCCTACTGTACCTAATAATTCATACTGTCTGCCTTTATTCATTCCCTTCGCCACCCCGCCACACATGAAAATAACAACCCCCTCCCCCCGCATGAGCACAGGGTAACGATAGGAAAAGACAACAAATGCCACATCCGTTCACACTCAGTCTCTACCTGTCATTTAGTAATGCACCGAAACAACAGCTCCCTTTCCACATCCAGGCCCCACACAACTTTCCATGGTTTAACCAAGATGCTTCAAATACCCTCATTCAAACCACTGACAGCACGTCGACCTCGGTATATCACATCGTTCCAATTCACTTTATTCCTTGCACGCCTTTCACCTTCCTGCGTGTTCAGGCCCTGATCACTCAAAATCTTTTTTACTCCATTTTTCCACCTCCAATTTGGTCTCCCACTTCTCGTTCCCTCCACCTCTGACACATATATCCTCTCGGTCAATCTTTCCTCACTCATTCTCTCCATGTGACCAAACTATTTCAAAACCCCCTCTTCTGCTCTCTCAACCATACTCTTTTCCTTAACACACATCTCTCTTACCCTATTATTACTTACTTGATCAAACCACCTCACACCACATATTGTCCTCAAACATCTCATTTCCAGCACATCCACCCTCCTCTGAACAACTCTATCTATAACCCACACCTCGCAACCATATAACATTGCTGAAACCACAATTCCTTCAAACATACCCATTTTTGCTTTCCGAGATGATGTTCTCGACTTCGACATTCTTCAACGCTCCCAGAACTTTCGCCACCTCCTCCACCCTACCATTCACTTCCGCTTCCATGGTTCCATCCGCTGCCAAATCCACTCCCAGATATCTAAAACACTTTACTTCCTCCAGTTTTTCTCCATTCAAACTTATCCCAATTGACTTGACCCTCGACCCTACTATACCTAATAACCTTGCTCTTATTCACATTTACTCTTAACTTTCTTCTTTCACACACTTTACCAAACTGAGTCACCAGATTCTGCAGCTTCTCACACGAATCAGCCACCAGCGCTGTATCATCAGCAAACAACAACTGACTCACTTCCCAAGCTCTCTCATCCACAACAGACTGCATACTTGCCCCTCTTTCCAAAACTATTGCATTCACCTCCCTAACAATCCCATCCATAAACAAATTAAACAACCATGGAGACATCACACAACCCTGTCGCAAACCAATATTTACTGAGAACCAATCACTTTCCTCTCTTCCTACACGTACACATGCCTTACATCCTCAATAAAAAGTTTTCACTGCTTCTAACAACTTCCCCCCACATCATATATTCTTAATAGCTTCCACAGAGCATCTCTATCAACTCTGTCATATGCCTTCTCCAGATCCATAAATGCTACATACAAATCCATTCCTCTTCTAAGTATTTCTAACATACATTCTTCAAAGCAAACACCTGATCCACACATCCTCTACCACTTCTGAAACCACACTGCTCTTTCCCAATCTGATGCTCTGTACAGGCCTTCACCCTCTCAATCAATACCCTCCCATATAATTTCCCTGGAATACTCAACAAACTTATACCTCTCTAATTTGAGCACTCACTTTTATCCCCTTTGCTTTTGTATAATGGCACTATGCAAGCATTCTGTCAATCCTCAGGCACCTCACCATGAGTCATACATACATTAAATAACCTTTCCAACCAGTCAACAATACAATCACCCCCTTTCATGTAATAAATTCCACTGCAATACCATCGAAATCCATTCCCTGGCTGGCTTTCATCTTCCGCGAAGCTTTTACTACCTCTTCTCTGTTTACCTAATCATTATCCTTAACCCTCTCACTCTGCACACCACCTCGACCAAAACACCCTATATCTGCCACTCTATCATCAAACACATTCAATAAACCTTCAAAATACTCTCTCCATCTTCTCACATCACCACTACTTGTTATCACCTCCCATTAGCCTCATTCACTGAAGTTCCCATTTGTTTCCTTGTCTTACGCACTTTATTCACCTCCTTCCAAAACATTTTTATATTCTCCCTAAAATTTAATGATACTCTCTCACCCCAACTCTCATTTCCCCTCTTTTTCAACTCTTGCAACTTTCTATTGACCTCCTACCTCTTCTTTTATACATCTCCCACTCATTTGCATTATTTCCCTTCAAAACTTATCCAAATGCCTCTCTCTTCTCTTTCACTAATAATCTTACTTCTTCATCCCACCACTCACTACCCTTTCTAATCTGCCCACCTCCCACGCTTCTCATGCCACAAGCATCTTTTGTGCAGGCCATCACTGCTCCCCTAAATACATCCCATTCCTCCCCCACTTCCCTTACATCCTTTGTTCTCACCTTTTTCCATTCTGTACTCAATCTCTCCTGGTACTTCCTCACACAAGTCTCCTTCCCAAGCTCACTTATTCTGACCACTCTCTTCACCCAAACATTCTCTCTTCTTATCTGAAAATCTCTACAAATCTTCACCTTTGCCTCCACAAAATAATGATCAGACATCCCTCCAGTTGCACCTCTCAGCCACATTTACATCCACAAGTCTCTCTTTCGTGCACCTATCAATTAACACGTAATCCAATAACGCTCTCTGGCCATCTCTCCTACTTACATACGTATACTTCTGTATATCTCTCTTTTTAAAACAAGTATTCCCAGTCACCAGTCCTTTTTCAGCATATAAATCTACAAGCTCTTCACCATTTCCATTTACAACACTGAACACCCCATGTACACCAATTATTCCCTCAACTGCCACATTGCTCACCTTTGCACTGAAATCACCCATCACTATAACTATAAGCCAGTCTCGTGCATCAAAATTATTAACACACTCACTCAGCTGCTCCCAACAAACTTGCCTTTCATGATCTTTCTTCTCATTCCCAGGTGCATATGCACCAATAATCACCCATCTCTCTCTATCCACTTTCAGTTTTACCCATATCAATCTATCCACTTTCAGTTTTACCCATATCACTCTAAGAGTTTACTTTCTTACATTCTATCACACACTTCCACCACTCCTGTATCAGGAATAGTGCTACTCCTTCCCTTGCTCGTATCCTCTCTATCCTCTCACTAACCCCTGACTTTACTCCCAAGACAATTCCAAACCACTCTTCCCATTTACCTTTGAGCTTCGTTTCACCCAGAGTCAAAACATCCAGGTTCCTTTCCTCAAACATACTACCTATCTCTCCTTTTTTCTCATATCGGTTACATCCACACACATTTAGATACCCCAATCTGAGCCTTCAAGGAGGATGAGCACTCCCCGCGTGACTTCTTCTTCTGTTTCCCCTTTTAGAAAGTTAAAATACAAGGAGGGGGGGGTTTCCAGCCCCCCGCTCGCGTCCCCTTTAGTCGCCATCTATGACACGTTAGGAATGCGTGGGAAGTATTCTTTCTCCCCTATCCCTGTGTATATATATATATATATATATATATATATATATATATATATATATATATATATATATATATATATATTTATTCTGCTTTCTCGCTGTCTCCTGCGTTAGCGAGGTAGTGCCAGGAAACAAATGAAAGAAATGGCCCAGCCCACCCACATACACATGTATATACATACACGTCCACACACACATATATATACACTTGTAGACATATACATATATACGTATGTACATAATTCATATATATATATATATATATATATATATATATATATATATATATATATATATATATATATATTATTTTTTTTTTTTTATCTTTTATCATACTTTGTCGCTGTCTCCCGCGTTTGCAGGGGTAGCGCAAGGAAACAGATGAAAGAAATGGCCCAACCCCCCCCATACACATGTATATACATACGTCCACACACACAAATATACATACCTACACAGCTTTCCATGGTTTACCCCAGACGCTTCACATGCCTTGATTCAATCCACTGACAGCATGTCAACCCCGGTATACCACATCGCTCCAATTCACTCTATTCCTTGCCCTCCTTTCACCCTCCTGCATGTTCAGGCCCCGATCACACAAAATCTTTTTCACTCCATCTTTCCACCTCCAATTTGGTCTCCCTCTTCTCCTTGTTCCCTCCACCTCCGACACATATATCCTCTTGGTCAATCTTTCCTCACTCATTCTCTCCATGTGCCCAAACCACTTCAAAACACCCTCTTCTGCTCTCTCAACCACGCTCTTTTTACTTCCACACATCTCTCTTACCCTTACGTTACTCACTCGATCAAACCACCTCACACCACACACTGTCCTCAAACATCTCATTTCCAGCACATCCATCCTCCTGTGCACAACTCTATCCATAGCCCACGCCTCGCAACCATACAACATTGTTGGAACCACTATTCCTTCAAACATACCCATTTTTGCTTTCCGAGATAATGTTCTCGACTTCCACACATTCTTCAAGGCCCCCAGAATTTTCGCCCCCTCCCCCACCCTATGATCCACTTCCGCTACCATGGTTCCATCCGCTGTCAGATCCACTCCCAGATATCTAAAACACTTCACTTCCTCCAGTTTTTCTCCATTCAAACCCACCTCCCAATCGGCTTGACCCTCAACCCTACTGTACCTAATAACCTTGCTCTTATTCACATTTATATATATATTCACCTTACTTCCATTGTTCTCACCTTTTTCCATTCTGTACTCAGTCTCTCCTGGTACTTCCTCACACAGGTCTCCTTCTCAAGCTCACTTACTCTCACCACCCTCTTCACCCCAACATTCACTCTTCTTTTCTGAAAACCCATACAAATCTTCACCTTAGCCTCCACAAGATAATGATCAGACATCCCTCCAGTTGCACCTCTCAGCACATTAACATCCAAAAGTCTCTCTTTCGCACGCCTGTCAATTAACACGTAATCCAATAACGCTCTCTGGCCATCTCTCCTACTTACATAAGTATACTTATGTATATCTTGCTTTTTAAACCAGGTATTCCCAATCATCAGTCCTTTTTCAGCACATAAATCTACAAGCTCTTCACCATTTCCATTTACAACACTGAACACCCCATGTATACCAATTATTCCCTCAACTGCCACATTACTCACCTTTGCATTCAAATCACCCATCACTATGACCCGGTCTCGTGCATCAAAACCACTAACACACTCATTCAGCTGCTCCCAAAACACTTGCCTCTCTTGATCTTTCTTCTCATGCCCAGGTGCATATGCACCAATAATCACCCACCTCTCTCCATCAACTTTCAGTTTTACCCATATTAATCGAGAATTTACTTTCTTACACTCTATCACATACTCCCACAACCCCTGTTTCAGGAGTATTGCTACTCCTTCCCTTGCTCTTGTCCTCTCACTAACCCCTGACTTTACTCCCCAGACATTCCCAAACCACTCTTCCCCTTTACCCTTGAGCTTCGTTTCACTCAGAGCCAAAACATCCAGGTTCCTTTCCTCAAACATACTACCTATATCTCCTTTTTTCACATCTTGGTTACATCCACACACATTTAGGCACCCCACTCTGAGCCTTCGAGGAGGATGAGCACTCCCCGCGTGACTCCTTCTTCTGTTTCCCATTTTAGAAAGTTAATACAAGGAGGGGAGGATTTCTGGCCCCCCGCTCCCGTCCCCTCTAGTCGCTTTCTACGACACGCGAGGAATACGTGGGAAGTATATATATATATATATATATATATATATATATATATATATTCAGAAGGTGACAGTGGTGACGTCTGACCTACGAAGCCACAGCTTCATTACATACCTCTGGTCAAGCGACCTCTGGCAACGACCTGATATTGCGTTAAGTTTACTAACTGTGATAAACGATTTGTTCCCCTCGCTGAGTTTACAATTGTATATCATTTTCATGTTTGCTCACAGAGTTATTCGGTTCTGTTTGTTTGACCTTTCCGGTGTTACTATGTGGGCGACTTTGTTTTAGATTAGGTCCAAAGATACTATGAGGCGTGGCGGATCGTGGGTGGAGCTGATCGTGGGCGTGGTGGATCGTGGCCGGAAGGGGGCCGTAGGCGGTAACCGAAAACAAGCAAATACCGTACAAGGAAGGAATGGGATGTATTTAGGGAATCAGTGATGGATTGCGCAAAAGATGCTTGTGGCATGAGAAGAGTGGGAGGTGGGTTGATTAGAAAGGGTAGTGAGTGGTGGGATGAAGAAGTAAGAGTATTAGTGAAAGAGAAGAGAGAGGCATTTGGGCGATTTTTGCAGGGAAAAAATGCAATTGAGTGGGAGATGTATAAAAGAAAGAGACAGGAGGTCAAGAGAAAGGTGCAAGAGGTGAAAAAAAGGGCAAATGAGAGTTGGGGTGAGAGAGTATCATTAAATTTTAGGGAGAATAAAAAGATGTTCTGGAAGGAGGTAAATAAAGTGCGTAAGACAAGGGAGCAAATGGGAACTTCGGTGAAGGGCGCAAGTGGGGAGGTGATAACAAGTAGTGGTGATGTGAGAAGGAGATGGAGTGAGTATTTTGAAGGTTTGTTGAATGTGTTTGATGATAGAGTGGCAGATATAGGGTGTTTTGGTCGAGGTGGTGTGCAAAGTGAGAGGGCTAGGGAAAATGATTTGGTAAACAGAGAAGAGGTAGTGAAAGCTTTGCGGAAGATGAAAGCCGGCAAGGCAGCAGGTTTGGATGGTATTGCAGTGGAATTTATTAAAAAAGGGGGTGACTGTATTATTGACTGGTTGGTAAGGTTATTTAATGTATGTATGACTCATGGTGAGGTGCCTGAGGATTGGCGGAATGCGTGCATAGTGCCATTATACAAAGGCAAAGGGGATAAGAGTGAGTGCTCAAATTACAGAGGTATAAGTTTGTTGAGTATTCCTGGTAAATTATATGAGAGGGTATTGACTGAGAGGGTGAAGGCATGTACAGAGCATCAGACTGGGGAAGAGCAGTGTGGTTTCAGAAGTTGTAGAGGATGTGTAGATCAGGTGTTTGCTTTGAAGAATGTATGTGAGAAATACTTACAAAAGCAAATGGATTTGTATGTAGCATTTATGGATCTGGAGAAGGCATATGATAGAGTTGATAGAGATGCTCTGTGGAGGGTATTAAGAATATATGGTGTGGGAGGCAAGTTGTTAGAAGCAGTGAAAAGTTTTTATCGAGGATGTAAGGCATGTGTACGTGTAGGAAGAGAGGAAAGTGATTGGTTCTCAGTGAATGTAGGTTTGTGGCAGGGGTGTGTGATGTCTCCATGGTTGTTTAATTTGTTTATGGATGGGGTTGTTAGGGAGGTGAATGCAAGAGTTTTGGAAAGAGGGGCAAGTATGAAGTCTGTTGGGGATGAGAGAGCTTGGGAAGTGAGTCAGTTGTTGTTCGCTGATGATACAGCGCTGGTGGCTGATTCATGTAAGAAGCTGCAGAAGCTGGTGACTGAGTTTGGTAAAGTGTGTGAAAGAAGAGAGTTAAGAGTAAATGTGAATAAGAGCAAGGTAATTAGGTACAGTAGGGTTGAGGGTCAAGTCAATTGGGAGGTAAGTTTGAATGAAGAAAAACTGGAGGAAGTAAAGTGTTTTAGATATCTGGGAGTGGATCTGGCAGCGGATGGAACCATGGAAGCGGAAGTGGATCATAGGGTGGGGAAGGGGGCGAAAATCCTGGGAGCCTTGAAAAATGTGTGGAAGTCGAGAACATTATCTCGGAAAGCAAAAATGGGTATGTTTGAAGGAATAGCGGTTCCAACAAAGTTGTATGGTTGCAAGGCGTGGGCTATGGATAGAGTTGTGCGCAGGAGGATGGATGTGCTGGAAATGAGATGTCTGAGGACAATGTGTGGTGTGAGGTGGTTTGATCGAGTAAGTAACGTAAGGGTAAGAGAGATGTGTGGAAATAAAAAAAGCGTGGTTGAGAGAGCAGAAGAGGGTGTTTTGAAATGGTTTGGGCACATGGAGAGATTGAGTGAGGAAAGATTGACCAAAAGGATATATGTGTCGGAGGTGGAGGGACAGAGGAGAAGTGGGAGACCAAATTGGAGGTGGAAAGATGGAGTGAAATAGATTTTGTGTGATCGGGGCCTGAACATGAATGAGGGTGAAAGGAGGGCAAGGAATAGAGTGAATTGGATCGATGTGGTACACCGGGGTTGACGTGCTGTCAGTGGATTGAATCAGGGCATGTGAAGCGTCTGGGGTACACCATGGAAAGCTGTGTAGGTATGTATATTTGCGTGTGTGGACGTATGTATATACATGTGTATGGGGGTGGGTTGGGCCATTTCTTTCATCTGTTTCCTTGCGCTACCTCGCAAACGCGGGAGACAGCGACAAAAAAAAAAAAAATGTTAATGTGCTGAGAGGTGCAACTGGAGGGATGTCTGATCATTATCTTGTGGAGGCTAAGGTGAAGATTTGTATGGGTTTTCAGAAAAGAAGAGTGAATGTTGGGGTGAAGAGGGTGGTGAGAGTAAGTGAGCTTGAGAAGGAGACCTGTGTGAGGAAGCACCAGGAGAGACTGAGTACAGAATGGAAAAAGGTGAGAACAATGGAAGCAAGGGGAGTGGGGGAGGAATGGGATGTATTTAGGGAATCAGTGATGGATTGCGCAAAAGATGCTTGTGACATGAGAAGAGTGGGAGGTGGGTTGATTAGAAAGGGTAGTGAGTGGTGGGATGAAGAAGTAAGAGTATTAGTGAAAGAGAAGAAAGAGGCATTCGGACGATTTTTGCAGGGAAAAAATGCAATTGAGTGGGAGATGTATAAAAGAAAGAGACAGTAGGTCAAGAGAAAGGTGCAAGAGGTGAAAAAAAGGGCAAATGAGAGTTGGGGTGAGAGAGTATCATTAAATTTTAGGGAGAATAAAAAGATGTTCTGGAAGGAGGTAAATAAAGTGCGTAAGACAAGGGAGCAAATGGGAACTTCAGTGAAGGGCGCAAATGGGGAGGTGATAACAAGTAGTGGTGATGTGAGAAGGAGATGGAGTGAGTATTTTGAAGGTTTGTTGAATGTGTTTGATGATAGAGTGGCAGATATAGGGTGTTTTGGTCGAGGTGGTGTGCAAAGTGAGAGGGTTAGGGAAAATGATTTGGTAAACAGAGAAGAGGTAGTGAAAGCTTTGCGGAAGATGAAAGCCGGCAAGGCAGCAGGTTTGGATGGTATTGCAGTGGAATTTATTAAAAAAGGGGGTGACTGTATTGTTGACTGGTTGGTAAGGTTATTTAATGTATGTATGACTCATGGTGAGGTGCCTGAGGATTGGCGGAATGCGTGCATAGTGCCATTGTACAAAGGCAAAGGGGATAAGAGTGAGTGCTCAAATTACAGAAGTATAAGTTTGTTGAGTATTCCTGGTAAATTATATGAGAGGGTATTGATTGAGAGGGTGAAGGCATGTACAGAGCATCAGATTGGGGAAGAGCAGTGTGGTTTCAGAAGTGGTAGAGGATGTGTGGATCAGGTGTTTGCTTTGAAGAATGTATGTGAGAAATACTTAGAAAAGCAAATGGATTTGTATGTAGCATTTATGGATCTGGAGAAGGCATATGATAGAGTTGATAGAGATGCTCTGTGGAAGGTATTAAGAATATATGGTGTGGGAGGAAAGTTGTTAGAAGCAGTGAAAAGTTTTTATCGAGGATGCAAGGCATGTGTACGTGTAGGAAGAGAGGAAAGTGATTGGTTCTCAGTGAATGTAGGTTTGCGGCAGGGGTGTGTGATGTCTCCATGGTTGTTTAATTTGTTTATGGATGGGGTTGTTAGGGAGGTAAATGCAAGAGTTTTGGAAAGAGGGGCAAGTATGAAGTCTGTTGGGGATGAGAGAGCTAGGGAAGTGAGTCAGTTGTTGTTCGCTGATGATACAGCGCTGGTGGCTGATTCATGTGAGAAACTGCAGAAGCTGGTGACTGAGTTTGGTAAAGTGTGTGAAAGAAGAAAGTTAAGAGTAAATGTGAATAAGAGCAAGGTTATTAGGTACAGTAGGGTTGAGGGTCAAGTCAATTGGGAGGTGAGTTTGAATGGAGAAAAACTGGAGGAAGTGAAGTGTTTTAGATATCTGGGAGTGGATCTGGCAGCGGATGGAACCATGGAAGCGGAAGTGGATCATAGGGTGGGGGAGGGGGCGAAAATTCTGGGGGCCTTGAAGAATGTGTGGAAGTCGAGAACATTATCTCGGAAAGCAAAAATGGGTATGTTTGAAGGAATAGTGGTTCCAACAATGTTGTATGGTTGCGAGGCGTGGGCTATGGATAGAGTTGTGCGCAGGAGGATGGATGTGCTGGAAATGAGATGTTTGAGGACAATGTGTGGCGTGAGGTGGTTTGATCGAGTGAGTAACGTAAGGGTAAGAGAGATGTGTGGAAATAAAAAGAGCGTGGTTGAGAGAGCAGAAGAGGGTGTTTTGAAGTGGTTTGGGCACATGGAGAGGATGAGTGAGGAAAGATTGACCAAGAGGATATATGTGTCGGAGGTGGAGGGAGCAAGGAGAAGAGGGAGACCAAATTGGAGGTGGAAAGATGGAGTGAAAAAGATTTTGTGTGATCGGGGCCTGAACATGCAGGAGGCTGAAAGGAGGGCAAGGAATAGAGTGAATTGGAGCGATGTGGTATACCGGGGTTGACGTGCTGTCAGTGGATTGAATGAAGGCATGTGAAGCGTCTGGGGTAAACCATGGAAAGCTGTGTAGGTATGTATATTTGCGTGTGTGGACGTATGTATATACATGTGTATGGGGGGGGGTTGGGCCATTTCTTTCGTCTGTTTCCTTGCGCTACCTCGCAAACGCGGGAGACAGCGATAAAAAAAAAAAAAAAAAAAATATATATATATATATATATATATATATCCCTGGGGATAGGGGAGAAAGAATATTTCCCACGCATTCCTTACATGTCATAGAAGGCAACTAAATGGGACGGGATCGTGGGGGTTAGAAACCCTCCCCTCCTTGTATTTTAACTTTCTAAAAGGGGAAACAGAAGAAGTCACGCGGGAAGTGTTCGTCCTCCTTGAAGGCTCAGATTGGGGTGTCTGAATATGCGTGGCTATAAACAAGAAGAGAAAAAAGGAGAGATAGGTACTATGTTTGAGGAAAGAAACCTGGATGGTTTGGCTCTTAGTGAAACGAAGCTAAAGGGTAAAGGGGAAGAGTGGTTTGAGAATGTCTTGGGAGTAAAGTCAGGGGTTAGTGAGAGGACAAGAGCAAAGGAAGGAGTAGCACTACTCCTGAATCAGGAGTTGTGGGAGTATGTGATAGGGTGTAAGAAAGCAAACTCTAGATTGAAATGAGTAAAACTGAAAGTGGATGGAGAGAGATGGGTGACTATTGGTGCATATGCACCTGGGCATGGGAAGAAAGATCAGGAGAGGCAAGTGTTTTGGGAGCAGCTGAGAGAGTGTGTTAGTAGTTTTGATGCATGAGACCAGGTTATAGTGATGGGTGATTTGAATGCAAAGGTGAGTAATGTGGCAGTTGAGGAAGTAATTGGCGTACATGAGGTGTTCAGTGTTGTGAATAGAAATGGTGAAGAGCTAGTAGATTTGTGTGCTGAAAAAGGACTGGTAATTGGGAATACCTGGTTTAAAAAGCGATATATACATAACTATACGTATGTAAGTAGGAGAGATGGCCAGGGAGCATTACTGGATTATGTGTTAATTGACAGGGGTACGAAAGAGAGACTTTTGAATGTTAATGTGCTGAGAGGTGCAACTGGAGGGATGTCTGATCATTATCTTGTGGAGACTAAGGTGAAGAGTTGTAGAGGTTCTCAGAAAAGAAGAGAGAATGTTGGGGTGAAGAGATTGGTGAGAGTAAGTGAGCTTGGGAAGGAGACTTGTGTGAGGAAGTACCAGGAGAAACTGAGAGCAGAATGGAAAAAGGTGAGAGCAAAGGACGTAAGGGGAGTGGGGAAGGTATGGGATGTATTTAGGAAAGCAGTGATACCTTGCACAAAAGATGCTTGTGGCATGAGAAGCATGGGAGATGGGCAGATTAGAAAGGGTAGTGAGTGGTGGGATGAAGAAGTAAGATTATTAGTGAAAGAGAAAACAGAGGCATTTGGACAAGTTTTGAAGGGAAATGGTGCAAATGACTGGGAGATGTATAAAAGAAAGAGGGAGGAGGTCAAGAGAAAGGTGCGAGACGTGAAAAAGAGGGCAAATCAGAGTTGGGGTGAGAGAGTATCATATAATCTTAGGGAGAATAAAAAGATGATTTGGAAGGAGGTAAATAAAGTGCATAAGATAAGAGAACAAATGGGAACATCGGTGAAAGGGGGCAAATGGGGAGGTGATAACAAGTAGTGGTGATGTGAGAAGGAGATGGAGTGAGTATTTTGAAGGTTTATTGAATGTGTTAGATGATAGAGTGACAGATATAGGGTGTTGTGGTCGAGGTGGTGTGCAAAGTGAGAGGATTAGGGAGAATGATTTGGTAAACAGAAAAGAGGTAGTAAAAGCTTTGTGGAAGATGAAAGCTGGCAAGGCAGTGGGTTTGGATGGTATTACATTGGAATTTATTAAAAAAAGGGGGTGACTGTGATGTTGACTGGTTGGTAAGGATATTCAATGTATGTATGACTAATGGTGAGGTGCCTGAGAATTGACAGAATGCATGCATAGTGCTATTGTACAAAATCAAAGAGGATAAAGGTGAGAGCTCAAATTACAAAGGTATAAGTTTGTTGAGTATTCCTGGGAAATTATATGGGAGGGTATTGATTGAGAGGGTGAAGGCATGTACAGAGCATCAGATTGGGGAAGAGAAGTGTGGTTTCAGAAGTGGTGGATGATGTGTGGATCAGGTGTTTGCTTTGTAGAATGTATGTGAGAAATACTTAGGAAAGCAAATGGATTCTTATGTAGCATTTATAGATCTGGATTATGCATATGATAGAGTTGATAGAGATGCTCTGTGGAAGGTATTATGAATATATGGTGTAGGAGGCAAGTTGTTAGCACTGATAAGTTTTTATCGAGGATGTAAGGCATGTGTATTAATGGGAAGAGAGGAAAGTGATTGGTTCTCAGTGAATGTCGGTTTGTGGCAGGGGTGCGTGATGTCTCCATGGTTGTTTAATTTGTTTATACATGGGGATGTTAGGGAGGTGAACGCAAGAGTTTTGGAGAGAGGGGCAAGTATGCAGTCTGTTGTGGATGAGAGAGCTTGGGAGGTGAATCAGTTGTTGTTCGCTGATGATACAGCGCTGGTGGCTGATTCGGGTGAGACTGAGTTTGGTAAAAGGTGTGAAAGAAGAAAGCTGAGGGTAAATGTGAATAAGAGCAAGGTTATTAGGTACAGTAGGGTAGAGGGAGAAGTCATTTGAGAGGTAAGTTTGAATGGAGAAAAACTGGGGGATGTGAAGTGTTTTAGATATCTGGGAGTGGATTTGGCAGTGGACGGAACCATGGAAGCGGAAGTGAGTCACAGGGTGGGGGAGGGGGCAAAAGTTCTGGGAGCACTGAAAAATGTGTGGAAGGCGAGAACATTATCTTAGAAAGCAAAAATGGGTATGTTTGAAGGAATGGTGGTTCTAACAATGTTATATGGTTGCAAGGCGTGGGCTATGGATAGAGTTGTGCAGAGGAGGGTGGATGTGTTGGAAATGAGATGTATGAGGACAATATGTGGTGTGAGGTGGTTAGATCGAACAAGTAATAATAGGGTAAGAGAGATGTGTGTCAATAAAAAGAGTGTGGTTGAGAGAGCAGAAGAGGGTGTTTTGAAATGGTTTGGTTACATGGAGAGAGTGAGTAAGGAAAGATTGACCAATAGAATATATGTGTCAGTGGTGAAGGTAACGAGGAGAAGTGGGACCAAATTGGAGGTGGAAAGATGGAGTGAAAAAGATTTTTGAGTGATCGGGGCCTGAACATACAGGAGGGTGAAAGGCGTGCAAGGAATAGAGTGAATTGGATCGATGTGGGATATCAGGGACGACGTGCTGTCAATGGATTGAACCAGGGCATGTGAAGCGTCGGGGGTAAACCATGGAAAGTGCTATGGGGCCTGGATGTGGAAATGGAGCTGTGGTTTCGGTGCATTATTACATGACAGCTAGAGACTGAGCGAACGAATGAGGCCTTTGCTGTCTTTTCTTAGAGCTACCTCATGCACATGAGGGGGGAGGGGGTTTTTATTTCAGGTGTGGCGGGGTTGCGATGGGAATGAATAAGGGCAGACTATGAATTATGTACATGTGTATATAAGTATATGTCTGTGTGTGTATATATATGTATACATTGAGATGTATAGATTTTATATGTGGATGTGTATGTATATATATGTGTATGTGTGTGAGTTGGGCCATTCTTTCATCTGTTTCCTTGTGCTACCTTGCTAACGCGGGTGACAGCAACAAAAGAAAATGAAAAAAATATATATCCTATATATATATATATATATATATATATATATCTTTCTTTTCTTTCAAACTATTCGCCATTTCCCGCATTAGCGAGGTAGCGTTAAGAACAGAGGACTGGGCCTCTGAGGGAATACCCTCACCTGGCCACCTTCTCTGTTCCTTCTTTTGGAAAAAAAAAACGAGAGGGGAGGATTTCCAGCCCCCCGCTCCCTCCCCTTTTAGTCGCCTTCTACGACACGCAGGGAATACGTGGAAAGTATTCTTTCTCCCCTATCCCCAGGGATAATATATATATATATATATATATATCTTTTCTTTTCTTTCGTACTATTCGCCATTTCCTGCAATAGCGAGGTAGCGTTAAGAACAGAGTACTGGGCCTTTGAGAGAAGATCCTCACCTGGCCCCCTTCTCTGTTCCTTCTTTTGGAAAATTGAAAAAAACGAGAGGGGAGGATTTCCAGCAACCCGCTCCCTCCCCTTTTAGTCGCCTTCTACGAAACGCAGGGAATACGTGGGAAGCATTCTTTCTCCCCTATCCCCAGGGATATATATATATATATATATATATATACATATACATATATATTTTTTTTTGTATATATATATATATATATATATATAATATATATATATATATATATATATATATATATATATATATATATATATATATATATATATATATATTTGCCTTGTCGCTGTCTCCCGCGTTTGCGAGGTAGCGCAAGGAAACAGACGAAGAAATGGCCCAACCCACCCCCATACACATGTATATACTTACATCCACACACGCAAAATATACATACCTACACAGCTTTCCATGGTTTACCCCAGACGCTTCACATGCCTTGATTCAGTCCACTGACAGCACGTCAACCCCGGTATACCACATCGATCCAATTCACTTTATTCCTTGCCCTCCTTTCACCCTCCTGCATGTTCAGGCCCCGATCACACAAAATCCTTTTCACTCCATCTTTCCACCTCCAATTTGGTCTCCCACTTCTCCTCGTTCCCTCCACCTCCGACACATATATCCTCTTGGTCAATCTTTCCTCATTCATTCTCTCCATGTGCCCAAACCATTTCAAAACACCCTCTTCTGCTTTCTCAACCACGCTCTTTTTATTTCCACACATCTCTCTTACCCTTACGTTACTTACTTGATCAAACCACCTCACACCACACATTGTCCCCAAACATCTCATTTCCAGCACATCCATCCTCCTGCGCACAACTCTATCCATAGTCCACGCCTCGCAACCATACATCATTGTTGGAACCACTACTCCTTCAAACATACCCATTTTTGCTTTCCGAGATAATGTTCTCGACTTCCACACATTCTTCAAAGCTCCCAGAATTTTCGCCCCCTCCTCCACCCTATGATCCACTTCTGCTTCCATGGTTCCATCCGCTGCCAGATCCACTCCCAGATATCTAAAACACTTTACTTCCTCCAGTTTTTCTCCATTCAAACTTACCTCCCAATTGACTTGACCCTCAACCCTACTGTGCCTAATAACCTTGCTCTTATTCACATTTACTCTTAACTTTCTTTTTTCACACACTTTACCAAACTCAGTCATCAGCTTCTGCAGTTTCTCACATGAATCAGCCACCAGCGCTGTATCATCAGCGAACAACAACTGACTCACTTCCCAAGCTCTCTCATCCCCAACAGACTTCATACTTGCCCCTCTTTCAAAAACTCTTGCATTCACCTCCCTAACAACCCCATCCATAAACAAATTAAACAACCATGGAGACATCACACACCCCTGCCGCAAACCTACATTCACTGAGAACCAATCGCTTTCCTCTCTTCCTACACGTACACATGCCTTACATCCTCGATAAAAACTTTTCACTGCTTCTAACAACTTGCGTCCCACACCATATATTCTTAATACCTTCCAAAGAGCATCTCTATCAACTCTATCATATGCCTTCTCCAGATCCATAAATGCTACGTACAAATCCATTTGCTTTTCTAAGTATTTCTCACATACATTCTTCAAAGCAAACACCTGATCCACACAACCTCCACCACTTCTGAAACCACAATGCTCTTCCCCAATCTGATGCTCTGTACATGCCTTCACCCTCTTCATCAATACCCTCCCATATAATTTACCAGGAATACTCAACAAACTTATACCTCTGTAATTTGAGCACTCACTCTTATCCCCTTTGCCTTTGTACAATAGCACTATGCACGCATTCCGCCAATCCTCAGGCACCTCACCATGAGTCATACATACATTAAATAACCTTACCAACCAGTCAATAATACAGTCACCTCCTTTTTTAATAAATTCCACTGCAATACCATCCAAACCTGCTGCCTTGCCGGCTTTCATCTTCCGCAACGCTTTTACTACCTCTTCTCTGTTTACCAAATCATTTTCCCTAACCCTCTCACTTTGCACACCACCTCGACCAAAACACCCTATATCTGCCACTCTATCATCAAACACATTCAACAAACCTTCAAAATACTCACTCCATCTCCTTCTCACATCACCACTACTTATCACCTCCCCATTTGCGCCCTTCACTGAAGTTCCCATTTGCTCCCTTGTCTTACGCACTTTATTTACCTCCTTCCAGAACATCTTTTAATTCTCCCTAAAATTTAATGATACTCTCTCACCCCAACTCTCATTTGCCCTCTTTTTCACCTCTTGCACCTTTGTCTTGACCTCCTGTCTCTTTCTTTTATATTCTTTTTTTTTTTTTTTTGCTTTGTCGCTGTCTCCCGTGTTTGCGAGGTAGCGCAAGGAAACAGACGAAAGAAATGGCCCAACCCACCCCCATACACATGTATATACATACGTCCACACACGCAAATATGCATACCTACACAGCTTTCCATGGTTTATCCCAGACGCTTCACATACCTTGATTGAATCCACTGACAGCACGTCACCCCCGATATACCACATCGCTCCAATTCACTCTATTCCTTGCCCAGAAACCCTCCCCTCCTTGTATTTTAACTTTCTAAAAGGGGAAACAGAAGAAGGAGTCATGCGAGGAGTGCTCATCCTTCTCGAAGGCTCAGATTGGGGTGCCTAAATGTGTGTGGATGTAACCAAGATGAGAAAAAAGGAGAGATAGGTAGTATGTTTCAGGAAAGGAACCTAGATGTTTTGGCTCTGAGTGAAACGAAGCTAAAGGGTAAAGGGGAAGAGTGGTTTGGGAATATCTTGGGAGTAAAGTCAGGGGTTAGTGAGAGGACAAGAGCAAGGGAAGGAGTAGCACTACTCCTGAATCAGGAGTTGTAGGAGTATGTGACAGAGTCTAAGAAAGTAAATTCTTGATTGATATGGGTGAAACTGAAAGTTGATGGAGAGAGATAGGTGATTATTGGTGCATATGCACCTG
Organism: Panulirus ornatus; assembly: GCF_036320965.1. Lineage (NCBI taxonomy): Eukaryota > Metazoa > Arthropoda > Malacostraca > Decapoda > Palinuridae > Panulirus > Panulirus ornatus. The sequence goes on along the minus strand of NC_092243.1, from coordinate 38,522,929 downwards.
GGCATGAGAAGAAAGATCATGAGAGGCAAGTGTTTTGGGAGCAGCTGAATGAGTGTGTTAGTGGTTTTGATGCACAAGACCAGGTTATAGTGATGGGTGATTTGAATGGAAAGGTGAGTAATTGGCAGTTGAGGGAATAATTGGTATACATGGAGAGTTCAGTGATGTAAATGGAAATGGTGAAGAACTTGTAGATTTGTGTGCTGAAAAAGGACTGGTGATTGGGAATACCTGGTTTAAAAAGCGAGATATACATAAGTATACATATGTAAGTAGGAGAGATGGCCAGACAGCGTTATTGGAGTACATGTTAATTGATACATGCACGAAAGAGAGACTTTTGGATGTTAATGTGCCGAGAGGTGCAACTGGAGGAATGTCTGATCATTATCTTGTGGAGGCGAAGGTGAAGATTTGTGGGGGTTTTCAGAAAAGAAGAGAGAATGTTGGGGTGAAGAGAGTGGTGAGAGTAAGTGACCTTGGGAATGAGACTTGTGTGAGGAAGTACCAGGAGAGACTGAGTACAGAATGGAAAAAGGTGAGAACAAAGGAGATAAGGGGAGTGGGGGAGGAATGGGATGTATTTAGGGAAGCAGTGATGGCTTGCGCAAAAGATGCTTGTGGCTTGAGAAGCGTGGGAGGTGGGTTGATTAGAAACGGTAGTGAGTGGTGGGATGAAGAAGTAAGATTATTAGTGAAAGAGAAGAGAGAGGCATTTGGACGATTTTTGCCGGGAAAAAAAGCAAATGAGTGGGATATGTATAAAAGAAAGAGGCAGGAGGTCAAGAGAAAGGTGCAAGAGGTGAAAAAGAAGGCAAATGAGAGTTGGGGTGAGAGAGCATCATTAAATTTCAGGGAGAATAAAAAGATTTTGGAAGGAGGTAAATAAAGTGCGTAAGACAAGGGAGCAAATGGGAACTTCAGTGAAGGGGGCTAATGGGGAGGTGATTACAAGTAGCAGTGATGTGAGAAGGAGATGGAGTGAGTATATTGAAGGTTTGTTGAATGTGTTTGATGATAGAGTGGCAGATATAGGGTGTTTTGGTCGAGGTGGTGTGCAAAGTGAGAGGGTTAGGGAAAATGATTTGGTAAATAGAGAAGAGGTAGTAAAAACTTTACAAAAGATGAAAGCCAGCAAGGCAGCAGGTTTGGATGGTATTGCAGTCGAATTTATTAAAAAAGGGGGTGACTGTATGGTTGACTGGTTGGTAAGGTTATTTAATGTATGTATGATTCATGGTGAGGCGCCTGAGGATTGGCGGAATCCTTGCATAGTGCCATTGTACAAAGGCAAAGGGGATAAGAGTGAGTGCTCAAATTACAGAGGCATAAGTTTGTTGAGTATTCCTGGTAAATTATATGGGAGGGTATTGATTGAGAGGGTGAAGGCATGTACAGAGCATAAGATTGGGGAAGAGCAGTGTGGTTTCTGAAGTGGTAGAGGATGTGTGGATCAGGTGTTTGCTTTGAAGAATGTATGTGAGAAATACTTAGAAAAAGAAATGGATTTGTATGTAGCATTTATGGATCTGGAGAAGGCATATGATAGAGTTGATAGAGATGCTCTGTGGAAGGTTTTAAGAATATATGGTGTGGGAGGCAAGTTGTTAGAAGCAGAGAAAAGTTTTTTTCGAGGATGTAAGGCATGTGTACATGTAGGAAGAGAGGAAAGTGATTGGTTCTCAGTGAATGTAGGTTTGCGGCAGGGGTGTGTGATGTCTCCATGGTTGTTTAACTTCTTTATGGATGGGGTTGTTAGGGAGGTGTTGGAAAGAGGGGCAAGTATACAGTCTGGAGTGGATGAGAGAGCTTGGGAAGTGAGTCAGTTGTTGGTCGCTGATGATACAGCGCTGGTGGCTGATTCATGTAAGAAACTGCAGAAGCTGGTGACTGAGTTTGGTAAAGTGTGTGAAAGAAGAAAGTGAAGAGTAAATGGGAATAAGAGCAAGGTTATTAGGTACAGTAGGGTTGAGGGTAAAGTCAATTGGGAGGTAAGTTTGAATGGAGAAAAACTGGAGGAAGTAAAGTGTTTTAGATCTGGAAGTGGATCTGGCAGCGGATGGAACCATGGAAGCAGAAGTGAATCATCGGGTGGGGGAGGGGGGCGAAAATTCTGGGAGCCTTGAAGAATGTTTGGAAGTCGAGAACATTATCTCAGAAAGCAAAAATGGGTATGTTTGAAGGAATAGTGGTTCCTACAATGTTGTATGGTTGCAAGGCATGGGCTATGGATAGAGTTGTGCGCAGGAGGGTGGATGTGCTGGAAATGAGATGTTTGAGGACAATATGTGGTGTGAGGTGGTTTGATCGCGTAAGTAATGTAAGGGTAAGAGAGATGTGTAGAAATAAAAAGAGTGTGGTTGAGAGAGCAGAAGAGGGTGTTTTGAAATGGTTTGGTCACATGGAGAGAATGAGTGAGGAAAGATTGACCAAGAGGATATATGTGTCAGAGGTGGAGGGAACGAGGAGAAGTGGGAGACCTAATTGGAGGTGGAAAGATGAAGTGAAAAAGATTTTGAGTGATCGGGGCCTGAACATGCAGGAGGGTGAAAGGCGTACAAGGAATAGAGTGAATTGGAACGATGTGGTATACTGGGGTCGACGTGCTGTCAATGGATTGTACCAGGGCATGTGAAGCGTCTGGGGTAAACCATGGAAAGTGTGTGGGGCCTGGATGTGGAAAGGGAGCTGTGGTTTCGGTGCATTATTTACATGACAGCTAGAGACTGAGTGTGAACGAATGGGGCCTTTGGTCTCTTTTCCTAGCGCTACCTTGCACACATGAGTGGGAGGGGGTTGTTATTCCATGTGTGGCGAGGTGGCGATGGGAACAAATAAAGGCAGGCAGTATGAATTATGTACATGTGTATATATGTATATGTCTGCGTGTGTATATGTATGTGTACAATGAGATGTATAGGTATGTATATTTGCGTGTGTGGATGTGTATGTATATACATGTGTTTGTGGGCGGGTTGGGATATTCTTTCATCTGTTTCCATGCGCTACCTCGCTAATGCGGGAGACAGCGACAAAGCAAAAGAAATAAATATATACATATATATATTTAATGTATGAATGTTATTTAATGTATGTATGATTCATGGTGAGGTGCCTGAGGATTGGCGGAATCCTTGTATAGTGCCATTGTACAAAGGCAAAGGGGATAAGAGTGAGTGCTCAAATTACAGAGGTATAAGTATGTTGAGTGTTCCTGGTAAATTATATGGGAGGGTATTGATTGAGAGGGTGAAGGCATGTACAGAGCATAAGATTGGGGAAGAGCAGTGTGGTTTAAGAAGTGGTAGAGGATGTGTGGATCAGGTGTTTGCTTTGAAGAATGTATGTGAGAAATACTTAGAAAAGCAAATGGATTTGTATGTAGCATTTATGGATCTGGAGAAGGCATATGATAGAATTGATAGAGATGCTCTGTGGAGGGTACTAAGAGTATATGGTGTGGGACGCAAGTTGTTAGAAGCAGTGAATAGTTTCTATCGAGGATGTAAGGCATGTGTACGTGTAGGAAGAGAGGAAAGTGATTGGTTCTCAGTGAATGTAGGTTTGCGGTAGGGGTGTGTGATGTCTCCATGGTTGTTTAATTTGTTTATGGATGGGGTTGTTAGGGAGGTGAATGCAAGAGTTTTGGAAAGAGGGGCAAGTATCCAGTTTGTTGGGGATGAGAGAGCTTGGGAAGTAGTCAGTTGTTGTTCGCTGATGATACAGCGCTGGTGGCTGATTCATGTGAGAAACTGCAGAAGCTGGTGATTGAGTTTGGTAAAGTGTGTGAAAGAAGAAAGTTAAGAGTAAATGTGAATAAGAGCAAGGTTATTAGGTACAGTAGGGTTGAGGGTTAAGTCAATTGGGAGGTAAGTTTGAATGGAGAAAAACTGGAGGAAGTGAAGTGTTTAAGATATCTGGGAGTGGATCTGGCAGCGGATGGAACCATGGAAGCGGAAGTGGATCATAGGGTGGGGGAGGGGGGCGAAAATTCTGGGAGCCTTGAAGAATGTGTGGAAGTCGAGAACATTATCTCAGAAAGCAAAAATGGGTATGTTTGAAGGAATAGTGGTTCCAACAATGTTGTATGGTTGCGAGGCGTGGGCTATGGATAGAGTTGTGCGCAGGAGGGTGGATGTGCTGGAAATGAGATGTTTGAGGACAATATGTGGTGTGAGGTGGTTTGATTGCGTAAGTAATGTAAGGGTAAGAGAGATGTGTGGAAATAAAAACAGAGTGGTTGAGAGAGAAGAGGGTGTTTTGAAATGGTTTGGGCATATAGAGAGAATGAGTGAGGAAAGATTGACCAAGAGGATATATGTGTCGGAGGTGGAGGGAATGAGGAGAAGTGGGCGACCAAATTGGAGGTGGAAAGACGGAGTGAAAAAGATTTTGTGTGATCGGGGCCTGAACATGCAGGAGGGTGAAAGGAGGGCAAGGAATAGAGTGAATTGGATCAATGTGGTATACCGGGGTTGACGTGCTGTCAGTGGATTCAATCAGGGCATGTGAAGTGTCTGGGGTAAACCATGGAAAGCTGTGTAGGTATGTATATTTGCGTGTGTGGACGTGTATGTATACACATGTGTATGGGGGTGGGTTGGGCCATTTCTTTCGTCTGTTTCCTTGTGCTACCTCGCAAACGCGGGAGACAGTGACAAAAAAATATATATATATATATATATATATATATATATATATATATCTGTTGAATGTGTTTGATGATAGAGTGGCAGATATAGGGTGTTTTGGTCGAGGTGGTGTGCAAAGTGAGAGGGTTAGGGAAAATGATTTGGTAAACAGAGAAGAGGTAGTAAAAGCTTTGCGGAAGATGAAAGCCGGCAAGGCAGCAGGTTTGGATGGTATTGCAGTGGCATTTATTAAAAAAGGGGGTGACTGTATTGTTGACTGGTTGGTAAGGTTATTTAATGTATGTATGACTCATGGTGAGGTGCCTGAGGATTGGCGGAATGCGTGCATAGTGCCATTGTACAAAGGCAAAGGGGATAAGAGTGAGTGCTCAAATTACAGAGGTATAAGTTTGTTGAGTATTCCTGGTAAATTATATGGGAGGGTATTGATTGAGAGGGTGAAGGCATGTACAGAGCATCAGATTGGGGAAGAGCAGTGTGATTTCAGAAGTGGTAGAGGATGTGTGGATCAGGTGTTTGCTTTGAAGAATGTATGTGAGAAATACTTAGAAAAGCAAATGGATTTGTATGTAGCATTTATGGATCTGGAGAAGGCATATGATAGAGTTGATAGAGATGCTCTGTGGAAGTTATTAAGAATATATGGTGTGGGAGGCAAGTTGTTAGAAGCAGTGAAAAGTTTTTATTGAGGATGTAAGGCATGTGTACGTGTAGGAAGAGAGGAAAGTGATTGGTTCTCAGTGAATGTAGGTTTGCGGCAGGGGTGTGTGATGTCTCCATGGTTGTTTAATTTGCTTATGGATGGGGTTGTTAGGGAGGTGAATGCAAGAGTTTTGGAAAGAGGGGCAAGTATGAAGTCTGTTGGGGATGAGAGAGCTTGGGAAGTGAGTCAGTTGTTGTTCACTGATGATACAGCGCTGGTGGCTGATGCATGTAAGAAACTGCAGAAGCTGGTGACTGAGTTTGGTAAAGTGTGTGAAAGAAGAAAGTTAAGAGTAAATGTGAATAAGAGCGAGGTTATTAGGTACAGTAGGATTGAGGGTCAAGTCAATTGGGAGGTGAGTTTGAATGGAGAAAAACTGGAGGAAGTGAAGTGTTTTAGATATCTGGGAGTGGATCTGGCAGCGGATGGAACCATGGAAGCGGAAGTGGATCATAGGGTGGGGGAGGGGCGAAAATTCTGGGAGCCTTGAAGAATGTGTGGAAGTCGAGAACATTATCTCGGAAAGCAAAAATGGGTATGTTTGAAGGAATAGTGGTTCCAACAATGTTGTATGGTTGCGAGGCGTGGACTATGGATAGAGTTGTGCACAGGAGGATGGATGTGCTGGAAATGAGATGTTTGAGGACAATGTGTGGTGTGAGGTGGTTGGATCGAGTAAGTAACATAAGGGTAAGAGAGATGTGTGGAAATAAAAAGAGCGTGGTTGAGAGAGCAGAAGAGGGTGTTTTGAAATGGTTTGAGCACATGCAGAGAATGAGTGAGGAAAGAATGACCAAGAGGATATATGGGTCGGAGGTGGAGGGAACGAGGAGAAGAGGGAGACCAAATTGGAGGTGGAAAGATGGAGTGAAAAAGATTTTGTGTGATCAGGGCCTGAACATGCAGGAGGGTGAAAGGAGGGCAAGGAATAGAGTAAATTGGAGCGATGTGGTATACCGGGGTTGACGTGCTGTCAGTGGATTGAATCAAGGCATGTGAAGTGTCTGGGGTAAACCATGGAAAGCTGTATAGGTATGTATATTTGCGTGTGTGGACGTATGTATATACATGTGTATGGGGGTGGGTTGGGCCATTTCTTTCGTCTGTTTCCTTGCGCTACCTCGCAAACGCGGGAGACAGCGGCAAAAAAAAAAAAAAATATATATATATATATATATATATATATATATATATATATATATATATATTCTTTCTTCTTTCTTTTAAACTATTCGCCATTTCCCGCGTTAGCGAGGTAGCGTTAAGAACAGAGGACTGGGCCTTTTTTGGAATATCCTCACCTGGCCCCCTCTGTTTCTTCTTTTGGAAAATTAAAAAAAAAAACGAGAGGGTAGGATTTCCAGCCCCCAGCTCCCTCCCCTTTTAGTCGCCTTCTACGACACGCAGGGAATACGTGGGAAGTATTCTTAATCCCCTATCCCCAGGGATAATATATATATATATATATATATATATATATATATATATATATATATATATATATATATATATATATATATATATATAAGAGTGAGTGCTCAAATTACAGAGGTATAAGTTTGTTGAGTATTCCTGGCAAATTATATGGGAGGGTATTGATTGAGAGGGTGAAGGCATGTACAGAGCATCAGATTGGGGAAGAGCAGTGTGGTTTCAGAAGTGGTAGAGGATGTGTGGATCAGGTGTTTGCTTTGAAGAATGTATGTGAGAAATACTTAGAAAAGCAAATGGATTTGTATGTAGCATTTATGGATCTGGAGAAGGCATATGATGGAGTTGATAGAGATGCTCTGTGGAAGGTATTAAGAATATATGGTGTGGGAGGCAAGTTGTTAGAAGCAGTGAAAAGTTTTTATCGAGGATGTAAGGCATGTGTACGTGTAGGAAGAGAGGAAAGTGATTGGTTCTCAGTGAATGTAGGTTTGCGGCAGGGGTGTGTGATGTCTCCATGGTTGTTTAATTTGTTTATGGATGGGGTTGTTAGGGAGGTGAATGGAAGAGTTTTGGAAAGAGGGGCAAGTATGAAGTCTGTTGGGGATGAGAGAGCTTGGGAAGTGAGTCAGTTGTTGTTCGCTGATGATACAGCGCTGGTGGCTGATTCATGTGAGAAACTGCAGAAGCTGGTGACTGAGTTTGGTAAAGTGTGTGAAAGAAGAAAGTTAAGAGTAAATGTGAATAAGAGCAAGGTTATTAGGTACAGTAGGGTTGAGGGTCAAGTCAATTGGGAGGTGAGTTTGAATGGAGAAAAACTGGAGGAAGTGAAGTGTTTTAGATATCTGGGAGTGGATCTGGCAGCGGATGGAAACATGGAAGCAGAAGTGGATCATAGGGTGGGGGAGGGGGCGAAAATTCTGGGAGCCTTGAAGAATGTGTGGAAGTCGAGAACATTATCTCGGAAAGCAAAAATGGGTATGTTTGAAGGAATAGTGGCTCCAACAATGTTGTATGGTTGCAAGGCGTGGACTATGGATAGAGTTGTGCGCAGGAGGATGGATGTGCTAGAAATGAGATGTTTGAGGACAATGTGTGGTGTGAGGTGGTTTGATCGAGTAAGTAACGTAAGGGTAAGAGAGATGTGTGGAAATAAAAAGAGCGTGGTTGAGAGAGCAGAAGAGGGTGTTTTGAAATGGTTTGGTCACATGGAGAGAATGAGAGAGGAAAGATTGACCAAGAGGATATATGTGTCGGAGGTGGAGGGAACGAGGAGAAGAGGGAGACCAAATTGGAGGTGGAAAGATGGAGTGAAAAGGATTTTGTGTGATCGGGGCCTGAACATGCAGGAGGGTGAAAGGAGGGCAAGGAATAGAGTGAATTGGAGCGATGTGGTATACAGGGGTTGACGTGCTGTCAGTGGATTGAATCAAGGCATGTGAAGCGTCCGGGGGAAACCATGGAAAGCTGTGTAGGTATGTATATTTCCGTGTGTGGACGTGTGTATGTACATGTGTATGGGGGGGGTTGGGCCATTTCTTTCGTCTGTTTCCTTGCGCTACCTCGCAATCGCGGGAGACAGCGACAAAGTATAAAAAAAAAAAAAAAAAAATATATATATATATATATATATATATATATATATATATATATATATATATATATTATATGGGAGGGTATTGATTGAGAGGGTGAAGGCATGTACAGAGTATCAGATTGGGGAAGAGCAGTGTGGTTTCAGAAGTGGTAGAGGATGTGTGGATCAGGTGTTTGCTTTGATGAATGTATGTGAGAAATACTTAGAAAAGCAAATGGATTTGTATGTAGCATTTATGGATCTGGAGAAGGCATATGATAGAGTTGATAGAGATGCTCTGTGGAAGGTATTAAGAATATATGGTGTGGGACGCAAGTTGTTAGAAGCAGTGAAAAGTTTTTATCGAGGTTGTAAGGCATGTGTACATGTAGGAAGAGAGGAAAGTGATTGGTTCTCAGTGAATGTAGGTTTGCGGCAGGGGTGTGTGATGTCTCTATGGTTGTTTAATTTGTTTATGGATGGGGTTGTTAGGGAGGTGAATGCAAGAGTTTTGGAAAGAGGGGCAAGTATGAAGTCTGTTGTGGATGAGAGAGCTTGGGAAGTGAGTCAGTTGTTGTTCACTGATGATACAGCGCTGGTGGCTGATTCATGGGAGAAATTGCAGAAGCTGGTGACTGAGTTTGGTAAAGTGTGTGAAAGAAGAAAGTTAAGAGTAAATGTGAATAAGAGCAAGTTTATTAGGTACAGTAGGGTTGAGGGTCAAGTCAATTGGGAGGTAAGTTTGAATGGAGAAAAACTGGAGGAAGTAAAGTGTTTTAGATATCTGGGAGTGGATCTGGCAGCGGATGGAACCATGGAAGCGGAAGTGGATCATAGGGTGGGGGAGGGGGCGAAAATCCTGGGAGCCTTGAAGAATGTGTGGAAGTCGAGAACATTATCTCAGAAAGCAAAAATGGGTATGTTTGAAGGAATAGTGGTTCCAACAATTTTGTATGGTTGCGAGGCGTGGGCTATGGATAGAGTTGTGCGCAGGAGGGTGGATGTGCTGGAAATGAGATGTTTGAGGACAATGTGTGGTGTGAGGTGGTTTGATCGAGTAAGTAATGTAAAGGTTCGAGAGATGTGTGGAAATAAAAAGAGCGTGGTTGAGAGAGCAGAAGAGGGTGTTTTGAAATGGTTTGGGCACATGGAGAGAATGAGTGAGGAAAGATTGACCAAGAGGATATATGTGTCGGAGGTGGAGGGAACGAGGAGAGGTGGGAGACCAAATTGGAGGTGGAAAGATGGAGTGAAAAAGATTTTGTGTTATCGGGGCCTGAACATGCAGGAGGGTGAAAGGAGGGCAAGGAATAGAGTGATTTGGATCGATGTGGTATACCGGGGTTGACGTGCTGTCAGTGGATTAAATCAGGGCATGTGAAGCGTCTGGGGTAAACCATGGAAAGCTGTGTAGGTATGTATACTTGCGTGTCTGGACGTGTATGTATATACATGTGTAATGGGGGTGGGTTGGGCCATTTCTTTCCTCTGTTTCCTTGCTTTACCTTGCAAACGCAGGAGACAGCGACAAAGCAAAAATATATATATTTATATATATATATATATATATATATATATATATATATATTCACTCTTCTTTTCTGAAAACCCATACTAATCTTCACCTTAGCCTCCAGAAGATAATGATCAGACATCCCTCCAGTTGCACCTCTCAGCACATTGACATCCAAAAGTCTCTCTTTCGCACGCCTGTCAATTAACACGTAATCCAATAACGCTCTCTGGCCATCTCTCCTACTTACATAAGTATACTTATGTATATCTCGCTTTTTAAACCAGGTATTCCCAATCATCAGTCCTTTTTCAGCACATAAATCTACAAGCTCCTCACCATTTCCATTTACAACACTGAACACCCCATGCACACCAATTATTCCCTCAACTGCCACATTACTCACCTTTGCATTCAAATCACCCATCACTATAACCCGGTCTCGTGCATCAAAACCGCTAACACACTCATTTAGCTGCTCCCAAAACACTTGCCTCTCATGATCTTTCTTCTCATGCCCAGGTGCATATGTACCAATAATCACCCACCTCTCTCCATCAACTTTCAATTTTACCCATATTAATCAAGAATTTACTTTCTTACATTCTATCACATACTCCCACAACTCCTGTTTCAGGAGTATTGCTACTCCTTCCCTTGCTCTTGTCCTCTCACTAACCCCTGACTTCACTCCCCAGACATTTCCAAACCACTCTTCCCCTTTACCCTTGAGCTTCGTTTCACTCAGAGCCAAAACATCCAGGTTCCTTTACTCAAACATACTACCTATCTCTCCTTTTTTCACATCTTGGTTACATCCACACACATTTAGGCACCCCACTCTGAGCCTTCGAGGAGGATGAGCACTCCCCGCATGACTCCTTCTTCTGTTTCCCATTTTAGAAAGTTAATACAAGGAGGGGAGGATTTCCGGCCCCCCGCTCCCGTCCCCCCCAGTCGCCCTCTACGACACGCGAGGAACACGTGGGAAGCATTCTTTCACCCCTATCCCCAGGGATAATATACATATATATATACACACACACACAGAGTGAATGTTGGGGTGAAGAAGGTGGTGAGAGTAAGTGAGCTTGGGAAGGAGACCTGTGTGAGGAAGTATCAGGAGAGACTGTGTACAGAATGGAAAAAGGTGAGAACAATGGAAGTAAGGGGAGTGGGGGAGGAATGGGATGTATTTAGGGAATCAGTGATGGATTGCGCGAAAGATGCTTGTGGCATGAGAAGAGTGGGAGGTGGGCTGTTTAGAAAGGGTAGTGAGTGGTGGGATGAAGAAGTAAGAGTATTAGTGAAAGAGAAGAGAGAGGCATTTGGACGATTTTTGCAGGGAAAAAATGCAATTGAGTGGGAGAAGTATAAAAGAAAGAGACAGGAGGTCAAGAGAAAGGTGCAAGAGGTGAAAAAAAGGGCAAATGAGAGTTGGGGTGAGAGACTATCAGTAAATTTTAGGGAGAATAAAAAGATGTTCTGGAAGGAGGTAAATAGGGTGCGTAAGACAAGGGAGCAAATGGGAACTTCAGTGAAGAGCGTAAATGGGGAGGTGATAACAAGTAGTGGTGATGTGAGAAGGAGATGGAATGAGTATTTTGAAGGTTTGTTGAATGTGTCTGATGACAGAGTGGCAGATATAGGGTGTTTGGGTCGAGGTGGTGTGCAAAGTGAGAGGGTTAGGGAAAATGATTTGGTAAACAGAGAAGAGGTAGTAAAAGCTTTGCGGAAGATGAAAGCCGGCAAGGCAGCAGGTTTGGATGGTATTGCAGTGGAATTTATTAAAAAAGGGGGTGACTGTATTGTTGACTGGTTGGTAAGGTTATTTAATGTATGTATGACTCATGGTGAGGTGCCTGAGGATTGGCGGAATGCGTGCATAGTGCCATTGTACAAAGGCAAAGGGGATAAGAGTGAGTGCTCAAATTACAGAGGTATAAGTTTGTTGAGTATTCCTGGTAAATTATATGGGAGGGTATTGATTGAGAGGGTGAAGGCATGTACAGAGCATCAGATTGGGGAAGAGCAGTGTGGTTTCAGAAGTGGTAGAGGATGTGTGGATCAGGTGTTTGCTTTGAAGAATGTATGTGCGAAATACTTAGAAAAGCAAATGGATTTGTATGTAGCATTTATGGATCTGGAGAAGGCATATGATAGAGTTGATAGAGATGCTCTGTGGAAGGTATTAAGAATATATGGTGTGGGAGGCAAGTTGTTAGAAGCAGTGAAAAGTTTTTATCGAGGATGTAAGGCATGTGTACGTGTAGGAAGAGAGGAAAGTGATTGGTTCTCAGTGAATGTAGGTTTGCGGCAGGGGTGTGTGATGTCTCCATGGTTGTTTAATTTGTTTATGGATGGGGTTGTTAGGGAGGTAAATGCAAGAGTCTTGGAAAGAGGGGCAAGTATGAAGTCTGTTGGGGATGAGAGAGCTTGGGAAGTGAGTCAGTTGTTGTTCGCTGATGATACAGCACTGGTGGCGGATTCATGTGAGAAACTGCAGAAGCTGGTGACGGAGTTTGGTAAAGTGTGTGGAAGAAGAAAGTTAAGAGTAAATGTGAATAAGAGCAAGGTTATTAGGTACAGTAGGGTTGAGGGTCAAGTCAATTGGGAGGTGAGTTTGAATGGAGAAAAACTGGAGGAAGTGAAGTGTTTTAGATATCTGGGAGTGGATCTGTCAGCGGATGGAACCATGGAAGCGGAAGTGGATCATAGGGTGGGGGAGGGGGCGAAAATTTTGGGAGCCTTGAAAAATGTGTGGAAGTCGAGAACATTATCTCGGAAAGCAAAAATGGGTATGTTTGAAGGAATAGTGGTTCCAACAATGTTGTATGGTTGCGAGGCGTGGGCTATGGATAGAGTTGTGCACAGGAGGATGGAGGTGCTGGAAATGAGATGTTTGAGGACAATGTGTGGTGTGAGGTGGTTTGATCGAGTAAGTAACGTAAGGGTAAGAGAGATGTGTGGAAATAAAAAGAGCGTGGTTGAGAGAGCAGAAGAGGGTGTTTTGAAATGGTTTGGGCACATGGAGAGAATGAGTGAGGAAAGATTGACCAAGAGGATATATGTGTCGGAGGTGGAGGGAACGAGGAGAAGAGGGAGACCAAATTGGAGGTGGAAAGATGGAGTGAAAAGGATTTTGTGTGATCGGGGCCTGAACATGCAGGAGGGTGAAAGGAGGGCAAGGAATAGAGTGAATTGGAGCGATGTGGTATACAGGGGTTGACGTGCTGTCAGTGGATTGAATCAAGGGATGTGAAGCGTCCGGGGTAAACCATGGAAAGCTGTGTAGGTATGTATATTTGCATGTGTGGACGTGTGTATGTACATGTGTATGGGGGGGTTGGGCCATTTCTTTCGTCTGTTTCCTTGCGCTACCTCTCAACCGCGGGAGACAGCGACGAGGTATAAAAAAAAAAAAAAAAAATATATATATATATATATATATATATATATATATATATATGCAGGAGGGTGAAAGGTGGGCAAGGAATAGAGTGAATTGGATCGATGTGGTATACCGGGGTTGACGTGCTGTCAATGGATTGAATCAGGGCATGTGAAGCATCTGGGGTAAACCATGGAAAGCTGTGTGAAGTCTGGATGTGGAAAGGGAGCTGTGGTTTCGGGCATTATTGCATGACAGCTAGAGACTGAGTGTGAACGAATGGGGCCTTTGTTGTCTTTTCCTAGCGCTACTCTGCACACATGAGGGGGGAGGGGGGTGGTATTCCATGTGTGGTGAGGTGGCGTTGAGAATGAATAAAGGCAGACAGTGTGAATTGTGTGCATGGGTATATATGTATGTGTCTGTGTGTGTATATATATGTGTACATTGAGATGTATAGGTATGTATATCTGTGTGTGTGGACGTGTGTGTATATACATGTGTATTGGGGTGGGTTGGGCCATTTCTTTCGTCTGTTTCCTTGCGCTACCTCGCAAACGCGGAAGACAGCGACAAAGCAAAATAAATAAAAATATAAAATATATATATATATATATATATATATATATATATATACATTCCTATGAGTCCACAGGGAAAATGAAACAAAGTCAGTGTTTCTGGATACTACCTATGAGTGGTTATACTGCAACTGATGATGACTTAAGTCACCTTCAGCAAGGCTATATCATTACCACTAAATATGAAGAACAGTCTTTTCTTCATAATATGAAGAACAGTCTTTTCAAGGACATCATTCCAAATGAGTCCATCATTTGCCTGCTCCTGTCTCTGGTGCATCTTTCAAGATGTGTGAGCTCCATTTAAAGGGGTTCTGAGGTTTTATGTATAATGAGTATATAAAAGAGTCCTTCATACACCATGAAAAGTAGATGGTGATTATGAGTGAAGAACAAAAAAAAATCAATATACAGCAGAACAAAATTTTGGCAAATGCTGTGGCCAAGGCCTTAGCAGATGACATGATTCTGTGAAAAATATTCATTAATTCCCCTCCAATCACTCCTAATCTTACTTTACTCCTATCAAAATAATGATTATTTGAACAAGTAACAGGCATCAGAGACTCAAATTCCATGGTGATTGATAATCATATGTTTATATTTACATTCATAAGTGTACAAGAAAATATACATTCCTGATCTTGTATTCCTTAAACAACAAAGGCAATACTACCCTTTACTGGCATCGTAGGTTTTTTTTTATTTCATAAGAAATGTTTGTGATTGTCAGTGAATTTTCATGATAAAATTTGTTTCCAAGTCAGTGTAGACATCACAGATTTATATATATCTAATATTCAGATAATCAATGCAAAACCTGAGGAAATTCATGAGACTAAAACTAGGTCCCATATCTTCTCAAATAATGCTCAATTTGTGTTCATATTACAAAAATTAAGAAACTTCACTAGTTAAATCAAACTGGATATAACACAACAAAGTATATTCTGAGTAAAGGTCCTTGGTTGGTATTCATAATATGATATGCATAAAACTGGGAAAAAGAGAACATAACAGACCAATGCATGTATCAAGTTTGTCTCAAATAAATGGTCTAAGGTGGTAAAATTCTTGAACAAAATTTCAAAAACCTTCTGTAGTTAGCTTCTAGCCTGGGTTATGAACACCCTGAACCCTCACTTATCACAACAGTATAACTGCATCACATACTTCATTAATGATGCTATGCTAAATCAGCAACATAAAACTAGAAGGATAAGAAGTAGCTTTAGCTGAGGAGATCTATTTTCACATAGATGTAGTCTCTTTCTCTTTTACAATGAACATCTGAATGTAGTGATTACCTAAATAAAAATCATACAAGAAGCATTTAAATGATTAACTATAATTCGAAAAGGACCATGTTAAGCATTTTCAATTTGTTCGGCAGGGCAGTTTATTTCTAGTCAAATTATCACCAAGTAAATGATAGATCAGTATACTTATTCTTGAAATAATGTCACCCCTGCAATTAACAGAGGCACTGAAAAAAGCAGTTTACTTTTGCAAGTAAATCTCCTGAGAATAAAAAATTCATTATTACAAGAGTACATACTGCATTCTGTTACAGATTCTTTGTCTCACAGAAAACTTCTTAGTTACAAAAGAATTACCAAGATATTTCAGGTACAATTCTAATGAGTCAGCATGTGACTTTTCAAATTCCCTTTCTGAGAACAACGGTATGAACAAATAACACATGCATATGGTTTCTCTCCAGTATGTGTATAAATGTGCTCTTTCATTCTCTCTTTCTGAGAAGCACGATATGTGCAATATGGACAAGAATATGGCTTCTCTCCAGTATGGGTAAGAACATGCCTTTTCAGATTTTCTTTTGTTGTTGCACGATAAGAACAATGTAGGCATGAAAACGGTTTCTCTCCCGTATGAGTGTGCCTGTGTCTCAGTAGGTGAGTATAATTAGTTGTAGTGTAGGTGCAGTAGTTACAGTGATGCGTCTTGACGGTGGCAGTGAGGCTCTTCCTAGCTCCTGCAGCTCCTCTCACACCCGTCCTCACACAGTCACTGTTCAGCCTCACCTGTTGGTTATGTCCAGCTTACTCATGGGCTTCACACCTTTTTCCCGAAAATAATAATCTATCTCATCAATTTGAATTTTACACCCAGCACAATACAATCTTTGCACTTATGAAATTCTTAATGAAACAAACTACTTGCCATGAATAAAATGAGGGCAATTATCCACCAGCCGTGAGTTTGCATCGGGTGATGACATATCAAAAATAAGCAAAAGGAAGAAACCCTAGCTATAAGAATAAGATATAATATTCACTAAGTATACATATAAATAAAAAAAGTAAACTACAAAATAATGTAACCTAAAAATTATGTATGTACCCTAATGTCAAAAAATAAATAGATAACAAATATCTTCATGCACTATAAAGAATCCATACTTATAACAGTACTTCATGAGAAAAAACACTAGTCTTAGATCCCCTCACCCCCAGCAAACATAACACAGACAATATACACATACATTGAAATGACCCAATAAACACTAAACAACCACACTCCCAACTCAATCTTAAAAACCTATCCTACCAGACATACATCCACTAGAAACCCCACTCTCCAGACAAACATGAGTTATACTTTCCCATGTATGCTCTGGATATCACCCATCCCTAAATTACTACAAACACTAAATCAACACATCTCAAGACCATGATGCAACAACCACAATTAAGACAATAAGCACTTACTGCTCATATGCCCCACACTTTTTCCATAAAGGTAAACATCCATCGCTATAATCATTGAATTATGATCCCAGCCAGTGGACATGGCTGGCTCCCCGAGTGTAAAGGAAGTTTCATAAAGATAAAAAGGACTGCTGGGGTAGGTAGTCAGCAGGTAAGTAAGTAAGTAAGTAAGTGAGTAAGTGTGTGTGTGTGTGTGTGTGTGTGTGAGAATGTGGCAGAAAAAAATACTGCCCACATATTCCCTGTGTGTCGCAGAAGGCGACTAAGAGGGACGGGAAAGATTGGCTGGAAATCCTCCCTTCCTGTAGGACTCTCCAAAAGGAGCAGGGCAAGGAGCCAAGTGAGGAATTTTCTTGATACTACCTTGCTCATGCAGGAAATGGTGAGCATTTATGTAAAAAATTTATATGTGTGAGTGAAAGGAGAAAGTTGAGAGTAAATGTGAATACAAGCAAGGTAATTAGGTTCAGTAGGGTTGAGGGACGAGTTAACAGGGATGTAAATTTGAATGGAAGAAAATTGAAGGAAGTGAAGCATTTTAGATATCTGGGAGTGGACTTAGCAATGGACAAAACCATGGAAGTGGAAGTGAGTCACAGGGTGGGGAGGGGAGGAAGGTTTGGTTAGTGATGGAGGTGTGGAAAGAGAAAACGATATTTCAGAGAGCAAAAATGGGTAAGTTTGAAGGAATAGTAGTTCTAACAATATCGTATGGTTGCGAGACATGGGCTATAGATAGGGTTGTACGGAGGAGGGTAGATGTGTTGCAAATGAAATGTTTGAGGACAATATGTGGTGTGAGGTGGTTTGAGTGAGTAAGTAAAGAAAGGGTAAAAAAGATGTGTGCTGGAATTGAAATGTTTGAGGACAATATGTGATATGAGATGGTTTGATTAAGTAAGTAATGAAAGGGAAGTAAGTAATGAAAGGGTAAGAGAGATGTAATAAAAAGAGTGTGGTTGAGAGAGCAGAATAGGGTGTGTTGAAATGATTTGAACATATGGAGAGAATAAGTGAAGAAAGGTTGACAAAGAGGATATATGTGTCAGAGGAGGAGGGAACAAGAAGTGGGAGACCAAACTGGAGGTGGAAGGATGGAGTGAAAAAAGATTTTGAGCGATCGGGGCCTGAACATACAAGAGGGTGAGAGGCATGCAAGGAACAGAGTAAACTGGAATGATGTAGTATACTAGGGTCGACGTGCTGTCAGTGGACTGAACCAGGGCATGTGAAGTGCCTGGAGTAAACCATGGAAAGGTCTGTGGGGCCTGGATGTGGATGGGGATCTGCGGTTTCGGTGCATTACACAGGACAGCTAGGGACTGAGTGTAAACGAATGTGGCCTTTTTTTGTCTGTTTTTCCTGATGCTATATATATATATATATATATATATATATATATATATATATATATTTCATTTTTTCATACTATTCGCCATTTACCGCACCAGCGAGGTAGCATTAAGAACAGAGGACTGAGCCTTTGAGGGAATATCCTCGCTTGGCCCCCTTCTCTGTTCCTTCTTTTGGAAAATTAAAAACGAGAGGGGAGGATTTCCAGCCCCCATTCCCTCCCTTTTAGTCTATCTATATTCTATTATACTTAATCTCCATCTCCCGCATCAGAGAGGTAGTGCAAGGAAACAGACGAGGAATGGCCCAACACACCCACATACACATATATATACATAAATGCCCATACATGCATATATCCATACATATACATTTCAATGTATACATATATATACATAACAGACATATAAATATGTACACATGTACATATTCATACTTGATGCCTTCATCCATTCCCATTGCCACCCCACCACACATGAAATAGCATCCCCTTCAGTGAGGTAGTGCCAGGAAAAGACAAATAAAGGACACATTCGTTCACATTCAGGATCTAGCTGTCATGTGTAATGCAACGAAACCAGAGATCCCTTTCCACATCCGAGACCCACAGACCTTTCCATGGTTTACCCCAAATGCTTTACATGCCTTTTGGAATGGTTGGGACCAAGCACTTGCTGGACTAATGATTCTCCTAAAATATAGAGAGTGAATATTTCCAAGGATTCTGAAAGTTTAGCAAGCGGTAAAGTCCGAAAATGCAAGGTGATTTTATTAATAAAATTCAGTCATCTATTTCACAGCACTCTTACACTATGTTAATCATTCATTTTGAAGAGAAAATACTCAAAAAGTAAATTATCTAACTACTTCTCTTAGTATACTAAATATATTCTTGCTAAGCACTCTTTTAAACAAAGTTAATTTACATATAAGCATTGTAAGAAATGAAAATAAAAAGATACATTTTTCAAGCATTTCAATAAAAAATGCATAGGGAATGGAGAATATCTAAAGTACCAAGAATAAAAAAAAGTATGGTATTGTAAGAAAACAGCATTAATACTGTAGTTGGGTGGAGTATGTATAGATAGGATGGTGGCAGCTGTGGGGAGAACAGCTTCACAGTCAGCGGTCTTGAGGCAGTAAGAAGTACAGATAAGTTTCTGCATATGGCAAGTATAGGATAATTTCCCTCTCTGTTACAGTACACTATAGAAAAGTATTTATTTTCTGTTGAGACAATGCAATAATTTAATAAGTGGATGAATGCATGCCTCGACTGGATTCGACTTCAGTACAGAGTTCTAATATTTTCTCCTGGTTCTTCTTTATGTCATTGATGGTGGATGTATCAATACCATAGTTAGCACAATTTTATTTCAATGTGGCCCCTTTATCAAGCCTCTGTATAGCTGCTACTTTCTGGTACAAGTGAACTTGTCACGAGGGAGTGATCTCTTCTTGGAATTCATAGTGAGGGCTCAAAATGTTATAACTACTTTGGACATGGAAGGTCAAAGGCAAAATCAGTGCAACAGAACAAGGATTCTGACCCCATGAGTATACCACTCCAGATAGAGGCTCCATGCTGGCTCATTTGATACAGAACTATAGTTAGTTATACAATAAAATTCTTTGTATTTGCTTCATTTCTTAGTCTTAAATATCAATCTATCCACTGTTTTATTGCATTTTGCCATAAATTACATGAACCATGACCTGTAGTCAGGAACACAGGTCATAAAATATGATGTATATGCATCTAATTGCAGAAGGTGTAGGGCAATTGGAAAATTTGTGCCAGGCGTCTTCATTGTCATAGCAGCATCATGGGCATGAAGGATCTTAGGATAAAAGTTGAAATGTTGCCTGTAATGTTGATGGGATGGGTATATACATGAGAAAGTGTGACTCAAGTTTGTCTGGGGTGTGTTGCTTAGTCTAAATACTGAGTTGGCAGAGCAGATGTTTAATGCTTGATAGGTTGTTTCAGTGTGTATGTATTTTTGTCATTGTTTTATTTGGTGTGGGTGGGGAGATCTGTAGGCAGAGATTTCTGAAATGTTAGGCAGGGATAAGCTTTTTATTACTACTTCAGGGTTGATGGTTGGTTGAAGTGGTTTTAGCAGGATGGGTCTGGTGCTGTTGCTTAAAACTGAGAGCAAAGCATGTTGAGCTGGGATTGTACTTTGTTGCTTCTGATGGGTGTATGTTTGGTGGGGTGGAGCTTTAGACTAAGTTGGGAGAGCAGATATTTAGTACTTGATAGGTTATTTCAGTGTGCATGTGATGAGAAGCTTTACTGTATCTGTTTTCATGGGTGGAAGACTAGGCAAGTGAGGTGTAGTTTGGAGTGGAACTGATAAATAGTTCGAACAGGATATTGAGAGATTATTTTTCTTGTGCCAGTTATTGCACTGAGGGCATTCAAATTGAGTTTTCCTTCTGTGCTGAGGGTTATTGGTGAGTAGAGAGAATGTAAAACATATGTCATATGCGATGCTTAGAAAGGCTGGTGTTTTGGTGTTTTGTTCGGTAAGAGTGACTGTCCATTCCAAGTGACTGGAGAATGTGAGTTGAATTCATATCTATCTTGGGTTACAAGACTGAGTGAAGACATCTATGGAGAGGCAGACATTCTGGTCTGGGTGAGTCTTCATTCCTAATGTGTAATGTAGTGCTGTATGATATTTACTGCTAATGTGGTGTCACAGCATTGCGATGTGATTATGATGGTACCTGCATATGGAAGAACCTTCATATGGTTTGCTAGAGGTAATGGGAGGTTATGGAGGAAGATACTGAAGTGGGTTGGAAAAACAACTGCTTCTTGGGGAATACCACTGATAAGTTTGTGCTCTAGATAAAGGTGAAACTATTGTGAGTGACTCTAGCTTAGTACCCAGCTATGAAATTGGCAAACCACTTTTTCCCATTGTTGTGGAGGGTGGTGTCAAGTACCTTTTGCATGATGATGTGTCAGGGGACAGTCTTGTATGCTTTGTCAATGTCTATTGCTGCTTGTACTGTCTGACAAGCCATCTAGGATAAGTTGTATGAGATCAGTGCTTATAAAGATGAAGTGCTTGGGTCTGAGGCAGTGTTGTGTGGGTGAGAGTTGAATGTTTTGCTCGATTATATTGTGGATCAGTTTTTCACACACTTTGGATACTAGGTATAGAAATTGGTCCATGGGTAATTATCAATCAAAAGAAACATATACTTACTACTTAGTGTTGTGATGTTGCATGTGCATGTGTGTGTGTCTGTGTTTAAAAAGTGCTGGGCAACTGAGTGGTAATTGCTCAGAGTCTTTGTTATGGTAGTTGCATCATGGGTATGAAGGGTCTTGGGATATGCTGAAACAGCATTTGTAATGCTGTAGGGATGGATGGTGTCTAAAGCACCGATGGAAATGTCACTCCAGTTTTTCTGGGGAGTGTGGTTTCTGATGGGTGTATGTCTGGTGGGTTGGACTATGAATTGGCAGGTTGTTAGTTTAATACTTCTCAGGTTATTTCAGTGTGCATATGTTCTGTCTGTGTTATATCTGTTTGGAGTGGGAGGATCTGTGAGAAGAGGTTACAGAAGTGTGAGGCTGGGGTAAACTTCTCGTTTTGTATCTTGGGGTTCATAGTTACTTACTGAATGGTTTGGGTGGAAGGGGTCTTGTGCTGTTGTATAAAATCAAGTTCTGACGATGTTGAGGTTAGACTGCATTATGAGTATCTTTGTTTCACTGTGTAGGTGTTAAGTGTTTGTGGTTGCTAGGCAGCAAGTGATACTTCTGAGTGCACTATTAAGTGTCTTTGTAGATTTATTATGCTTGCCTTTTAGAGGATGGAAGACAAGGCAAGTGAAGCACAGTTTCAAGAGGAGCAAATGGAATGTCCACCATTTCCTGCATCAGTGTGGTAGTACCAATAACAGATAATGAATTGGCCTCATCTGCTCACATTTACTCTCTAGTTGTCATACATAATGTATTGAGACCACAGCTACCCATCCATAACCAAGTTAACATATACTTTTCTGTGGTTTCCCCTGACTGCTTCATATGCCCTGGTTCAGCCCACCGACATGTAGTCCCCTGTATAGCACATCACTCCATTTCGTTCTATCCCTTGCACGTCTAACACTTTCCTGCATGTTCAGATCCTGGACACTCACAGCATCTCTCACTCCATCCTTCCACCTCCTTACTTCCCCCTTTTACTTGCTCCCTCCACTTCTGAAATACATACCCTCTCAGTCATACTCTCCTCACTCATCCTCCCCATATGTCTACACCATTTTAGTGCACCCTCTTCAGCTCTCTCATGCATACTCCTCTTACTACCACAACTCTCTCTTACCCTATCATTTCTTATTTGATGGAGAATCCTCACACTAAATAATGTTCTCAAACAGTTCATCTCCAAGACATCCACCCTCTTCTGTACATTTTCATCTAAAGCCCATGCCTTGCATCCACACAGCTCAGATGGTACTACAAGCATACCCAAATTTGCCCTCACACATTCCTTAATGAACCCAGGATTTATATCCCTTCACGTAACATATAATAACCTTGCTTTTATCCACATTTTCTAAAGTTTCTCCTTTCACACACACTCCCAAACTCAGACATCAACTTCTGCAGTTTCTTACTCATTTATGCTAACAGTGCAGTGTCATATCTGCACCTCTCTCTAAGACCCTTGCATCCAGCTCCCTCATCACTCCATCCATAAACAAACTAAATGGCCATGGTGACATCACACATTCCTGCCAGAGTCACCTTCACCTAGAACCACTGACCCTGCTCTCTATCTCTCTATCTCACACACATACCTTGCCCTCATAAAAAAATCTACACTAATTCCAGCAACTTTCCTCTCATACCATATAATTGTAAGAAACTTCAAGAGAGCATCTCTGTCAATTCTATCATATGTTGTTTCTCTCAGTATTCCTTGCACAGATTCTTCAGAGTAAATACCTGATCCACTCATCCTCTTCAACTCCTGAAGTCACACTGCTCCTACCAAGTCTCAAACTCTATGCATGTCATCACTTTCCCATACAACTTACCAGGTTCTCTCAACAAACTTATATCTCTGTAATTTGAATAGTTGGTTCTGTTCCCTGTACAGGCATTCTGCCAATCCTCTGGCACCTCAACGTAAACATACAGTGAAAATCCAAAGTAACCAATCAATATTAGAAACACCCCTTTTTTAAGAAATTCAACAGCAGTACCATCTACTCTAGCTGTACTGCTACACTCCATCTTATGCAAGGCTTTCACTACCTCTTCTCTTCTCACCAAGCCACTTGCCATGTCTTTTACTTTGCTAGCCTTCAGGTTCAAAACATTCTCAGTTGCAACCCTATCAGTTAGTAAATCCAACTATCCTTCAAAATATTTATACCATTTCCTCTTCATCTCATTTCTGCCTGTTACCTCTTCTCCATTTGCCCCCTTTATTGAAGTTCCCATTTCTTCTCTTGTTTTTCTTATACTATTAAACTCCTTGCAAAACACTTTCTTATTCACCCTGATATTTGCCTAATTTTCATTTGCCCTCTTTGTCAGCCCCTGTGCCTTCCTCCTGATCCCCTGTTTTCTCTTTGTACATCTCCCAATCACCTCAACTCTTCCTCCAAATGACACCCATACACATCTCTTTTCTTTTTTTTCATTGCCCTTTTTTTCCTGCCCACCTACCACCTCCTCCATGTTACACAATTCCTTCACACATGCCAGGACTGCTTACTTAAATGTTTCCCATTCCTAATCCACTCCTCTAGCTTTATCTAATCCCACCTTTTGCCATTCTTCACTCAATCTTTCCTGGTATCTCTTCTCACAGCCTCTTTTCCAAGCTCACTCACATTCACCACCCTCTTCCCACCCATATTCTTCCTAAAACCCTTATAAACCTTCACCCTCACTTACACCAATTAATTATCAGACATACCACTATTTCCCCTGTCAACACATTTACAGCTAATAGTCTCTCCTTGCATGAATATCAATTAGTATATAATCCTACATTCACACTTTTCATCAACCGTACTCACCCACGTATACACCTTTTTTAAAACCAGGTATTTCCATTCACAGGAGCTTTTTCCGCACACAACTCAACAAGCTATTCACCATTTCTATCTGCAAAACTGAGTAACCCACTCTCACAAGTTATCCCCTCAACTGCCAAATCACCTATCACTAATAAATGATCCCTTGCACCAAAATTGATGACACTATCACTAAGCTTCTCTTGAAATACATGTCTCTCTTCCTCTTCTCCTCTAGTTTCAATGTGGATAAGCACTGATGATCACTAACCTCTTTTAACCCACTCTCGATTTTACCCACTTCAGTCTGGGGCAACTCAAGAGAAGGCCATTTTGAAAGCTGATTCTTTCCCAACATACTGAAGCTTTGGAACTCTTACCTTCTTATGTCTTTCCCAATAACTATGACCTAATACAATTCAAAAGACAGGTTTTTCACATCCTCAAAATTCATAAATACTATATTTCAAATAAGGTCCAGCCTTGATGTGGACTTTTGTCTGTGACTAGAGGGAAAAAATCAAACTGCTACTTCAGCAGCAGTGCTACTTCTTCCTTAGCTCCTGCCCTCACCCTAAAAGCTGGCTTTACTCTTAAATCATTCCTAAACCATTCTTCCCTCTTCCTCATGAGCTTTTTTTCACTCGAGCTTGAACATCCAGGTTTTTTCCTTAAACATGATACTAGTTACTCCCTTCTCATTTTGGTTTTATCCACACACATTCAGACCTCTCCACCTGAGCCTCTGAGAAGAATGAACACTCCACCCTTTGCTCCTTCATCTGTTCTAACCTTTAGAAATCAGATTACAAGGAGAAAAGGGTATCCAGCTCTTCACTCCTGCCCACTGTGGCCATCTTCAATGACAAGCAGGGAATATGGGAGGTACTCTTTTTCCCCATATGTATATATATATACATATATATACACATATATATGAACAAAGTGCATATGAACACGCTCCTTCATAGGCAATACAAACCTCCAACAGCCAGGATCAAACCCGGGACCCCTGTGCAACAGGTGGGAGCGCTACCGCTAGGCTATGATCGCCCCTATAGGGAAATGACTATTCGAATACTATGTACTCCAATACCCTTCGTCTCATGCTGGTGAGCAACGGGGTCTACAATGGTCATTTCCCATCAGGCTCACAAAGCCAGCAGACAGCATTTTACCAAACCTAACTGTACATTGCAGAGGTATGTGAATACGAACAAAGTACATATGAACGCGCACCTTCATAGGTCATACAAACCTCCAACAGCCAGGATCAAACCTGAGACCCCTGTGCAACAGGTGAAAGCGCTACCACTAGGTTATGATCGCCACTATAGGGAAATGACTATTTGAATACTATGTACTCAAATACCCTTCATCTCACGTTGGTGAGCAACAGGATATATATATATATATATATATATATATATATATATATATATATATATATATATATATATATATATATTCTTAAACTATTCGCCATTTCCCGCGTTAGCGAGGTAGCATTAAGAACAGAGGACTGGGCCTTTTTTGGAATATCCTCACCTGGCCGCCCCCTCTGTTCCTTCTTTTGAAAAAAAAAAAAAAAAAAAAAAAAAAAAATATAAAATAAAATATAAAACAGGCATAGCATTAGAAGTGGCTCAGATTACATTGTACAAAAAGAATAATTGTAATTTTCTTTCATATCCCTGGGGATAGGGGATTAAGAATACTTCCCACGTATTCCCTACGTGTCGTAGAAGGCGACTAAAAGGGGAGGGAGCGGGAGGCTGGAAATCCTCCCCTCTCGTTTTTTTTTTTTTTTTCCCCCAAAAAGAAGGAACAGAGGGGGGTCAGGTAAGGATATTCCACAAAGGCCCAGTCCTCTGTTCTTAACGCTACCTCGCTAATGCGGGAAATGGCGAATAGTTTAAAAAAAAGAAAGAAAATATATATATATATATATATATATATATATATATATATATATATATATATATATATATATATATATATATATATATATCCCTGGGGATAGGGGATTAAGAATACTTCCCACGTATTCCCTGCGTGTCGTAGAAGGCGACTAAAAGGGGAGGGAGTGGGGGGCTGGAAATCCTCCCCTCTCGTTCTTTTTTTTAATTTTCCAAAAGAAGGAACAGGGGGGGCCAGGTGAGGATATTCCAAAAAAAAAAAAATATATATATATATATATATATATGTTTTTTGCTTTGTCGGTCTCCCGCATTTGCAAGGTAGAGCAAGGAAACTGACGAAAGAAATGGCCCAACCCATCCCCATACACATGTATATACATACGTCCACACACGCAAATATACATACCTACACAGCTTTCCATGGTTTACCCCAGACGCCACACATGCCCTGATATAATCCACTGACAGCACGTCAACCCCGGCACACCACATCGATCCAACCCACTCCACCCCCTGCCCTCCCCTCACCCTCCCGCATGTTCAGGCCCCGATCACACAAAATCTTTTTCACTCCATATTTCCACCTCCAATTTGGTCTCACACTTCTCCTCGTTCCCTCCACCTCCGACACATATATCCTCTTGGTCAATCTTTCCTCACTCATTCTCTCCAAGTGCCCAAACCATTTCAAAACACCCTCTTCTGCTCTCTCAACCACGCTCTTTTTATTTCCACACACCTCTCTTACCCTTACATTACTTACTCGATCAAACCACCTCACACCACACATTGTCCTCAAACATCTCATTTCCAGCACATCCATCCTCCTGCGCACAACTCTATCCATAGCCCACGCCTTGCAACCATGCAACATTGTTGGAACCACTATTCCTTCAAACATACCCATTTTTGCTTTCCGAGATAATGTTCTCGACTTCCACACATTCTTCAAGGCCCCCAGAATTTTCGCCCCCTCCCCCACCCTATGATCCACTTCCGCTTCCATGGTTCCATCCGCTGCCAGATCCACTCCCAGATATCTAAAACACTTTACTTCCTCCAGTTTATCTCCATTCAAACTTACCTCCCAATTGACTTGACCCTCAACCCTACTGTACCTAATAACCTTGCTCTTAATCACATTTACTCTTAACTTTCTTCTTTCACACACTTTACCAAACTCAGTCACCAGCTTCTGCAGTTTCTCACATGAGTCAGCCACCAGCGCTGTATCATCAGCGAACAATATATATATTTGTTTTTTTTTTTTGCTTCGTCCCTGTCTCCCGCGTTTGCGAGGTACACAAGGAAACAGACGAAAGAAATGGCCCAACCCACCCCCATACACATGTATATACATACATGTCCACACACGCAAATATACATACCTACACAGCTTTCCATGGTTTACCCCAAACGCTTCACATGCCCTGATTCAATCTACCGACAGCACGTCAACCCCGGTATACCATATCGATCCAATGCACTCTATTCCTTGCCCTCCTTTCACCCTGCTGCATGTTCAGGCCCCGATCACACAAAATCTTTTTCACTCCATCTTTCCACCTCCA